>NC_140951.1:141243073-141920573 GCF_014529385.1 Adiantum capillus-veneris | reverse complement strand
AACCCAGAGCTTACCTCTTGGGCATATGCTGCAAATCAATGCATTCCAAGGTAAGATATCCTGGATTAGAGAGAGATCCACACCTGACTAGTTCTGCTCAATGTTCGGGAAAAATGTGTCTCAACTTTATATCAAGCCATTTTCGATTCCAAAAATGCCAGCTAGGGCAAAGATGAAAAGGAGAAATTCCGCCCCAAAATAGAGAAAAATAGTGTAAAAACCCAAAGCCTCCTCGTCTTGCCCCTCTTGTTCTTATGCCGCAATCAATGCAATTTAGGAGATGACATTCTGGATGTAAGGCTCCTAAGTACACCACTTTTTGTGTACATGTCAACCAAGACACTTCCAAGCACATCTTTGAGTATCTTCCAGAATTGTTTTAGTCTCTTTTGTAATTCCACATGCATGCAAGCAGAGGTGACTACATCTGCTTGCTCCAGATTCGCATTTGCTAAGAACAACCCACAGCTTCCCTCTTGGGCATATGCTGCAATCAATGCATTCCAAGGTACGATATCCTGGATTAGAGGGAGCTCCACACCTGACTGGTTCTGCCCAATGTTCCAAAAAAATGTGTCTCAACTTAATATCATGCCATTTTCAATTTGAAAAATGCCAGTTAGGCCAAGGTGAAAAGGAGAAATTCCGTCCCAAAATAGAGAAAATGGTGTAAAAACCCAAAAGATAACTTAGTTTTCTAAAATTTCCCCTCGGAAAATTCAAAGAAAGGAATTTTGTATGTTTGGAAAAATGATTTTTCCCCTGCAATGGTTCTGCCTTTGAAAAGTCTCTACTCTACGAAGGTCCCAGAGTGTGTACATGCTCCATACATGTAAGATCCTAGAGGTGTGAAGGCGACTGGAGACTTAAAGCAAAATGCAGGCTTGGTCTTTTTCATGGTGTTTGAGTATATGTCAAGCTTATAATTTAAAGCTAGATAGAGTGCATTACAAAATCCAAATCGAGCTCTTTGCTTACTCTTAAACCAAGTAAAGCTACTAGCCAAAAGTCGTACTACTCTTGCATGCTCTCTTCAGTCGTTGTGATCCAGTGTTCGGGAAAATTGTGTCTCGGCTTAATATCATGCCGTTTTCAACTTCAAAAATGCCGGTTGAGGGCAAGGGGAAAAGCAGAACTTCCACCCCAAAATAGAGAAAAATAGTGTAAAAACTCCAAAAATACACTTAATTTTTAAAAAATTTCTCTTGGAAATTTCAAAGAAAGGAATTTTGTATGTTTAGAAAAATGATTTTGCCCGAACACTCTTGTGATCTTGAGACTCAAAGCTAGCAGCATGGAACTAAATAGTGATGACAGGCCTGACTTGCCGGTGGTTGCCGCCTAAGGTGAGAGCCCAGCTCGCCTGCACTATTGAGTCATCACTTGTCAGGTTGTAGTTGTTTTGGGGACTTGGGATGCTAGGCAGCAGGCTACAACATTATCATCGGTTCCAACTCTTGAGAGCGCCATCCGCAGTATTATGGTCAGCACAGGAGGTGGTTGGGAATGAGCGCAGGAGGCCTTCGAAAATGTTTTACCTGCAATCCAGGACCACAGTCCACATGTGATGGTTGACCTTAGTGACCTGGCCTCCCGAATCCCGAGTCCGTGTCCGCCATCGCCCCTATCCATTCATGGTGTATTGAACACTAGAGCTTGAGCAGATCCACAGGGGTCAGGGCACAGTCCGTCGCTCTCTCACATGGCACACACTGGACTGAGGAGAAGCCTCTCTCTCTCTCTCTCTCTCTCTCTCTCTCTCTCTCGTTCTCGTCTCGTCTCGTCTCGTTGTATGCATGTGCGATCGCCGAGAGCTGCAGCGAGCACTTGCCGGCTGAGGAGGGAGCGACACATGTCTGGGGGAGGGAGCCAAAATCCCTCCCTTTTTATAATAGTATAGATGTGGGTTTAGTAATATTAAATAAGTGTTAAAAAATACTAGTTATCCTATTTATATGCGTTCAATTCAATGGTATTTTGGAGGACAAGCTTCTTAAATCTAGAAGAGCTCTTGATTAATATTAAATAAAGAAATGGGCTACGTTTCTGGGTTGCACCTTGTGTATATCATATGTGCTCGACGGAGGGGTATATTATAGTTCATATCAAAATACATGTTTACACTTTTAGAAAGAACATTTTATTTATTTTCCAAAAAAAAAAGGTTTATGAAGAAAGAGGGATAGTTTTAATCCAATCCACAAAATGTGTAAAGGAGTTTTTTATTAACGCTCTCAGATCTCATGTAAGGTGTACATCTCGAGGTATACGTGTATTTAAGAGTGTTTTATGAATCAGGAAAGGTGTATCACTCCTTAAATAAAGAAGAGAATTTAGAAAAGGAAGGGAAAATCTCTCCACCAATAAGCATTTAAACTTTTGAATGGGAGGGGATATATTGAGAGTGAGTGGGACCTTTGTTTAGTATGACTATGAAAAAAAATCACTAATCCTACTAATGGAAAGGGGAACGTGACTCTAAGTAAACTTATACCAAAATGGATTCGATTGAGCAGGTTTAAAAACCAAATCAGCTGGTAGAATAGAGGGGGAGAAGAAGAAAATCCACTTTAAAATTTTAAGAAAATATACTTAAATTGCAAATAATGTTGTTTATTTTGTAAAATTTTCTCTCTAAATCTATCATAAAGGGAATTTTGTATGTTTGTGAAATTGATTTTTCTCGATCACTGGAGAGAAGTTATTGTAAAGCAAAGTGGAGCAATATCTTATATGACAAAGATGAAGGTGTTGCATCTCTAAGGGTATCTATCAATATAGGGATCTTATATGACAAAGATGAAGGTTTTGCATCTCCAAGGGTATATATCAATATAAGGAGTGTGTCGATCATCTAATTTTGGAAACTTGGGAGTCTCACTTTGAAAGTTATCTTTCAAGGTTTTGTTTAGTTTTTTGTCATCACTTTTTTAAAGTCATTAATCTTTAAATATTTTATGGTGTGTGCAAAACGTGCTCTAGCTACCACGAATATTAGTTTCTAGCCTTCTAAAAGTATTTTCCATCTTGATTTGGTCACTTAAGAGCATGAAAAATCAAAAGAGAACAAGTGAAATTGATTAAGTACTAACGGACCAAACGATCAAGGCTTGTAACTAAACGGGGAAAAGTCCATATAAGAGCGAGGGTGATTGCTAGATAGTTATCTCAGTCATAAGTACAAATCAAGGAAGGATAAATGTATTTTGGGTAGCCTTGATCGAAGGTGCATGACAAAGGAGATGACCGAGAGTAATTATAGGAGTTTCAAAATAGAAAATGATTTTGCTAAGCTCAAGTCATGAGAATAAATCTTCAGATTCCAAGTATGAAGTTTGGGAAGCCTTAGGGTGAAATTCTAACTTGCCACAAACTGTCTAAATTTAGCAGGTTTTGGAAGCATCTTGGCGGCACCTCCAAAAGCATTGTGCTAACGTTTTGCACAAGAGGTGAAAGTTTAAATCCCAAAGAGTGAGTTTTATTTTTATCAAATTTTATCATCATTTAGAAGATCCTAAATTAACATGTAGGTTGTAGCTCAGGGCTGTTGCCCTACAGCCTTGGGTCAGCTTCATAAGCCTCCAAGGTTTGTGCAAAGCTCTTGCACCCGACCAAATTAATAAACAGGTAAGTTTATGGTTTTTACTAAATGAAAGGAAAAATTCAAAGACTAAGTTTAGATCAACCCTTCCTCATTTAGTAAGTTGACTCTAGTCCTTCTTTACTAAGCTTGGCTAGGTCACATGTCCAAAGTAGCACACACTTGCTTTGTGTGAACTTAACAAGTGTGTGTGAGTGTGTGTGGCATCTTCACTTGCCAAGAAGAGTCCAAAGAGAGGGGGGGGGGGGGGGGGGGGGGGGGGGGTCATGCATGGCAAGCGGTGTTTTTTTTTGGCTAAAAATCGCCAATTTGTCGAGTCTTGAAATTTTTGATCTTTTTTTTTGGCTCTCATTGTTGTAGACCTTAAAATGTTTTTCGCCAGACTTGCTTTAAGGTTTTGTATTTTGAGGTAGCTAGTTGCCAAAGATATGCTCACTAAAGAACTTGATGGTAGGGGAGATTGAGAGCCAAGTAGGTATGATGAAACACATCACATTATGACATGGGACCCAAAATATTAAAGCCTACATGTGGTTGTAAGATTTTGTTACATGGAATTTTAATAGCCTCCTATCATCATAATTACTTTTCTTTTCACTCTCCTAAGTTTTCTATGATTGACCTATGCATGATTAACTAGATTTTATGTAGGAGGTCTAGATCTTCACACTTCCTCATTTAGTTTTCATCTAGATTTCAAAGACCTTACCCTACTCAACAAGATGTTGTCTCCTAGAAAAACCCTAGTACATATAAGGTGTGTTGTGACATTGATACTTATTTGAAAAGTCTAGGTGGCACTACGTAAATCACTTCTTTCTATCATATAAAAAGTTGTAAGAGATGTTCCTTTTATCCTTACATGTGATATTGAAAAAAATGACCAATTAAGGTCTAAATTAATTTTTTTGTTGAAAAAATGATAAATTTAATTTTAAAATAATTTGCTCGCCAAATTCATAAATTTAGATTCATTTTCTCGCAATGATAATATTTCAAGGTTGGTGTCCAAAAAAATACACTGATGGCAAGAGGCACAAGTGTAGGAGCATGCTTGAGTTGCATTATGAAGTGTTCCCAACTCATTGGCTAAATTGTATCCATTCCAATGCAAGACTAGTTACACACTTACATAAGCATATAAGGAGGGGCTCGTTGGGATTTTTACCCTCTTTCTCCTCTCACACACTCTCTCAAGTGCCCAAGTTGGCAAATCAAGTTCTCTCTCTCTCTCTCTCTCTCTCTCTCTCTCTCTCTCATGGGAGCTCTAGATACGGACTCTATGCTCAAGCTCTTGGCTATGGATACAAATCCAATCCAATTAAAGTTTCTTCTTTTCCCTTCCTACCCTCTCGACAGATTGTGATTGAAGGAATAACATATGACAACCAGCTTTGGGAGCTTCAAAACAAAGCTTTTATTGCTCCAATCTCTATTGAAAATTGGGTTTACCTAGCTGCTCTTCCAGCTTCAACCAGTGAAGACTGCCGCCTCGAAATCTTAAAGGGAGTTCAATTTTTGGATAAAGGGGATGTAATCAACGGACCCTTTAGCATGTACTTCCTTGACGATAGAAAGTGTCCCATTATGTTTGGAATCTATGTCAGAACTAAGGGGACCATGTCCTTTTCAAAACAAAGCAGTGAATTCTATTCAGAATCAATTTGGAACATTTATCAGCCTTACACCAAATGTGCATGTAAAGCTTTGGATGCTAAGGCTGACTACGAAAGCAACATTTTATGGTTTGACCATGCTATTTGGTTTCTTTTAAATCATTTGAAAGATCTTTTTCCTTCTCATGCAAAAGAACACTTTCTTCCTATTATTTGTTCTTGGCTTGGTGATCAAGCTAAGGGAGTTGTGCATGCCCAGATTGCCTATCTCCATTTCCGGAATTTTACGTATGAAGCACTCAAAGAATTAAAAACAGAGGCCCCTGGTCATCTCATCTCCAACCTCAGCTCTTCTAAAGGGATGAAGCATATTCTCTCCTTACTCAAACCATCACTAGATATAGATGACACTCCAACTCTGAAACGGCCTCTTTTGCCTAGTTATACCTCCCATTTGATTACCTCTTTTTTAACTCCTTCATCTGGACCTGGATCGTTTGAAGGTCGGGGAAGGCTAGAAGCTTTGTAAGAGGGAGAGGGAAGAACCTCCCTATCAAGAAGATGCTTAATTCCTAATTGTACTGCTTGTTTCAGATCAATACGATTGTATCTGGGAAGTTTTTTTTGCTCAGGAAAGACAATCAACAAAAACATCTTATACATTGTCACTATGCTAATCGCCTATTTGACTTCTTTACACCTAAATCTTTTTTTCAAAATGCCTTTAACATTGTTTTTTAAGACTTTGACAGGCTCGATGGGCTGACACTTGGATGGACATTTGATCCTCCGCTTAAGAACCTGGTTTACACTACCGAGTTTCTTACTTCTAATAAGCAAATAACGTGTAAGTGCTCTCTCTTTGAACCATATTGTAAAGACTTTGGAACTTTTGGTCAACATGTATGCACCACTAATCTATCATTGATCAGATAAGGAAATCAAAGACCTTTTGTGTAATGGTTTGAATCATATTCCAATTCCACCACTAAACACACACCTGGCATTTGCCGCACTTCTAAAATGTTTAGCTGACATAGCTAACACTCTGGGTTTAGATAATCTACAACATGCTAGATTATCTGAATCCCTCTTTTCTCATTTTCAATCGTGTGCTAACTCTATCCCTCTTGCTTGGATAAGCCAAGAAACTACATGGCTTTCACCCTTTCTTTCACAAATGCTATCTAAACTAAAACAAGGTTGGTTTATAGTTGGCCTTTTGAAAGCACCTCATGTTCCTACCCTCATTTGTAAAGACCTTGTCAAGTCAACTGCCAATGCTAGACTTAATGGACCTGAGTTCACACTTTTTGATATGAGTTCTGATGAAGTAATTAAATTTCTTGACTCATCACTTGACTACTTTAAACTAGAAGCTCATAGCTCTAAGCTTCCTATCCTTTTTCCCACATATAAGAGCCACAAACACACGTTCATATGGATTTTTGACGCATCTAACTGCATCATGCTTCAAGCCATAGATATTATCACTTCGTGTCTCAATTTAATTCTCATAGATTTTCAATCAATCTGTGAAGAAAAATTTACAACAATTAAGGCTTTCACTGGCTTGGATGTGAACAACTTCTGGCTTGTAAAAAATGCAGCCAAAGTTTTTCTTAATCTTCCACATTGCATCTTTTCTATGTTCATAGCAAACATTAATCAATGTTATGAGAATATCTCTTTATTTGATACTAGAGGACTATTCTTTGTCCTTCAGCATATTAGTAAAATGGTTTATAAAAGACGTATTGAATTAGGGTATCATACGATCTCACTAGCGAGAGATCCACGATGGGTGAAAAAAAAAAAAAAGGACCTTCAGTTTACTGTAACCTTCATGCATTAATTGATTTAATTGAATGGATGTTTCTCATGCTTGGAAGTAAATGCTACAGGCAAGTTCATGGTATCCCTATGGGTTTCTCATGTTCACAGGTAATGTGCAATCTTTACCTTGCTTTTTTTGAGTATAGATGGATTCTCAAACAAATGGAAACTTCAGATGGCACAGTGGATCTGACACTTTTTCATCATGAATGATGTGATGAGTGTAAATAATCCTCACTTTGTTGAATGTCTTCCACAAATATATCCTCACAACCTAAAAATTGAACATACCTTTATGGATTCTCCATTGATAAGTGATAATAGAATAATAACTAAAACCAGCTTCTCAATATTGAGATTTCACTTTTCTCTCCTCTTACAGGCTTGTTTATTACAGAATTCTCTTGGAAAAGAGAAAACCTGCATCTTGGTCAAATTGAATATGTTAAGAGGAGGAGTAATATACCCCATAAAGTTGCATTGATAACCTGTTTGGGCATGGTATATCTTATTATGTACTCTTCCTCAGACTCTTTTATTGCCTTTCAAGCAATTGGGCATCTCATTAAGAAATAAAAAGCTAATGGGTTTTCTTTGAAGGAGCTAAAAGGCACTATCAAGCATTTTCTCTTCAAAAGCTCTTGGCCCCACTCCTTGGCACACAAGGAGATCATTATTGAATTACTTAACCTAAAGCATTAAAACACTAGGTGTAGGGGATGTCTCACAACTTGGTGATGGCCTCCCCTCACCAAGTGGTAGACCTTTCCCTGGGTTAAGGGTGGGTCTCTCTCTCTCTCTCTCTCTCTCTCTCTCTCTCTCTCTCTCTCTCTCTCTCTCTCTCTCTCTCTCTCTCTCTCTCTCTCTCTCTCTCTCTCTCTCTCTCTCTCTCTCTCTCTCTCTCTCTCTCTCTCTCTCTCTCTCTCTCTCTCTCTCTCTCTCTCTCTCTCTCTCTCTCTCTCTCCCATTCGACTAACAAACTTTTATATTTGTTTGTATTCATTTTTTACTTTTTCCCTAAACCTTGATGGTATCCCTTGTCTTAGCTTATACCACACTTTGAATAATTATATTTTTGGGTTCTTTAAAATGACCAACCACTTCTCTGGCGGTGTTGAATGCACCTACCGTCTTGTTTTTACTTTTCTTGGAATAGAAACTGGTCACGGGTCCTTCCTGCACTCTGAACCTTTGAACAAAACAAACGTGCGGACTATTTCTGGCATCCACCTCCCCAAGAGGGTCTCCGCGGTATATATGGGAGCACTACACAGAGCTAGCAAGGCTATAAAAGGTGAGCACAAGCTCACTTAGCTTTCATTCATACCTTTTTTTGGCCCCTATTTGTTTGAGTGAAGTGAGGAATACATTTGAAAACCTGGTTGTAATCTTTCTCTGCTACTGATGGCTCCCAACAAAAAATCTGCCAGCAAGCTCCTCTGAGGTATTTAGTTCTATCATTTCAATAAGAAACCCTAAGTTTCTGCTGATTGAAGTCAAAAGGGTTCTTCCTTTCTACTCTATTCAACATTGGGATCAAGATGATGTCGAGATTCTCTATAGTTTGGAGTAATGTCATATTTGGGTGGTACTACTAGCACATCAACAAGGTTCTGCATTCCTTTTAGGTCTTGCTTTTGTAGTCCTTTTCACAATCAGTTTCAGACTACGTATTTGGATTTTTTAACTTCCTGAGAGAATTATTTTCCTTGACGTTTGGGACATAAATAGGATCAATGATGGGACTTCACTATTGTGCACTAGCTTAATGACTAATCTGTTATATTTGTGGAGTCTTATGACTGATATACTTAATCTCACTCACCCACAAATACACCCTGCACAAACTATTCTAATAAGACAGGACATCATCTTCAAAGAGATCATGGCTTTCACACCTAGCTCTTCTTTCAATAATCATTGGTTGCTAATCTCATCAGATAAGATCTCCTTAAAGGTTTGAGTGACTTATGAGTCACACAAAAGAAGTTTTTAGAAAAATAATCACCTCATTTATGGTTTGCATTGTGGGTTTTGGACTTGAACCTAAGGTCTTCCGTCTAACATTAACACTGCTAACCTATATATTTTTTGATGCTTGGATGCCTTGTCTAGGGGCCTATTAATTTGGCTTGCCTTGTTATATCTGATTCAATAGATGTGGCTCTACCTTTTTGAATTTACTGTGGAAGGGATCATTTTTTTCAACATTAACTTCTCTGTGGCCTCAACTTCAAGGACACCTGAGATTTTCATTTCTCAGCTTGCAATTATAATTCTACTTAATCTTACATGTATCATCTTACTGCTGATAGGCTTTGCCCTACTCTTCTTGAATCTTCAAGATATGCATTTGCTGGTTGTGTTTGGGCTGGGTTGTGTAACATTCTAATGTATGAGCTGCTAGCATGAATTTTAACTAATTGATGGTCTCTTCTTTGCCATTTATTGGATGTTTTTGCTGATGGTTGTCTCTTAGCTGAACTAAGGCTACAGATTCTTGAGCTAAAGAACTGGTAGCTTGGTTGTTGATTTCAGTAAACTGGTTTGAATTTACCATGGGAAATTGCTATACTCGGGTGTAGTCCTTTTTAGTTATTTCTATTCGTTTCCAGCTCTAAATTTCCTTTTAGAAGTTTATTGGGTCCTTCATTGCTCCTTATACACAGGAGTTTGGTCTATGTAGTACCATGTTGTAATATTCTACCCTATTGAATATATGGGTACTTGGCTCATTGGTATGGGGTTTTATGCTGATGGTTTTCTAGGGTTTCTTTTGAAGACTTTGTGGGATCTGGTTCATTGGGTCAAAGTTTCTACTTATGCTAATTACATTTTTTGTGAAATCTGTGGTAGCCTACATTTTGTTACATGCTTTTGATATAGTTTGCTACTGGTCTTTTCCTGTAGCCCTTTGATGCACTCGACTGATTTTTCCAGCATGATGTAATTGGCTATCTCTCAGGTTTACTACTATACGTCTGGTATGGCTTTGCCCGGGTCAACTGGCTGGGTTTTAATGGTTTGGCTTTTTGTGGCTTTAGTTTGCAGGTTTTACACTGGTTTCTGGCAGCAATGTGAGAAGAACCCTACTCGTACATCATTCTTACTATTGGGCTGTGTTTTTGGGTATTTGACACATGGTACTTGGGTTCATTATGCTGGTGGTAATCCAATAGACCGGGCTTTGGTAAACATAAGAGATCGGGAACTTCATTTGGATCCCTATACTATGGGAAGTTTAAGGATTAAAAAAGTACATGTCTTACGTTTTCTCTTTTTGAAAAGCGTTTTTTTCATCTTTACACTAAAACTTTGTTTCACAGTTAAGTTCTTTTTACTTGGGGCGATGGTGACATGGATGACAACTAGAGTCACCCCACTTACCTGTAAGGATATTTTGAAAGCTAACCACTGGGTTGTTTTCTTACTATGGATGCAGGTAAGGGTGCTCTCTCCTTCATTTGCTGGTAGAAAGAAGACTTGTTGTTCAAAGACTAAACTCTATTTTACAGGACCTCTTCACATTTATTGGCCTGTTACTTGGAAATGTACTTATTGAATGACATTCAAATAAATACGTTTGTATATGTTGGCACTACGGTGCACGAGGACACTTTCACAATGTAACCCGCGCGTCGTTGTGCCAAATATGAACAATTTCTTAAAACAAGATAAAACAATCAGTACCTTCAGTATGTACTTATGTCCGCAATATTAGGACACTTTGTGTGTTTGAGAAAAGAAACTACTCTATTAGAGTCAATGTGAAAAGAGAAACATTAAAGCTGGACAATATAGTACTTGCAGCCTAGCCCTGTTTGAAAACAGTCAAATGCAAGGTCTTGTGTATGCGCTAACTTTTCTGCTTTGGCGTTGTGATGGAAGTCCCTCTCTCTCTCTCTCTCTCTCTCTCTCTCTCTCTCTCTCTCTCTCTCTCTCTCTCTCTCTCTCTCTCTCTCTCTCTCTCTCTCTCTCTCTCTCTCTCTCTCTCTCTCTCTCTCTCTCTCTCGGGGTTTTGGATGGAACACATTATTCCTAGTGTTGATGGTGATGGATCACCCAACTCTTTCCCTTGTTGCAATGACATATCAAAAGGCTCTATGTGATTGTGGTTATCAAGATCTTCTCTCTCTCTCTCTCTCTCTCTCTCTCTCTCTCTCTCTCTCTCTCTCTCTCTCTCTCTCTCTCTCTCTCTCTCTCTCTCTCTCTCTCTCTCTCTCTCTCTCTCTCTCTCTCTCTCTCTCTCTCTCTCTCTCTCTCTCCCCCTCCCCAAGCATATGTGGTATGTGAACCCAATTGAAAAAAAGTAATTGGAACCGTATTTAATGACCACAACTTATCATTAGACAGTGCACACGCTTCAAGTGCTAATACTCTCCCATGCATGGCACCAACGGTCCAATAATTTATTATGGTGGGGGCGGAGAGAGAGAGAGAGAGAGAGAGAGAGAGAGAGAGAGAGAGAGAGAGAGAGAGATTTTATTATCTTCCTCGAAGGTCAAATATGACCTAGGGATCAAAGTTACATGTGATGTAGTATGTGTGTGGTTGATGAGTGACTCTCGATGCTCGAAAATTATGGCGATGAGAGTTGCAAAGGAGAACCCACACTGCGGCTGGGAGAGGAAAGTGTGTAGGTCTAATTCATGGATGAAAATGTGAGGGAAGCAAGTTTGGATGCGACCAAAGGCTAAGCACTCGAGTAGTGTGTGGTACTTGGACTCCCAAACTTGAAGTGAGCATAATATGCGCAACCGATTCAACTCTTCTCCATTGCCCCAACGCTTTGTCTTGCATCAAAGGGAGTGGGAGCTCCAGCCTAATGGCTGTGATAGTGTGTATCGCTGACAAGGGGATAGAGGCTCAAGTATATAAGGGTGAGTATGGTAACCTCTTTTAGCAAAGAACATGGTTTTGTAGTTGGGGGCAATATGGGTGGTGTAATGTATGAAGCATGACCCACTGGATTCCTCCCAAGCTGTAATACATTAGCATTGTAGAGAAGCTTCATTCACTTGGGAGTCAATTGAGGCATCACATAGCAAGTGTAATGCGTCCCATCTCTCAGCCCACTTCTATATGTCTTGCATCCGTCTCATGCTCAAGATCTTGCTTTTATGCGTCTTTTGAACTTTTTGCTTGATTCCCATGAAATTGTAGGGAGTCAATGTGAGGGGTTTTGACGCATATTTATCATGTACTCAACAACCCTTTTCATGCCCATAACCTCAATTGGAAGAGATCCCGACTCAAGAAGTAGGAGCATATATGGTGTTTGTGTCTTAACTTGGAGAAAGTTTGTAAGGAAACACTTTTGGACATTCTCAAACTCTTTCCAAGTAGACTTTGAGATGCTTCTGCCCCACACTTCAACTCCAAAAAGAAGAATTGGTGTCACCAATGTGTCAAAAAGGTACTTCTTGAGAACCCAACACTTGATGTTTCCCGCATTACACATGTTCTCCAATGCATAGTGCGCTCTCTTTCCAGCTTCCAAATGATACATAGCACATTCATGACACTTGTGATTGGCCCGAACCTCAAGGCCAAGGTTCCTTCTCAAAAACTTCAAGTGTCTCATTGTTGTCCACAATGCATGGCTTCTCCTTATGGTTGGTTTTCAAAATCATAACCTTTGTTTTGGATTCATTCACAATCAGCCCACTATGCAAGCAAAAGTTCTCAAGAACAACCATAAGCTTCTGTGCTAGAAGCACTACATCATCTGCATACAACAAAAGCATGATTACCGGATTGCAAATACTTCAATACCTTCTTCTTGCGTAAATTCAAGTACCATTTGTTCCAATTGATCGATGCATAGACCAAAGAGACTTGGTGACAATGGACATTTTTGTTTAACCCCAATATTGCTTGCAATTTTTTTTGAAATTCCCCTTCCCATGCACAATTGACACATCACCTTCTCATAGATTAGAGAAACCGCAAGTATAAACTAACTTGGCACTTGGAGTTCTCCCATCCTCCTCCACAGATTGTTATGTGGAATCATATCAAAGGCTTTCTTAAAGTCCACAAAGTTACAATACAATCGCTTGCCTTTCAACCGACTTTCCCACAAAGAGTGACAAGATGATCAATGGTTCTATGGTGTCGGATGTACAACCGGGTGGTCTATATAAGTAACTGTAAACAAAATATTCATCCCAAGTAGGGATTTTCATATGGACAAAATGATCAAGAATGTGTACAACAGTGACTCAAGCATAAAAAGCCACTTTTCGCTTTGTAGTGGATTTGGGATCTTCAGAAGCCCTTTGTTTCTTAATTTTTGGCTCCTCTGAAGCAACTGGGACTTGTGTTGGTGGTGATTTTGGCTTAACATGTTTTTCTGCTTTCTTTGGAGAAATAAATGGAAATTGGAGAGGGGATTGCATCTTAGCGCCTGCCTTTTTTTAATGGACAAAGTGAGGCTTCTAAAATCTAAATCTAAGTGGTGAATGCAATGGGTAGCCCTTTGACACCCTCTTTGCAGGGATCTTCTTCTTTGTGGGGCTCTTCTCGAGAACCTCCTCCTTGGTAGGGCTCTTCTCTTGCTCCATCCTTGGCAGGGCTCATGACCTCCTCCAGCTTTTCATCCTCTGTAGGACTCTTGTCTGGCTCTTTTCCTTTGTAGGTTTATTTTTCTTGGTAGGAGTCTTCAAATTTATAGGTCCCTTGCGCTTTTTGGATGGTAGAGGTAAGTTGGGCTCATTTTCAAATATTTCTTTCTCCAAAAGCAAGGAAACAAACTTCTCCCTTACCCACCTAACCCAAGACTCTGGATATTCATGTAACTGCAGCCATATTAAAGAAATGTATGAGCATGAGCAAATATATAAGCATAATAGTCAAATATAGATATCTATGCACACTTACGGTGAGTAAGGTCATCCTAAACTTTGTCTCTAGAAACCTCCATGCATTAGCAATGACTCTCCATCAACAAGTTGTTGCATTTGGTTGGATAGGAATATTTTTGAGCGAATAACTTTAGATATTCTAGCTTGTCATCACCGTAACTTGTAGTCAAGTGAGTGTGGATAAGCTTGGCAACACTACAACCATAAACAAGAAATTCAACAAATGGCTTAAACACATGAAAAAATATGGTTACTCAAAAAAGACTATGCTTACAGTTTGCATTTCCCGTGCAGGCCTGTAGTGAATTCATAAATATAATTTCTTTGTCCACAAGATTGAAGATCACAAGACTCCAATGGTCTCTGTGAGTAAAAGATTCATAAGCCAAGAGATAGTTTACATATAGTTCAATAAAGTAGCAAAAGGAATAGTGACTTACGCTTCATGATATGGATAAAAAATAAAATTGCATGTCAACATCTCTAAATCCCTGAAGAAGCTCTTTATTTTTCCCTATTTTTACTGAACAAGCAAGGTGTCACCAATGGATCAAGTACAAATACTTGCATGGCCACCGATTCAAGGAAATCCTTCATGATACTATAGGGTTAAGGTGGATAGGTTAGCGTGCCATTCATGCTAATGCCATGCTTTGGAGAGATTATTGTAGAGCTTGCTAGAGAGAGATTATTGCACAATACAATATGGTGTAATTGCAAATGATAAAGGTTACAATATTCAGCAGAATGTGCCTATATATAGGCTTATACAAATAGACAGCCTTTTGACACATGAGCACAAGATTTGGTTGCCTATGCACAAATACAAGTGGTGGTGCTTTACACGGGTTGTAAGAGGTTATTCACATGGCTTGACACATAAGGCTTTTCTAGGTGGAATTAGAGACTGTTCACACAAGAGATGCAACAAAACCTCGCATCCCAACAGATACATGTAAGGCAAGCAAAAAGAATTGTATCTGATATCTCAAGATTGTAGTCCATAAGCATGGATGTGTCCTCAGGGAATATGTCAAGGTAGACCTCATCATCATCATACATGGTGAACTTTACCAAAATTGTGCCTATAACCTTCTTCTCATAACAGGTGTTGTTGGCCACCATCAATTTTTCTGCTTGCTCTATACGAATTGCATCCTCTGAAAACTTTTCCTTCTCAGTGATCTTCTCCTTTCTAGCTTTAACCTCCTCAACCTTTCTTGTGGAATACAAATGTGTCACATCTTCAATAACAATAGTAGACTTTTTCTCCCTAGCACGAGGAATGTTGAGAATTTGATAAGTCCTCAAGTCATCACTAGGGATTGGCTCAAGCATCTTATCAAACTTGTACCTAAGCCTTGAAACAAACACATAATTCTTGCTCATTAGAGTGACCTTGTGAGCAAATGCTCCTGCAATGTAAGTATCATTCATGAAATCAATCAAGAAGTCCTCAACAGCCTCTTGGATACACATAAGCGCTTGAGATTGCCATCTCACTATTGTGAAAACATTAGTTCTCATCCTTGTAGTTAACTTGTCTGAGATCTCCTTTAAAAGTCTCATGAAAGGCAACCTTGGGATAAGCAAACGGGTGCCTTTTTGTGCATTTTTAATCTCTCTAAGGGATTTCACTTGATAGTTCAACTTCTTCCTTGGATTGGCTCTGGATTGTTTCCTAGGAAGTTGTTTTCCTTTGGGAGCACTTTGAGGTTTTTCAAGATGTTTCCCTTTTGGAGAACCTTGAGGTTTCTTCTTAGGCTTCTTCTCTGGATCTTCTTGTGTCTCTGGCTCTTCTTCTCTCTCTGGTACTGTTTTCTCCTCACTAGGGTAGAAAACCCTAGCAGTCTGTTTTGTTCTAGCCATCAAAATAAGGTGAACAAACACATGCGAGATTGCAAGACTAATGCCTTGAACTGCTTGAAGATACCTTTAAAGAATGGAAGTACCAAGATTGCAAGACTAATGCCTTGAACTGCTTGAAGATACCTTTAAAGAATGGAAGTACCACCAAACGGTGCGACATGAGAGATAGGTAGCTACAATACGAGTCACTATCGTACCGTGTGGTTGGGTAAGAAACAAGATTTAAAGCACGGGTTATTGGTGCCTTGTGGGTTTCTTGAAATTAGAAGGCAACTAGGTCGCTCCGTATGGTCGAGCGACAATGGGATAGTCGAGTGGCCTCTGAGATAATCAAACGGTGTGATAGGAGAGACAGGTAGCTGTAATACGGGTCCCTGTCACACCATCTGGTTGGGTAAGAACAAATCTGGTTGGGTAAGAACAAATCTTTAACGAAGTGGTTATTGATGCCTTGTGGGTTGCTTGAAAACTTTAGGATGAATTTGAGATGCTACCAAACAGCACAAGGGCAAGGCTTGGTGGAATTAGAAGGAAGCCAGGTCGCTCCGTACGGTCGAGCAACTATGAGATAGTCATTTGCCTTCTAAGATAATTGAACGGTGCGGATAGCAATAAACAAGCAAGCGGCTATGTCAAAAATCACTTTGTTTGGTGCTAAAAGTGAGTAGAAGCGACGAGAAAGGATGTGGGAAAAAATGAGTGAACCTTCAAAAAAAAATTAAAATGGTCGGTGCCTCCCTTTATATAGACGTGACCCAAATATGACCTTTAGGTGACACGTGTCCACTTGTGGTTTTCAACCCTATATAAAGCGAAGAGACCTACTGCCAAAATATTTCATGAGATTTTTGGAAAATTTCACCAACTTTCATCGCTTCTCTACAACCAAACAGAGCGATTTGAGGCCTTCTGTGATTTGTTTAACACCCTTATCGTGCCATTCGATATGGCCTAGAGACCTTGTACGGCCTTCTTCAAACCATTTTCACCTTCAATACTCTCACTTTCAATCCTCTCCTCTTTGTCGCCCATCTACAGCCAAACGGAGCGAATAGAGGCCCTCCTTAATGTTTCTAGCTCCCTTATCGCGCCGTTCGGTATTTTTTAAACCACCCTCACCTTCAATCCTCCCCATCTTCTAAATTCCCCTCCTTACCTAAAATCCTCACCTCTTCACCTTCTACATTCCTTTTTCCAAGCGTCCTCAACCTCTTTTGAGTTCAACCACTTGGAGCGCCGTTTGGCTTATTCCTTCCATACATTTCCACAAATTCCTCTCATACATTCCTCATCCACATTATAATTTTCACTTTCCTCTTCTTCCCTTCAAGCCTCCAATATTATAATTAAACTTATATCCATTTTCACTTATACCCCTTATACCCTCAGGAATGTCTTCTGAAAAAAAGATTGGCAGAGTGGAGTTAGTTGATGAAAGTCCCAGTGAGTTGCTTCTTAGTGCAATTGTTGAAAATGGGGGTGACATTGGTGTATACAATGAAGCAATTGATATATTTAATCCTCAATTTGACCTTACAGATGTGGTAGAGAGGCTTAAGGACTATTTATTAGAGGATTTGTTGGAGTTTGAAGGAATAACCCAAGGCAAGTCCTATGTACAAGAGGGCAAAGAATATTTGCATGCCACACAGATTTCACAAATAACTCAGTTGACAAGGGAAAGGTCACAAGGAAACTAGGAACTCTAAAAAAGAAGTCTTCTTCTCCTTCTTTGACTCCTTTGTATTGTCCTATCCATATCAAGCCTTGTAATCTTGTCCAAAAGCACTTTCTTTCATCCTTTTCTTGTGGCTCAAATTTGAAGGGCAGGGGAAAGACCAAGCAGCAGTTGAAGATACAGACAAAGAGCAAGCAATTGGCAATGCTTCCATATTCTCAGAACTTGAGACAACTGCAATATTAGAAGAGAAATTTATTTAAAAGCTGAGGAAGAGGAAAGTGCCAATCTTGATGTTGCTCAGTTCAGGGCTAGCACTGCAATTGATGAGCCCACAGAGGAGGTTGAAGTTTTTGAGACCTCCCTCACTATACCAAACCTTCCCTTCTACCACATCAATGATAAAGATTTTATCCATATCCATCATATCCAGACCCTACTTAACATTAGAGAGGACTACTGTCTTGCAGCTATATCAAAAGCTTTAGAGGAAAGACTTTATTCACATAGAAGGAGAGTCAAAGGAGGAGTTTTTGGCGCTTGATTTTCAAACCTCTAACCAAGCTTTCCTTCCTGCTCCCGATGCACTAGGTTTGTGCTTGCAAAGAGTAGAGGAAGAAAAACCAACCCTCAAAGATGAGGATTTTGAGGATAGATTGGTTGAAATTGGTGTAGAGAATTTTGGCAGGGATTTTAAGTTAAAGGAGAGGGATGAGGATGCGAACGTAGATGAAAGTGATGGCTCATGTAATCTTTTACAAGAAAGAGTCCTCAAGGAGGATGGAATGCAAAAGGTATATCCCACTCAAATTAGGTTACTTTTTAACAAAATTTTGACTTGTTGGCACATGAAAAATAACTTTTTTTTTTGCAGATAGAACTTCTTGGTGAGGACAATTATCTTGGGAGAGCGGGTGACTCCAGACAAAAAGGAGTTGAGGGGAGCAGAAAAGATGCCTCACTTATGCACTAATTGCCAACATTGTACAAGGCTACTTTCTATGCCTTCCACACAAAAAAATATTCAGAAGACCCTGACTTGGCAATTTTTACTCTTAAGGTGTTGTCAAATATCATGGGATCCACTCCTCTTCCATTCAATGCTACCAGAGTTTTGCTTCTGGAGAGATCCACCGCACTTAGAATATTTGGGTATGCTACAGGCTTCAATGCCTCAAGAGCGGGATACTTCCTTTGCTACTCTAGTTACACAGATGTAGCTAAGAAGACAAATGTCAAACTCATTGGGGGTTACAAAAGAAGAAAAATTCTCAGATATAGAGGTGATATGCCTAGTGATGTTAAAAGAATCAAAATTGATAAGAGAAATCGACAAGTTTTTTGGTGAAACATATTTTGTAACTTTTGATCAATAGTAACTAAGGTACAAACATATTGTAGCAGCCATGACATCTACTCAACAAAAGTTATTGTGGATCATAAGTCTCCATCTTGTGTCTCTATGGTTGTCTGCTCTAATCCTTTGTAATTGCCTTCGGTAAACCAGTTGAATAACTCTTTTAATGCATTGCTTGTACTGGCTCCCCCTCCCTTTCTTGTACATCTAAAAAATGAAGTCCTTGCTTGATAGTGAGACTTCTCCATTCCCTGTGTGTTCCAAGTAGCCAAAGGTCCTTGTCTTGCAAAATATGGTCCATGCAGGTAGAGAATATGTTGTATGACAAAAAAAATGTTAGCAGTATTGAAAAAAATATTTAACTTTTTGGGATATCAAATATTTATTTAGCACTCACCAAATAATATCTTTCACTGCCCACGCATCTGCGATACTGTTTATTAAAATCTTGATTGTCCTTTTGAAGTCATCTGCATAAGTTTCTGTGTTTACTTGTTTCAAGAAATCATCCAGCTTCTTCCATTCGCTTGTTTGTCATATCTGGTCTGCTTTTGACATTTGTAGTAATGACGCAGAGATCTTTCCAACATTTCCACATGGCGTTTACTTGTTTGTTGTCATGGTTGCTCAAAAATCTTCTAGCTTTTGATCCTCCCATTGAAACATCTTGCAAGGAATCACTTGTCCCATGAGAAAGCTTTGGATCTTTTCTGAGATGCACTTGACCACCATGGAAACCCATCTGAGAGAGTAAAGCTTCACATTTCTTGATATACTCACCTGCAAGTTTGGTGGGTTTGATAGCATACGCATAATCCAGATGCAGTCGAAGCAACTTATCCAAAATTCTGATCTCTGCATGTAATGTACATATATGTACATTTTTTAAGTCGATTGCAAGAATGGGATTGCAAATCATCTGAGAGGAGGGATAGTTAGAAACATTCACATGATTCCTAGATGGTGGTCTTCCAATCTCAGTTCCGAAATCCATCCACTTGTTCCCATGCTTGCCATGCAATACAGACAAGGTTACTTTGTGCTTGGACCACCGCATATACCAAACATGCTCTTCAATGCTTTGAGATCGGCACTCAGGTACCATTCCACTGTGTAAACACCCATGCCATCTATGTTTAGTTGTTCACCTGCATTCTATCTTTCTATCACAGAGGGGATGTGGGTTGGTGAAAAGAGCCACTTTAGTGTCTCATGACTCTCTACAGGAACTTGAGCCGAACCAATCCACCATAGTTCCATTTCAGATTGAGTTTTGTAATATGGAGATGTCACCCTACCCATGTTGTAGTCCAAAGCTCTATCCATTAAAGAAACATAGACTCTTTCTAGCTTTTGGATTTTTTGGATTTGTGCCTCATCAAGTTTTAGTACAAAGTTCAGCTTTCCTTCACACTCATCTTCCTTTATTGTTAGTGTCTGATGTGTCAGGGCATTGGATGAAGGGGAAGGGACAACTTCGCAACCGACGAACAATGCCATAATGAAGAGTGAGGCTCTGGCAAGGGTTCTGACCCACATGATTAATAATTCTCTCTCAAAGGACAAGGTCCTCCTGGTTAAATAAAAAGGGAAAGAGCTAGTCCAAACTGCTCAAGCAATCAACTTCAAGGTGAAGACCCTCAAGGCGGGTGTGCCCCAGGGGACGATCTATACGAGTGGAAACAAGGAATCAAAAGCTTCTACTGCTCTCAGATCGGCATCTCATTTTTAAGCATTCTGAAGGGTCCGAACTCCAAAGACTACGCTAAAGTTGCAGTTGTTAAGGCATCAAGTAAGGTGGCCAAGAAATTGAAGAATGACAAAGCTCGGCTCAATTAAGAGCTAAAAAAAAAAAAAGACAGTTAGAGTGCGGCTCAAAGGGTAACAACATAATTTGCTCCCAAGCAGAATGCAGTGGGCTTTTTGAAGAAGGGCTGGTGGATCAAGCTTATAATTCTCTAAAGAAGTCTCTATCACAGTAAGTGGAGGTTGCAAAGGCTATCACTGTTGTGATTACACCATCACTTATTAAAAAGTAGCTACCATGCAAACTAAGCGTATGCTCATGTTTGGCTTCAGTGGAATTCAAGGACTACAAATTCTTGGACATTGGGGGGGGTGGGGGGGGGGGGGGGGGGGGGGGGGGGGGGGGGGGGGGGGGCAATTGAAAACATCACTTACCTAGCCAAGGGCCTCTGCTCAGTTAGATTCAAGGAGGGCTCCGATGTGTCAAAGATCTTGGAAAAAGGCTCCCAATTATTTAACAGGACCATTGTGTGTGTGGTGCCATGGGAACCAGTATTTGACTCAGTGAAATCCCTCCAGGAGATTCATTGTGTCTAGGTCAAGTTCACAAGTTTGTCTGGTTGGCTATGGGATAACATTAGGTTGCTTTCCATTCAACTGGGCTCCCCATTATTTGTTCCTAACAAGAGGGAACTTGGTAAATCCTCTAACCAAGTTTGTATAGGTTGGGATATTCCTAAGACACCACCAAATAGCATGGTGATCAATGTTGGAGCTAGGCTTATCACTATTCCGCTCAATTTTGGGATGTACTTTGGGGCGTGCTTTGAGTATAACAAATTTGTGCACTTTTCCAAGTATTTCCAAAACTCCATCGATCACTAATCCCCTTAGCTCTCTAAAGCAGGAAACATACTTTTGAACCCTTTCTAGAGGGACATAGCTAGAAAGGTAAACAATAAAGGACTTAGAAGCTGGCTCATTGTTGGGACAACAATAACTAGAGATGGAAAGCGATAGACCGATTGGATTCATAATTCAATCTTAGTCGGATAGAAAGACTATTGGCCATCAAAGTCCTAGAAGGATTGGACAACCAATGTATGTTGGTGTGTGAGTCCAAGTTTGAGTGAAAAGCTTGGCGATGGCCCAACAACATACACTTTTGTAAACCTAAAACCAAGGATGTATACTCACTCTTATGGTCTCGTCTCATTGGTTCTCCCCTCGTAACAAACAATGGTTTAACAAGCAATGGGGGAAACAATGGCAAGAGCCAAGATGGGTGGCGATTGCGAATAACATATGGATTCCTCAATGGCCCATAGTGATGAAGATCTTTATATGGAAGGTATTATGGGAAGGGAGACCTATGGAGAATCATTAGTCCTAAATTGTCCTGCATTCTTTTCTTTCAAGAAGATTATGTCAACCAGTCTAAGTGCTTTAGAAAAATAAAAGTATGGTGTATTTCCATCAACAAAACTCAAAATCATCTCCACCACTTTTGTTCAAAAGGTTAAAAAACCTATAACACTTACACACACACAATATACATATGTGTGTATCTATATATATATATATATATATATATATATATATATATATATATATATATATATATACGTACATATATACATACATATATATATATAGCATTAACTATCCCAAGTCTCAGTCCCAAGGCCTCAAACACCGAAGGTGGAGGGAGCTAGCAGGTAATGAGGGTAGGGAAGGAAAGGAAGAATCATCCATAGGAGAAAGTAATAGTTACTCACTTATCATCCCTCTTCTTGCTTAGAATAGCATAACAGCATAGTGATGAAGATGAAGAAGATGGAAAGCTTAAGAATTGAAGCATGGCACTTGGTTGGATTTTCATTCCATAGCCAAGAGTGTTGGTGTAGGCTCTCCACTTCTCAACAAGCTTGGAGAAGGAGATGGAGCTCTTGTACTTTGCACTTCACACATGAGAGAGATTGTGTGTGTGTGTGTGTGTGTGAGAGAGAGAGAGAGAGAGAGACAAAGGGAGTATACCCCCCCCCTCTCAAGCTTGGTCCACCTCTCTCTCTCTCTCTCTCTCTCTCTCTCTCTCTCTCTCTCTCTCTCTCTCTCTCTCTCTCTCTCTCTATTTAATTATATCATTTGGACATGTGTCATGTTTTTCCTCTTTGGGAGAAAGAACTTAATTATTTATTTGTATGCATCTAAATTCTCATTGGACCCCTTTAAAGCCTATCCAATAGGATTCAAGTGCATCATGAGGGCCACATATGGAGGATTTTTGACATGTGTCTTTTATGCTTATTAAGTCATTTGGTTTGAATTGAACACTTCAAGCACTTAGTCAATTAAGCATGGAAACCATTTATGCCTTTTGAGACTTTATGTTTGAATTGAACACTTCAAGAACCTTAGTCATTTAAGCATATGAGAACCTTAGTCATCTATTTTTAACACTAACTTTTGGAGGTCTTTGATGAAGCTAACCCTAGGGTCTTTAAGCTCCATTAGGTAGCATTGCTCTTTAACAGACCATCTCTCATTTGGACCCCTTTAACCTTGGCCCCGTGTTGAGACAAATCCATAAGCACATGTCTATATTCTAACCTTTGTTCCCATTTATTCTCCCACATTAAATGATTAGTTTAATATGAGAAAATCATTTGGGTTGGTTAGATATTATATCATTTATGACATTACCTCTCTCTTGAAATCATAGTCGTCCTCGACTATGAGATAGAAGAGATAAAGTCTTAGTCATTAGTCTATGTTTCTTAGAGGTTAGAGGATCCCTTTTCACCCTACGACATCATTCCAGAATGGATGACTAGTCCATTTGGTGCTTGGGAGACGTAGCTGCCGCAAGCATGTCTGCTCTTTAGTCCATATCATACTCCAAAAGCAGAGTGACAAATTTTGCTTGGTGTTTGAGTCACGTCCTCATCACAAACATGATTCTAAGTATGCACACTATTTAAATTTGTGCACAAAAGAGTATTAGTCTTATAAGACAAAAAATTGTTCATTTAGAAAGAATTTACATTTGCTTACTCTAGTGCCACATTGTAGTCATTGACAAGGTTCATACTATCCTTAAGCTATATTCCTTGCATCCATCTAACATCTTCAAAAGGATAATTTTTGAACTTAATAAGATACCATTGGATAATCTTACCATGCGTAGCACCTTGTCTTCATGCTGAAGGATAGCTTTGGGTTGTAGCACCTCTTCTTGGTCTTTGATTTCTAAAGGGTCTTCAATAATTGGTTCCCTTTGTGGTTCTCCTTTGTAGGCTTAAGTAGGCTCACATAAAAGCATTGTGTATGAGACAATGGTTGGGCAACTTGAGTTGATAAGCCATGTCATTGATTGTCTTTAAGATTTGACAAGGACCATATTATCTTTTTGCTAATTTAGCATAGTATTATTGTACGCATACTCTACAAGGGGTAAGTACTTCTCCCATTGTGATCGTTGAACTACTTATGTAACATATGTCTTTAGTAGATCAAGTATCATAAGATTGGCTATCTCAATTTGGCCATCCGTTTGTGGGTGGTAGGTCAAAGAGAAATTCAATCTTGTACCTAGATTTTCAAAGAGACCTTTCCAAAAATTACTAGTCATTCTAGGATCTCTATCAGACACGATGGATGTTGGTAATCCATGGTGTTTGAAAATTTGAGATATGAAGATGGTTGCCATTTGGTGTGCCTTAATAGTCTTTTTGACAGGAATAAAGCATACTTGCTTGCTAAACCTGTCGACTATTGTCCATATTCCCATGGTGAATTAGGGATTGGCAATGGCTGGAGTAATCCAGGTTTCTTCCCTCTATCATACGTAGTCTTTTGGCATACCACACATTTTGAAACATTCTCTTGTATGTCCACTTTCATGGTAGGCCAATAGAAGTACGTCTCTACTCCTCAAAGAGTAGGTTGAATGCCTCTATACCCCGCATAGGGAGGAGCATGGGATTCATACATGACTTTCTCACGAAGGGAGTGGGTAGCACATAGCCTATTTCCATGGAGAAGATAACCATCTTACAAGGTGAATGGTTCCTCTTTCTTTCCCAAAGCAAGGGCAGGTATTACATCTTTAAAGTCAGGGTCAATAGCATACTCATCTATCACAGAAGATAGATCATTGTGAGTTTCTATAGACACCGGATTGACTTTTGGTTGTCTCGTGAAAGTGCATCGGCCACTTGATTGTGCTTACCAGCAATGTAAGCAATATGAAAATAAAATTGTGAAAGAAAATTTTCCCACCTCATTTGTTTGTTGGAAAGCTTGGTTTGCATCATGAATTACTTGAGACTTTGATGGTTTGTTTGTAAAATGAATGGAGTCCCCAATAAATAGTGCTTTTACGTGTCTAGGGCGTGTAGAACAGCTAAAAGCTCTTTCTCCCAAGACTTGTTCATGCGTATTGAGCCTTCGACTCTCATATGCTATGGCATGCCCTTCTTGAAGCAAGAGTGTTCCAAGGAAATCACCACAAGCATCACATTGGACCTCAAATGGCTTTGAGAGATCCAAAAGCATGAGGACTGGTTGAGAAGTAAGCTTCTCTTTGAGCTTGTCAAAAGCATCTTTATCCTTAGCAATCCATGAATACTTAACGTCAAAAGCATCTTTATCCTTAGCACTCCATGAATACTTACCGTTCTTCTTTGTTAAGTCATGTAATGGTCCTGCTATTTGAATTTTTTTTTGCTATGAAGCGTCTATAGATGCACACATACAAATAAAGCTTCTTAGCTCATGTAGATTCCTTGGATTAGGCCATGCTTTTATTACCTCCAACTTTGATGGATCCATACAGATACCATCTCAAGAGATAATGTGACCTAAATATTGAATCTCTTGTAGAAAAAAAATCACTTTTCTTTTTATTAATGAAAAGCTTATTCTCTCACACAACTTGAAAGATTACCTAGAGGTGTCACTTATACTCCTCAAGAGAATTTGAGTGGCCTGAAGATTTTTGTCCATCGTGAGTTTGAATGCGACTGGAGCATTTTTCAGGCCAAAACTTGTAACTTATCAAATAGATCTTCTACCCGTGGCACGGCAAATCTTTTTTTTTTATAGTGATCCTATTTAGTGTTCTAAAGGCGACACACATGTGATATGTGTCATCTTTCTTTTGCATTAAAAGTACTGGTGAACAGAATGGAGAGGAGCTAGGCATCACCATCCCTTTTTCCAACAATTGATGCACTTGCCTCATGATCTCCTCTTGTTGAGCTTGTGAAACTCAATAAGGAGGTTTTTTAGGTGGTGAGCTTCCTAGCAGAAGCTCTATTGCATGGTCATTATCCCCTCGTTTTGGAGGTAGCTCACTAGGGATGTCATCAATGAAAACATCTTGGAATCCATTTAAGAAATTAGACAAGTCTAATTCCTCTTGATTCCCTTTATTGCTACTTGTGAAAACATTAGAATCATTTATAGATTCTCTAACAAAAATCATATACGCAAAAATAGAGCTTTTCATTGACTTATCAAAAGCAAGCATATTTACCAGGGATATGGTGTTCCCCGACTCATTAGCATCTATGTACATACTCTTTTCCTGTAGGTGAAATACATTCTCCTTTCGATGAACTTCATGTTGGTAGCCATGCGGTTGAACCATGGTGCCCCTAGGATAACATCCTCATGTTGGAGAGAAGAGATAAAAAAGTATTCTTTGTCGATGTAGATTTGTAGATGAAGCCTCCACTTCCCAATCAAGGGAATAACAGAGGCTTGCTATCCCTTGAAAGCTCCATCGATAGTTACAGTATCTCCCATCTTGAAAGCTTGAATGCCCAACTTAGTGGCCAACTCTGTTGATATAAATTTGTGAGTAGAGCCAGGGTCAAACAAGATGAAGGCATCATGATCCCTTACTTTTCCCGAAGCATAGGAGAGAGGTGATCCTTTGCAATGAGCATCCTCTTTTGGAGCTTCAAGGGTGGAAGCTCTAGGAGTCTCACTACGGGCATTTCTCTTGGGGCAAGAATGCTAGCCATGTCCTTGCTCCGCTCCCCACACTTAAAACACTTATGGTCCTTGTGAAAAGCTTCAAGCTCTTCAAGAGAGAGTTTGTTTTTACCTTTGTAAGCTCCCTTCTCCTTGGACCGATTGTTGTTGTTGTTGTTGTTGTTGGTGTTGCCTTGGAAGAGTTTTGAGAATTGCTCTTCCCTTAAGGTTCATTCGATCCTTGTTTTCCATGGGCTTGAAATTTCTTCTCGCCCCTTGTTGAAAGTTGATCCTTGAAGAAACCATAGTGTGGTGGATGACTTCGGTGATAGTGCTAGGCCGTTGTGAGTTGATATACTTGGCCATTTTTTTAGGTAATCCCGCAAAATTTTTTTGCTTTTTTTCGGTGAAGTCTATGCTTTGAAAGACTGTAGCTTTGAGATGTAAATCCCAAAACTTGTCTACATATTTGTGGATAGACTCATTGAAGAGAAGCTTCGAGCTTCGCCATTCGGTAAGCACTTTGTCCTTTGCATCGCTTGCAAGGAATTGCTTCATGATGGAAACTCATAGAGTTATCCATGTCTTTGGGGCCTCACTATTTCCATGAAGGCTATCCCACCATTGAAGAGCAAATTTTTGGAAGTGCATAGCTACATGGTGTAGCTTGGAGGACTCCGTGAAGCCCTCGTCTCCAAAGGCCGCATCAAATTGTTGGATGAAGACCGATACTTTGTCAATGGCACCAAAGGTGCCATTATAGATAAGAAAAGAGATACTCTTTCCTTCCTCTTTGAGCTTCTTGAGCTTTTGTGATCTTCACCATGCAGGGTATGATTTGCGATGTCCTCCAGTCTTGTATTCTCTAGGAGAATAGCCATAGGTTTTGTCAGAAGAGGAGGAAGGTGAAGAAGAAGGAGAAGAGGGTGACCACTTTCTTTCCTTTTTCTTACTTTGTTTTCTCTCTTTCTTTTTGGAGTGACGAAGAGAAAGACTATGGGTTGACCGTTTCCTCTTGGGAGGAGTTGGCGATAGTCTAGACCGCCGTCTTCATGGAGCCACATCTTTATAGGAAATTAGGGATTCACTTCTTTCTCATTCTTTGGATTCCTCCTCTCTTATGGAAGAGGGTCTTCTTTTGGGAGTCTCATCAAAGGGCCTCATAAACTCTCTCTCCTCTTGGAGAGGAAGGGAAATCCCATAAGCACGAAGTTGTTGGGTAACTTTGGCTTGCAAAGTAGGGTTGCCCATAGTTTGATGCAACCTAGTAACAAGATAATTGATAAACATGGGGGCATCATCATTAGCACCTTCATGTGCAAAATCAAAGTTATCGATGTTCATTCTACTCTCTTGGTTATTGTCAGCCATGCTAATTTACTTATGTGTTTACTTAGTGTATTCTTTGGCAATTCAAAACCTTAGTTGCTACTCCTCTTAGCCTTTGAAAATAATAACTTAAGTATCTACACCCACAGCTTGAATTGGTTAATTATAGCGAGTAGTGGGGTGGGTCTAACATAGAAAATTTGTCGAGGGATACCTCCTTTCGGACTTCTTATGCCTCAATAATGGTAAAGCCATAGGCAAGTCTAAAAAGACCCCATTATTAAAACCAAAGCTCCTAAGGCATGCACCATATCCCACATAGTGGGCTCAACAAAACCGATAATAGATCCCAATCCCACTTACCATAATGTAGTTAACAAAATCAACCATTAATAGGCTACTTAAGGAGCTCTCTTCTTAAGAAAGAAAAGAGAAACCAAATGCTATGATACCAATGTAATGGAAATGGCCTATGAACTTTGAGAATAGCAGAATTAAGAGAATTAGAGTGAGCATTTTTGTGAGATCACTTTGAGAACATAGAGGGTGAACTTAATTGATGGCAGCAACATAAACAAGTACTTGATTAACTTGGCATGAACAATACTTTTGCAAGAGAGAGAGTATTAGAGAACATGACAATAGTTGAGGACCGGATTTACTTGGAGCCAGTCCCCCCTCCAAAATTTGTTTGTATTATAAATTCTCTCATCAAGAGAGACTTGGTACAATACAATCTTTGTGTTCCTTGTGACCTTGGTGATGCTATGGAGATGGAAATCTTCATGCATCACAAGCATAACATAAACTTTGTAAAAATCCTTAACTATCGCGAGCCTCAACCCCAAGGTCTCAAACACCTTCGAAGGTGAAGAAAGCTAGCGGGGAATGAGGGTAGGTAGAAAGGGGAAGAAGAATCATCCATAGGAGAAAGTAATAGTTTCTCACTTAACATCACTCTTCTTGCTTAGAATAGCATAATAGCATAGTAATGAAGATGAAGAAGATGGAAAACTTAAGCGTTGAGGCATGGCTCTTGGTTGGATTTGCATTCCATAGCCAAGAGTGTTGATGTAGGCTCTCCACTTCTCAACAAGCTTGGAGAAGGAGATGGAGCTCTTTCTTTTTACACTTCACACAATGAGAGAGAGAGAGAGAGAGAGTGTGTGGGAGAGTACCTCTCTCTCTCTCTCTCTCTCTCTCTCTCTCTCTCTCTCTCTCTCTCTCTCTCTCTCTCTCTCTCGTATTATTTAATTATATCATTTGGACATGTGTCCTCTTTTTCCTCTTTGAGAGAAAGAACTTAAGTATTTATGTTATGCATCTAAATTATCATTAGACCCCTTTAAAACCTATCCAGTAGGATTCAAGCACTTTATGAGGGCCACATATGGAGGATTTTTACATGTGTCTTTTATGCTTCTTAAGTCATTTGGTTTGAATTGAACACTTCAAGCACTTAGTCAATTAAGCATGGAAACAGTCTATGCCTCTTGAGAGTTTATCTTTGAATTGAACACTTCAAGAACCTTAGTCATTTAAGCATATGAGAAGCACCTCAAGCTTGGGCAAGGTTCCCACAAACACTTAGCAAGGCGACAAGCACCTCATGCTTGGGTAGGATTCCCACCTCAAGGTCAGTTCTAGCTTGCCTAAGGTCAAAGGACTTTTGAACACTAACTTTTGGAGGTCTTTAATGAAGCTAACCCTAAGGTCTTTAAGATCTATTAGCTAGCATTGCTCTTTACCATCTCTCATTTGGACCCCTTTAACCTTGGCCCCGTGTTGAGACAGATCCATAAGCACATGTCTAGATTCTAACCCTTGTTCCCGTTTATTCTCCCACATTAAATGATCACTTTAATATGAGAAAATCATTTGGGTTGGTTAGATATTAGATTTTATGACACACACATACACACACATCTATATATATATATATATATATATATATATATGTATATATATATATATATATATATGTATATATATATATATATATATATGTATATATATATATATATATATATATATATACAGATATATATATATATGTATGTATATATATATATATATATATATATATATATATATATGTATATATATATATACATGTATATATATATATACATACATATATATATATATACATATATATATATATATATATATATATATATATATACATACATATATATATATATCTGTATATATATATATATATATATACATATATATATATACATATATATGTATATATATATATATATATATATATATATATATATATATATATATATATATATATATGTATATGTATATGTATATAGAGAGAGATGTATAGATATAGTCTTCCATGTTTAGTTTACGTAGACTTCCAAGTCAGTCAAGTCCCATTTTAGCTTACGAAGAATATTAAATTAAGTGTGTGAAGATATCCCGCTAAGGCTTCAAAAAAAAAGAGATTGGCCACACGTTTATTTCTAGACCTTTATTAGACTTCCTAGAAATAGTAGTAGACGCAAAGAATGTTATATCAAGAATTACTAGATTTAAGGGACTTCCCCTTGCTCTTATTAATTTCAAAGTATGCAGTCATGACAAGTATATTGTAAAATTAGCACAGTCCTCCAATGCATTAATGCATAATGAGTCTAGGCTCTAGCAAGCCTTTATAGTCATACCGCTATGAGAAGTGTTAAGATGTTAGCTTGCTATGCTCAAATAGCACGTTAAAGCACATCAATCTCTTATAATCGGAGGAGACAAGAAAATATTCTTTTAGGAAAAATCCAACAAGATTATCTCTCTCTCTCTCTCTCTCTCTCTCTCTCTCTCTCTCTCTCTCTCTCTCTCTCTCTCTCTCTCTCTCTCACACACACACACACACACACACACACACACACACATACAGTGTGCGTGCATGTTTCGATTGCAATTTGCATGTAAAAGTACTTTGAAATCTCTTGTTCCACTAAATTAGGAGTCCTCTTTGTTGGTCATGGAAACGTATGCAATTCACAGTTTACTCCATGCATATGCAATGCATGCAGTAGAGGTATCCATTACATCAAGTAAATACAACAACGTTGAAATCTACTTAATAAAAGACAATGGAATAGAGGGTAGTGCTAAAAATTTGAGCCTACACTAGCAATCTTACACCCTTAGAGCCTCCACATAATTGTGGTAGGAAACAAAGTCTGCACACAGAAAGGTTGTTAGCATGGTGCCTCGACAGACGTCCATAGCATAGCTATTTGGCACTAACATACTCATTTCAATATTTAAGGAAGTAACTCGGATGGGGCACAAAGACTCTTTGAGGGTTTCAATCTTAAGAAGTAAACCTAACAAGCAATCTACAAGCTAATCAGTCATCACAAATTTTCATTTACTAAGTGGACTCGGATAGCCACATAACTTTAGGGAAAGCTATACTAGGTCTAGGGGACAAGTCTACATAATTTGACAGCATTCTGACAAAAATCCTTTCAAATCATATCGTGCATAAGTGAAGGGTGATTTTAGGAAATGAGAAGACCATGGAGGTGGAAAGTTAATAGATTTTTTGTGTGCATATAAGGGTGAGTTTAGGAAATGAAAAGACCTTGGAGGTGGAAAGTTAGTTACTTTGTGTACATATAAATACAGAAGGTCGAATGCACCTTATTACATTTGTGGTTTTCTTCTTAATTTTCTTTCCTCTAGTGTTTTCAAGCCATTAGAGCCATAAGGAAAGCCTTGTGATCCATCATGAGCCACGTCATAAAAATTGCAAACAAAAGCATTCAAACGGGTCATCATTAGGTCTAATATCACTCTCCTATCATCAAAACAACATAAAATGGGGTTTTAAGCACTCAAATTGGAAGATAAATCCAAAACACTTTTTGACAAACTTCAATAGAATTGACAATGCTTACACTCAAATGAAAGTACAATAGACAAAGAACACAATGCAAATTTAAAAATCAAAATCGGATTACTAAATCATGAGAAAAGTCAATTACAAATTATAGATGCTTGGCCGCTTGAGCGCACGTACACAGATCTCATTTCATTCTCTAAAATTGAGCCTCTCTTTCATACTAAGGTTATTATATTTTATACCTAGAGCTTTTTAAATGGTGAGTGGCGAGGCTCACATGGGCCTTTACAAATATCATAAAATAATTACAACTCATCAAATAGATCTGCTACTTTGGAATCAAGATTTACACATAGTATAGCTATACTAGCTTTAAAAAATAATAGAGTACAAATATGTTAAAATATAGTGTCCACCTAGGTGGGCACCCATATGCTGAAATGTCCAAACGCTCTCCCCTTCCTAGCTCGTGTCATCCCTTGATACGACCATGTGCAATCTGGTTGTTAAGATTGTCTTCAAGTCTGTCTTTATGGCTGGTCTTTAGCTTTGAAATTGCTTTGTATAGTTGATGACACTTCCCCCTTCCTTGAGTGATTTGACTATGTTATGTTCTAGTTGATATGTGAGTTGGGCTTCCTATTGTTGAGGCAATTTTGTATTTTGTTGTGCGTTCTCCTTTTTGTTGCCACTTTTGGCAGTCAAGATGGCTATTGGTGTTGCCTCCCTTTTTGGGAATTGAGCCTCTTTGGGTCATTGACTTTATAAAGGATCTTGCCCTCGTGTTTCACTGCAATGTGAGCTCATCCTTTATAGTTCACCCACTTTGAAGCACTATGTGAGCTCCTTATAATTTTTGTTGATAGCTCTCTTACTGAATTTTTCATTGCTTGCCATTTATTTTTGTACGTCATTCTTCAACTTGCCATTGTTTAAATTAGCTTTGTTGTTGTCCTTGAAGATAAAAGTTGCTCTTAACAAACATAGTTGAGACTTGCAGTTGTTTCTCTAGTTCTTTGATGATCAATATGGGTAGCAATTTCCTTATTGCTAGTTTGTGATGTGGAATGAATATATACAATATAATAGTGATGAGTGTTTCTATATTAGGGCCTAAAACCTGGATGACCAAAGGGAAAAAACCCGATGAAGAAAAAGTGTCTTTGGTATACGGACTTTAAGTACCTGTTCATGCAAGGTGAGTGCTTGGGAGAAACAAAGCAAGAGTGTCTAATGCAAATGTCAATTATGGGACACTTGATATGCATACAAGAAATTTGTCAAACAAAAGCATGCACTGTGAAAGATGGAGTTGATGGGTGATTCAAGGAATAAATGTAGCACATGTGACATTGAAGGATTTCGTAATAGATTCCACATTTTCAAGAATGGTTTTCGATGTAGAAGCTTCTCCACTCATACCTCATCGGGCTCAGTGCAAGAGTGTCTTGTGGAATTCCTTCTTCACTTCACCAGACTTAAAATACATAGACTTTGACTCTTATGCTCACATATACCTGCATGAGTGACACAACATAAATATGTTCAAAATTTTCCAGCTTGAGCAGTACCTAGAATAGCTAAAGACTCTTAGACCACATAGAATAGTACTTGAAGCTTTGGGACTAACATCTTGCTCATTTAGTGGTTTAGCTGTCCGACTTTGACTCTTATGCCATGTATTTTTACTGGCAGCTTGGATGTACTTATTCAAGGCCAAAAACCCAATTCCATAGGTTTTTGAGATTTAGGCCTCTTTCATTGTTATGGTCTTTGGATGCCACCATTTTGTCTAGTAGGTTGGCATAATTGTGCTCCTCTTGTCATATGTTAACACTACTTTTGTAAATAGGTTCTACAGTTGTAGTAGAGACTGATGAAGCCTTTGCTTTATCTCCCATGAAAAGCGGTCGTAGATATTTGTGAGTTCTCTGTGATTGAGTTTCCAATAGAAATTTTGGAACCCACCTTGTTTTTTTGTCTTTGTGATCGTCTTTTGCACTTGCCCTTTTGCTATATGACTTGATGGACACGAATTTGGTATCTATGTCTTATTATTATCATTGTAAAAGCCTTGATTTTGTAGTAGAAGGCAAGGTATCCATCTAGAGATTGTATCACCCTCGATTGTGATTGCTTGCTTGCCTTTGAGTGGAGCCTTATGCTACATGGCTGATCTTAGTTATTCCAGGTTGAGCTACTACTTTTGGTAACTATATTTGAGAGTTACCTTCATAAAATTCTTGTGCTTCGAGTAGCTTGACTAGAATCATACGTTGCTTCAAATGTCTTTGTTGGGTGGCTTGATAGAAGTCTGACTTTGGTACCCATACTTATCGCATTGCTTGTTTCTTTGAAGGTATTTTCTTTTGCCTTTTATCGTTGTTCTTTCTCCTGATTAAGGTGTTTGTCTACCATTGTTGATAGATTGGCTTTCACTTTGTAGAACTTTTTTCTTGAGGTGCATAGATCCAGTCTATTACCTTAGGATTTTTTCCTTGAGGTGAGTAGATCCAAGCTATTACCTTAGGCTTTTTTGTTCAAACATTAATGTTTCCTTGAAAAAGTAGCCTTGAGCAGTGATTGACTCATTTGATGCTACCCACCTATTACCTTTGGTTGTTGAGGTTGAACTTGTGATTGGTGTATCCATACTGGAACTTTGACTTTGACGTGCTCTTTGGATACTAACACTTGGTTGATTCTTTTTGAGTTTTTTTGAAGGCTTTGTTATGATGGAAACTTTGGTTGATAAAATTTTTTCTTAGGTCTCCATTGCATTGTCGATGGTTTGGATTTTGATATGAAGGCTATGTAGGAAGTTTGATGGAGATTCATTGAAGGTAAAGTTGACTTGCAAGGTTGACCTGCTTTAACATTTGCTTTAGCTTTACCTTTAATTTCTATGGTTGGTTGTTTCTTTTTTGCATGCATTTTGAGATGCTTCTAAGACTATTACTGTTGTTGTTGGTTTTGAAGCTTTTTGTGGTTGTCGAAAGAAGATGTTCATCAAGCTTTTTGTTAGAACCAGACTCTCTTTGATGTGATCGGAGTTGATTATGTAGAAAGTGGCCTTGAACTCCCCAATACTCAACTTGAGTACGGCTTCTACCATGCCAAAGCTAGGAATTGGCATTTTAGAACTTGTATACACTATTTCTTTTAGCTCTTGATTGATGGCTTTCCCATCATTATCCAAGTACCATAAGACATTATATTCTTTGTAGAATACGTATCTATCATAGTTGAACATGTTATTTTGAGTCTCGTTTCTCCACATAAGCTAAATTTGATCATTGTAGGAGACAATGGAGCTTTTGCCTTACCCTTGTTCTTCTCTTGATCTTGAGTTTGTTGAGCATATGATGTGGAACTTAGAAACACTTCTTCTTCATCTGCTTTTAGTTGTGCATTTTTTGGAGTCGGCTTCTTTGAAACAACTGTTGTTGATTCTTCAAGTATGTCAATGATGACATATTCTTGTGGTTGTTTTTCTTCCTTCGATTGTGCTTCTTCATTTGATTCATGACATAGTTGTTGGTCTCACCTTTTCTGCTTTTGTACTCATTATTTTCATTAGCTTGCTTCAACACCTTTATCATAAAATAGGAAACTACGGCATAGCCTTCCTCGTCACAAAACTTTGTAGGCACTATTTTATTTACGCACACATCTATAGTATCCAAGATTTGGTTCCATCTGAACGGCTCAATTAAATCCTCAAGAAATGAATCTGGGATGTAGTCTTCGTCCTATACCGGTCTTTCTAGCATACAATCCTCTTTGGCTAAACTTCCATGTTCTCAAGCTCCACACAACCAAAGGTGTGTTTTGATTTACATCCATGTTGTTATTTTTGGTTCGTTTATGGTTGTTGAATCAAACCCCTCAATAGGTGTCTTTGTGATATCTCTATAGCTATGGTCTTTTATGTTCTCTATTGTGGTTGTCACTTTATGTCTCGGATAGATATGGTCATAGCCCTAATCTTAAACCATGTTAAGTTGTCTCATGAATGGACATCCGAATTGACATCAAAATTATTGTCTTTCTCAAAATCTACTATTGCAAATGTATCTTCGTATTCTATCCCACAAGATGTTATAATTATTTGCTCTAGCATACTCATAGGTCTCTCTACATATCCATCTACGAGTTGCAATTTTATTTGGGTTTTTCTAAGAGCCGATTTTGTTCCATTTTTTCCAAATTTCTTTGGTGGCTATGGCTACTCTAGTTGTTGCATAGCTGTTGGTGATGCAGCCAATGGTTTTTCTTCCCTATTAAATATGGTTTTTGATCCATACTCTTGATTGGCTATGAACATTAAGGTGTTCTTGTTCATGGAATAATAATTTCTCATGGATTATGGTACATACAATGGTTTTTCCATAATCCTGAACTTTGCCATGAAGGTGGTATCTCTAGCATAAGAGCTACTCTCTAGAATCATTCCATAAGTATCTCTAGGCTTTTCATAAGAAGAAGCTGTCATCACCAATTCTTGGCTCTCATATGGTGCAATAGATTGAGTGTAGTTGACGCTACTCTACTATCATTCAAAGAGGTGGTTGTTGTCCTAGCATACGTTGCCGTCTCTCAATGCTTGGCCAATCTTGTTTTGACCCATTAGGAATCTTGAAGGTGGCAATGTATGCCCTGCTTGAGGCTCGTATGGTCTCTCTCGTACATAGTTCTGGTTATAATAGCAATTGCTCATCTCATGATTGGTCCATTTATGCTCTATGGTACACCATTTCAATGGATATTTTGTGTTTACTACTGTTGGTTTTGGCTGTGTATTACATAAGTGAGTAGGATGGTCCCTCCCACATATGTCACACTTTCTCATTTGTGGTTGTCTCATGTTTATGTTTTGTCCAAATTCTAGTCTCAATCGTTGTGCTACTTATTCTGCTAGCTCATCTAGATTGGGCATTGTTTAGGTTGAGCAACTCACATTGTGTTGGTTTCACTAGAAGACAAGGAGACATCGCTTGTCGTAGTTTTTGCATCCTCTGTAATCTCACCATAGCAGCTATAATAAGCATATTTTATTTAGAAAACGGGACATCCCTTATTGAGCCGTTTAGTACGTCTCATAAAATTTTCTATTCTAGCGTTTTTTTGCTCAAAATGTATTCTATTCTAATGTCTTCTACTAGTTGATCAAGTGTGTTTTAGAGCTTCATGATGCTTGTTTATGTATATTAATATAATCAAACATTGAAGAGCCATTGAGGAGGAGCATGACCTGCTTCATTTTTCCTTATTGAAGTATCATATCTAAAAAAGTTGACGTAATATAATTTTTTATTATCAAAAATGCATCTAGTACTTTGTACACCGCTATTAAACGTCCCATCCCGTCCCGTAGCGTGGCTGCTATGAATCTCACAATAACCTTTACCGTTGTCCACAAGAAGGCACAAATCTTCTTTCGTGACTCACTCAAAGGTGGTACATCCTTTTAAGTGTAGATCTTTTTAGAGAGTTTCATTTTTTAAGCCCTCTATAAAGAGAACTGATAATCTTTCCTCCACCGGTAACTCTCTTGCGGGACATAAGGTATTGTTTGAATTGAAGCAATGCTTCCTTTACCTTTTCATTGTTCTTTTGCTTCGGGGCATATATCTGTGACACTATGTTGTGCTTGATTCCCCTTTTTTTACTCAACTCCTCTGCAGATCCTTGCAAGAATTATTCAACGTTTGAAAAATCCTCTATGTTCAATGGTTGGAATCAAGTCACTGCTATTATCCCTTCCAAGGTTAATCCGAATCCCTCATATTGTGTATGAAAATCAAATACTTGTTGAGCCCTTAATACTTATTTAAATAGTGACACATGTGCATATGGATTTCTAGACCCATTGTTAACCCTCACGGCACACGGACACCCTATGATCTATAAACGTTGTATTGTTTAGAGTCAGGTACCGGGCTTGTCGGACCAATAGGAACAGGGTAAGGGTGATCGCCGATGACAGGCGCACTCTAACTGGAATATTCAAGGAGTTAGTTGGCTAAGTATGGGCGCCCAAGTGTGAATGGGGTGAGCTCATATAAAAGCCACTAAACCTAATTTTTACTCATTCTCTCATTGTGCAATAGAAGCCGCTCTTGCTCCATCTCCACCTTCTCCTTCACCATCTCCTTGTGTGTGTGTGTGTGTGTACGTGTGAGAGAGAGTGTGAGAGTGTGTGTGTGATCGAGCGTTGCGGCGGCACGACGGTGGCGAGGCGGTTGAGCGCGGCATAGCGGCGTCTCCCTCTTCTTCGCGGCGCGGGAATCCTTCATTCGCAACTACGCAGGAAGGTGAGTGACACACCATTCTTCCTTGTGAGCTTGTCTGTTGTATGACTGTGTGCTAGGAGCCTTTGTGGCTCGCACACGGCGCGTAGCAAGTCCCTAGCCTTGACATCTTTGGCGCCGCTGCCGGGGAGCTGCTGCGCGTGAAGCTCCAATGGCGACCTATAAATTGTATTGAAGCTATTTTTTATGTAGGAAAGGCGTGGCTTAAGTTTGATTATTGTTGTTATGAAAAAACAGTAGAGAAAGACACAATGTTGTTGACTGCATTCAAGTTTTATGTGTTCTGTTAAGCTCTGTTTTGCTAGTTCTATTAAGCTCAGATTTCAACTTACACAATTAGCATTTCTTGCGTTTCTGCATTTTCTGCATTTTTTGGTTTGCACTACACAGTTCTGTCAAGTTTCAATTTTCTGCATTTTCTGTGTTTTCTGGTTTGTGCACAGTTAGGCACACAGTTAGTTAATTAAGTAGGTTAGTAATTAGGTGAACCACTGATTACCAGGTCAGTAGGTAGGTGAGACAGTAAATAGGTAGGTGAGGTCAGTAGGTAGGTGAGACAGTAAATAGGTAGGTGAGGTCAACGCGTACCAAATAATATCTATAAATATATTTATTTATTTATTTATTTATTTATTTATTTATTTATTTATTTATTTATTTATTTATTTATTTATTTAAAATTCCTTTTTTTTTAAATTCGAAAAATAAAAACGTGTGTGAGGGGGAGGTTATAAAAACGGACGGGTTGGTTTGTATAAAAGTGAGATCGGGATCAGGATCATTTGACCCAATCCCAATCCCAATCCCAACCTCAGGCTCAGAGACTCCCATGCCCAAGCCCAGGCTCAGGCTCTGTCTCTGTCTTATGATATAGGGTAGTCTCACTCCTATATATATAGGCTAGACTCACAAGGAGGTAGTGAGGAATGTGGGATAAGTCCTACACTCTCCTCTCCTTCATTGCACACTAGGACTTGCTATTTGGAGCCTAGTTCCCCAGCTAGGAAAAGACTGTTTCGGGCTTTTCTGGAGCAAAATAGAACCAAACGGTGGGCTGTAAAGCACAGCGCATCCCTCCTAGCGATACGCTCGTTTCGAGCTATCACACGGCCCATTCCACGACACGCTCTAAAAAATCTAGCAAAAAAACAAACAAAAAACACGCAAAAAACTAGTCACAAGGCCTCCTAGAGCAGCTTTTTGACACCTTAGGGTATCAAAAGCACATGCACTTACGCTCTGGGAGGGTGCTAGAACACGAGCATATTGAGGGTGCCTCTGTTCATACGGACACCCATTACCCATCCACGATAGGCTCTAGACCCTCAGCGGGGACACAAGGTAGCACCACCCAAGACCCTAAAGTAGCCGCTAGTGATTCCTCCTCCGACTCAGAAATCATGGAAGCATACCCTACCCAAAACACTGAGAGAGAAGGCCATGCACCTCCCGAAGCTCCACAGCCTAGTACTAGTATGTTTAGCCGTTTCATGGAAACATTAGGTAGAGCTACTCGCTCGGAACCTGATGCAAATGAAGCATACGAAGGGGGTGGGGAAGTGGACTCTCCTTTCACATCGCACGTGGACCCCACACCCCCAAAGAGTGTCCATGTGGATATCCTGCCAACTTCTTACCAAGAAGGCCCTGTTGAGCTGCCTCCTTCAGAAGTTCCCTCTAGAGTACCGTTGGTGACAAGTAAAACCACGGGGAGCAACATTGCTTCTACCTCACAAGAAATCGTTAACACGTCGACTCTAGAAGGATTGTTCATTAATGATCATTGGACATACGACCTCCACATTGAGGTGTTGACGGATCTACACTCTGGCCACGCCTACCATGTAGGATGGATAGAGATTGTACAATCCACCTCTAGTGCCACGAGCATCGAAGATCAACAGAAAATGATCTGTAATGTTATCCATGGCATTATTCAATCAGAAAGGCAAAACCGAGGGGTAAATATACTCTCAACTCGCCCCATGAGATTTTTGGATACGAGCAAGGCTCAACAGCCTACTCTATCACAAATGGAAACTCCTCTAATGAGTCCCATGGACCCATCTTACGAGATTTCTGGATACGAGCAAGGCTCAACAGCCTACTCTATCACAAATGGAAACTCCTCTAATGAGTCCCATGGACCCATCTTACGTCATTTCACCTGGGGTCTCTATGCAATCTGAGCCTCCGAGCGACAACTTTAGCTTCCCTAACTTGGCTCAACCCTCTATTAAGGAAAACACAGTGCTCACTCCAGGGATAGGCCTGACAGAGAATGTACCGATGACATCTACGGTTAGCACAGTGCCACTACCTAGTGTCGTAGTACCTAATATGGGGCCTCGATCGTATGTGCCTCTAGCCCCTTATGCACACATGGCCCCCACACCTCCAATTGTACCACTTGTTTATGCTCCTCGAGTGCCGCTCCCTAGCCCTTATCCGAGTGGAACTATGCCCGGTTATGTTCCATATCCTGCATCATCCACACATATGCCAAGACCGGTACCCGTCCCTCTCCCACATATGATTCCAAGAGTACCTCCACCGGCCCTGCCTCCTCACATAGGTGACTTGGCAACGTTTGCTCAAACCATAGGTCGATCTATCGCGGAAAATATGCATCATGCATCTGATAGAGAGCCTAGAAGTAAGGCAGTACAAATTGCCAAACTCACGCAAAAATTAAATGGGGACGAAGATGCTAGAAAACACATTGAAGTGTTTGAACAAGTATGTGATTCCTTAGGGGAACGTAACGAACTACGTAAGTGCAATGCCTTAAGCTTGACATTAAGTGGGAAGGCTGGAGATTGGTATAGAACCCTAAGGGTGGACGAGAAAACAATCTACCCTACCCTTCGAAGGTTGTTTCTAAAGGAGTACATACGAGAAGGTGTGCTTTGGGGTGTAGCATCTCAGCTACAGAAGGCCGAACGTAAGGAAGGAGAATCAGTAAGGGACTTCATTAGTCGTCTAAAGCACTTAAACTCTCGTTGCCCTCTAAATGAGCGCTTCAACAATAACCAACTGCTTGATCGATTCATTCGAGGGTTGAGGAATGAAGGAATCTATAATGGACTAGTGATTAGAGGTATCACAACCTGGGAAGATGTCACTGCCAATGCAATCCAATTAGAGGACAACTTGATGATAGCAGGCATGAGGGTGTCTACTGACACGAGATCCACTAGCTCACAAGCCATTGAGTATGAACCCATGACTGCAAAGCCCATTGCCAATGAGCCAAAGGTATTTGAGACATTCTTGACAGACCTCACCAAGGCAATCCAAGAGTCTCTTAAGGATAATCGACCCCCTCAAAATAGTCACATGTATCCAAGAAGGGAGCAACAATGGTGTTCCATTTGCTTAGGTCCACATAGCACTAGTGAGTGCCCTACGTTTAGAGTAAAATTTAATGGAACTTGCAACGCATGTGGTAGGTATGGTCACCAAGCTAAGTATTGTTTAATGATCAAACGTATGATGGCAAATAGACCACCTGTAGCCTGGACGGATGCGCCTCGAGCTCCTGTATTGATGCCTACTCCACCTGTTGAGCAACTACCGCAACACATGGTCCCTAGATCTCAAAATGTTGTACAAGCTACACCGCTACCACCTCCTGTGCTAGGACCGCAGCCCCCGCATCCAAGAGTCGCCCCTATGAACCAAGTGGGTTGCGAGCCATCTAATGCTTATGCAAATGGCTGTGAGGAGGAAATAGACACTAGTATTGCCTACGGACTTGATACATTGGAAGAGTGTCCTATATACTACATGGAAGATTGTTGGGGGCAAGTCAAGCCGGTTTATCAAGCTGCTGCTCTCGCATCCAGAGGTCAAAATATCAACACCCAGGCTAGGAGGCCACCTCTTCAACGCTACAAGTGTGGTGGACCACATCGGGCAGTGGAGTGCCCTATTAGGCTGCAAAAGAATGCTGCACAGATGCAAATGAATCAAGGGAGCACGTCTGCAATGCCAATACTCACATGTAATCGTTGTGGCATACATCACTTGATTTCCCAATGCCCCTATAACCCAAATGCGCCTAAAATCACACCCCTAAATTTGGTCGAAATTGCTAGTGTGACATCGCCAATACCACCCGTCGCACCCGCTTATACGATTACACGGTTCATGCTTCAAGGGCCAGGCCATATCCTCGAAGAGAGAGATACCGCGTCAGTTATCCAAGCAAAGAAAAAGAAGACACGAAGGAAGAGGTCGCAGAATACGGGAAATTCAAAGCCAAGTTCCAAAACAAACATAGGAACATGAGATGACCCCGTGTATATAAATGACCTCGAGGATGATTCAGATTCAATCGAGACAATGGAGACTAGAACCAATACCACAAAGGGAAAGACCGACAAAGAAAACCGTAACATGGAACCAAATGAAAACCGAATAAGAGAAAACCATAAAGAGCCTCTGAAAACACCACAAGTGTTTCCAAATCCAATCCAAGACCCCCAAGATAAACCGCAGGGGCAAAAAGGGAAGAATCGTAAAAAGAAGATTGGAAAGGAAACTAGAACCAGAACCCATGCATGTCAAAATTCATGACACAGTGTTTCCCACACAAGTTCATCCACCCCACATGAACCATAGACCGTTAGCCATACCTTGTATCATCCAAGAAGGGAGTGAGGACGGGACATCAGAAAGTGAGCATACACCTTTCTTGTTGGAAAGGATGTTTAACGAAGGAATACCTAATCCCATTGAGGAATATGAGATTCCATCCTCACCAGTTCCTAGTCAAGGACCTACACCCTGCAAAATGCCAATGAATGTTGCCAAACTAGTGGACTTCATGTCTTCTGAGGTCTGAACCACGATCATAGCAAAGCTATATGGAGGTCCTGAGTTATTCTTTGCACTTCGAGCATTCCTTAACGGAGAGCTACAAACGGGATTGCCGCAGTTTGCGCAACCAAATAGGCCTGAATCGATTATGATTGATGAGGAAAATCATGTGCAATCACTTGACTTAGATGGACACGAGTCTGTGATCGAGGTACCCATTAACGAATTAGGGCAGTATTTTGAAGGCGACGAGTCTAATGCGACCCTACCCATCACTACCAAGGGATTAACTATAAAGGGAATTCTTGATGGTGGTGCGGGAGTTAGCATCGTTACAAAAGATTGTTGGGAATCCATGGGAAAACCCCGCCTCAGTGTTACTAACATTGTGGTAAAGATGGCAAATGGTACCATAGCCAAACCTATGGGGATGCTCAAGGATCTTAAGATCAAAGTTCTAGGACACAAGGTATGACATACGTTCATTGTAATGGATTTCTCTAAACACCTTATGTCATATGAAATGATTTTAGGACGACCATTCATGAGGGAAGCACAAATGGTTCATGATTGGTCTAAAAATCATGTCTATTTGTAATTCCAAGACTCTGTCCTTAGAGTGGATTTGGTGACTGGTAAGGTACACCCCCTTAGGGAGTAAAACCATTATTGATCATCGCTCTGACACCACAGTTCACTCGGCCCTACTACAATATTGTTACACTTTTAAGAAGGATACAGACATTCGCCAAGATTCTCCTTACATGGATGTGTTACCGGGTATGACGGAATCAGACAACGTGGACTGGGTACACCTAGCTACAACCATAGATACCTGGGGAAATAGAGGAACCACTTGGGTCACACCAGAGGGGGAAGAGGTACCACAAATTGCACCCTTGAACATGATAAGTGCCATACATGCATCTTCTAAGGGCAAGGCAATTGTAGACCAATCTGACAGTGACACCGATAGCTCAATAGAAGACTTTGACCAACACGACTCAGACATGGACTCCCAGAGTGAAACGGATTCTGAATCTCATGAATTAGAGAGTGGAGTAAGTTCAGAGTCAAAACATTCGGAAGGACCGAGCACATCAACCGATGATAGCTCCTCCGAGAGTGAAGAGGACACCAACGAGGACTCCTTTAGTGAGCTAGATCTAAATGCAAATCAAAAGCAGGTCTCAAATAAGAAAAAGAAAAACTTTAAGAGGCGTCGATATCGAGCCAATGTACATGCTAGGATAAAAAAGAAGAGATCCTCAGCAGAATGGCTCAGTTATATAGGAGCATGTGATGCTCATCGAAAATTGGTAGATGATTGGGGTGAATATCTCCAAAATGTTATGTGGTGTAGACCACGACCCCATGACATAGCCCAATTAGAGATCATAGACAAGCCAAAGTTGAGCCGCACTGCAAGGAGGCGTCAAAACCAAGAGTTAGCTCGACAACACAAGAAAGCAGAAATAGAAGCACAAACCAAAGCACAACCAGAATCCACAGACTTGCATCCTGCACCAGAACATTTCAAATCTTACACCATAGGGGAAGCAAAGGTTGTGTACACAAAAGCCCAAAGAATACCTATCGATGGGAATAATGGAATCTATGATGGTCCGGCAATAGTTAAAGAAATAGAATTAGCCAACCCCGGTGAAGAATCAAAACCTGTTTTTATTGCCCAAGACCTCACAGAAGTTGAAGACGCGGTCCTCAAAGAGCTTCTCAAGGAATTCAAGGACATATTCGCTTGGACATACCATGATATGAAAGGTGTTCCACCTTCTGTGGTCCAACATACAATCCCTATGATTAGCACTGCGAAGCCCGTACAACAAAGACCCTACCCGATGAATCCTAAGTACGCAAAGATCATTCAAGAAGAACTAGAAAAGCTTATCAAATGTGGGTTCATATATCCTATTGAACACTCTGAATGGGTGTCTCCAATAGTTATCGTGCCAAAAAAGAATGGGAAACTCAAGGTGTGCGTGGACCTCAAAAAAGTTAATGCAGCTACTAGAAGAGACCATTACCCCCTACCATATTCCGAACATGTACTCGAAAGAGTTGCAGGCAAGGAAGCTTATAGCTTTCTAGATGGGTACTCAGGCTACAACCAAATCACGATAGCGCTAGAGGACCAAGCTAAAACTGCCTTCATCACAGAATTTGGCGTGTTTGCATTTCGTGTGATGGCTTTTGGCTTAACGAATGCCCCTGCTACATTCCAACGATTAATAAACACTGCTTTTAAAGAATATTTGAGAGAGTTTTGTGAAGCTTTCTTAGACGACCTTTGTGTTTACTCTTCTTGGAAAGAACATCTATCATGTTTGCGGAAGGTGTTTGAAAAGTGTAGGTTATATCGTATCTCATTGAACCCGTTCAAATGCCAATTTTGGGTCAAGCATGGAGTTATTTTAGGGCATATAGTATCTAAGAATGGTATCTCAACCGATGAGAGCAAAATTAAAGTGATTCTAGAGTTACCACCACCAACCAATTACAAGGGAGTTCAAAGGTTCATGGGACACGTGGGTTATTATCGACGGTTTATTTTATTTTTCGCTGAGATAGCACGTCCTTTGTACAAGCTTCTCATTGAATTTAAATGGAATGAAGAGTGTGACCAGGCCTATGAACAATTGAAGAAAACACTAGCAAGTGCTCCGATTTTAAGGACACCTAACTGGCATGTCATTTTCCATGTGCATATTGATGCATCAAACTTTGCTATTGGGTGTGTTCTCACTCAACCAGGAGAACATAAATTGGACTATCCCATTAGCTTTGCAAGCCGTCAATTGAACAATGCTGAAAGGAACTACACCACTAGAGAGCGAGAAGGTTTAGCAATGGTTTATGCAGTAAAGAAATTTCGCTACTGCCTTCTGGCAAACAAGTTTGTATTTTATGTGGATCATCAAGCGTTGTTGTATCTGGTAAACAAGCCATGCTCCACAGGAAGAATCACACGATGTTTGTTAATTCTTCTGGAGTTTGATTTCACGATTGTAGTGAGACCCGGTAAAAGGCACGTCATGGCTGATCATTTGTCCAATGGTGAAGCCCCTACAGGAGTTGATGATGAATTACCCGATACTTCCCTATTCATAGTTGAGACTATGCCTGAATGGAGTGAGAACATTGTTAACTTTTTAGTTAATGGTTTTCCACCCAAGGAACTTCGTAAGGATATCGCTCGAAGGCTAGTAAAAGAATGTGAACCCTATTGTTTGATTGCCGGAACTCTGTATAGACTAGGCAAGGACGATATTCTTAGGCGTTGTGCCCACGAGGATGAATATTTGTATATCTTGCAAGAAGAACATATGGGCATAGCAGGAGGACATTTTTCAGGAGACCTGACTGCTGGAAAGGTGCTGCAATCAGGCTATTGGTGGCCAACTTTATTTAAGGATGCATCACTTTTTACAAAAGGGTGTGATGAGTGCCAACGTTACAAGACCACACAGCGCAAAGACAGAATGCCCTTACATCTTGTTAAAGTAACCCAACCATTTGAAAAATGGGCCTTAGACTTTGTAGGTCCAATTAGTCCCGCAGCTCGCAACACTCAATCTTGATATATTCTAGTTGCTACAGACTATGTAACAAAGTGGGCTGAAGCTAAGGCTTCACAAAAAGCTGACGTGAGGACAACAGCTAAGTTTCTTTTTGAGAACATTATCACAAGATTTGGTTGCCCTTTTGAAATTGTTAGTGATAATGGTACCCATTTTATAAATGAGGTAATAAGAGAGCTTACCACGACCTTTATGATATCCCACCATAAGTCTACACCTTATTACCCGCAAGCTAATGGACAAGCCGAGAGCACCAACAAGACTCTAATCTCTATTTTAACCAAGACGGTAGAAGCTCATCGCACTGATTGGGATTTGAAGTTGACATCTGCTCTATGGGCTTATCGTACTGCTTATAAAGTGGCTATTAATTGTACGCCATTCAAAATGGTATACGGCCAAGAAGCGGTTATGCCTTGGGAGTTTGTCATTCCTAGTCTTAGGGTAGCTCCGCAAGAAGGATGGAATGGTAACCCCTTAACCGAGCGTTTGTATATCTTAGAAAAACTAGACGAAGAGAGACAGTTGGTTGTGCAAAATGCTCTTGTGGAAAAGGATAGGAGAAAGAAGTGGTTTGATCGCCATGTGAAGGACAAGGACATCAAAGTTGGTGATAAAGTCCTTATGTATGGAGTACGTAAAGAGAAGAAAAAGTTGAAATATGCTGGTAAAGGACCATATAGAGTATGTGAAATTACCCCACAAGGTACCCTTCGTGTGGAAACTCTTGATGGAGTTGAAACCATTGGATTCCTCAATGGGAGTAAATTCAAAAGATATTATGATCCTTTAAGCCAAGAAGAACTACAGGCCATTCATCAAAAGAAGGCCGCCAAAACACAAACCGAGTTAAAGAAGATACAAGCTCAAGCTGAGGCTAAGGAGCGACAACAACGTATAAGACAAAAACGAGAGGCTAACCTTGGAGTCACAAATGCATTCCACGTGGAAATCGAAGAGGATTGGTTGGACTCTGACACACCTCTACGATACCCTATTGAGTTAAATAGTGCCTATGGAAAAGTGCTATATAACGCCTTATTGGACACGGGTGCTAAATATAATCTGCTATCCTATGGAGTAAGGTGTCAGTTAGGGAATCCACCTCTATCTGAGAGTATTATCCAAGTCCAGGGTGTCAACAAGAAAAAAACTACGGTTTTTGGAATCTGGCACACTTCTGTCAGTTATGAAAATGGAATTGTAGCTCAAGACTTTTTGGTCATGCCTACTGGAACTATGGAGGGTAATATAAACCTAGGACGCACGTGGATGATAGCCACCAAGTGCACTATTGATTGGGGGACTGGGGGTGTCACAACACAAAAACCAACTCTTATCCCTACCACTCAAGCCATAGTCCCTGAGATATTTCCTAAGGGAATAAAACCCAAGACATTGCATGTCCAGGAGGTTGAACCATACGTCCCCATAGCCCAACTCTCTAGATCTTCAACTGATGTAGTTGAAAGAAAGCTTGAGACACACAAGAACCATCCTAATATAACAAAGAAAGCATACAAGTGGGTCCCTAAAGCTTCATGCTAAAAAACGGAAGCCTCGTAAGAAACGTCCCACTCGCTCCAAGAAATGTAAAAAAACGTGGTGCTAGATTCCTAAACGACTATTAAAAGCCCAAGGATACTATAAAGGAAATGATCAAATCTGGGTGCCCAAACGTAAATTGTACTCTTACCTGTCGCCTGGCCCATGTAAACCCAATCCTGTGGCTCCAAAACGAATTGAAAATCGTGGAAAGGAAAAAATCACGGAATGCGACACACCTGTTCCAGAGCTAGTTTGGGTACCAAAGAAAGAACGATTTTTTCCACCTAGCTCAGGAACAGGAAAAGCAAATGAAGCTTCTTGCTCTTCATGTAGTTCCTATACAGAAATAGAAGCTTCGACACAACCTCCACCTACCATTGTACATATCCATACAAGCAAGAAAGAGTTTGCACCTCCCGTTGTAGATTCACCACCTCCAAAAATGTTGCAAATAAAATCATGGGAGAGTACCTTACCACCCTTGCAACTAGATGAAACACATAGGGTGATCGAAAACTATTGGTTAAAGCCTTTACCCATAACAACTTGGAACAATTGGTTTCAAAAGGTGATGACATCATTCCAAAAAGTATGATCTACCCAAGGAAGGGGGGAGTGTTTGCTGACATCCGTCATTCACTTGCTTCCCTCTTAACCTTCCTCCCTGACCTCTCAATCTTAGGGAATGTATATATAAAGCCTTATACTCACAAAAACAAGATAAAAAAGTAAAGAGCAAGTGCCATAACACAAAATAATAAAAACAAATTATGCACAAGAACACGACCCTTGTAATATTTGCACTATAACCATCATCTATTTGCATGTACAGATATGGCTAGTACGCTAGAGTCATCCACTCCTGCCTTGGGTGAGAGGTACCCTCGCTACTTTTCACAAATGTTTCACATGGTCTTTCCAGTGCTTGCATGTGAATGGTATTTGATAGGTACGCTAGCATGTGAGAGGAATTTTGAGGAGTTAGAATGGCTGATACGTCTCTTGACCACGTCTGATCCATACTTAGTAGAGAGCGTTTCTCCCATTGCACAAGCCTACCCTTTTGACCAAGATGACTATAGGCATCTAGTGACCTTCTTAGTAAACATGGGCACCTATGATGAAGAAGAAAATTTACATGACTACACGGATGGCACATATGGTCTCATGGATGATGACTTTGTTTATCTTGACGACGAGGATAGGGGTTTAGCCTTAGGGTTTCCCCCCAACCTCTACAATATCCTATTCCCTTGACTCTTTAGGGGGAGTGCAAATAATTAGGTTAGGGTTTCTTATGTTTTTTGTTGTGTTCAATAAGTGTTGGTACCTTTTCCCACTAATGTGCCTCCTGGAGGTATTCATTTTGTTTCCTAGTGTGTACAGGAGCGTGTTGATGTTGATAGGATTTGGACCTTCATGGAACCTTTCTCTCGTTCACACTTCAAATCAAGCGCGACCATCAACACAAACAGGTGTTTTATGTCCATTAACATTGCCCTTATCTTTTTGCATCCATGTTTGTTTGCTTTGATTGTGATTGGTAGCATAATATTCAACGCATTTGCTTAGTATCAAACATTTAATTCAATGTAATGTTTTGTCATAATCACTTGTCTAGGTTTGAAAATCAAGCAGTCCGACTAAGCTAGTTTAACCAAGCTAGGTATTAGAAATCTTCTCTTAATACCATGGGGAATGCCTTCCTAATACGCAATGGTTACTTAGGTTCTTAATCCGATTTAGGCAGCATTGTGTGAAATGTACTAGGGCTTTCTAGTGGGCTTAACCCTATTGACCTTTAGCTTAAGTATTATAAAGGGAGTTTACTAATGTGATGAGCCTGGGGAGGGTAACAGTGTTATATAACCCCCCAAAGTTACAAAATTAAAATGCTAAAAATGAACAAACAAAAAATCAAAGTGCCACAATGTAAAATTTTAGGCTGGAAGAGAAATCCCTGCTTAAATTGGTACTTCACTCACATGTATCGCCTATGGTACTAGAGCCCTAGAGGTTCCCAGTGTGGGCGCTTTTCCTTGAAAAGAAAAAAACCCAAGGCATACAAAATAAGCACACACATCAAAATTGAATCAATGTGAAAAGACTTTGGGGGGTCAAAGAAAAGGTAATCAGTCAGGCGATGATTTCATGAGAAATTCCTTTTATCGTAGCTTAACTACAAGGTCTTCTAGGTATAGCCTCTAGTCAGCCCTCGAACATCAAATACTTGGCTCTCGCGATTAAACAACTTAATTGACCAGAAAAAATTGAGAAGTTACCCATGGTATTAATAGTCGAGCTCTAGTGCCTTTTGACCGTTAAATTAGCGACCCCGGACTTGTTTAATTTTTTACCTTTACATCTGTTTATGCATTTGATTATATTGCAATTTAATGTTTATTGCTGACAAATTGTCTAAAATTCTGTTACCAATCAATTTGTCTGTCTAAAATTGCATATGATTTTTTATTGTATATGAGAATGCAATTACTGTGGCAATGTTGTTTGATTTTGCAGTGATTGAAGAAGGCTACGCACATCCATGTCGACTGCTCATCCATCTCGACGAACGAGCTTCAACTGGATAGCTTCCGAGGACGGAATCTACATCAGGAAGGGGGGCATGTTAACCCTCACGGCACACGGACACCCTAACATTGTATTGTTTAGAGTCAGGTACCGGGCTTGTCGGACCAATAGGAACAGGGTAAGGGTGATCGCCGATGACAGGCGCACTCTAACTGGAATATTCAAGGAGTTAGTTGTCTAAGTATGGGCGCCCAAGTGTGAATGGGGTGAGCTCATATAAAAGCCACTAAACCTAATTTTTACTCATTCTCTCATTGTGCAATAGAAGCCGCTCTTGCTCCATCTCCACCTTCTCCTTCACCATCTCCTTGTGTGTGTGTGTGTGTGTGTGTGTGTGTGTGTGTGTGTGTACGTGTGAGAGAGAGTGTGAGAGTGTGTGTGTGTGATCGAGCGTTGCGACGGCACGACGGCGGCGAGGCGGTTGAGCGCGGCGTAGCGGCGTCTCCCTCTTCTTCGCGGCGCGGGAATCCTTCATTCGCAACTACGCAGGAAGGTGAGTGACACACCATTCTTCCTTGTGAGCTTGTCTGTTGTATGACTGTGTGCTAGGAGCCTTTGTGGCTCGCACACGGCGCGTAGCAAGTCCCTAACCTTGACACCCATTGTACTTTGTCTTGATACATTTGGCCACTTGCACTCCTTGGGCATCTGTATATGTAAATGCATAGAGGCTCTTATGATCTCTCCAACATTGGGTTCTATATACTTATAGAAGGTAAGTTGATCCCCATTTGTGAACCTATACAATTCGTTATGAGTGTAATCCGTTAGAACTCTCATGGCTTTGTTGATTAGCGGATGCTTCTCCTCTAGGTCTTCATCAATTTTTTCTCTCGTATTTTCAAACATACACATTTGAGTTGAGGTGTATAATGGTTGATTTGGTTCCCTTGAGGTGAATAATCTTTTGGCAAAGATCCATGAGCCATGCCTTGAGTTGTACGTTTGATACGTCTCCACGTTTTCTCTCAATCCCACTATCGAGGTTGCAATATTTCTTGTGGTTTTCATTTCTCTTAGTTGAGTAGAAAACCCTGGTGGTGGATGATTTTTCATGTTTGAGGCTCACTCAATACTCTCAAGATAATCTTTGATAAGCCCACATTGGCTTAGTGCAACTTATCCATTTTTTGTCCTTGGTCAGGTCTCTCAAAAGTTACATCTTTGTGATCCTTTGACCTATGGAAACTGGTTTTGGGTACCCTAAAAGTTTAAAATTAGAAAACCTATCAAATTTGAGCTCACAAGCTCTTATCTTGGCTTTACATGACCCAAATTGGAGGTGTGTAGCAAAAGTTAGAGCAAGTTTGGTACTGCACTTGAAACACAACTCAAAACAATCTCAAGACCAGTACATAAAAACTTTTTCTTGTATCTTGGTCTCTGGAGGGTATTTTTGACTCAAAGTTGAGATATAAGATACTCTAAGTATTTAAATACTCGTGCTATGAAGAGGTAGATGGATCGTGATCCATAACCCTCTGTCAAATTTTGATAGTAGTAGCTAGACAAGGTCGTCTATAAGCTCTATACCAATTTTTGAGGTTGGGGGACCTGTGACTTCAAATTTTGATAGTAGCTAGACAAGGTCATCTATAGGCTCTGTATCAATTTTTGAGGTTGGGAGACATGGACTTGATCTCTGGAGAGCTTGTAACACTCCATGTTTACAAGCTATATCTCAAATATTTTTCAATTTGAAATTGTTTTAATAGGTTAATGCCAAACCATAAGTCTGATCTACGATTTTGAACCTGTCATTTGTTTTGATGCCTTTTGACCCTAGTTTGCTCTTTTTTTTTTTCAAAATTGGACTTGGAGATGAATTTCCTTATACATACACTACAGTCTTGGGAAATTTCAGGTCAAGCTATTACCATGGAAACATGGATTATCATCCATGTTTTGAGACCAAATTGAGTTTTCTTGGTACCATTAGGATCAACTTGATTATTAGATGCTATTGTATTGGGTTTCAACCTCTAGAGTGAAAATCGGATCAATTTTTGCACTTTCTCAGAATATTTGGACAATTTTGGGAAATGAGATGAAACTTTGGGATAAGACTATAAATAGCATGTAGATCAAGGCTGCTAGATTTTGGCTCAAAAATTTAGAAAGGGTACATGGATCGCAATCCATGTTTGGAAAGCTTTTGATCCCAAAATGAACCACTTTCAAATGAAGGTATTTTTAGGCTATCTTCAAAATCTTTTTGCATTTGGACAAGAAAAAGTCATCCAAAAGTTAAATCCTAAATCTATTTAAGCGGTTTTTGGTTATCTTCTATTGGCCCTATCTTCTGTTCTAAGCCCTTTTGATCACTTTTTGAACTCTTTTTGTAAACTTGACTTTGGGAATAACATGTCTCTGCTACTCATTGCTCAATTTTCAGCCATAATGTCAGATGAGGTACACAGATTTTGATCCATGTTCCACCTGCTTTTGACATAAAACTTTGTCAGCTTATAATCTCTGCTATCTAGAAGCTATTCCCAAAATCTTTTTTTATTTGGATAAGAAGAAGTTTAAAAAAATTCAAATTTGATCTAGTATATACTAGTTTTTAGGTTTTTTTCCATCAATTTACTATTTTTGAGCTCAATTTGATCCAAACTTTGGTTTTAGTCAAATGAAGTCAATATCTATCAATTGGCCTCTGTTATGTCCAATTTTGTCTCACGGATACATCGATCACGATCCATGTTCCACCACAAAATCTGTTGAAAATTCTCATTTTGCTTTCGATGAGTTTTCTAAGGTTCTGGCACCCTTTTTTTGGATTTAGATAATCTTTTAGGTCACTTCCATGAAATTTCAAAATTTTAGTGTTATGGCCTTCTTGTCCTCAAAATATGGTTTTCGGCTCTTTTTGCCTTGATCTTTTCAACTCAAATTTGATGGTGATTGTTGCTACTTGCCCTACTCCTATGTGCTAGAAAGAAACTTAAAACAAAAAGGAACAAAAACAATGCAAATAAAAGTCGTAACAAAAAAATGGAACAGCACTCTCAGAGAATAGAGAAAATTTGAGGAATGAAATGCATTTGCTATCTCACTCACAACTCTCTTTACCTTTCGAACATAGATCTAGCAAGTCGGCGACTCCTAAACACTATCAAGTGTTAAAGTCCCATTTAGCTACTTTGTTACTAGTGTGAATGGAATAGAAGGAATAATCCTTGGAGATTGAAGGCTCTAAATACGTACTAGATCACTCATCATCTAAGGATCATTCTCCGGCAATGGCGTCAAGTGTTAGCAAGTCACCGCGACAGATGTCTATATCATAGCTTGTAGACGGCTGGATAGTCACCATGTGGGAACGTGTTCTTAGAAGATGGGCAGTGAATCACTTAGTAATTACTAGAGTAATTACTAAAGTAAACCCGAAGTATATAAATAGGGCCCATTACATTGATATCGGGTTGGCAATTGTAATCACTTGTATTAGCGCTTTGGGCTATAATTGCATTTGAGCGTCAGTGGCAATATTATTGGCTATATTTTTTCTCTGTAATCGTATTCGTTGTAATCTCAATCATGGTATATATTTCAGTGATACTTACTTCTCAACAGTCTTCTGAATCTGAATCTGAATCTGAACTTTATTCCAGTCTACAAGTCTGACTCTTATTTCAGTATCTACAATTCAGTCTAGTCTTTGATTTCTGTCTAGTCTGTTGTCTGAAATCTTTCCACACTAGTAGCTGAAATCCTTCAACACTGGAATTAGCTGTCTCAAGAGATCAGCTCCAATTCCATTTTGGCGATCACGGTGGCTCGAGCTGAAGCTCGTTGACTGAAAGACTCTTCTCCCAGTTGAACTTTTCAGCAATGGCACCAAAATCCAATCGTGGCCAGAAATCTACCAATCGTGTGGACCCCATTCCTGAGGAGTCAGGAAGAGAGTCTGACCCCAAGCAAGAGAAAATGACTGACACTGAGTCTCAAGAGGAGCATAGTCAGGCTGATGAGGCGAAGGACTCACAGCACTCCAGTCATTCTCGACGCAGACGGGCAGAACGGGTGGCACGAAAGGCAAAAAGTTCCAAGAGTTCTTTGTCTCGCCAGAAAGATGAGCATATCAAAGGCAGAAAGGGAAGTCACCATACTTCTAGCAGACAAAACAGAGAAGATATTGATACTGAGACAGAGAAAGAGATTGATTGGGATGCTGACACTGACAGTTGCAAGAAGGCTCCCAAGCGTCATTCTGCAGCCAAGAAGAGAACTGGCGGGATCAGCAGTAATCGAAATGATTACACCGCTTCCCTGAAGATTTCCTTTCCCATATTCAAAGGAGGGAAAAAGGATGATCCCGATGTTCACATACAAGCTTTCGAGCAGTATGCTGAACTAAAAATCCATTGATGAAGATGATTGGGGGGAATACCCACAACACTTGAAGGAAGCAGCAAGGAAATGGTATTACCATTACCCTGCATGCTGGAGCATCATATAATAATTATTTTCGAAGCGTTGTCTCCACCCTCCATTTCCTTTTTTCCTTTCCCATATTCAAAGGAGGGAAAAAGGATGATCCCGATGTTCACATACAAGCTTTCGAGCAGTATGCTGAACTAAAAAACATTGATGAAGATGATTGGGGGGAATACTTTCCACAAACCTTGAAGGAAGCAGCAAGGAAATGGTATTACCATTACCCTGCATGCCAGCTGAGATCATATAATAAATTACTTAAGGCCTTCAGGTTGGAATATTTCGATAATCGAGGAGATGAGGATATTCTCTGTGAATTAGATCAGATCAAACAGAGGAATTTGTCAGTCCGCAGCTATGTCGAAAAGATCAAAGAACTAACCAGGTAGTTGCAAGAACCACCGTCTGAAAAGAGATTGAGGGCATGGTTTCTGAATGGATTCAGAAGCAAAAAGCTGAGAGAACAAGAAGTACCAGCCCCTACAAAGAAATTCAATGATCTGGTCCAGCAAGCATTAAAACTGGAACAGCAAGCTAAGAAAGAAAAGAGCCACAAGAAGCGAAGGACCAGTCGCAGTAGTTCGGCTACTAAAACTTATGATGCCAGTGCAACGTCCAGCAGCTCCGAGAGCTGCTCCAATGAATGGACAAATGAAAAATCTAAGAAAGGATCATGGACCAAGAAAATTGAAGAAATGGCTAGGCAGATTGCAGAGATTAGCCACACAAGACAGCCGGTCCGGAAGATGGAGACTTGGTGTTCCAGATGTAAATCCAAGGACCACATCTCCATGGAATGCCCACAATGTACCTACTGCAAGGCCTTTGGTCACCTATGGAATAATTGTCGCATCAGAGTTCACCATTTCAAGAAAGGAAAGGATCTATCAGTGGTTGCCTACACTGAACCAGTAAAGGAAGAGCCAATCAAAGTAGCCCAAGACGAGGGACCAGGTACCAGTGGTACTGGTCAAGGACGTGGCAGATACCAACAAGGAATGGGCAGAGGAAGAGGAAGAGGCAACTTCCAGACCAGGAGCATGAATTGCTACACCTGTGGGAAGTATGGTCATTTTGCAGCCCAATGTCCAGATACACCAGTAACGACTGCTAATGAGGCTAAGGCACCAGAGCCAGTCCCAGTCAGAGTAGTTACCAGGAGCAAGGGAGTGATCATTGAAGAAATTCCAGACATTTCAGAAGTACCAGCTAATCCTAACAGCAGCAAGTGGGCCCAGCAAAGGGAAGTTTGGAAGGCCAAAGGAAAAGAAAAGGTAGTAGATGAGTGGCAAGAGCAGCGAGAACTAGCAGCTAAAATCACAGAGGATTTAGCTAAGAAGATGCCAGAGCAACTAGAAAGTTCTGAGGCTAGGGTCATTCAGAAGATACCAGCCCAATCGACTGATAAAGATCAGTTAGTACCGGCCATGACACAGACCATGCTGGCTGTAGTACATGGACTAGCTGATGAAATGGGAGTGGAAGGAAAGAGTAGTACTGATAAAGAAGAATGGCATTGTGAAGACACTAGTTCTTCCAGCTCTGACAATCAGTCTAACCAGGAGCGAGAGGAAATTCAGGTGAAAATTTGTGATAGAATCCAGAAGCTGACTGTAGAGCTGGAGGATATAAGAAAGACCTTACCTGAGGTGGCCAACTTTATCAGACAACGCAGGAAGACTGAGGCAGAGGCCTGAACAGTGGACCTGACGGCTATCCGGGATAATGAAGTTCCACTTATTCAAGTAGATTACAAGGTCAGGAAGCAGTGGGAACCTCTCTCAAGCATCATACTGGATGGAGGAGCAGGAGTCAACATAATGGGAGCCCATCTTCAGCAAAGAATGGGTATAACTAACATGAAACCAGCACCATTCAAAGTAAGAATGGCAGATCATCGAGTTGTACAAGTGACGGGCATGATTGAAAACATGCAGATAAGAGTTGGGAGGGAGAAATTCAAAACTAGTTTCCTAGTCTTGGATGTAGAGGGAGCATATGGAATGCTATTAGGCCGCCCATGGTTAAGAACAGCACATGCTATTCATGACTACGCAAACCAGACTTTAACCATAGAAGGGGCCAGTGGCAGAATCAAAATCGAGACCAACAACACCAGGAGCTAGAAAAAGGATTTGAGGCCGAAGGAGTTGTGTCGGAAATACCGAGCTAAGAAAATTGAGCGAATGCTAGCAGCTATGAACATCTTTCCTTTGGCAGAAATTGATTTGAATGCAGTCCTACTAAAAAAAGAACAAGCTGACAAGCAGAAGAGACAATTCCCTGATCAGTTTACTGAAGTCCATACAGGGGAAAGAACCGTTCAGCTAACTGGAAGAATAGAGGAACCAGAAGATACTGGTAAAATAGAAGAATTAGTATGTTCTGAAGAGTATCCATTGAATCAGAATAATGATTCAGAGATGAATGGACCTTCTTGGGACTACGCTAAATACTCGACCAAACAAAAAGAAGGAGGACCAAATTGGTTGCTTCCAGATGATCAGGAAGTAGAGGAGTGGAACCTGGGATCAGAGGAAAATCCCAGAATGATCAAAGTCAACAAGCACCTGAAACCGACAATGAAGGAAAAGGCAAGGAAAATGTTCCAGAACCATAAAGATGTATTTGCCTCGGAACATACAGATTTGAAGGGAGTAGATCCTGAAGTCTGTCAGCACCGAATACCACTGAAACCGGAAGCTAGGCCAGTCAGATTGCAAAGATACCGGATGAACCCCAACTATGTAAAGAAGGTCAAGGAGGAGATTGATAATCTTCTCAAGGCTGGGTTCATTACGGAAGTAGCAAGTAGTGATTGGTTATTTCCAATAGTTGTCGTTCCTAAGAAGAATGGGAAATTAAGGGTTTGTGTCGACTATAGGAAACTAAATGCTCAGACCATTAAGGATCCGTTTCCCTTACCTTTTACTGATATGTTGCTTGATGAGATTGCAAGATATGAGATGTATAGCTTCATGGATGGTTATAGCGGCTATAACCAGTTACAGATTGCTCCTGAAGATAGGGCCAAGACCACTTTCATCACTGAGTGGGGAGCATTCATGTATCTGGTGATGCCTTCTCAAGATTTGTACACAAGTTTGCTTCTCAAGCAGTACCACTATATGAGCTTACAAAGAAGACCAGTAAGTTCAATTGGACAGCTGAGTGTGAGGAGAGTTTCCAGAATTTGAAAAAAGCCATTACCAGTAAACCAGTCCTCAGGCAGCCGAATTGGGATATTATTTTTCATGTACACGTAGATGCTTCAGGATTGGCAATGGGGGCAATATTAGCTCAGCCAGATGGCAGAACAGACTATCCGGTCTATTTTGCTAGTCGGAGATTCAGTCAAGCTGAACAAGGCTATACGACTACTGAAAGAGAAGCCTTCGGAATGTTTTTTAGCGCTACGAAGTTCAGGCATTACCTATTGGGGAAGTTATTCCATTTTTATGTGGATCATCAAGCTCTTCTGTTTCTGATTAACAAAGTTATTATTCAAGGCATGCTGATAAGATGGATGATGTTCCTTATGGAATTTGAATTCAGAATTTTTCATAAGCCTGGCCGAAACCACTGTGGAGCTGACTTTCTTTCCAGAAGTACAGAAGGATATTCAGAATCACCTCTGAGAGATGAACCAGTGGATGCTGATTTATTTCAGTTAGAAGCAGAAGAATCAGTGGATCCTGAATGGTATGATATTTATCAATTCCTTTCCCAAGGTGCCTTTCCAGAGGATTGGAAACAGAATCAGAAGAAGGCTCTGATCATAAAAAGCCTGAAATTTACCATCATTGGGAGAGTACTTTATCGATTGGGCGTGGATGGTATACTTCGGATATGTGTCCCTATGGAGGGAAGAATGCAAGTTATCTCAGAAGCGCATAATGGAGAGTCTGGTGGACACTTTTCCAACGAAGTGACCTACAAGAAGATTCTACAAGTAGGTATGTGGTGGCAAACAATGATTGCTGATGTCAGAAGCTTTTGTAAAACTTGTGACATATGCCAAAGAATGGGCCAACCAACAGCTGCAGACATGACTCCCTTAATGCCAATACAACCATTGGGAGTATTCATGAAATGGGGACTAGATTTTATGGGACCTTTTAAAAAGGTGACCCCCAGGAAGAATAAGTACATTGTGATGGCTACTTGTTATGTTACCAAGTGGGTTGAAGCTAAAGCTCTTCCTGACAACACAGCCAAGTCATCTGTAAGGTTTCTGTTTGAGAATATTGTCTGCCGATATGGATGTCCAGTGGAAATTGTGACCGATCAAGGGACACATTTCATCAATGATACTATGGAAATCCTATTGGATATGCTTTCAGTCAAGCATTGGAAATCTACTCCTTACTATCCCAGATGCAATGGACAGGCTGAAAGTAGCAATAAAACAATTAAGACTATTCTCACTAAGGTGGTGGTGCAAAAGAAACCAGACCAGTGGGATTTGAAGCTTCAGACTGCTCTATGGGCTTATAGAACAGCTTATAAGGTAACTACTGGAATGACACCATTCAGAATGGTGTATGGTACTGAAGCTGTGGTTCCTATGGAGTTTGTAATTCCCAGTCTGAGAATGGCTATAAAGTATGGACTGGACTTCAACCATAATCTTAAGAAACGACTGGATGAACTGATGCAGTTAGATGAACTCAGGCAAAGAGCTATATTGGAACAGGAAATTGTTCAACAAAGAAGGAAGCACTGGCATGATCGCCGAATTAAAGTCCGAGAATTCCAGAAAGGAGACTTAGTGCTTCTATATCAGTCTAAATTGCGTCCAAAGAAGCCGAATTTGAAGATTGTCTGGGTAGGACCTTTTGAGGTTGATTGGGTCTTCTCCAATGGCACAGTCAGATTAAAAGACTTATCTGGACTGATGTTGTCGGGAGTATATAATGGAGCAAATATCAAACTTTATTATTCAGAGACCAGAGAAACTGGGTTAGAAGAAGTCACTAAGGAACTGGAAGTTGTTGATCAAGAGATACCAGAATCAGATATTTTTGGTCTTTTCCATGTGCAACCAGTTCCAGCTTCAGAACCAGTATCGGAAGAATCAGATCATGCTGATTTAAGAACCAGTACCAGTATGGTCGAGCCAGAGTGGGAATCAATTCAGAACCAGTATGAACACACTTTCCAAATTTTAAGTGGTCAACGGTCAAGTGGTATGCCAGTGATAATTATTACAAGGATGGGTTGCAGTCTTGTCCAATGCATGTTTGCCATGACAGCAACCGCGCACACAAGTCTAGGAGCGGCGAGTGGTGGAGCTTTTATGGCGCGAACACGTATAACAGTCAGGAGAGTTAGCATTTTTCCTCATAAATCTGTTGCGCGACGCTCACCAGGAAACGGCTTTAACACAAGTAAGTCCTCTTCGCCTTCGCCTGTTTCATCGTCGTCGACCTCACAGTGTATGGGTATAAGGAAACGCTCAGAGAAGATGTAGGAAACTCTTGAAGAAACCCAGGCTATAGTTGCTGAGGCAAAGGCAAGTCTTCCTGTTCTTTCATACAGTAAAATCCAAAGATATGTCTTTACTGATCACGCAATGACTCTGCTACAACTCTGGGATTTGCGAGTTGTGTTGCAAGCCACAAGGATTGCTTTTCAGGTAGATATTATTAAGCAAGTCTTGATTCCTTTGATGATGAAACTAGCAGTGCTGTGATAAATAATAGGAAGGTGTCAGTGACACCAGAAGCCATTGCATTTTCATTTCGGATGCCTAATGAGCCAAAACCGTCTGTGGCAACTGCACAGCAAATAAGTACTACTCTAAAGGAGGACAAAGAAGCACAAGGCAAGTGCTCAAGATGTTCCAGTAGCAGGACTAGAAGCCTCCGCTGCTTACAGGTTTGTCGCCGAAGCAGTCAGTCTTAAGAATAACCCAACGTATGTGTCCGAGAAATTATTTGCTATGCTGCTGGCCAAGATACTGGATCCACAAGTCCATATCAACTTGTGTCAAATACTCTCGCATAATGTACTCCAACAAACTGCTAAGCTGAAATCTCAAACTGTTTTCAAGGCATGGTATGTTTGGCAATTTCTGTATTGGGCTACTACTGCAGATGTTAATGAGCAGGTAAAGCAGGCATGGAGTGAGCAGCCCATTTCTGAACCAAAGAAGATTGAGTTGTCCTCAGACGATGAGAAAACGGACAGTCAAACAATTTCCAATGACTTGAAAGGGAAAGCCACTGCACAGGAAGTTGGCAGTTCAAAGAAACCAAGAATCACACTGACAAAAAGCAGTGATTCTTGAAGCAAATCGAAAGCCATGTTAAGGCAGCAAGCACTGAGAAAACTGTACCTGATTAGTCAGTTGTCAATCATACAGTTGCTACTGGATCTGGGAAAGATCAGGTAAAGCCAGTCATTGAGGCGAAGGTACCAGACCAATCAGGAGACAAATGCAAGAATCAACTGGATAAGGGGAAAGGTCCAGCGACCTCAACGTTGTCTAAAACAGTTCCTGCCACTTCTGGAAACCCTCTGCAACTGGTTAAAAAGGATAAGTTGCAGCAAATGCAAACTCAGCAATTGAGAGGGCATCTCTTGCTCACCAAAACGGATTATGCAACTCTACCTTATGTGGCTCCTGTGGCAATATATGAACCTGTCGATTTTGATCCAACCACGGTCAAAGACAGATGTTCAGTACTGATACAGTCTTCTTGGAATACCATTGTCAGCTGTATGGGACAATTGGTGGAGGCTGTTGGATCAGAAGACGAGATCAATAAGCTCAAGGCTGACTTGGCAGAAGCACAACATCCGATTGCAACACTCCAGAAATCGCAAGAAATGCAAAACATACAACACAGGGTATTGGAAGCTCAATCAGAAAGAGCTCAGGAGTTGTTGAACAAAAAGCTAGCCAAGGCTGAGTCTGAAATTATGATCATGAAGAGTCAAAAAATGAGGCACTGAGAGCTGCCGAGCGAGCTGAAACAGGGCTCAGAATGAAGCGGGCAGAATTCAGGAAGCTGCTAGTGCACCATACAGCTCTGAAGCGTTCGCTGATTGACAGATACATCTACAATAGCTTGTCTGAAATTTTAAACCCCGCAGGCAATGCTGTTTTTGACTTAGAAAATTTAAAGTCCTTAATGGAAAGTTTGCAGAGTGATTTGCAGGACAAGATGGGTGAGTTCAATAATGCTCTGATGAACCAAGCCATAATGGATTATATTGAGCAACAGTCTTCCCCGGATGAGGAAGGAGAAGATGAAGAAGATGAAGCTGATCAGGAGGAGGAGGAGGATGAAGAGGCTGGGCATACAAAGGATGATGGTGATGCCCCACCACCATCTTCACCCCCAGGACCTGGTACTGGTGGGACAGGGCTATATGAAGCGGCTAGTCATAGCCAGACCAACCAGACCAGACTGAAGGACAGCAGGAAGGACAGGGAACAGAGCACTAGTCGGGTCATCAGCAGACTGAAGAGCAGCAGCCCAGTAACACTGAGAATCAGCCCACGGATCAGTCCCATCACAGCAAAGAGGCTAAAGGGAAAATGAAGGTTCAGGATGAAGGACCAGTGAATGATCATCAGCATTCACTGCAGCTCATTACCTTGAATAAGCAACTGAGACATCAACAGGCCTCCATCACCAGATAGTATCTGGAGGATGAAGGACCAGTGAATGATCATCAGCATTCACTGCAGCTCATTACCTTGAATAAGCAACTGAGACATCAACAGGCCTCCATCACCAGACAGTATTTGGAGGATGATGCTCTCTGGACTGATTTAGAAAGGTTCCAAAGACTATATGTGGGAGCCAGGGAAATGGTAAAACATTGGAAATCTGTTGCTTTCCATGATAAAGAAGCTTGTAGACTACCTGCACATCCCAGTACAGTTCAGCTGTTGGAACGAGTTCCGAAATGGATACTCAATGCTGATGAGAAAGTGGTAAACCCGCACTGGCAAAGACAGTTTACTATAGATTGTCAGTCTTTAGCTCTAGAACTGGAACTTCTGCTGGGTAACAAACCAACTTACCGTTGTATGAAGGACGTTAGGGTCCAACTTAAGGATGTTCTGGTACAACTACAAACTGCCAGAGGATTTTTGGACCATAGAGTGAAAGCCATCCTGGAGGACCAGACAGCCACTAGCAGAGGACCTCAAACGCAAATGTCAGTGGGAGCACAGGCAACTGCTCTCCGAACTCTATTCCAGCTAGTAAGAATTACTAGGAAGATGATGCAACAAGAAAACCAGGCAGTCCTGAATTTCGTGGAATTTGTGTCTGATTCTCCAATTCTCTTGTATGCTGTTCCAGCAAGAGAAACTGAGTTGCCAAGATTCTTTCCAGCGCTATATCCACAACATCAAGAACCAGTTGATCGACTCACATATTTCAAAATAACTGATGAGCTTCGGGATTGGTATGAGCGATCAACTGTGGAATGGAAGACTTGGCAGACATTGCTCAATGATGCTCTTCAAATCAATGACATTCAGGCAATGAAGGAAGAGCTACACAGGATTCAGCTATGTATGGGCCAGTGGAAGATTCAGGTCAGAGGATTGACTAGGATTACTAATCACTTACTACAGCTCACGGTCGAATCTTCCAAACTGCCTGAGAAAGACATTGCAGCAAAGCCGGGCCAGGCACCGCAGTACAGGGAGATGGCTGAGATTCTTTTCGAAGCTCGCGTCAAAAAAAATCAGCCTCTTCTAGAAGGATTGAATCATACTGCTTCGCATTGTCATAAACTAGCCAAAACCAGACTGAGCAAGGGCAGGCGTACACTCTATGATCCTGACACCAAAACCTATCATTCTCTCACACCTTATGAGGTAGAGATGACCACAGACCGGCGGGATCAGCTTGAGCAGGAGGCCATTTACCGACTGATTCAGAAGGAGAATGCTGATGCTGGAACTTCTCAGGCACCAACCCGGTCAAAGAGCAAAGGCAAAAGGAAGACGGTCCAATGGAAGGATACTGGGTAGTTCTATCTCAGAATTCCGGGGCGACTTTTCTTCTCAGCAGGCAGGGAGAGGTGACAGCTCCACCTTGGACTTTTCAGCTACCTCTCGCAATCTGTGATCTTTCTAGAGATCTGCATCCTTCACCATCTTCTAAATGTCAAACTCTGACAATACATCAGAACCAGACAATGGATTTTTCAGTCTCACATCAGAATCAGACATGAGAATTTTTTAGAAATTTTGGATTCTTGCCAAAATTCAAGAAAGAAGGGAAGGATGTAGATGGCTGGATAGTCATCATGTGGGAACGTGTTCTTAGAAGATGGGCAGCGAATCACTTAGTAATTACTAGAGTAATTACTATAGTAAACCCGAAGTACATAAATAGGGCCCATTACATTGATATCGGGTTGACAATTGTAATCACTTGTATTAGCGCTTTGGGCTATAATTGCATTTGAGCGTCAGTGGCAATATTATTGGCTATACTTTTTCTCTGTAATCATATTCGCTATAATCTCAATCATGATATATATTTCAGTGATACTTACTTCTCAACAGTCTTCTGAATCTGAACTTTATTCCAGTCTACAAGTCTGACTCTTATTTCAGTATCTACAATTCAGTCTAGTCTCTGATTTATGTCTAGTCTGCTGTCTGAAATCTTTCCACACTAGTAGCTGAAAACCTTCAACACTGGAATTAGCTGTCTCAAGAGATCAGCTCCAATTCCATAGCTATCTGACACTAACATACTCATTTCAATACTCAAGGAAGTGACTCAGATGGGACACAAAGACTCTTTGAGGATATCAATCTCAAGAAGTGAACCTAACAAGCAATGTAATCAGCCTCTACAACTTAATTCTCAACTCAATGATCCAAAAATCTGCATATGTCCTATCTCACAGCTTTCAGTCATCACATATTTTCATTGACTAAATGGACTTGGATGGCCCCATGAAACTTTAGGGGAAGCTATACTAGGTCTTAGGAGACAAACCTACACAATCTAACAGCATTCTGACAAGGTACAAACATTGTGATCCATCATGACCACGTTATAAAAACTCCACCAAAATCATTCAAACAGGTCGTCATAAAAACGACATAAATGGACTTTTAGGTACTCAAATTTGAAGAGAAAGCTGAAAAACACTTCGCGAAGAATTGACAATGCTTACACTCAGATGAAAGTACAAGAGACAAGAAACAGAATGCAAGTTTTGGAATTGAAACAGGATTACCCAATCATGAGAAAACTGGATTACAAGTTAAGAGTTGCTCGGCTGCTTGAGCGCACGTACGTAGATCTCTTTTCGTTCTCCAAAATTAAGCCTCTCTTTCATACTAAGGTTATTATCTTTTATACCTAGAGCTTTCTAAATTGCCGGTGGCCAGGCTCACATGGACCTTTACAAATATCATGAAATAATTACAACTCATAGAATAGATCTACTACTTTGAAATCAATATTTACACAGGTAGCTACAGTAGCTCGAAAAAATAATATAGTAAAATATATTAAAAATGTGGTGTCCAACTAGGTGGACATACGTATGCTAAAATGCCCAAACAAGGGTCCAAGGGAGAAGAGAAATTACAAAGAAGGGTGACGATGATGGGTGCCATTTTATTATTTTGTTAAAAAAGAATCATAACATTATTCATTTGTTTATCTCAATAAAAGCAAAGAATGTGTAAATGAAATGCATAAAAACTAATCGTTTGGAGATGTTTTAGTGTATTTGATGGCAAGAATGAAGCACCTCATACATTTGGCACAAGAGGCTCCCTCCACTTTAAAGAGAGGAAAGGAGAGACCAAAAGTCTCAGATGAGGAGAAGAACCGAGTCGAAGCAAGCAAAGTAAAACAAAAAAATCACAATTAAGTACAAAGAAGTCCTTCAACCTTGGGTACTAGGAGGATGTGCTTATGTTCAATCCACTTATGAGCGTAGGAAACTTTTTTTATCTTCACTTCCTAATAGTTTTGAGAATTTTGGTTACGTCCATCGTAGTTATGAGCAGAATGATTAAACAAATACCTTGGCGCAAACATATTTGTCGTGCTTTAAAGCAAAAGCACATACACACTTTTCACATAATGTTTGGATATTGTATAAAGAACATGGACCAATCACACTATGAAAACTACTCACACAACTTGTTTACAAACGGCATTAATAAAAGAGTCCCAATACAAAATAGACAAGCTCAAGAATAGAGTATGCTTAACGCACATGAACATTTTTTAATGTGTACCCTGCACTGAAAATTTAATTTAAAGCACACTTGGAAATGACTTTTGGTATACATTTTATCACATAATGAGGACTAAAAAGTAATATTTATTATCGTCTTTAACAATACTTTTTCAAGGTCGCAGTATGTTTTTGAAGAAAATAAAAACATTGTGGCAATGCATAATATTGAAGGTTTTGCTTTGTTCTTCACTTTCTCGTATGTTTGTGAACAATGAAAGATTTCATGATCAAAGAAAGCTTTTGTAATGGAGGATCGTTATAAATGCTTTTGTATCAAAGAACTCTTTGTTCGCGAGTGAGAAGTTAGAAAACTCGAAGGAAAGAGGTCACTGTGTTAAATGATAGTGGAGATGAGTGTGAATCCCAAATAGATGATGACTTCATTTCATTAGTTACTAAAATAACGAGAAACATTTTTGCTAGTTACAGTGATGTAAATAAAACCATTTGTACTATTTCGTACAATGTAATGCCATTTTTCTCATATTCTAACTAATAGACTCATGTTTTGTTCGTAGATTTTATGAAAATGTCAACTTTATGTGACAACAATGAAACACCACCACTATAAGCGCACAGTCTAGAAGAAGATGAAACGATGGAAAGCTTGCAAAAAAATACTATTGGAGATGTAGAGAGAATTGTGCGAAGATGTGGAGCATTAAGCATTGCTGCGTACATTCCTTAATAATTCTAATCAAAGCATTAAGACAATGATAGAGGACTATTGAATTAATGTTACAAAAGTGAAAGAGTTGTCTTTGCATGGAGAATTCACATCTTTAAAAGTACATATAAATAGATCAAACATCATTGTAGTTCGCCCAAAAAACACAACCAATATCACCCGCATATAAAAAAACATGTGCATAATCATTGTTCTTAACTTTCGTGGTGATGTTTTCTACTTGAGAAGAAGAACATTGTACTTTGGCATTGATACTTGTGAGAGGAAAAAACTAAAAAAACACCACCAAAGTTTACAACAATAAGTATGGTGAAACACTACTAAAGTTGACAACAATGATTTTGAACTTGGTTTCATATATTAATTCTATTATTTGAATAAATTACAATGACGTTTTACTAATATAAATATAATTGTACTCTCAAAGATGTGAGTTCCCTATGCAATAGCTAAATTTGCACTTCTAATTGTGACACTTGAACATGTGTAATGAACATTTAATTATCTTTTAACATGTCTTCAAGGAACTTCTTCATCCTTGGGAATAAAGATGTGTTTTTGTCGAACCCACCTGTGGACTATGGAACCCACCTGTGGACATAGTCATACTTGGCTTTAACATTTCATTTGGTTTCCTTGCCTCCTGTAAGGGTCTCTCCCTTCCCATGCCTCTTATTGAAGTGGAGGGGCTTCATCTTTACCATCGAACACACGAACATATCTCCATAAGATTTAATTTTGGAACGTGTTTGATTTAGTTCAAGCGCTCTAAACCAAAGAGAAAGGGTTGTCCCTTTGAGGACAATTCCAACTCAGCACCTCCCTCTTGGTGGGCTGGCTACACACTACATTAACACCCACCTTGCTTTTACCGAAAGCAAACGCAAGAATAATGCTACAATGTTTTCTAGAAAACAATAAAATGACGCGCACCACTGACACCCTCCTTTGCAATGCTCTGTCTTGCATACTCCCTTCTACATGCATACTCGCTTCCTCACCACACCTAAGCAGACTGAGAGCAAAAAAATGCGGGCATAGGCTCAAACATTTCGGCGCTACACCCTTTTTCCATCTTCTGCCACTAGGTCACAATTTCGGCACTACCCTCTTTACTTAATGTAATGGTACCAATACTGCATGTGTTGCCTATGCATGGAGAAGAAAGTAGATAGGATACGCTACCACAACTAGCAAAGGGGACACTTGAAGTGCAACGAAAGCTTCCACAACACTTTTATATGCAAATTGCAATTGAAACGAGAGAGAGAGAGAGAGAGAGAGAGATCTTAATATTGTCCTCGGATGTCATTTATGATCTATGGGAAAAAAAAGTTACATGTGATGTAGTATGCGTGACTGATGGGACCCGATTCTCGATGCTCCAAAATTTTAATGATGCGAGTTGCAATGGAGAGCCCACGATGTGGCTGGGTGACAATGTGTAGGTCTTATATACCTAGATGAATCTAGGATAAGCCCAGATTCACCCTTGAAGGAATGTGTAGGTCTTAAGTCACGACTCTTATCTTCAAGGATAAAACAAAAGAGCATTTGAAGGGCGAAAAATGAGCCTTAGTTGCAACTTGGAAGGGAGGACAAGTAGGATTTACATTTTAGTCGGGGGTATCAATTTGTAAAAAATATCTTTTTTAAGTGGAATATAACGAGACTCTCTCTCTCTCTCTCTCTCTCTCTCTCTCTCTCTCTCTCTCTCTCTCTCTCTCTCTGTGTGTGTGTGTGTGTGTGTGCGCGCACGCGCACGCGCACGTGTTGAAGAGTGTGAGTACCACACCACTAGAGTGCTCAGTTTTTGGTCACATCCGAACTTGCTTCCCACACATTTTCAGCGTTAAGAAAAAATTGTCTTCAAAAGAAGAGTCCGAGATCAACCCTTCTAAACTTAGCTTAAACGTAGCTTAATGATCGATGGGTGACTCTCCCTCGCGCAGAGAGAGAGAGAGAGAGAGAGAGAGAGATCTATAAAAGCTGCAAGTGATCAGCAATGTCTCAATGTTTTCAACCCAACACAAGGATCCCTAGAAGAATACAGTCGAGGGGACAGAAGCAACAACCGCTCCGTAAGACGAGTAGAGTGGTAAATCTTCACTTCATTCTTCAGCAAGTGAGTATACTTTCGAGAGAAGATGCATGAGAAGATAATTATCCACTGAAGCTTGAACATATATCAGATATTCCATAAAAGTCCAAATAGCCTGCTCACCTGTGGCAACAACATCGACGGTACAAGTGAAAATTGGAAGTGAAAGTGTCAGACATTCTGTGCACTTATAGAACTTGGACAAGCCATAAGGTGCTCTAGCCTAGACATCAGGCTCTAACAACAGAAAATCATAGCACAAAGCTTAGAACAGTCTACGGCCAGCTCAAATCTGCACTAAGAGCTTCATTGGTTCTAAAATCCTGGTGTTCATACATCAAGTCTTGGGGATATATGAAAACATCACAATCCTTCTTCAAACAGCGGCCACCCCACCTGCTCTGCTCTTACATACAAGCAAAATGGTGAATTAACAAGTTTCTCTACACCTAGCAGCTGTGCACCCTACACACGGAACAAAGCTAGAGGAATAGAGAGAATATTTTTCTATACCTAATCATTCCAACTGCTTTTGTACTGACCAGTTTAAAGCAAATACTGGGTTTGAAAATTTGTTTTTGAATGAAGGCAAAAAGAGAAATTCGATGCAAATGCTAGACTGTACAATCTGGTTCCTTAAAAATAGAAAGCAGAGTTAAGACCTGTCCATACATCAACTTACTTTTCCTGGTCATGCTGACCTTCAAGAGAAGCCTGTATTGAAAGCTCAACACTCAAGCTGGCCGACCTTGTTTGGCAGGAGTCCATCCATAAGTACGAAGCAGACGAATCTGAACAAAGGATCAATATATAAGCAGTACAAGGGATGCAAGGACTAGTAGGGCTTCAACATGTACAGATGAGGTAAAAACTGTCCAAACCTGGGCAAATGCATAGATGGCCTTCACCACTCGTGCATAATCCGTGCCAACAGACTTAATTACAACTTCAGCTAGGAAAGTTCCCCAGAGTCTGGTGTATAGAACATCAATTAGTTTTCCAAAAGGACATTCTAAGCAACATCAGAAAAGGATCCACATTATGGAAGAGCATTGACAGAAAATAATTGTGATGATTGCAAGATGCTCCAAGTTAAATGCCTGACCACCACATTATACCTACACTTTCCACCTTATCTAACTCATTCATTAATGGCCATCTTTTCTCATACTCTTCTCCACCAGAGTAAGCTATGAGAGCAAAGCATGCATTGCAAAACTTTAAGAGTCGAACAAAGTAAGTTTTAACATCAAATCTTAGTTTACAACCTCTGTGCTGAGATATGTTTAATGCATACACGAAAGAAAAAAAGCGGCATAGGATATCAATTACACTTCAGCGAGACAAGTGCAAGATGCCATGTGTCTTAACAGCATGACTTAACGACGAAAGAGAGATCAAGAGTCACTTGGATAACTTCTAATGTAAAAGATTGTCTGAGAGACAACTATAAAACAAAGAATGAACGCACACAAAATATTCAATAACAGATCAAGTGCTAGGCAGCACCACTCTCTTCCAACTTGAAAAATGTTAGCTTGAAAATGCTAACAAATGTCAGTGGACATTTTTCGTCTTTGTCATTCCATGAGATTAAGGGTTTACAGTCACTTACAATGGCCCAAAGAGCATCGATGTTCTTTGCAAGGCGGCATAGCATGATGCAGCTCCAACAAGACCCTGAACAAAAAATCAACAACAAGCTCATCACTACTTTACTCTTGTTCCTAGAGCGCCTCACTATTGGAGCAACAATCACCTGCCGTGCTGCAAGCACTGCCACCCGTGCTTGTAAATTCACAGCTGCTGCTCGCCCACCCTTGAGATTACCAGCAAACTCAATCGCTGAGAACTCTATAGGTTATAACAGCCCAAGTATAACATGCCTCAGTCTAAAGAGAAATACGCACCTTTTTTACAACCTCCTTTGCGACTTGGTAGCGCGCCATTTCTACAAGGACTCTTCCTCCGATTCTTCTTGCAACCTAAGGGCATGTGTAGACAGGTATTCGAAAAGCCGGGCATTCGTGTTATGCATGAATGCCAATCCCCCCACACCTCTCTCTCTAGCTAGCCATCAGCTTCATTGCCCATGTTAGTAAGTAGATTCTCTTCAGGATTAAGGATTTTTCCTTCTTATGTTTTTCCAAGACGATTGTATCACATTTCATATGGTTGTAGAAAGTGGCTCGTTGTAAGAGAGGATAAGCACGCAAAGTATGTTCGGCTTGGAAGCAATGGTAGCACTGATTGTTCTTTCTCAGAACCTCTTGTTGCACGGAGATAAGATTTGATGGGAATGGGATCGTGCTAGCTAGGGCGGATGGAAGACAAACATTGTGCACACAAATGAGTGTGTGTAGGCTCTATAGATTATCACTCAAGGGAATTAGGTTCCAACATAAATTAACTTGGACTCATAAACACGATCTTGAGTAGTTTGCTAACTCATCACAAGCTCACCGTAAACAAGAGAGATATAATGCAAACATGGAATGAGTTTGTTTATTCATGAAATGAGCTTTGAGTAGCTTTACACCTTGCACCACTACATGTGGGATAATTCCACCTTTTCTCTCCTTGACTTATACTCTAGTGACTCTAGGACAAAGTCAGACCTTACAATCCTCCCCTTCAGGTTTGGACTAGGACAATACATTGAAGATTCTTTATCCACTAAGGATGACACGGTATCCACACACGATGTCGATACATATCCACTAAGGATGACAAAAGGAGTCCTCCCCTTGAAGTAGAGAGGCTACAACGTGATGAAGAAAGACAACACTCCAATCCAGGAGCACAGACAATATACATCCCCAATCCAGGAGACAAACAGCATAACACTCCAATCCACGAGCAAAATCCTGAAAAATGTCTACTTTGCTCTAATTCAAGAGCACCTTCGTCTTCTTCGATGATTTGTCTTCAACTACTTCATGGTCTTTGTCTTCTACCCGCACCTTGTTGGTGCCAATGATGTCGATGTCGTCATAGCTTTGTCTTGAGCCTATTTAAAAAAACAAGTGCAATGCAAAAATACTGATGCAAAAGAACTGTTGATGCGGATGCTAATGCTATTGCTGCCAAATGCTGCCTTGGAGCGGTCTTAGCACCTACAGCTTCTCCGTACAATAGCACAATGACATTATCCTCCTTAATGATGGATGTAGTGACATACATTGCAAGAAATTGTGCTTGGCTGCAAGATTTTCAATTTTAATGTGTTCTTTAAAATTTCCCCTCAATGTGAAATACCTCTTCACTCGAGGTGAGGTCACTCTTCACAAAAAAAGGTTGTCTTTTTTGATTGCTTGGAAGCCCACCTTGAAATTCCTTTTGGATTCCTTTTGAAGCTTTAAAGGCTTTGGATTATTCGCCTTTGTAAGCTCAAGAGAAGTTCTTGAATAGCTTTGATAAAGAGAATGCTTAGGGTTCCTCTACTTTCAATGCTTATTACAGGTGTACAAATGCTACAGAGCTCGTGAGAGCAGGCCCTTATGGCTTAAGGTATTGCAGCAGGCAGGAATAAGCCCTTAGCTTGGGGTTTGCCTCGGTGCAACAGGTGCGCGAGAAGGCGGGCTTACAAGCAGGCAGGGGGTAGTCCACCGGGCAGGCGCGGGAGCGGTCCCTTGCGGACCCAACAAGACTTTGCAGTGGATTTTACCACCACAGTGGAGTCTGCCCGTGGAGGAAAAAAGCGCCGCAATGCGTGAATTACCGCCGGCAAACCCGATCGGTGTTTCGTAGCTCGATTGAGTTGATTTTTCGCGTCTGCTTGCTCTCCTCCAAAATAGGCAACCCAAATCGAGCACGGGACTACGTCCACACCCCAAATTAGAGTCAATGCTCTGAGCCACAAGGCCTTGCCACTTTCCTTGTATAGGAAAGCCAAAAAAATATATATATGCTCGTTAGGCAGACCCTTCTACAAACATACACACCCAATAATGTCACATGCACATCTAACCCTATGTGCATGTGGACAAGCTATCATAGGTCTAGGGTTCAGGTCAGCCTAGGAAGTGTTTTGACAACTTTATCAGCCTGTAAGCAGGCCGTGCATGTCCAGGCACTTAGAGTAAGTTGCATATCCTCTGATTGCACATCCAATACCACCCAACATATGCATTGTCCAATGCAGAAGGACCAAATCCCGGCCAGTTTGGGGACAGAGCATTTTACAGAGAATTTGGCAATTTTATTATATTTTTAAGAATTTCCAAGGTCATGGGCTATAGGGGAGCTTGCTCGACCCAGCTTCCAACAGCTATATAGGCAGACAGGGGGCGCTCATTATCAACAAAAAAAGCTCGGGCACTTGCAATGCAACTTCTCAAAAAGACAGGCAAAAGACTCCTTAGCGTTTTAAGCCAACAGAAGCAGCCAGCGTTTTGGGATTCCAATCCTTAGCGTTTTTTGCAGCAAAACCTCCCTAGCGTTTCCACCAACAGCAGATCATCCTAGCGTTTTCAGTTACAGATCAGGCCTAGCGTTTTCCAGATTTCCAACGCTAGATCAGCCAAGACCATTAGCGTTTTCAGTTTTCAGCACTTAGCCTTTGCACATCTAGCCCCTAGCCTCACAGATCTCACCTACCCACAGCACGTTTACAGTTTCAGCCCGCTGTTTTCAAATTTCAGCATCTGCGTTTTTAGCACATCGTCGTCGAGTCGTCGTCATCGCCATCCTCGCCGACACAGTGTCAATAATCAACGGGAAGTTAGCGTTTTGCAGATTCCGCCCTAGCGTTTTCAGTTTCAGCCGTCCTCGTTGTCGTTATCATTGTCATCGACATCGTCGGCAAGTCCATTGCATTTAAACACCATTGTACCAGATTTGTGCAATCTATATAGCATAGACCTCTCTCGCCATAGAGAGGGGGGCCCTTGGAGGAGGGGTTTGAGAACCGACTGGTGTCGTATTCTTCTCTCTCTTTCTCTCGTCTCAGCACATTCATTCACAGTAGCATTCACTTGTTTGTGATCACCGCACTCTCTCTCTAATGGAACGGAAGGCTCTCCCTTCCGTAAGTAAAAGGAACCCTTGAGCACAATTCGGAGCACTCATCCTGAGCAATATCAACATTCACTTCCGCTGCACCTTACAAATAAAGGGGGGTAATGATTTTACTTAAGCGCGGGGGTTAAAGGCTCGACTTCAACAGTGAATGCACACACACAATGCTCACACACACCTATGATTGGAATTTCAATTGAATGGGCATATGGTGTCGGAATGGGGCAATCGAGGGCTCTATGGAGAGCTTGTGTAACGCTTCTAGTTGTTGATCGTTCATTAACTACCTTAACTCATGATTAAGACTTAAGAAACTTGAACTGTACTCAAAAACAAGACTCGAAAGACTCTGGGTTGATTGATTGAATGTGTGATACAAGGGCTTCTTATATAGGAGACGAAGAGACACAAATGAAAAGACACGTCTCCTGGTGAAAAGACATGACTTTAAACGTAAAGACACATCCTTTCGGCGAAGAGCTGCAACCATTGGGCGAAGAGTCGCAACCGTAGAGCGAAGGGGTGTGACCAGTCGTCGAAGGTGTCACGTGACACATCCAACTCTATGTGTCCGTGGACAAGCTACAGCATGACCAGGGTTCAAATTAGTCAAGTCAGTCTAGAATAGGAAGTGATCTGGCACTTTTGTGAGTCTATTTACAGACCGTGCATGTCCATATAAGGTTGTATATAAGCAAACCTAGCGCTAGCAATTTCTGGCAGCAGAGGCAGCAGGAGCACGCTCAACAAGCAACTTCTCAACAGAACCCAAGAGGCCTAGCGTTTTGGCTCCACAGCATAAACCTAGCATTTTTGGACCAGATCAGCCAACGTTTTTGGATCAAGACAAGCAGCCTGGCGTTTTTGCACAGTAGATCAGCCCCGGCAGCAGCAAGACAGCAGAAACCCTAGCGTTTTTGCAACAGAAGACAAGTCAGCCCCTAGCGTTTTTGGATCAGGCCCCCACCTCAGCGTTTTGCAGATTCATCGCGACAAGACCCAAGAAGCATCAGCGTTTTCAGTTTTCAGCAGTCAGACTCCGCAGTAGAACCCCCGAACCTCGCAGATCTCACCTTCCCGCAGCAAGGTTTACAGTTTCAGCCCGGAAAACGCAGATTTCAGCATCTGCGTTTTCAGCTCGTCGTCGTCGCATAGTTGTCATCGCCGTTGCCACCGACATAGAGTCAAAATTCAGCAGATAAAGATTTGCAGATTTCAGCCCTTAGCATTTTCACTTTTCAGCCCGTCTCGTCGTCGTCCTCATCGTCGTCGCCATCGTCGGCAAGTCCAAGCATTGTAGAGATTTGTGCAATCATAAGTAGACCGCTCTCGCCATAGAGAGTGGGGCCTTCGAAGGAGGGTTTGACAACATTCTGGTGTCGTATTTTCTTCTCTCTCTATCTCTCACTCTTAGCACCTTCATTCACAGTGTTCACCACTTTGTTTGTGTCCATTGCACTCTCTCACTAAAGGAACGGAAGGCTCTCCCTTCCGTAAGTAAAAGGAACCCTTGAGCACAGTTCGGAGCACTCATCTTAAGCAAAGTTCAACATTCACTTCCGTAGCACCTTACATTGGTATCAGAGCTTTGGCAGTGTTTTGTATCACTCAAGGAAAGAACCACAAGAATCACACAAAAAAAATTTGCTTGTTACGGTCGCACGCAAACCAAGTTCTCTTAGGCATGTCGATTCCTGATTGTGTTCTTGAAGAGTGACAGGAAACCCAAGAAAGAAGGGCTTGTCCAACCTCCCCTTGTGCCTCTTTTCACTCATTGAGAGCGGACCATGCACTTAGCGGCCGGCCAATCGACATGAGGTGGGAAAAAGCAACCTTGGTGTAAGCACAAGGCCGCCAAGGGGTGCGCCCGCGGAAAAGAGTAGAACTCGGGTGAAGAGGAGATCCTTCTCTAGCACAGATTGCAAGCGAAACAAGAACCTCAAGACTCTCAAGAACCCCAAGAACCAAGACCCCCAAGAACCCAAGTTCCTTGTGGACTTAAGAACCCAAGACCCACAAGAAACCAAGTTCCTTGTGAACTTAAGAACCCAAGACTTCAATGGATGGTCATCACTCGAAGCGGAATGGATACTTCGCTTGGAGGTGATGAGCATGAGAGAGGCGAAGAAGAATTTTCCCCACCAGGAGGTTTTTCTGACCCTTCCCCTTGCCCATCTACGCCAAGGATTGCACCAGATCCTATGGAGGCTTGGTGCAAGACAATGACGGACATGATGACAACGTGGCACGAAGCAAGAATGGCAGCCATGGAGCGTGAGCGCGAGCAATTACCCTTGGAGGCCAAAGAATTTGATCGCAAGTACGCAGAAAGAAAAACAGAATCGGATCGCAAAAACGTTGTTCATTCTTCCTCTCTCTTTTCTAATGTGCAGGCAAAGATTGAAGAGATTCGGGGAAAGGAGACTCTCTTAGTCTCTTCTTCTCCAAAGCACGACACACATGATTTGGTTGATAATGACAAGCATGATGAATTGCATGATAATGATAAGCATGATGATTTGCATGATCAAGATGTGGTTTCTCCCAAGCATGATGATTTGCATGAAGATGATGTGATTGTTCACAAGGATGATGTCTTAGTTGATACTTTCTCTAGTGAAGCTAACCTCATTGCAGAGACGACCAATCACGAAGCACCGATCTTGGCTCTCGAGTCAAGGTCCAAAGATTTCCCTCAGGAAGAACCGATCTTAGCTCTCGAGCCTAGGTCCAAAGAACCCTCACAGGAAGTACTATGTGTTCGCATGATTAGTCAGCACGCATGTTTCATTTGTGATCGTTTCCTGTATTTTAGCCAGCGTCTTTATGTGATCCCTTTTCCTAGGCATGACATATTATACGTTGAGCACCTTTCACTCATGGATGAGCACAAATGTATGCGGATTACTCATGAAAAGCTGAAAAGTATGCATTCAAGAAAGTCACATTCCATGTCTCTTCCTTGGCATGACACAGTATCCGAAAGAGCACAAGAAGGATTGAGCATCAAGCATCGGCATTTCCATTGTGTATTGCCACAGTTGATTGATTTAGATCAGAAAGTTAAGATTCGGCCCCATTGTTTGCGTGTGTTTGATGAACAGTTTGGCACTCCGTCTCTATGTTCATCTCCATTGCATGCACATTTGTTCGAAAGAATAGTCTTTTTCTAGTCACTTTACATGGAATGGGTATGTTCATCTTTTTGTGTTGGAAGTGGTTTCAGGAATTTTCAGCCATGGAGATTCTTGAAGAAGGAAGAAGCATGACTCTAGACGAAGTTGAAGCATTAAAGGAGCCACAGAAGACTTTGTGTCGCTTTCAGCCCGGCCCAAAAAAGCAAGCATTTGCAAACCTTTATGAAGTTCAAGTATCGCACGATCCACGCATCAAATGGGCCAACGAAGAGTCCTTTCCAGGATTCCGGATGCTATTGACGATCTCCTTCGACGCCATATAGTTAGGTACCAATACCTCACTTTGAAAAGGAGGGGATGTCACGTGACACATCCAACCCTATGTGTCCGTGGACAAGCTACAGCATGACCAAGGTTCAGTTCATTCAAGTCTGTCTAGAATAGGAAGTGATCTGGCACTTTTGTGAGTCTGTTCCCAAACCGTGCATGACCAATCACTTAGATTGATGCATATCCTCCGGTTGCACACAGCATGATCATAAGCATTCCCATCAAAATCCATCAGGGGAATTTTCCAGTGCATTAAACCTATTTTCCCTATTTTGATATTTTTCACTTATTTATTAAGTGACTTTTGTTGAAAAGTAGGTAGGGCAATTTTGGTAAGTTTATATATAAGCAAACCTAGCGCTAGCAATTTCTGGCAGAAGAGGCAGCAGGAGCAAGAGCAGGAGCACTCGCTCAACACGCAGCTTCTCAGCAGAACCCAAGAGGCCTAGCGATTTGGCTCCATAGCATAAACCTAGCGTTTTTGGACCAGATTAGCCAACGTTTTTGGATCAAGACAAGTAGCCTGGCGTTTTTGCACAGCAGATCAGCCCCGACAGCAGCAAGACAACAGAAACCCTAGCGTTCTTGCAACAAAAGACAATTCAGCCCCTAGCGTTTTTGGATCAGGCAGAAACCTCAACGTTTTGCAGATTCATCGCAACAAGACCCAAGGAGCATCAGCGTTTTCAGTTTTCAGCAGTCAGACTCCGCAGTAGAACCCCCTAACCTCGCAGATCTCACCACCCAGCAGTTCCTCGCCGCACGGTCAGATTCCGCAAGGTTTACAGTTTCAGCCCGGAAAACGCAGATTTCAGCATCTGTGTTTTCAACGCATCGTTGCGTCGTCGTCATCGATATAGAGTCAGAATTCAGCAGATAAAGATTTGCAGATTTCAGCCCTTAGCATTTTCACTTTTCAGCCAGTCTCGTCATCGTCGACATCGTCGGCAAGTCCAAGCATTGTAGAGATTTGTGCAATCATAAGTAGACCGCTCTCGCCATAGAGAGTGGGGTCTTCGGAGGAGGGTTTGACAACATTCTGGTGTCGTATTCTCTTCTCTCTCTATCTCTCAGTCTCAGCACCTTCATTCACAATGTTCACCACTTTGTTTGTGTCCATTGCACTCTCTCACTAAAGGAACGGAAGGCTCTCCCTTCCGTAAGTAAAAGGAACCAATGTGCACATTTCGGAGCACTCATCTTGAGCAAAGGTCAACATTCACTTCCGCTGCACCTTACAGAAGGAGTGTGGCTTTTGGCAAAGAGATACGTCTTTTAGGCAAAGGGGTGTGACCATCCAAGCGTAGGGGTTCTCCTTGGCACGGCACTTCGCGTATCTGCAACTACGAGTAGATGTAATATTGTTAACATAGTCACAATCTTGACATTCCCTCCCATTTAAAATAAGAGCCCGTGTCAAAGAAATGACTCAGATGTTGATAGAACTCTAGAAAAGCATTGAATCTTTGAAAATCTTCAATCTTTAAGTTATCGGAAACCTTTGTCTTGAACCTTTGCTTCTTGCGAAACCTTTTTGCTTTTACTGTTAAATCCCATGTCATTGCATTGTTCAAATTCTTTTGAGAAGAATCTGGTTTAATCAGGTTGACTGCAACAAGAGATTGATCTTCAGAATCCTTCATGCGACGTAAGTTTTCTGGTTTAAGATCTTCTGATAACTGCGAAACATTTGGTGAAGAGGAAATCTTCTCAAGGCACTCTTCAGATGGGGTAGCTTCAACTTTAGTAATTACCGGAGAGGATTTTGTCTTGAGAGTGTAATCATCGTCTAATAATGAATCCCAAAATTCTTCAGTCATTTTCAGAAACTGCCACTTCATGACTTGCAATTGGCACATCATCATCCAGCAAAGAATCAAAGAAAGCATAGTCGTCTTCAGACTCAAAATCTGCAACCATGTCCTTATCTCTGTCTGGTAACAAAGTATCACTTGGAAACACTTCTTCATTAATAATAATTTATGCATCTACATCGGAAATTATATTCGTTTCATAATCCACTGTGTCATGTTGTTTGACTTGTACACGTGAGGCTTGAATCACTCGTTCCGCATGATAAAGCCCATGTCAAACCAGTTCGCATCCATCTTTGAACAAAGTGATAGTATGATCTCCAAAGCTAATTGCTGGATCATATTGGAATAACCATTGCTGACCAAGAATCATGTCGTAGTAAGATAAAGGCATGACCTCGAAATCCAGTTGATCTGCATAAGTTTGAATCTCGAATTGCAATTGTCGAACTGTCTCATCACAAATTAAAATTGATCCATCTGCTAATTCCACATTACATAAGTGAGATGTCTTTTGAGTTGGTAAGCCAAGCTGTCGAACTATCTGAGTGCTGACAAAATTATTCGAGCATCCACTGTCCACCAAAATATTGATGGAGCGACCATTGATAGTTCCAAGAAGGCTCAAAACTTGCTTTGAGAGAGGCTCCAAAACTGAAGAATTGCATTGAGCATGCTTCATAAGAATAGTCGTATCCTTTGAGACACGAATTGACCACAGATTTTCTTTTATCCTTAGCAGAATCTGGTTGTTCCGAATTCAATGATGTTTCCGCGTTGGAATTTCTTTTCAATTAGACGGATTTGGTCTCTTTGGACATTGATACCATCTATGGTCACCACCGCAAATTGTACATAATCCTTCTTTCTTTGAAGTCGAAGATGCATTTGACGAAGAGCCTTGCTGAGTATTGGAATGCCGATCTTGAGAAAAATCACGTCCTTTACCACGATCAAGTGAAGGAACATTTGAGGAAGATCTGCATTAAGACTGTCGATCTTGAGAGTAGAACCTTGAAGTTGAATAAAGTGTTGTGGCTTGCTGTCTGAATTGAGATTGATATTGTTGACTTTTGGCTATAGCTATCGCGCTGTGAAAAGCGAGCGTATTTAAAGATCTATCACCGGGGAGAAGATTCCGTGTACGGCGCCAATTATCGCCAAGACGCTCCACATAGGCAATTGCGACATCCAAGGTGGTAGGGTTGTATTTATGCACATCGTCCTTCAAGTTGGGTCGATAAAGCTGTGAAGTTTATCAGAGGGACTAAGGGTCTCTATCTCCAGAGTTAGCCTTTGGAACTCTGAGATGTACGCGGCCAAGGAACCTATCTGGCTCAGGCAGCGAAGAGATGACCAGGTATGAAAATCCGCATTGGCAAGCTCGAACGCCTTGCAAATAGCACGCCGGAATTTATCCCAAGAAGGTGTGTGTTTACCATCAACAACCCGTCGTTGCTACCAAAGAAATGTTGTATCCTTGAGCAGAAAACTAGCAAGTGCAACTTTTTTATTTTCGACTAAGTCAGTGTTGGACAAGTAGACCTCCATTTTGAACAGACATTGGTCCAACACGCGCTCGTCGCGACGACCATAATAAGACTCGGGCAGTTTAACATCAAGCCTCTTCTTTTGTACAGCATTAAAAATTTTATGAAGTAATTGAAGTTCACGATTGTCTACCTCTTCAAGTGGATCTGGTTCGTTCGGTTCGTCCACTGAAGCTTCAGAAGGTGTGGAAGATGCTGCATGTGAAGTTTGAGAGGCAACACGACGACTTCAAGAAGTGTTTTGCGTCTGCATCTGATCCAAGCGAGTGTGTAGTGATGCGAGGCTTGTGGAAAGTGTGGCCATCTGCTCCTTGATACGAGTAAGGGCATCATCAAATTGACCACCTCCGTCCTGAGAATTCGGCATGGTTACTAAGCCTCAAAGGGAATAACGAACTGGTGCAAATTCTGGGAACAAGTTCTGGGACGGGTACTCCAGGAGCGGAAATTATATTTAGAACGGGTTCTGGCTCTGGGGGTCGGGTAATAATCTCGGGTTCTGGAGTATCAGATATGAAGATCACTTCACGTTCCGGCAAAATTTCTTCAGGAAGCTCGTCTATGGACAAGAGAAATGGGACCGGGATATGGAAGTCGTCTTCGGCTATGACGGTAAAAAATCTCTCGCGCTCACAGTGCACACAAGGCCAGCACGGGAGAGTGGAAGAGAGGGTAACGCCGGCTGTAAACGGATGCTGGAGTTCATTTTAATCGGGTGGGTTTTTTTTAAGGTTAGTTTTTTGGGGGTTTTAATTTGTCAAGTGAATGAGTCCACATGGGTTTTTTTAAAAAATTGGGGCACACCAACCAATTTGGGCGGTCACTTAAGCATACAAACTTTGGGCTGTTTTTTTCTTAATGGTTCAATAAGTTAGCACTGCTGGGATGAAACGTCAAAACAGCCAGCGCAAGAGGTTCAGCGCAAGGAAATTCAGCAGCCAGGGAGCGGGGAAATTCAGCAGCCAACGAAGAGTTGCGTGACGAGTGCCATTGTTTGGGAAGGGGTGCGAGCACTCAAGAAGAGGCACCCGCAGACATCGCTAGTAAAAGGGGGTGACCCTTGGGGAAGGCTGCACCACTTCAAGCAGAAGGGAAGAAGAAGCACAGCATGAATGGTAGCCGGTGAAGAGGCACGGATGGCTACCAAGAGGCACATCCCAATGAAGAGGTGCATCGCGAGGCTTCCATCAAGAAATTTCAGCACGCACATCGGGTACGCCGTCCCTGCGTATATCTGTATTATGTATGTATTACAGATAGGTAGGGTAAGAGTTACCTCATGCTCGTGTAGAGGTGTGTATACCACCTTTTTGCTCTAATACCACTGTAAGGATTCTAGTAGCTAATCCTTCATTAATTACTGAAACTGATGATTAAGACTTAAGAAACTTGAATTGTACTCAGAAACAAGACTCAGAATACTTTGTGTTGATTGATTGAATGTGTGATACAAGGGCTCCTTATATAGGAGACGAAGAGACACAAATAAAAAGACACCTCTCTTGGTGAAGAAACATGACTTTAGACGTAAAGACACATCCTTTCGACGAAGAGCTGCAACCATTGGGCGAAGAGTCGCAACCGTAGAGCGAAGGGGTGTGACTAGTTGTCGAAGGAGTGTGGCTTTTGGCGAAGAGATACGTCTTTTGAGCGAAGGGGTGTGACCATCCAAGCGTAGGGGTTCTCCTTGGCATGGCAATTCGCGTATCTGCAACTAGGAGTAGATGTAATACTGTTAACATAGTCACAATGGTGACAACTTGCGAGGAGAGCTTCGGGATTATGTGACCAATGCAAGGAGAAAAAGAACTCAATGATATTAATTGAAGATGCAAATTAGCAAGAAATCGACACAAAATGGGTTCTAAGTGTAAACAAAAAAGATCCTGATCCTCTCCCTAATCAAGCCTACCTAGCCATGGAGGGTAGTGGCCTCTTGGGTGTGCCGACGCCATGCCCACACATAGGTAGATTAGGGCTTAATTAGTGAGGGATGCAACTAGTTATGGAAAATGCCAATGGACAGTAACGATAATTAAGAAATAATAATCCCTCTAATGGAGATGCTAATCATTAACACACAAATGCATAATAACAAGCCTAGCTAGCATAACCGGGGGCTTTGATACCACTTGATGGGAATGGGATCGTGCTAGCTAAAACATCGTGCACACAAGTGAGTGTGTGTAGGCTAGACTATCACTCAAGTGAATTAGGTTCCAAGATAAATTAACTTGGACTCATAAACAAGATCTTGAGTAGTTTGTTAACCCATCACAAGCTCACAATAAATAAGAGAGATGTAATGCAAACATGGAATGAGTCTGTTTATTCATGAAATGAGCTTTAAGTAGCTCTACAGCCTTGCACCACTACATGTGGGATAATTCCACCGTTTCTCTTGACTCATACTCTACTGACTCTAGGACAACGCTCAGACCTTACAAAGATTTAAGTTCTGAAACGCTTGCACATTGGTTTAGGGAGGTTCAAATGGTGTATCTATGAATCATGTGGTAGTGGAGGGTTGAGAGGTGTTCTTGATGATGTATTTCTCAAAAACAAAACAAAGTTTTCCTTCCACCATGTGGTCCATATGCTCTTTGCATGGAGGAAACTGAAGTCGCGGAGCGGAGCATGGGTCGACTCTCTCTCTCACACACACACACAGTGAGCTTACACAATACACAGTACGCAGAGATCTGTTAGAAGGGTTATCTCCCAAATCCTTAGTATTCACAAAGAATATGTTAGTATATACAAAGAGTTAGAGGTAAGTGAGTTAGGCGGGCGGCCGGCCATATCAGCATAAGAGGCCACTTGGGCTTTAATCCCAACAACCTCCCACTTAAAGTCCAATGTGGCACTTTAAGTAACTGTAAATCTATGAACATAAATGTACAAAGATTTACATGGCTGCCATCTATCCAATGCCCAATAACTCACGACAATGCACAAAGCCCTCTCTTGGAAGTCCCTTTGTGAGTAGATCAGCAGGATTGTCCTTGGTGTGGATCTTCAGCAGTTGTATCTGCTTGTCTTCAAGTACTTCCCTAATGAAGTGATACTTCACATCAATATGCTTAGTCTTCGAATGGAACACTGGATTCTTTGCCAATTGTATAGCACTTTGACTATCACAATATAACTCTGGCATATCTGCATTGATTCCCAAGTCTGCAACCAATCTACCAAGCCAAATAGCTTCTTTGCATGCCTCATTTGCTGCAACATACTCAGCTTCTGTAGTAGACTGCGTAACACAATCTTGTAATCGAGATCGCCATGATATGGCACCTCCAGCCAATGTAAAGACATAGCCTGATGTAGATCTCCTCTTATCCAAGTCTCCTGCATAATCTGAGTCAGTGTATCCTCTGACACTCAAATCCTGACTACCATAGCATATGCGCATACTCTTTGTATGTTTTAAGTATCTCATGATACCTTTCACTGCCTCCCAATGTTTCTTGCCGGGATTTGACATATATCTGCTAACCACTCCCACTGCAAATGCAATATCCGGACGTGTAGCAATCATTGCATACATCAAACTACCCACTGCAGACGCATATGGAATCTTATTCATTTCAGCCTTTTCTTCCTCAGACACAGGACAATCTTGTTTGCTAAGTTTCACATATGGTGGCAATGGAACACTCAATGCCTTTCCCTTCTCCATATTGAAACGTTGCAAAACCTTGTCAATATACTCTGTTTGAGATAACCAAATCAACTTCTTTGATCTGTCTCTCTCAATGCGCATACCAAGTATATGACTTGCCTCACCCATGTCTTTCATGTCAAACGATTTTGCCATCTTTGACTTCAAAGCTGAAATTTCTTCCAAGTGTTTGCCAGCAATCAACATGTCATCCACATACAAAATAAGGATCAGCCAACTGCCATCCTTAGCCTTCTTTGTATATAGACAGTGATCGAACTCACTACGTTTGTAGCCTTGAGAAAGCATAAACTGGTGGAACTTATGGTACCATGCCCTCGGTGATTGTTTTAAGCCATAAAGACTCTTTAACAACTGGCATACCAAATGTTCCATGCCTTTCTCAACAAACCCTTCTGGCTGCTGCATGTAAATTTCCACATCTAAATCACCATGCAAGAACGCTGTCTTGACATCCATTTGGTGCAACACCAAATCCAATATAGCAACCAATGCAAGAAAGCATCTCAATGTAGTCATCTTGACCACTGGAGAGAAGACTTCATCAAAGTCAATGCCTTGTTCTTGCTTAAAGCCCTTGGCAACAAGCCTTGCTTTGTACTTTGGCTGACTATCATGAGCGGTGATCTTATACCTGTAAACCCATTTACAAGGTAGAGCCTTTTTGCCCTGTGGTAATTTAACCAACTTCCATGTCTGGTTTTTATGCAGAGCTGTCATCTCTGACTGCATGGCCAATTGCCATTTTTTCGAGTCAACCACTTGTAATGCTTCCTTGTAACAAGATGGTTCTCCGCAATCTGTGAGCATGACATAATTTAGAGATGGCACATAACGATCAGGTGGTTTGGAGACACGCTCAGAACGTCTCACCACAACTGATTCTGCCTCTCTAGCCACTATAGGCTGTTCCTGAGCCTGACCATGCTGTCTTGATGTGCTAGCACTAGGTCCATCTTCCCTGAAGACAACTCTTCTGATCTCCTCTGTCTTCTCTGGCTTAGCGTGAAACTTGGCTTCATTGAAATGCACATCATTGCTACGAATAAGCTTTCTGTACTCAGGATCCCAAAGCCGGTAACCCATCTCGCCCGATTCTCCGTAGCCAAGAAATATACACTTCTTGCTCTTTGGTTCTAACTTATTTCTGAACTCCTTAGGAATATGGCTATAAGCTTCACAACCAAAGACTCTGAGATGCTTATACGAAGGTGCCTTGCCTGTCCATAGCATCTCGGCCACTGCACTCTTATCCAGAACCCTACTAGGAGACCTGTTGATCAAATGGACTGCTGTAGCCACTGCTTCCGCCCAAAATCCATCAGGCAACTCAGCATTTGACAACATGCTTCTGACCTTCTCTTGTATGGTCCTATTCATACGTTCTGCAACCCCATTCTGTGAAGGATTATATGGTGCAGTAAGTTCCCGCTTAATCCCTTTTTCTTGACAAAAGTCTTGAAAAGCTTTGGAAACGTACTCTCCACCATTGTCAGTTCTCAAGCACTTCAGCTTCTGACCACTCTGATTCTCCACCAGCTGCAAGAATGTCTTAAAGACCTTGAGCACCTCATCCTTGTGCTTCAAGAAGTAAACCCATACTTTGCGAGAATAGTCATCTATGAATGTACAAAAGTACGCTGCTCCCCCTAGTGACAAACTAGGCATTGGTCCGCATAGGTCACTGTGTACAAGAGCTAACCGTTCGTCCCTACGATTCCTCTTTGATCTGTGCGGTTCCTGTGTTTGCTTACCATAAACACAATGCTCACAAAACTCGAAATCTTGAAATGAAAAGCCAGGCAAATAACCATAATGAGAAAGTATTTCCATTCCTCTTTTTGACATATGTCCCAACCTACGATGCCACAGTGACACACTTGGCTGCTCAATCACATTAATTACATGGTTTTTAACCTCTGAAACATGTAAAGTGTACAGAGTTCCTGACTTGCTGCCATGTGCTACAGTCATCGAACCTTTGGAGATCTTCCAAGCGCTGTTCCCAAAAACTGTCACATAACCCGCATCATCCAACTTCCCTGTACTAATCAAGCTCTTTCGGATTGCTGGAACATGTCTGACACTCTTGAGCCATAAAGAAGAGCCATTCTGAAACTTCAACTGCACATCTCCCACTCCAAGTATGTCACAAACCTGCTCATTGCCAAGTCTGACATAATCTTTAGTAGCCACATATGATGTAAACCACTCTTTGTGCGGAGAAACATGTAAAGATGCCCCTGAGTCGATAATCCAATCACTCATAGCATGTCCATCCTCTGCAGTCAAGAAAACAGAATCAAGATTGCTTGTAAGGAAGATGTCACCAGCTGCTATACCAGAATCACTGTCTGAACCAGATCCTGTGACATTCACCTCTTCAATCTTCACTGAACTCTTCTTTTCATCTTGCTCAGAACTCTTTGTTTTGCCTTTTTCTTGTTTCCACTTCGTACAGTCTCGCTTCATGTGACCCTTCTTGCCACAATGGTAGCATTCTATGTCATCCTTTGACTTCGAATCACGAGACTTACTTCGGTTTTGTACCTTCTTACCCTTCTTCTCTTTAAACTGTTGTCTCCCTCGAACGACCAAAGCGCTATTGCCTTTGCCTTTGTCAATGTTCTTCCTGTTCACTTCCTCTGTGAGCAAGCTGCCTTCTACATTGGCACTTGTAAGACCTTCTGGCGCGACAGAATTACTTAACGCTGTACGAAAAGTATCCCAACTGTCTGGCAAAGTGATTAAGAGAAACATAGCCTTCACTGAATCTGGAAAGACTATCTCTTGTGCTGTTAACTGGCTGAAAAGTGAGTGAAATTCATTCAGATGATTTGACATGGCTGTCCCTTCCTTCATCTTCAAATCCACCAATTTCTTGAGCCAGTAAATCTGAGAAGCAGCACTTTGTTTCTCGTACATATCACATAGCTTTTGCCATACGCCATACGCTGTAGTCTCTTCTGCTACGTTGAAGTAAACATTTTCTGCCAGTGTCAGCATGATTGTGGAACAAGCTAACTCGTCAAGCTCTTCCCACTCATCTTGAGCCATAAATTCTGGTCTCTCCCCTTTGAGCTTCAGTGGCTTCACTTGTTTTTTCTGCACCAAAACCTGCCAAATCTGCTTCTTCCAGAATGGAAAGTTTGTGCCATCCACCTTCTTTATGTTGTAAAGAGTCTCACTGTGAGAAGATGCCATATCTGCCAAACTGTTTACTCCTGAGAAAAATCCGGCAGAGTTTCCCCTGTAAACTGGCCTCTGGTCTATAGATGATGCTCTGAAGACGAATAAGTGATGTATGTCGATGTCGATATTGATGTCGACCACCTCCTGCTTGCCAATCTACACAAGACGGATTTCTTTGCGGCTGAAATCTATCTTCTGCTGTAGTGCTCAGAACGAAATTCTGAGGGCATAAACGGCTTCGAAAGGGGGGTAAAACCCCAGGTCACCTACTGGAAACGCTCCCGGAACGCCGAGTGTGAATTTTCGAACTCGGGATCCAGAATCTGCCGGAAAAGTGCGCGCGCGCGCGATTGCGCAAATCCGCACTGAACCAAGGCTCTGATACCAATTGAAGTCGCGGAGCGGAGCATGGGTCGACTCTCTCTCTCACACACACACACAGTGAGCTTACACAGTACACAGTACGCAGAGATCTGTTAGAAGGGTTATCTCCCAAATCCTTAGTATTCACAAAGAATATGTTAGTATATACAAAGAGTTAGAGGTAAGTGAGTTAGGCGGGCGGCCGGCCATATCAGCATAAGAGGCCACTTGGGCTTTAATCCCAACAGAAACTTGAACTTTCACATAGCAATCCTGAAGAGGAGAAGGAAATTCACAAGTGTTCTTCTCGCATTGGTCCTCCAAGGTACAATCTTTGAAGATTGAAGCCGGTGGATAGGCAACCCAGCCCAAAACTTCTAACTATAGTCATCCAAGGTCTCCTTTGGATACTTAGTCAATTGGTTCTAAGTAGAAGGATGGTGAGTTCAAAAACAGCGATGAGATAATTCTTTGCAAAAGCTAACTTGAACTATTGCCACATCTTGGGTGCATTGTGTTTTGCAATAAGAGCACTCCACCATTGCAAAGCATTGTCCTCCAGAAGTCTAGCAACTCTTCCAAGCTTGGAATCTTCAGTGTGAGAGCCGTTGTTGAAAACAACATTAAACTATTGAATAGACTGTAAAGTTTTAGGTCAATTCTTGACAACGGAGAAAGTGTCCAATTTGACAGTAGAGTTGCCATCTTTGAATGATGGTTAAAAATCATTCACTTGTCGGGGTAAGGTACATCCCAATGTATCATAAAGGCTTTGAAAATCACCTTCAACATATGGTGCATCATGTTCAGAAGAGACAGCCGATTGGAGCTTTTGTACCAAATCCACTAGAAGGTCTCGATCCATTAAAGTTGTCATGGGAATCTTGGGATTGAGAGGATTCAGAGAAGTTTCATTGGTTTCTTTTGCCAAAGTCAGATTAGGGTTTGCCTCCATCGTAGGTAAACATTTCTCTTGTGACTCTGTGAGAGCAAGAGAAAGGCTGAGCTCTAAAACCACTATAGCTTGTCGGCATGCCGACAAGAAAAACAATGATACGCCTTGAAAATAACTGAAAGAATAAATAACTACTAACTTTACTTGAGCAGATGCAGAAGAGGTATAGCTCCCCTTTAGAGAGCAATGGCCTTCAAGTCGAGCGCCCCTCGCAGTATTTCTTTATTTATTTGCAAAAGAGAGTTTATAACTTATTTGTGTCACCACACAAATAATCTGAGTACACCGGCACAGAGGCCTTTAACTTATAGGCACTCAAGTCCCAAAAAATAGCTTAAAAGCTTTGCTATTAAAAAGTTGTACATCAAAAGCATCTGTTATTAAAATCATAGTGTCACAAACTGCTGACGTGTCAAGCCATTGAAGAACGGAGCCAACCTGCAGATCCCAACCGAGGGGCCTAAACCCTAGAAGAAGCAGCCGAAGAAGCTTTACCAACTTGCAAAGTCTTGCCAAGTAGCCTATTGCTAAAGAGGAGTTCCCGCCAACTTATGGGACACCGTCCGATGGGGCCCAAAGTGACTAAAGACATTAAAACCGAGCAAGACACACACTCAGAAGAATGCGCAGCCAGCTGATGACGTGGCAGCTGCTGACGTGGCAGACCTGTACGGATTTCCGGATTCTGCGCTGACTGCTGATGTGGCACTTATACGGATTTCTGCGTTTTACGCTGACTGCTGATGTGGCAGATTGTACGGATTTCCACAGTTTGCACTGGCAGCTTTTGGGCAAGATGCTTTTTGGGACCAGATGCTTTTGAGTTTGAAGCTTTTCATGTAACTGCTTTTTAAGGCCAAGGGCCTCTAAATATGTGCAGAGGGCTCATACTCTGGCACTCTTCCGGGTGAAGGTGCAGAGCGTGAGTACCGGCATTGTACAAAGTTCAAGTAATATAAAGAAATACCGAAAGGGGCGCCAAGGTTTGGGGCCAGTGCTCTCTCAGGGTGGAGCTCCGCCACTCACCGTCTCGTGTCGTGCATCTCTTTCTGTTCAGTTGTTATTTGAAGTGCTTAGAGTTGTTCCGTTTGTTCTTTTCCATTGGCACGTGGTGCCCGTCCCGGTTACACATACCCCAAAAAAAGCTTTTGCTGCCACATCACCAAAATCCATAAACCTGCCACATCAGCTGCATCCATACAGCTCTCAAATCGTGGCAGATTTTGCACTGCAGCTTACGGGACCATGGACTTAGATTTGGGCAATGGATTGGAGCCATGTCACCAAAATCCATAACTGCCATATCAGCTGCATCCAACAGCCCTCAAATCGCTGCAGATTCTGTTTATGTTTGGTTGTAGCTTCATCATGTCAACAGCTTGCTACATTCTCCAGCGTATGGGAGATCTTCTTCATGGGGGAATTGAAGAGGAGAACACAAAGCAGGCAGTGCAAGACATATGAATTACAGGAGTCTTGAGATGCTACACGCTTTAGATGAGGCACGAGTAGAGGGGACCTCACTGGACAATACAGTCCCCCATTTGCATATGGTGGTCATCTACTTCGACAAGGGTCATGGCACCGTCTTGTCTTCTATAAGGGAGGGCATAGTGGCCCTATCCCACCATCGATCTTAGAGGAGGGCAGCACAGAGGCCTACACACTTGGGTTCAGAGAGGCAGCACATCTTATCACTTCTTTCACCATATCCCCACTACCCCTTGGAGCCAACCACGCATATCTTTCATTCATTCAATAGCACACCACCTAGATGCACACTATACATGACCATATATATCACACATGACCTCTCTAATGTTTACACCCAAGGACATCTACTAGTGTATATGGAGGCATCTACTAGTTGGACCCCTCGGCACCCTACTAGCACTCACCAGTCAGATTACCTCCATCTTACATACCTCAACTATTACCAGCTTCCCCACCACTCACACAGGAGGCACCGCCCCTTCTAGGACCATGCCCTAGAGCATATGATAGGATGATGAGTATAGACAGCTCCACATATAACTCCATGCACAACCTGCCTGGAAGAGATCACAGAAAGAAAGAAAAGATGATATTAACATCCTTTAGAGGGTAACTTGACCAATAAAAACATCTTGGGCATCAACGCCATAAAGGCCTAAGAAACAAAAAGGGAAATGCAATGCTTCTGGATAACATCTTAGGACTGCTAAGAGCGCCACGCTTGCAAAGAGATGAGAACTCCCATCCACCATAAGAAGCGACCTTCGAGGAGCCCCAAGAGCTAGAGTTGTATCACTTACTTAAGAGCAGAGATGTAGCCATAGCCTGTGTCAGCTAAAAGAACCTCGCCCACCCACCTCCATTGAGGTGGCATGACTATGTGTAGAGCATCTAACATGCACAAAGAGCCGTAGCCTGTGTCAGCTCAAAGAGGCTCGCCCGCCCACCTCCACTGAGGATCTACAGAGATGGCATAACTATGTGTAGAGCATCTACCATGCACTGGGCAATCACTGATACCAAAGCTCCCAGAGCCGCACCCAGTCACATCTACCGAACAATTGAGGAGAGGGGCCATACCTCGTGATCATACAAGGATGCAGAGTGATCACCTCATATATGCCTTGCCTCACTCTAGTGCCTGGCCCAGTAGATGTTATGCATGCCTCTTTACTTCCCTTCTCTTCGATTGTTGATGGCATGAAGGCAACGCGCCTCTCTCATCCCCTTCGTCAAAATAGTGGCGAAAGGCACACTCTCCTTCCCAATTCTTGGTGTTGAACAATAGGGCATGCATCTCTTCTTCCTCTTGAATGTTTCTCTAATGATAATGATGACCCGCTCTTTTCAACATTTTTGTTGATTGCCCTCATAAAGACTCTTTGCTCGTTCTGTTAGAAAGCTTTTGAAGCTAGAGCTAATTTCCTTCATGTGCTACATATGACACCTAATAGTGTAATGTCCCGAAACAACAGTATCTGATTTTTCCTGTGATAGCATAATAAAGCTTTGTTTCTTTCTGCTCTCTCTCTTATGTGCACCCGCACATTGGTCCACAAGGATACCATTGACACATTTCATCAATTACACACCGCGCATGGTACACACATACATCTTCAAACAAAAAAGGCAAAGCTCACCATTCTTTGGAGAAAAGATACCGAAAAGACACCTCCTCCCTGCAAACAGAGAATAAATACGACTTATTTTATCCCTTTTGATGACATATTTCAGAATTAAAAAAGATCTAGCAACATGAGGCGTTAATTCTGATATGCACAGACGAAACCCAAGCGATAGATTAGAAACGACTAATTATAAATAAGACCTTAAACAAACCTTTAGAAGGACCTTCAGGAACTCTGCACCGCCAAGCCTAAGAGCAACATGCAAATTTTTTGAGTACTGATCCATATGGTTCACTCTTTCTGCACTACCTGCAAGCTGATGCTTCCAAGGAGACTGCAAAGAAATGTTGGTCCGTTCCCTGCATATGGCAGACATATTGTAAGGACGCAAGTCTGAAGCCTCTTACGATTGTCTTTGCAGTCAACAACTTTCTTGAAACACAAACATGAAAATAAAATCAAGGAGAGACTGGGATACAGGTTTGCATCACCATTGCAAACAGAATCAAGGCACCAATGAGACAGCATAGAAGAGATCTGCCTGCATCAGAAGTATGATACTCTTTCATGACAATATGCCATTTAAACCATCTTCACAAAGCAGTTTCAGACATGTACCCTGCACACCTCCAAGTCCAGCTAAAAATAGCAGTTAACAGTGCCTACCAAGCATGCTGCAGCTCCGGCATGAACAGCCAGAAAGGTAGAACTTCCGAGCAAGATTCCAATCTTCAAAAAGATTACAGCACTATTGTACTTTTATTAATGCTTTCTCTGAGACTAGGTATAGAACATGACCTAGTATTTTGTTGAAGAAGATGTAAGAAAATTTCAGCTTCTAAATCCTCAGTGGAAAGCTTCGCTGAGCAATGGACATTTAATTTTGCGCGAACACCCAGTAATATGGCACGGTATGTTGGTCTCCAACCTCTGCATAAAATGGAGAATGAGAAACTTCACAGCGTAGGAATCTCAAATGAAAGTAAAAGCTTATCTGTCATGAGAAAATCCACATAAGTCCTTAAATCATTTCAAATCAATGTCATTTTGTTTGCTTTCATAGTCGACATACCACAACTGATCAATTACCTTAAAGCCCCTCTTCGAAAATTGTCCACTCTTGAAAGCCGCCAGGAAGGCTGAACCAGCTGGACTGGCTCACTGCCACGTACTACCTGCTGACCTGGCCACCTCATGACAAGAGGGTGCTACACCTAATCTATGGCTAGAAATCATCCACGTGATCAGAAGAACTTGGTGCCACACATTCTTAATGTGAACTAGCTGTGATCTTGGTGTCCTGAACTTTCACAGGTTACTCTTAGTTCACTCTCAATTCATACCCCAAATAGATTACACCTAGTTCACCAGACATATATTTTTCCTCAGGTCTGCAAGACAGCTACACGTTCTTCTCTTGTCCATGGACATGTAGATGGTTTGAAGTTGAAATTAGAGACAAGAATGCATTATCACTGACTTTCTTTTGCCGTCTCTAATAATCTTTCTGAACAATGTTTGTCACCAAACATCCATGCCATACTGAGTTTGGCATGATCAAAAAAATTAACCACGTCAATAAGACCCTGCTTCAACAACGGAGTTGCTAAGTTAAATGACTAACACTGTCTTCATATTATAAACTCGGAAACTTATACTAAAGCCATGAATGTTACAAGCATCCACATTATACAAAAACTCAAAAAACTGAAAGGGTAGAGAACTAAAGGGCAATGTTTATAAAAGAAGCTCAATTGCAAGCTACCTTAGCGTCTCCTTTGCATCTGCACCCAAATACAAAAATCTTGATTCCAAACGCTCCACCAAGGCTTCTCTCTCTTCTGTTTCCTGATCAAACTTTTTGTGAGACCCGTCTCCTCTTGTTACGGACTTCAGCAAAGGACTTAACAAGCTGCCATAAACATAACCAAATAGTTTTGACCAACGCAGCAATGCATTCAAGAAAGTGCTTTGAAAGTAGGAGCGAAATTCACCTTTGACCATACAGTATGTTGGCCAAGTCATGAAGCTCAGCATCACTTGCTAGCTCTAGTACATCACGAAGATCCCGATCCAATGTTGCTGCATGCTCTCTCATAGAAATTGAAACCAATAGGCAATAAGAGTCTAAAAACAAAAGTTTTTCATTTAAACAAAACATTTTCGTCAAATGCAATCTGTTGTAAGCTTTGGAAGATTTTGTTAGAAAGAGTAATAAACAGCAATTTTACATTTAAAAATATTTTTTCAATTAGATAAGAACTTTCTTACTATTACTAAATATCTTCTAAGCTAAGAGCGCGCGCGCGCACACACACGGGGGGGGGAGAGAGAGAGAGAGAGATGAAATGAAATGAAATTATATATTAACTGTAAGGTGCAACGGAAGTGAATGTTGAACTTTGCTCAAGATGAGTGCTCCGAACTGTGCTCAAGGGTTCCTTTTACTTACGAAAGGGAGAGCCTTCTGTTCCTTTAGTGAGAGCGTGCAATGGACACACACAAAGTGGTGAACACTGTGAATGAAGGTACTGAGACTGAGAGATAGAGAGAGAAGAATACGACACCAGAATGTTGTCAAACCCTCCTCCAAAGGCCCCACTCTCTATGGCGAGAGCGGTCTACTATTGATTGCACAAATCTCTACAATGCCATGGACTTGCCGACAATGTCGACGACGATGAGACGGGCTGAAATCTCAAAACGCTAATGGCTGAAATCTGCAAATCTTTATCTGCTGAGTTCTGACTTTATGTCGGTGACGACGGCAATGACGATGATGCAACGATGACGCGCTGAAAACGCAGATGCTGAAATCTGCATTTTTCGGGCTGAATCTGCAAACTTCGGTGGATCTGACCGTGCGGAGAGGATCTGCTGCGGGAAGGTGAGATCTGCAAGGTTTGGGACTTGCGGTGCAGAGTCTGACTGCTGCAAAGGCAAAACGCTGATGCAAGGGGTGTTCTACCACCAGGAATCTGCAAAAACGCTAAGGGTTCTACTACTCCCAAAAACGCTAGGGCTGATTCTGCTGTTCTGCTAACACTAAGGCTGATCTGTGATCTGTTGTCGCCAGGCTGCTGCAAATGCAAAACGTTGGGCTCATTTACAAAGCTGAAAACGCTGGGCTGGTTCTTGATGAAAACGCTAGGGTTGCTCCTTGGCTGAAAACGCTAGGTGATCATGCTGGGGAGGGTCTTGCCGAGAAGGTGCCTATTGAACACGCGGTTCCTCCTGCCTCTTCTACTAGAAACTGCTAGCACTTGGGTTTCTTATATACATGCTTATCAAAATTGCCCTACCCAGTTCCCAACAAAAGTCACTTTAAAAAAATAAGTCAGAATTAGCTAAAATAGGGAAAATAGGTCTATGCACTGTAAAAATGCTCCTGATGGGTTCTGATAAAAATCTGATGATCATGTTGTGTGCAACCAGAGGATATGCATCTACTCTAAGTGCCTGAACATGCACGGCCTACGAACAGACTCACAGAAGTGCCAGGCTGACTGAAGTGAACTGAACCCATGTCATGAGGTAGCTTGTCCACGTACACATAGGGTTAGATGTGCACGTGACATTGACGTCTACAAAAGGCCAAAATGACCTATGAGACCAACAAGTTACAAATTGGTGAATCTAATACAAAGTCTGTGTGCAGAAAGAAAGACTACCATTCTAAACAAAATGTTGTAGTGAAAGTATAAGTGGGGGAAAGACTAGAGACTCTCTAGTCAATACAAAGGTACAAAATAATGAGGGATGCAAGAAACTTAAGCTACTAAGAAGGGAATTATCCTCCAGCTCAGAGTAAATCCACCATCGGTCAGTGTCGGATCTCCTCCATGTCCTCCATGGTCAAAAACCTGATTGGGTATCGTTCGTGGCGCGCCAGAATAATGCAAATCCTCCTCTGTAATCCCCGTCTATGTCAAGATTCCCTCCTCTATAATCGTGAATGTCTAGATCTCCCTAGGTGCATCGCACGGTTAATCATTGTGCCTCTAGTGGAGGTGTGTCAGGTGTAGTGTTTAAGGATTTAGCTCGGATCTAGTACTCCGCACAAACACAAGGTTACTTTACTTCACTTGAAAGAACCAAACTGAATTGAATGAAAGAGAGATGCACAGAGAGAGAGAGAGAGAGAGAGAGAACACCGTCGATTCCAACCACCCTCGAGGGTCCCCCTTGCTCTACTGCCAAAGTAAGTACCTTGCTTTATTACTTGCACAAATGCTCATACAAGGATGCTAAATGCTGAGATGCTGAGATGCTAATGCAGAGATGCTAATGGGTCCTTGGTGCTACTGATGATGGGTACCAATGAGGTACTAAAGAGTACTGAAGTAGATACTGCGGGGTACTTTGGTACTGCTCGTGTTTGGTACTACGGGTAATTGGTGCTTCGTATTGCGGGTACTTCGTACTTGGTACAACGGATACTCTCAGTACAGAATGTACTTGGGTGCTAAGGACACAGAGATCCTGATGATCCCTACGCTGAGCCAAGCAGGAGCCAAGCCAAAATGCAAGGGGTGCTAGATGTTGGGGTACTGCATTGACGACGAGAACGACGACAATAAGGGGTACTTGTGTTGCGGTGTTGCTGAGGTACTAATGCGTACTACCGGAGATGCTTGGTACTGCACTTCACAAGACGGGCACCACGTGCCAATAGAAAAGAACAGACTCAACAGACTATTAGCACTTTCAATAACAACTGAACTGAGAGAGAGAGAGAGAGAGAGAGAGAGAGAGAGAGAGAGAGATGACACGCGACACGGAATGCCAGAATTCCACCCGAGAAAGTATTGGCCCCAAACCTTGGCGCCCCTGTCACAAATACGGAAGCGTAGCTGCTCACTAAGATAAATATCATGCGGAATTTAAGAGAGACAGTTCAACATGACGAGTATGGAGAGAGAGAGAGAGAGAGAGAGAGAGAGAGAGAGAGAGAGAGAGAGAGAGAATTGACACAGTATTGGGGACCAAAAGATGGGCTGGTCCCCCCCCCGTCAAGAGTATTCTTTTATTCAGGGAGAATTCGTATACAAGCACGAGAACCCGAGGAAACCCCTCCGTTCTGTAATCTTAGACCCAAAGGTCGTGCTTTCCCGTAAAGGGCTTGGGCACAAGGATGTTCCTTCTCGTAAGGGACTTAGGCGCGAAGCCGTACTTTCCCGTAAGGGACTTCGGCGTGAAGCCGTACTTTCCCATAAGGGACTTAGGCGTGAAGCCGTACTTCCCGTTAAGGGCCTTCCCGTAAGACGGGAGATTCCTGCAAAACAAACCACACAAACACGCGACAACAATTCATATGGCGAATCCACAATAGATACCTGTCGCTCTTACGCGGGAAAAAGCGACTTCCGTGCTTCGTAGTCTCGCGATCTCTTGCGGCAGAGTCTTCTCTTGCTGACATTGGTACCCCCCTTTGAGTGAGGGCATGTGGTGCTTTTATAGCTCCCTCGCCATGGCACGAATAGCTGCTCGCGTAGAGATCGCGGCCGTTTTTTTTCTTTTTTTTTTCCCCCCCTGCTGTTCTATCCGAAATAGGGAGAGAGAATTCGCTGGCTGGTTTTGTTGCTTTATCTTCTAAGTGGCTGCCCACTTATTAAGTGGGCGGCCGGCATATTTTAAAATTAGTCTGAACCTGCCCAAAAACTCAATAAAACCTTATAAGTTAAAACCAATGCATTTCACAACACTTCCCAGGCGTCCCTGGATGCAACCACATGCACGAATGCAATGCAAACATAGATTCCTCACGGGAAAGCGTCTACCTTCCCGCGATTGTTCCTGCTTTTCGTAAAAAGCTTCATTGAACCCATCTTTATTCTTGTGCTTGCGTTCTTACGCGTATTTTCTTACTCAGTTCTGATTTCCTCCTTAGACCCTTAGTGTGTCCCCTTACCGATGAACCTGTCACCCATCTTGTGACTCATGAGGGACCACCATTACCTGGTCTTCTCCCACCGAACTAACAGGCCAACTCCCTCACGGTGCTTCTTGTCACCCATCATATGACACACCAGAGTTGTCTGTTTCCTGATGGCTTTTCTTACAGATCTGTGATTCCTTAACTTATTAGTTAACTTGTGCACATTTCTTAATAAGGTCCTAATTCTAGAAAACAAAAATTAGAAACAAAATAGTCAAATTAGTTTCAGCCCCTTTCGATATTTCTTTATATTGCATCAACTAAGTACAAGCTGGTACTCCACACTTTGCACTTCTCCAGGACGCATGCCATAGAATGAGCCCATGGCCTCATATTTAAAGTCCCTAGGCCCAAAAGCGATTTACATGAAAAGCCCTCAAACTCAAAAGCATCTGGTCAAAAAGATACTAGCGCCAAACACTGCCAGCGCGTTTTGCGAAAATCCGTACAACTGCCACGTCAGCATTGTTAGCGCGTTCTACAAAAATCTGCCAGGTCAGCACTGTCATCGGAATTTCAGGGTTGTCCGTACAACTGCCACGTCATCAGCCCACGCGCGCGTGTGTGGGTCCTACTTTATTTTTAATGCCTTTATGTCACTTGAGCCCCATCGGACAAGGTACCCATAAGTTGGTAGGACTTCTTCTTCTGCTGTTGCTTGTTGTATTTAGGGTTTAGGCCCCTCGGCCGTGATGTGAAGGTTGGCTCTGATCTTCATTGACTTGACACATCAGCATTTTGTGACATCTCCCCTTCTTGAAAGAAAGTAATCGTCCGCAATTACAGCATATCTGCAAAACAACTCAAGCTAGCTCAAAAATTTCCGAGGGTCGTTCTGAGGAACAATCGGCTTGCTCTTTTTGTTAAGGAGTTGGCTTCTCCTTTCGGCTCTTTTGATCAAGGAGTTGGCTTGTCCTTTCGTTCAGATCGGAACTCTTGATATTCCGGCGTAGTAAAATTAGCAATCACACTCAAAGCGCACTGACCTTCCACGGGTGTCTTCATGCACTAAAATTGCACACCCAGGCAATCTCATCCAATTAGGAATATTCAGCGGTTGGCACATCTCAATGCAACACAAATGCTCACATATGCATGTTACAGACACAACAAACCGCGCCGCTAAGCACTCCCCTGTGAGACAAACAGTCTACGGTATGAAGCTACTCAACGACTATCTCGTCACCCCCTCCCTCGCAAATAACCTAAAACGGTCCAGGCCATGAGCTCAGAGGACTGTACAACCAAACACTCCCCAGAGCGCAGCCTGCGTCGCTTGGAGGTTCAAGCATACAACCAAATGCTCCCCACACATCCCGTCTTCGTCGTTCGGAGGTTCACGCATACAACCAAACACTTCCCACACATCCCGTCTGCGTCGTTCGGAGGTTTTCTAGCATACAATGAAACGCCCCCCAGACATCCCGTCTGTGTTGTTCCGAGGTTCAAACAAAACCAAAACAGCATTTCTCACTACTCCACCCGGGAGTAAAATCAGCAATCATTGAAACCAGTATTAAAATCAGAGTCAGACAATTCAAATCGGCACCAAGACGGGTTTAAAACAGATACCATCCATTTCAAACAATACTTTCTCAAACAATGTTCAAAGTATCTAACTCTAAAGCAACTAGAGAGTTTATTCAAGGCTTTGTTTGGACAACCAAACTTTGAGGATGACTAGCTTGCCCTTCTGTGTCACGATGATGATTCGATTCCGAACCTGGAAAGTCGCATCATTCTTGTCGTGCCAGGGCATGCCGAAGAGAACGTCGCAATTGCCCAACTTCATAATGTGGAAATCAGCTTTTCCATGATAATCTTGGATAGTCACTGGAAGAGCACCAATGAGCGGTACCACTTTCTGAGTTTGCCCCATGGCTAGCTCAGCTTCAATTTCTCCACCCCTGCAGGCATCATAATCAAAATGCATCTACTTCAAGATTTCTGGATGGATAAAGTTTTATGTAGCTCCGGGGTCAAAGAAAATAAGAGCTTTGAAGCCATTGACTTTGCCATATGCTCGACAAATTCATTTGTACTCTCAAGGCGTATGCCATAGATATTAGGGACTAGCCCAATAGCGGGTCTAGCTCTCTTGGCTAGAGGTGGACCTGAGGATCGTTCTGTCGTGAGAGCAGAAGGTTGCTTTGAAGACGTTGAGCCTCGCTCAGGAACATGTAGTAAATGTATGTCCTGTTTGAAAACATCCAAAGCATCGGCCTTCTTGTAAAAGGGTTTCTCGTTGACGGTGTGTCAGACGAGGCCTTTAAGGTTGGGTGTCACAAGACTCCTGAGAATTTATTCGTTGTTCTCGAGAGTTGTGATTAATGGCCGGAGGTTCTTCTGTGGTAAACTCCAACTTTCCCTTCATGAGTTTGTAGCCGACTGCGACATGGTCCGTAAGCTCTTGCATCGTGGAGACTTGCTTGGAGAGAGTATTCCTGCAATGGCGATGGTAGTCCAATGGTGTATCGCTTGCATTGGGCCTCCAAGGGAACAGATCTAAAGGACATTGGCAGGTACACATCGAGAAACCTTTGGTTATAGTCGTCCATGGTTTCGATGGCAAGCATTTTTAAGTTGCCCCACTCTGCCAAAATCCGGACTTCAAACATAGAAGTCATGTAACTACGTGCAAAAACTGTCTTGAAAGCTTGCCAGGTCCTTGGAGAATGCAATTGACTCCACCCATTATCTTTAAGAAATCCCACTGCTCGAGAAATCTTGGACTCTTCTGTATAGTTCCCCAAAGCATAGATGTTGTCGAATTGCTGTAGGAACAGCAATGCTTTCTTGCGATCTTTCACCTTGCAAAAAGTGAAAAATTTGATTGTCGTGCCGCCGTCTTTGAAATCTTTGGGTTGGTTAGTGTCACGTGCACATCTAACCCTATGCGCATGTGGACAAGCTACCTCACCACAAGGGTTCAGTTCAGCTTAGGAAGCGTTCTGGCACCTTCGTTAGTCTGTTCGCAAGCCGTGCATGTCCAGACACTTAGAGTAGTTGCATTTCCTTTGGTTGCACACAGCATGATCATCAGATTACAATCAGTACCCATCAGGAGAATTTTACAGTGCATAGAACCCATTTTCCCTATTTTAGCCATTTTGCACTTATTCTTAATAAGTGACTTTGTTAAGAAACTGGGTAGGGCAAATTGGCTAAGCATATATATAAGAAAACTAGCGCTAGCATTATCTGGTAGAAGAGGCAGCAGATAGCATCTCGCAGTGCACCTTCTCAGCAAGACCGGCAGGGGAACCTGGCGTTTTCAACAGCAACAGATCAGCCTGGCGTTAGCAAATTCACAGCAGATTCCTTAGCGTTTTTGCAACAGACAGCAGATCAGCCCAGCATTTTTGCAATTGCAGACTACCATCAGTGTTTTGTAGATTCCTGGCGATAGAACCTTCACTTGCATCAACGTTTTGCATTTTCAGCAGTTAGACTCTGTACCACAGTCCCCAAACCTCGCAGATCTCACCTTCCCGCAACAGACCCTCGCCGCACGGTCAGATCAGCCCGCTATTCACAGATTTCAGCATCTGCGTTTTCAGCGCATCGTCGTCGCGTCGTTGTCATCGCCGTCGTCACCGACATAGAGTCAGAATTCAGCAGATACAAGATTTGCAGCTTTCAGCCCTTAGCGTTTTCAGATTTCAGTCCGTCTCGTTGTCGTCATCATCGTCATCGACATCATCGGCAAGTCCATTGCATTTAGACCATTATACGAGGATTGTGCAATCAATAGCATAGACCTCTCTCGCCATAGAGAGTGGGGCCCTTGGAGGAGGGTTTGACAACATTCTAGTGGCATATTCTTCTCTCTCTATCTCTCAGTCTCAGTACCTTCATTCACAGTGTCATTCACTTTGTTTGTGATCATTTGCACTCTCTCACTAAAGGAATGGAAGGCTCTCCCTTCCGTAAGTAAAAGGAACCCTTGAGCATAGTTCGGAGCTCTCATCTTGAGCAAAGTTCAACATTCACTTCCGTTGCACCTTACATTTGTATCAGAGCTTTGGCAATGTTTTGTATCACTCAAGGAAAGAAACACAAGAATTTTTTCTTGCTTGCTGCGGTCGCACGTAACCCAGGGCGTGTCGATTTCTAATCGTGTTTTTGAAGAGTGACAAGAAACCCAAGAAAGAGGGCTTGTCCAGCCTCCCCTTGTTTCTCTTTTCACTCATTGAGAGCGGACCGTGCACTTAGCGGTCGGCCAATCGGCATAAGGTGGGAAAAAGCAACCTTGGTGCGAGCGCAAGGCCGCCAAGGGGTGCGCCCGCGGGAAAGAGAAGAGCTCGGATCCTTCTCTAACACTGATTGCAAGCTAAAGAAGCCCTCAAGAACTCAAGACCCCAAGAACCACAAAAACCCAAGTTCCTCGTGAACTTAAGAACTCAAGACTTCAATGTATGGTCATCACTCGAGAGAAATGGATACTTCGCATGGAGGTGGCGACCAAGAATTTTCCCCACCAGGAGGTTTTTCCGACCCTCCCCCTTCCCGATCTACGCCACGGTTTGCACCAAATCCTATGGAGGCTTTGGTCAAGTCGATGATGGACATGACGTTACAACAAGAGCGTTGCGCCATTTTTTATCACGAGCGCGAGCAAGCGCGCTTGGCGGACGAAGAAAGAAGGGTAGCCATGGAGCGAAGCGCGCATGACGGCCGAAGAAAAACGAGCGGCCTTGGTATTAGAACGTGAGGCGCAGAGAGACCAACGCATGCAAGAGTTGGTCTTACAGGTTCTCACCTCGAAGTCCGAGCCACTCAAGGACGTGGGCGAATCATCAGGTAGTCAAGAAGCGGATTCCAATAACCCTATCGCAGAGAAGTTGACATTTAGTAAGTACGACAGTAAGATAGATGCTAATGTTATTCATTCTTGGTTGCATCAATTTAATGCTTATTTTGTGACAACTAAGAAGACAAAGAATAGCAAAGTTTTGACGACAGCCATGTATCTTGCCGGTGATGCCATTAATTGGTATGCAGTGTGGAAAGAGGAACAATTGGCCGCGCACCTAGAGGAAGCCGAGGTAGGCTTGCCTCTTTCTTTCAGTTGGGCCGACTTCCAAGATAAGCTCTAGGCGCGGTTCTTGCCACCTCAGTACCTAGCGCGATCAAAAGAAGATTGGCGCAATCTTAAGCAAAATGATACTCCAGTCATGTCTTTTTCTACCGTGTTTTGCAGCTTGGCGCCCAATTACGCAAATCGGATGCGAAGCGCAAAGAGGCTTTCATTTTTGGGTTGGGTGGACGACTATATTATGTTTGATGTGGAAGTCTTCGATCCCGTAGATCTCAACAAGGCATTAGCGATTGCTCTCGCACAGGAGATGAAGCACAATAAGGGGAAGCCTAAGGAGAACAAGTCTTCTCAAAGTAGCTCTCAAACTCCTCAGAACCCTCAGAACGGTAAGAACGGTAACTCTTCTAACCAATCTTCCTCTAGTCTCTCAGAAAAGAATTCACACAATGAATCTAAGGGTAAAGCTAACCCAATTGCTAAACCTAAGCTCACTCCATATGAAAAAAAAGCATAAGGAATTTTAGGAAGCCATAGGTGTCGCGGAAAAAAAAAATTGGGGATCGGATTTCCCGTAGAAGAGAAATCGGCCGTGCTCTGATACCACTATAGCAGACTTGGACACTCCAAGTCAAGGATCAACCGCGACAGCACCAAATAACCACTTCAAACAATTCACAGATCACAATAGATTTGCACTGGCCCGGCGGAGTTCCGTGCCTAGAGATATTGGCCCCAAAGCGCCCCTTTCGGTATTTCTTTTTATATTAATCAGTTCAAAGTACAAGGGAGTGACTCGGGGTTCACTCTCAGACTCTGTGTCCAGATGCTCTGAGAAGTGAAGACCCAAGCCACTTATTTAAAGGTTTACAAGGGATGCCCAAAAGCAGAGCCCCAAAAAGCTTCAAAATGAAAAGCATCTGCTCTCTCTCTCTCTCTCAGAGAGTTTAACTAAAAGCAAAAAGCATTTTCTCTCTCTTTCCCATTGCGTGGAGGCCAAAAAGCAGGCTGCCGTAAATCCTACCGCAAAATGCGGAATTCCGTACCAACTGCCACGTCAGCATGCGCCTGCATTTTTAGGGTTTGCTGAATTTAGGGTTTCAGCCAGAAATTAGGGTTTACTGCAAATTAGGGTTTCTGGCAGTTTTTAAGGTTTGCAGGAATTTAGGGTTTCAGCCAGAAATTAGGGTTTTTGTTGTCCGCCACGGCATCACTTTGTGACAAAATAAGTGGTTTGGGCTTTCACTTCTCAGAGCATCTGGACGCAGAGTCTGAGAGTGAAGCCCGAGCCACTCTCTTGTACTTTGAACTGATTAATACAAAAAGAAATACCGAAGGGGGCGCCAGTCTCTGGGACCAATATCTCTAGGCACGGAACTCCACCGGGCCAATGCAAATCTATTGTGATCTGTGAATTGTTTGAAGTGGTTATTTGGTGCTATCGCGATTGATTTTTGACTTGGAGTGTCCAAGTCTGTTACAGTGGTATCAGAGCACGACAGATTTCTCTTCTATGGGAAATCCGATCCACAATTTTTTTTCCGCTTCACCTATGGCTTCACGCAAGGATCAATCGACTCCCTCTGCATCTAGAGATGCGGGCAGGGATCACAACGAAGATTCCTCGGCCTACTCAGGTGGAGCGGCGAGAGATGGAGCGTCGCCAGTTGATCGGCGATGCAATGAAGATGATGCTCAATTTTGCGAAGGACCCAAAATTTGCAAAATATATGAGCAAGACTTCTTTTCAGGAAGTGCATGAGCAGTGGCAGAAAACCACTACACCACCCCCGAAACCCACTCTAAAGAAACCTTTTGCTCACAAGAAATATTCAGAGAAGGAATTAGAAGAGGATTGATGCACGGATCGCTCAGTTGTTTGACGCGCAAAAGAAAGCCAAAAAGAGCGGCAAAAAGCAGAAGAAAAGCACTGACTTCCCGGGATAATTGGGTCGTCAGTCGACTTTTGACAAGCAAAGAAACAGAAGAAGCATGTTCGATTTGAAGAAGTAACCAATTCTTCTGCTTCTTCTTCTTCTTCTGACAATTCTAGCTCTTCAGATTCGAGCGAAGAAGACAGAAAAGGTAAAAACTGAAGAAAGAAACAAAGCTTCGGAAAGGGCAAGAAAAAGGCAAAGAAGGCTAAATCTCGCCCAGAGCCTGACAGTTCTACTGAGGACTCGTCCACAGACAGCTCATATTCTGATGATGGAAACTTCTATGCGAACAAGAAGAATTTTCACAAAGTCAACCAGTATGACTTTCTCGAAGACAAAAGCAAGAAAGTCGGAGAGTTTAAGGAAGGTGGCCACTCGATCAAGTTTGATACTTTTTCAGGATACTCAGATGCTTCGAAGGCTTTGTCTTTTATACAGCAGTTTGACATCGCTTTCGCGGGAGGACGCTATTCAGAGCATTCCAACCTCTTACCTTAAGGGGAATGCTACCTTAAGGGGAATGCTACCTTAAGGGGAATGCTCCTACTTGGTGGTCCACGCTTCTTTTAAACAAGACTGCGCCAGTTAAATGGCTGAAATTCAAAAAGCTTTTTATTTCTTCTCGGTTGACGCAAGAATATGAACGAGATATACGAGCCGCTTGGAACCATCTTCGGAAAGATACAATCAATGCTTATTGTGAAAGATTCTGGAGCTCTTTTCTACCCGCCTCTTCATTCAAGAAGATCACTTTCAAAGAACAGATTGAGCGGTTACCTACAAAGATCCGAGATCACTGCTTGGAGCAGAAGTCAGCTCCTATTCAACAGTTGATGAGTCATGCGAAGCGGGGCTTTGCCATTCACGCTGGCAATCTGACTTACCCCACAGATGAGAACATGACACAGTGAGCCGAAGAGACTTCTGGGAATGAAAGTAGAAAGAAAAAGAGCAACCTAGAGAAAAAGGATGCACGACCCAAGCTTACTCCTCTAGAGGGAGCTCGATTCATCAAAGAGGGGAAGTGCTTTGGGTGCGGGGAACAGGGACACATCTCCGCGAAGTGCCCTAAAAAGGCACAGAAAGATCAGAATGATAAGGACAACGACAGGCCTGAGAGTTCGAGAGCAGCTGAGGAACGTGGACGAAAAGGCAAGATGAAAACACGACTAGTTCCAGATAGTGTGGGTACCGATCCCGACACCATGGATGAGAGCTCAGAGTACAGAACTTTGTCGAGCTTGGGGCAAAGTGAAAGATCAAGAGGCCCTGATTTTCTTTGATGGAGGAGCCAAGGCCAACTTCATTTCACTGGAATTGGCGACGTGGCTCGAGATTACTCCCGATCGGACGGGACCACTTGCAGAGGCAGTTCTAGCGGCACCCGGCAAGGACATAGCCATTACACCTGTCATTGGCAAACTTCGGTTGCATTGTCAGGGGTATTTGGGGCATGAGGACTTCTTCATAATGCCTTTGGAGGGTTGTGATATTCTCTTAGGGATTCCCTGGTACCACAAGAACAACGCCGTGGTCGATTATCGGGCGAGAAAAGCGACTTTGATTACAAAAAAGGGCAGAACAATTGTACTTGACATAAAACTGAAAGGCTAGTCTGTCCCTATTGCATCGGCTTCGGCCATTTCAAAATTAATGAAATCCAGTCTGTTTGTTTACTCGATCTTTATGAAAGAAATGAGCAATAAGGATAGGACAAATATGTCTAAACTTGATAAAGAACGCCAAGATTTTTTCCACTCTCACGCCGATTTCTTCTCAGAGGGCCTACCAGGAGAGTTACCACGTGCTCCTCCTGAAGATCATACCATTGATCTGCTAACTGGAAGCCCACCACCGAACCGGCCACCTTACCGTGTGAGCCGAGCACAGAATGAAGAGATTATGAACCAAGTGAAAGACCTCTTGGAAAAGGGTCTTGTCCAACCTAGTACTTCACCGTATTGCTCTCCAGTGTTGTTGGTTTTGAAGAAAGACGGATCTTGGAGGATGTGCATCGATTATAGAGCTCTCAACAAAATCACCATCAAAGACAGATTTCCGATTCCTAGGATCGATGATATACTCGACAGGTTACAGGGATCCTCGTGCTTTAGCAGGATTGACTTGAAGAGTGGATATCATCAGATCCGAATCGCGCCGGGAGACGTCTACAAGACAACCTTTCGGACTCCTTTTGGGTTATTTGAGTTTTTGGTGATGCCTTTTGGCTTAACCAATGCTCCTACGACATATAACCGGATGATGGACAGGATTTTTCGAGAGTACAGACTATTTGTTGGCACTTTCTTTGACGACATCATTGTTTTCTCCAAGAATGAGGCAGAACACAGAGATCATCTGCTTCAGGTCTTTCAGGCATTACGAGATCACAAGTGATTAATGCAAAGAAAAGTGAATTTTTCTTACCAGAGATACACTTTTTGGGTCAGCAGCTGGAGTGCAAAAGGACCTGGCCAAGATAGAGACTATCCACGATTGCCCCGATTTGAAGAATGTCCATGAAGTTAGAAGCTTCTTGGGATTGTGTTCGTACTACAGGCGGTTCATACGAAAGTTTGCAGAGGTTGCTTCCCCTTTGCATATCTTGACACAGAAAGGAATCTCTTTCTCGTGGGGATCCACAGAGGTGACTTCCTTTCGGACCTTGAAAGAGAAATTGACTACGGGACCAGTTTTGACTTTGTCGGACTTGCAGAAGTCATCTGAAGTATATTGTGATGCTTGTGGTCGTAGTCTGGGTGCGGTCTTGATGCAAGAAGGCCATGTCATTGCTTACGAGAGCCGATTGTTCTCTAGGCCGGAGATGACAGCACAGATATATGAGAAAGAGCTTTGGCGGTTATCCATGCTCTTACTCAATGGCGGCATTACCTACTCGGAGCGGATTTTACTATCTTTACAGACCATCAGAGTTTGCACTACTTCTTGTCACAGAAGCAGCTTTCGGAAAAGCAGATGCGGTGGGCGAACATCTTGTCACAGTTTCACTTCCAGATTGTCCACGTTCAGGGATAGAAGAATATGGTGGCAGATGCTTTGTCTCGGAAGCCGTTGGTTCTAGCTATTTCCGTGATACATCATAGGAGCTTCGAGGATATGGTCTATCAGTATGCCACAGATACAGATTTAGCAGATATTTTCACACGGATACGGGATGGGGAGACAGTAGCTGGATACTTCCTTCGCGAAGGCTACTTGATTAAAAAGACTATGTTGTGCGTTACACAACCGTTGAGGGAAAAGGTTACGACTGAATGCCATTGTCCACCTTGTACGGGTCACCGCGGCATTGCTACCACCATGAAAGGGGTAGAGAGATACTTCTTGGTCGAGACTCAAAAAGGATGTGGAAGAATTTATGTGCAGTTGCTTGGTATGCCAGAAGGTCAAGTTTGACAGGCATAAGGCACAGGGATTGTTACATCCTTACCCATACCCACCCGCCCCTGAGAAAGTATTGCGAGGGTTTTCATTTTTGATCTCCCGAGAACACAGAGTGGTCACGATGGGATCTGGACTGTTATTGACAGATTTAGCAAGCAGGCTCATTTCATTCCAGTGAAGAAAACAGTCAAGCCAGATTATTTAGCGAGACTGTTTGTGGCCCAGATATTCAGATTACATGGAATGCCTGAGACGATTGTCTCCGACAGAGACCCCAGATTTACGAGTTTATTTTGGAAGGCAATTTGGAAGAACATTGGCACGCGGCTGCAGTTCTCGTCATCGTTCCACCCGCAGACTGACGGGCAATCCGAGATTGCCAATTCAGTGATTCTAGATTTATTGAAGTCTTATATCTCAGATCAGAAGACTCAATGGGAAAGATACTTACCTTTGGTGGAATTTGCCTACAATAACACGATACACTCTTCGACGGGGAAGGCGCCATTTGAGATTGTTGAAGGTGCTGCGAAGGTTCCACCCTTCTTGAGTACGAAAGATAAGATCTTTGAAGCGGATGAATATACACGAGATTTGGATACGGCTTTTGCCAAGGTTCGCGAGACTTTGCTGAAGTCTCAAGAACGACAGAAAAAGGCAGCGGATTGCCATCGTCGCGACATGAAATTGAAGGAGGATGATTGGGTGCTCTTACGTTTTGAGAAGGCACACCTACGAAAGAAAAAGGGAAAGGAGAGGCTTTTTCCAAAGCTTAGTATACGATACTACGAACCTTTCCACATCACTGAAAAGATAAATGATGTCTCCTTCCGATTGAAACTGCCTGATACTTGGAGGATTCACAATGCATTCCATGTGAGTCTCTTGAAACTTTTTAAAGGTGATGTGCCTAATGCTAGGGAGCCTGATGAGCAACCCGAAGTGGAAGAAAACGAGGAGATCCTTGTTCCCGAACAGATTTTGGCACATAAAGATACGAAGACTAAAGGTAAAGTCCGAAGGCGGTTAAGTTCAAGAATTATCCTGCACTAGATGCGAAGTGGATGGAGGAGGAGGATCTAGCAGATACTCCTCAGATTGTGAAACTTTACCTCGATGCTTTTGGTTTAGCATAGTCTACTCCAAATGGAACCCAGAATTCAGCTTGGCCGGAGATCTGGTGCAGTGGGATGCATAAGAGGGGAGTCACTCCACTCCTTTGTCAACAAATGCCTTGATGTAGATACTAGAGTCACTGATGTCTCTTTGAGCTTCAGGGATACTGAGAGCTGACAATATTCTGTTGTATGACTTTATGAAATGGAATTCCTGATAATGATACTGATTTGTTTCTTCACTTCTTTTGAGTGCAGGAACTGATAGACGAAATGACTGCAGCATTTTGGTGTGATTGATCTCGAATAGACATGGTTGCAATAGGGGTCAGTCAATCGGACATCGATGAGGTCCCGATTGGACCTAGATGCGATTGCTAGCTACATTGCCGATAAATCATGGTCTAAGATCCGAATGAATGTTCAATGTCATGTGATGTCCCGTGATGTCTGGTGATGTCTGGTGATGTCCTCTGATGTCGTGTGATGTGACTATCGATTTGGTACATGTGCTAGATGTATGTTCCTAGTACGTAGGTCCTAACAGTCAGTATCTGCTAAGACGGTTTATGGCTTTTGTCGGTTTTGCAGGCGTAATCGCGGTCGATTACAATGCTTTCAAGCAGGGGGTATGTCACAAAGCGATGACGTGGCTACGGACAGCAGAAACGCTAATTTCTGCCAGAAACCCTAATTTTCCTGCAAACCCTAAATTCTGCCCAAAACCCTAATTTTCAGCAAACCCTAAATTCTGGCTGGAACCCTAATTTCAGCAAACCCTAAGGTGCCGGGGAAGTGACACGTGGCAGCTGGTACGGATTTCCGTGAATTGCGGCGCGTTTTGCGGCCAGCCGTACGGCAGTTTGCTTTTTCTTCTCTACGCAATGAGAAAGAGACAGAGAATGCTTTTGCTTTCAAGAAGACTCTCAGAGAGAGAGAGAGAGAGAGAGAGAGAGAGAGAGAGAGAGAGAGCAGTTGCTTTTGATTTTGAAGCTTTTGGGGCTCTGCTTTTGGGCATCCCTTGTAAACATTTAAATAAGTGGTTTGGGCTTTCACTTCTCAGAGCATCTGGATGCAGAGTCTGAGAGAGTGAACCCCAAGCCACTCTCTTGTACTTTGAACTGATTAATACAAAAAGAAATAACGAAAGGGGCGCCAGTCTTTGGGGCCAATATCTCTAGGCACGGAACTCCGCCGGGCCAATGCAAATCTATCGTGATCTGTGAATTGATTGAAGTGGTTATTTGGTGCTATCGCGATTGATTTTTGACTTGGAGTGTCCAAGTCTATTACATTCGGTATCTCTTTATATTGCATCAACACAGTACAAGCCGATACTCCAGACTCTGGACCTTCTCCAGGAAGCATGGCAGAGAATGAGCCCATGGCCTCATATTTAAAGGCCCTAGGCCCAAAAGCAGTTTATATGGAAAGCCTTCAAACTCAAAAGCATTTGGTCCAAAAAGTACTAGCGCCAAAATCTGCCAACGCATTTTGCGAGAATCCGTACAACTGCCACGTCAGCACTGTCAATGCGTTTTGTGGAAATCTACCACGTCAGCACTGTCAGTGGAATTTCAAGGCTGTCCGTACAGCTGCCACATCAACAATCCACGCATGTGTGTGTGTCGTGTATGTGGGTCCTACTTTATTTTAATGCCTTTATGTCACTTGGGCCCCATTGGACGAGGTCCCCATAAGTTGATAGGACTTCTTTTTCTACTGTTGCTTATTCTTATTAGGGTTTAGGCCCCTCGGTAGTGATGTGAATGTTGGCTTTGCTCTTCAGTGACTTGACGCCCATCGGACGGGGTCCCCATAAGTTGATAGGACTTCTTCTTCTGCTGTTGCTTGTTCTTCTTAGGGTTTAGGCCCCTCGGTCGTGATGTGAAGGTTGGCTCTGCTCTTTAGTGACTTGACACATCAACAGTTTGGGACACTGCGACGACGATGACGACGACGACGACAAGGTTGTGGGCTGATCTGCTATCGCTGGGGATGGCAATGGGCTGAAAACACTGGTGATGCAAATGGGCTGAAAACTGAATCATTGATGATCTGCTGATGGGGAATAGTTTGGCGATGACGAAAGGCTGAAAACTGGCCAAAAACGTTGATGCTGGCGTTTTGGTGGCTGAAAACGTTGATGGGAGGGCTGAAGCAAAACACTGGTACTTGTGGATACTACTAAGAAGAGGTACTGCTGCGAATGCTACTTCTTCTTTTGCCTCTTCTCACCTTCAAGTGTTGCCCATTTATAGGTCTTTTAGCCATTTTCCTTACCTACTTTTAATAAATGTCATGTCAAAGTCACTTATTAATAAATGACTTAAGTGACTGTCCATATGCCTATATGCTTAAATGACTTAATTGTGCAAGTGAGGGTATGCAATTGTGACCGGCCTGGACATGCACGTCCTCCTGGAGGCTCACAAGGGTGCCAGGCTAGGTCCTAAGCTAAGAATAACGCTAGATTGTAGCAAAAGCTTGTCCACGTGGCACAAAGTCTAGTGTGCACGTGACATCCCCCCCTGGTAAAGGTGAGGCACAACTACCAAACTTCTACCTGTACTTCTAACAGTGAATGCTTCTGATGCTTGTGCAATGTGGATACATAAGCCAATGAAAGCACCTCCAAACTTGTGGGACATTGCGGATGTAGATACTGCTGCGATGTAACCACTGACCATAGGAGCTACTAGTAGCCTTACTACTGTCGCAAAATACCAACCTTGGTGCTGACTCTGCCTTGCGAGCAAGTACTTACCACTCGAATAGTCCTGTCGTGAAACATCGCGGGTAAAGATAAAAGGTAAGAGTGCTCGGAGGTATTTCCACGGGTTCCATGTCGACGGAAGTGGATGCACGCTACATGTGAATGCAAATGCAGGAGAGGGTTAGGGATCCTGTCTCCAACTCCTTCGATATCCGCATTCAAGGCAAGCAAATCTTGGTATTCAAGATCTAGAGTTTTGTGTATCCGATGTCAATCTTCGTTCAAAGACATAGCGATGAAGATAGGAGTGCGCCCGATGCACGATGGACTAAGGGTGGGAATAGCTGATAAGTCTGGGGCAGGCACTCGAAGCTTCTTTGGGGGGGAAAAAGATTGAGAGGTGTTCTTTGGGTTCTTCGTCTTACTTGGGTTCTTGGTTCGGCTTGGGGTCTTGGCTTCCCATGAGATCGTGAAATAGAAGCACGCACACAACTCTGATACCAATGTCAAGTGCAACGCACATAGAGCTCTGATACCAATGTCAGGTGCAACGGAAGTGTTAAAGGATTCAGCTCAGATCTAGTGCTTCGCACAAACACAAGGTTACTTTACTTCACTTGAAAGAACTTAACTAAACTGAGTTGAATGAAAGAGAGAGACGCAGAGAGAGAGAGAGAGACGACACCGCATGTCGGGTCCCAACCACCCTCAAGGACCCCCTTGCTCTGTTGCCAAAGCAAGTACTTGCTTTATTACTTGCACAAATGTTGATAAAATGATGCTAAATGCTGAGATGCTAATGAGTCCTTGGTGCTACTCATGGTGGGAACTGAGGAAGTACTGAAGGGTACTGCGGGGTACGGTGTTAATGTAACAAACTGCTGACGTGTCAAAGCCCTGAAGAATGGAGTCAACTTGAAAATGCCGGCCGAGGGGCCTAAACCCTAAGAGAACAAGTAACAGAAGAAGTCCTACCAACTTACGGGGACCTCGTCCGTGGGGCCCCAACTGACATAAAGGATTAAAATAAAGCAGGACCCACACATAGAAGAAAAAGCTAGCAGATTTCCGAAAATTGCGCTGGCATGATAACGTGGCAGGCTGTACGGATTTCCGCGTTTTGCGCTAGCTGATGACGTGGCAAGTTGTACGGATTTCCGTGATTTACACTGGCAGTTTTTTGGCTTTGCTTTTGGATCAGATGCTTTTGAGTTTGAAGGCTTTTCACTGTAATTGCTTTTTAGGCCAAGGGCCTTTAAATATGAGGTGAGGGCTCATTCTTTGGCATGCTTCTTGGAGAAGGTGCAGAGTCTGAAGTACCGGCTTGAATTGTGTTAATGCAATATAAAGAAATACCGAAAGGGGCACCAAGGTTTGGGGCCAATACTCTCTGGGGTGGAATTCCGCCACTCCGTGTCGCGTGTCGTCTCTCTCTCTCTCTCAATTCAGTTGTTATTGAAGTGCTAAAAGTCTGTTCTTTTCTATTGGCACGTGGTGCCCATCTTGTGACAGTCAATGCTAGTGCTTGGTACTACGGGTACTCTGTACTTGGTACTTTGGAAACTGAAGGTACTTGGGTGCTAAGGACACCGAGGTCCTGATGATCCCTACACTGAGCGAGGCAGGAGCCAAGCCAAAACGCAAGAACCTGTGATTTCCTACAAGTTGCCCCGCATAATCCAGGCTGAAAATGACCTGTTCTGGCCCGATTTCGGCAACATAACCCTACTAGGACGCTTCACAGACAGTATCCCCACGCAAAAGTGACTTTCCCGACGCATACGGACACTTTGCAAAACCTGGTGAGAATTTGCAGCACGCTGAACTCTCTGTTTTCTGCCCTGAAAATGCGCCACATCACTCGCACAACGGTCCGCCCGTGTCCCGGGACCTCCTGGGGGGGCTCCGTTTCGCGAGCCAGTCGCATCCGTAGCAAGTCCTTGAGCTCCCGGACCTGTAGGGCTACTTGCCCTTTGAATCGGACGAGATTTCTCGCGTGAAATCTCTCTGAATTCACTTGTACCTACGGGGGATGAGCAACTAGCTAATCTAGTACCTGTGCAAGAGGCTCTTGCCTCGGCAATCGCGCATGAACCCACACAACTGTACATAGGTCAAATGAAGAGCCCTCTTGTGGGGCATCACATAACTGCACGGATGGGAGAGAGAGAGAGAGAGAGAGAGAGAGAGAGAGGAGAGAGAGCAGTGAATGATGTGCAAGGCTTCAGTTCTTGCACTTTACTGTACATAGAGGATTGTTGCAAGTACCAAAGCTACTGTATGCTTGCCTACCCTCTATGTACAGTGAAGTGCAAGAACTGAAGCCTTGCAAAGCATTCACTACTCTCCCTCTCAAGCTGGAAAGTGCCCAAAAATGTGCCAAATGGCATTCGTGCATGGTTTTCCCGTTTTGCACCTTCCGGTCTAAAAATATCTCAACCGGTTGCTCAGTTGACCTAATTAGCGGTAGAGTAATAAAATGTTCCTCTTGTCATTTCGGAGCTAATGACGCAAACAGATTTCATGGCCCAAAATAGCAGTTCCAATAAATTTTAGGAGATGCTTCCATGACACTTTTATTGGTCATCTGACCATCTATCACCACTGGGACCACATCCAAAAATGCAATGTAGCCCAGTTATCGGGTGATCTTCCTTCAAACTTTGAGTAGAGCCTAGACATACTTTTATTGCTCGGATTCCAGTGCCGGTCGGCCCGACCAACTTGTGGCGACGAGGCCTTCCCGTCTACGGGTGAAACTCTCGACTGTCGGCCGTTTCACACTGGCCACAGTGTCCGACCATTTGCAACTTCAAAAAGAGGGTCCCAAAAATTAAACAAAAATCAAGGAAAAGAAATCAACAACTAAGGTTAGCAGTTGCCACGTCCTCGTGACATACCCCCCTCTTGAAATCACAAACGTCCTCGATTGCATGCCATATATACATGCCATTGATGATCTTGTGTTGTTAGCACGCTTTTATCATCGCATGTATCCGCAAGAAAGGTTATAACACATAGACAAATGACTTAATGAGACCTTCATAATTTTGTCATTTTCATCTATGATAGAAGTGAGCATAATACCTTTAACACTTGAAGAGCGATGCACGCTTCTATTGCACTGAATTCGCATGTACATTTGATGTGCTAGCTCCATCATTACCCCTCCTTTGAACACGATGGGTTGGGCATACGTAGGCTGTAACCCAAAGGCCTCAAGATAAAGCTGCAATACAATTGGTGACTCTGACAATTCATGCTCTTTCATCCACTTTGCATCCATAGGTGGATAGTTCTTGAACTTCACCAAATAGCATCTTGCAACCTGTCCCTTAACTTATGTGCCAAAATCTGCTCAGGTACCAAGATCTCATCAAGTTCATCGACTTCTCGTTGATCCTCTTGTGGCACATCTTCAGGCACATCACCCACGAAAGGTCTTAGAAGACTCAAAGTGTCACGACATTTCAGCCGATAAGCAACATCGTTGATCTTATCAAGCACTTAAAAAGGCCCATATATACGCATGCTGAGCTTCGGAAGTAACCTTTCCTTGCCCTTCATCTTCTTTAACCTTGCCTTCAAGCATAGGCAAAATAATGTTCCCACGTGCCCTTATTATCTGACACGGCATTTCAGCAGATCCAAGACAGTAGAATTTGTCACAAAACAGGCACCATGTGCCAATAGAAAAGAACAAATTGCAAGACTTTTAGAACTTCAATGACAACTGAACTGAAAGAGAGAGAGACGACACGCGACACGGAGTGGCGGAATTTCACCCCAGAGAGTATTGGCCCCAAACCTTGGCGCCCCTTTCGGTATTTCTTTATATTGCATCAACATGGTACAAGTCGGTACTCCAGACTCTGTACATTCGCCAAGAAGCATGCCAGAGAATGAGCCCTAACCTCATACTTAAAAGCTCTTGGCCTAAAAAGCAATTACGGTGAAAAGCCTTCAAATTCAAAAGCATCTCGTCCAAAAGCAAAACCAAAAAGCTGCCAGGGTAATTTACGGAATTCCGTACAACTTGCCACGTCAGCAAATCAGGATTAGGGTTTCGGGCAAAATTAGGGTTTCGGATTTAGGGTTAGGGTTTCAGTAGAATTAGGGTTTTGAATAGAATTAGGGTTTTTGATTTTAAGGTTACGGTTTCAACAGAATTAGGGTTTCGGACAAAATTAGGGTTTTTGATTTTAGGGTTTCGGACAAAATTAGGGTTTCGACACGTCAACAGTTTGTTACATCTCCCCTTCTTGAAAGAGAGTAATCGTCCGTAATTACAGCATATCTGCAAAACAACTCAAGTTAGGTCAAAAATTTCCGAGGGTCATTCCGAGCGACAATCAGTTTGCTCTTTTTATTAAGGAATTAGCTTCTCCTTTCTGCTCTTTTGATCAAGGAGTTAGCTTCTCCTTTCGGTTGTTTTGATCAAGGAGTTAGCTTCTCCTTTCGTATAGATCGGAACTCTTGATATTCCGGCGTAGTAAAATTAGCCATCACACCCAGACCGTACTGATCTTCCACGGGTGTCTTGATGCACTAAAATTACATACCCATGCAATCTCATCCAATTAGGAATATTCAATGGTTGGCACATCACAAAGCAACACAAATGCTTACATATGCATGTTACAAGACATAGAAACATAAAGCCGCCGATGAACGCTCCTCCCGCATAACCTAACAAGGTCCGGGCTAGGAGATATTCAACGACTCCCTAATCACTCCTCCCGCATACCTAAAAAGGTCAGGGCCGGGAGATATAGAGGCCTTTTACAACCAAACGCCCCCCAAACTGCAACCTGCGTCGTTTGGAGGTGCTGAGAGTAACCACTGCTCAGACTTCTTAATACTCCTCCCGCATAACCATCCAGGTCCGGGCCGGGAGTCAAAAACAACAATTATTTTACAAGCATACAACCAAACGCTCCCCACACATCAACCTCGTCGTTCGGAGGTTTTCAAACATACAACGAAACGCTCCCCAAGCATCGGCCTGCGTCCGAGGTTCAAAAAATACCAAAACAGTATTCCTCACTTCTCCACCCAGGAGTAAAATCACCAATCATTGAAGCCAGTATCAAACCAGAGTCAAACAATTCAAATCGGCACCAAAACAGGTTCAAAACAGATACCATCCATTTCAAACAAATTTCAAACAAGATCACCCAAACAAGATCAAAAAGAACTCAAACTTAAAAAGCAATCTCGACATCAGTCGAGCTCGAAAAGTCGACCGACTTTCCATCTTGAAACCTGTACCAAAAATTAGGGTTAGGTTACTTCCATGAGGTCGTAGCCGAGCACAACATGGTCCATCAACTCTTGGACAAACAGTGTTGCTTTGGCGGCGATGGTAGTCCAAGATAGCAATCGCACTAAACCTCCAAGGTCGTCTGATCGTGAAGAGACATCTACTGAGAGATGTCGAGAAATTTCAAGATATAAACTGATAGGGTTTCCATGGCAAGCATTTCAGGATACCCCAATCTGCCAAAAGTTGCACTCTAAAGGAAGATGTCAGAAACCATATAACTTTGGACAAAATTTTTCTTGAAAGCTTGCCAAGTCCTTGGAGTGTGCTGCTTGGTAGCTGTAGACATCAACATCTGCATGGCACTGCTTCTGAGAAAAACAGTGACTTGAAACAAATCTGGATCCTTCTCTTGCAAGTGATCTTAATTGGCTTATGCCCTGTAAGACATGAGCGGTGAAGACGGGAGCGCGCCCGATGCGCGATGAAGTAAGGGTGGGAGTGGCTAATAAGTCCGGGTTGAAGGACGAAGATCCCTCAAACAATAGCTTTGTCTGCTCTTTTTTTTGTAGGACTGGTATGCTTTCAGAAAAGCCTTTTTTTGTAGGACCGATATGCTTTCAGAAAAGCACAGCCTGATGCACTGATACCACTGTCACAAGACGGGTACGTGCCAATAGAAAAGAACAGACTGAACAAACTTTTAGCACTTCAATGACAACTGAACTGAAAGAGAGAGAGAGAGAGACGACACGCGACACGGAGTGGCGAAATTCCACCCCAGAGAGTATTGGCCCCAAACATTGGCGCCCTTTCGGTATTTCTTTATATTGCATCAACATAGTACAAGCCGGTACTCCATACTCTACACCTTCGCCAAGAAGCATGCTAGAGAATGAGCCCTAACCTCATATTTAAAGGCCCTTGGCCTAAAAAGCAATTACAGTGAAAAGCCTTTAAACTCAAAAGTATCTGGTCCAAAAGCAAAACCAAAAAAGCTGCCAGCATAATTTACGGAATTCCGTACAGCTTGCCACGTCATCCTGCCACGTCAACAAATCAAGGTTAGGGTTAGGGTTAGGGTTAGGGTTAGGGTTTTTTATTTTAGGGTTAGGGTTTCGGATAGAACTAGGGTTTTTTATTTTAGGGTTAGGGTTCCAATAGAATTAGGGTTACATGAAGAATTAGCGTTTTTATTTTAGGGTTAGGGTTTCAACAGAATTAGGGTTTTGGACAGAATTAGGGTTTCTAATTTTAGAATTAGAGTTTCAACAGAATTAGGGTTTCGACACGTCAACAGTTTGTTACAGAATTAGCTTCTTCTGACTGTCCATCAGTTTATGGATGAAACGAACGAGAACTTGAGCATAGTGTCCATGTTCTCAAACAATCGTCTCCAGGAAAAACTTGTCATGCGAGGATCACGATCACTGACAATTGATTGTGGCATACGGTGGTACTTAAACACATTGTATATGAACAACCATGCCATCTGGTCAGATTTTATCTTCTTCCTGACGGGAATAAAATGGGTCTGCTTGCTGAACCTGCAAATAATGGTCCATATACCATCATTCCCTATCGGCGTTCTTGGAAGATCAAAGCTAAAATCCATAGCAATACTTTCCATGGCTTATCCAGAATCGGCAGTGGCTGTAATAACCCTGGTGCCTTTTGCCTGTCAAACTTGATCTTTTGGCAAATCACGCATGCTCGCACAAAGGCATCCACATCTCTCCTCAAGTAGGCCAATAAAAGAATGTCTATCGCTTTCACTGTCGCATCAATTCCACGATGCCCTGCATACGGTGGGACATGACTTTCTACCATGACCTTATGTCGCAATGGCCTAGTAACCATAGCAACTAAAATACACGTATTTTTTTTAAACACACGACGTCCCATATTGAAACGTACAATACGTCTCATAACGTTTTCTATTCTAACATTTTTTGCTCAAAACGTATGTCTTTTCCTAGTTGATCTATTGTGTCTTAGAGCTTCATGGTGCTTGTTTCTGTATGCTATGGTTAAATATTCAAGAGTCATTGAGGAGGTCCATAAACCGCTTCATTTGTCCTTATTAAAGTATCATATCTAAAAAAGATGAAGTATTTTATTTTTTATTCTCAAAAATTCGTCAGTACGCGTATTGTACACCGCGTATTAAACGTCCCGTCCTGTACTGTAGCTACTATGCTAGTAACACAAAGTCTACCATGCATCATCATAAAACCGTCTCTGAGGAGGCAGTGTTCATGACGTTGCCCATCTTGCAATTGTGCAAAATCTTCATCGGTAGCATACTGTTCCTTCATGTCATCAAGCTCATGATGATACGGAATTGACACAGCTGGCTTCCTTGATAACGCATCAGCCACAACATTCTTCTTGCCTTCCACGTGCATAATCTGGAAGTGGAACATAGAAAGAATATTTTCCCATCGCATATGCTTTTCGGATAACTTTGACTGTGCCAAGAAGTATCTCAAGGTCTGATGATCTGTCTGGACAACAAGATCAGCACCTAACAGGTAGTGCTTCGAACTAGAAAGCGCATGAATCACGGCCAAAAGCTCTTTCTCATAGATTTGCAATGTCTTTTCTGGCCCTTGCAAGATTCTGCTCTCGTAAGCTACTACCGGACCATCTCGCATTAGCACTGCTCCGATGCTATTGCCACATGCGTCACATTGGACCACAAATGACTCCCTAAGATCGGTAAAACAATCACAGGATCAGAAGTCAACTTTTCCTTTACGAGACTAAAAGTTGAATCTCTTTTTGGGTCCATCTGAAAGTGACCTATTTCTTTTGCAAAGCGTGAAGAGGTGAAGCTATCTCTGCAAAATTCTTGATAAACCTTCTATAGTATGAGCACAATCCCAAGAAGCTTCGAACATCGTGCACAGTCTTTAAGTCTGGCCGTGTCTTAATAGCTTCAACCTTTGCGGGATCCATTCAAACACCATCCTTTGACACTATGTGGCCAAGAAAGTGGATCTCTTCCAAGAAGAATTCACTTTTCTTAATATTGACAAGTAACCTATGACTGTGTAACTCTTCGAACACAATGGTCAAGTGACACCTATGCTCCTCTTCATTCTTCGAATAGACTATCATATCATACAAAGAATGTACCAACAAACTTTTGATGCGAGCGGAAAATCCGGTTCATCATCCTATTGAATGTAGCACGAGCATTTTAAGACCAAATGGCATCACTAGGAACTCATAAAGACCAAATGTCGTTCTAAACGCAGTCTTGTGCACATCCTCTGGCCTTATACGAATATGATGGTACCCACTCTTAAGGTCTATCCTTCTGAAAATTGCAGCACCCTCTAAAAGGTCAAGAATATCATCAATCCTTGGGATAGGAAACCTGTTCTTGATGGTATTCTTATTCAGCGCACGGTAATCAATACACATGCGCCAAGAGCCATCCTTCTTATGTACAAGGAGCACTGGGGAGCAAAAAGGTAAAGAACTAGGCTGAATCAACCCCTTCTCTAAAAGCTCCCCAACCTAGCCCATAATCTCTTTCTACTGAGCCGCTCTAACCCTGTAGGGAGGTCTGTATGGTGGGCTACACCTTGCACCAAATCTATCGTATTGTCCTCAGGCCGCTCCGGCGGCAATTGTGACAGTAATGAATCAAAAAAACAATCATTAAACTCTCGCAAAAATGCTAACCTTTCTTTATCTAACACTAATAAATTTGACTGACATCTATCTGAAACATCACGTGCAAAAATCGCAGAAAGATGATTTTTAATTATAGAAGTGATAGCCGAAGCAGATACAATAGGGATAGACTCCCCTTTGAGCTTTACATCCAAAACATGAGTTTTGTTCCTATGGTGAAGGGTGATCGTTTTGCCGAAGACATCCAGCACACCATGTACTCTGAACATCCACGGGATTCCCAGTAGCTCATCACACCCTTCCAATGGCCTGATATAGAACATTTCAGTGTCCACATACGAGTGAATATGCAGATGCAATTTTTCCAATAATGGGAATAACACGTTCTGAGTGGCCAGGACATGCCAACCTTGCCTCTTCAGCTCTGATGCCCAGCTTCATAGCTAACTTTAGTTCAAAGAAGATGAGTGTCGTCTGATCTCTGACTTTACCCCATGCTCTGCATAACTCGTTGGCATTTGTACTTGGCCTATCACCCATCATATATGGCACCAAACCTGCCGTAAGCTTAGGCTTCTTTCCTTTTTTGTCCTCTATCATCTGAGTCAGCTGGTCTTTTCCTTTGTGGACAATCTGTAGTAAAGTGACCAGGCTGCTTGCATATAAAGCATTTATTCTCAGCCATCAAGCCCTTCTTTTCCTCGAGCGACTTACGCACAAAAGGATTTCTTTTCTGTTTCTTTGTTTGTGCTCCAGAAGTCCGGGCTGAGTCCTTGTCCTTGTTGACCTCTTCTGGCCCCTGTGACCCTTCAGGAGCAAAGGGCTTCTTTGCTGAATTTTTCTTTTGTTGCCTCCCTTTCACGTTGCCTGGAAACCCACTGTCCTCTCCCTTCAACAAAGCAAGACCACAGTTGGCAACTTCCATGAGCTGAGTGAGGGTAGCCACTCTATACTTTATACAGTAATCTCGAAGCCCTATAGGCAGCCCACAACAATATTTCTCAATATGCTCTGTCAGCGGCACAAACCTGTAGGAGGTTACTAAGAGCAACGCTTTACAAAACCTCCGATTGTACTCTTGTAGGCTCTTGCAAGTAGCCGCAGTAAGTTGGTTCCAATCTGTCATGACATTAGCTTCAAATTCATCTGACAGTCACGCAGATGCAAACATTTGCTTGAAGTATACTATCACGTGACACATCCAACCCTATGTGTCCGTGGACAAGCTACAGCATGACCAGGGTTCAGTTCAGTCAAGTCAGTCTAGAATAGGAAGTGATCTGGCACTTTTATGAGTCTGTTTGCAGACCGTGCATGTCGAGACACTTAGATTAGATGCATATCCTCTGGTTGCACACAGCATGACCATTAGATTCCAGATAGATCCCATCAGTAGCATTTTTACAGTGCATAGGCCTATTTTCCTTGTTTTTGACATTTTTCACTTATTATTTTTAAGTGACTTTTGTTGGAAAGTAGGTAAGGCAATTTTGCTAAGTTTGTATAAATAAAAACCTAGCGCTAGCACTTTCTGGCAGAAGAGGCAGCAGGAACACCTTGCTCAATAGGCAACTTCTCAGCAAAACCAACACCCACAGTAGCCCTAGCGTTTTCAGCCATCAGAGGACCTACTGTTTTTGCATCAGATCAGCCTTGGCGTTCTGTGCATAGCAAATCAGCCCCGGCGTCATTACGACAGGTCAATAGACATCCCAAAAGGGAAGTCGTTAATATCTGCCAATGAAAACTTGAAATTATCGTTGGGTATGTTCCAACCCACACGAAAGGCATAACGATCTAAGCGTTGTCTCACAGAAAGACTTAGTGAAATAGAGCAGATCAGCCTAGCGTTTTGCATTTGCAGAACCACCGGCGACAGCAGGACCAATTTCAGCCCTAACGTTTTTGGGACAGCAGAGCACCTAGTGTTTTGCAGTTCCTCCACGACGGAATTAGCAGAAGCACCAACGTTTTCAGTTTTCAGCCCTTAGACACCACAGATCAAGTCCCGAACCTCGCAGATCTCACCTTCCCGCAGCAGATCCTCGCCGCACGGTCAGATCCAGCGAAATTTACAATTTCAGCCGGGAAACACAAATTTCAGCATCTGCGTTTTTAGCGCGTCGTCGTTGCAACGTCATCGCCATCGTCATCGACATAGAGTCAGAATTCAGTAGATAAAGAATTTGCAGATTTCAGCCCTTCGCAGTTTCAGTTTTCAGCCCGTCTCGTCGTCGTCCTCATCGTTGTCGACATCATCGGCAAGTCCAAGCATTTGTAGAGATTTGTGCAATCATAAGTAGACCGCTCTCGCCATAGAGAGTGGGGCCTTCGGAGGAGGGTTTTACAACATCTCTGGTGTCGTATTCTCTTCTCTATCTCTCAGTCTCATACACTTTCACGCACAGTGTCCATTCACTTTGTTTGTGTTCACTGCACTCTCTCATTAAGAACGGAAGGCTCTCCCTTCCATAAGAACAAAAGGAACCTTGAGCACAATTCGGAGCACTCATCTTGAGCAAAGTTCAAACATCCATTACGTTGCACCTTACATTGGTATCAGAGCTTTGGTAGTGTTCTGTATCACTCAAGGAAAGAACCACAAGAACCACACAAAAAAAAATTTGCTTGTTGAGGTCGCACGAACCCAAGTTCGCTTGGGCGTGTCGATTACTAATCGTGTTTTTTTGAAGAGTGACAGGAATCCCAAGAAAGAAGGGCTTGTCCAACCTCCCCTTGTGCCTCTTTTCACTCATTGAGAGCGGACCGTGCACTTAGCGGCCGGCAAATCGACGTGAGGTGGGAAAAAGCAACCTTGGTGTGAACGCAAGGCCGCAAAGGGGTGCGCCCGCGGAAAAGAGTAGAACTCGGGTGAAGAGAAGATCCTTCTCTAACACACATTGCAAGCGAAGAAAGAACCGCAAGAACCTCAAGACTCAAGAACCTCAAGACCCTCAATCACCCAAGAACCAAGACCCCCAAGAATCCAAGTTCCTCATGAACTTAAGAACCCAAGACCACAAGAACCCAAGACTTCAGTGGATGGTCATCACTCAAAGCGGAATGGATACTTCGCTTCGAGGTGATGAGCATGAGAGAGGCGAAGAAGAATTTTCCCCACCAGGAGGTTTTTCGGACCCTCCCCCTTCCCCATCCACCCCAAGGATTGCACTAACTCCTATGGAGGAGTTGGAGCAATTGTTCATGGAAAGAAAGTCAGAACGCGAAGCAAGGAAGTTAGAACGAGAAGAAAGAATGGAAGCCGCAGATCGTGAATACGAAGAAAGAATGGCAGCCATAGCGCGTGAGCACGAGCAAGCGCGCTTGGAAGCCAAAGAAAGACAAGCAGAATTTGATCGCGAGCACAAAGAAAGGCAAGCCCAATTGGATTGCGAGAACAAAGTAAGAAAGGCAAAAAGAAAAGCAGAAAGAAAGGCCGACTTGGAGCGTGAGCATGAGCAAGCGCGCTTGGCGGCCGAACAGAGCGCCCGACACATGAAAGAGATGTTGCGACTCTTTTCTCAAGTGCAGGCACAGATGCAACAGAATCAGGAAAAGGAGACTCTCTCAGTCTCTACTTCTCCAAAGCATGACACACGGGATTTGCATAATGATAAGCATGATGATTTGAATGATAATGATGAGCATGATGATCTGAATGATAATGACAAGCATGATGATTTGGATGACAATGACAAGCATGATGATTTGCATGATGATTAAGATGTGATTTCTCACAAGCTTGATGATTTGCATGAAGATGATGTGATTGCTCACAAGGATGATGTGTTAGTTGATACTTTCTCTAGTGAAGCTAACCTCATTGCAGTTCAATCAATCACGAAGAACCGATCTTGGCTCTCAAGCCTAAGTCCCAAGAACCCCCTCAGGAAGAACCGGTCTTGGCTCTCGAGCCTAGGTCCAAAGAACCCTTACACGAAGTACTATGTGTTCGAATGATTCGTCACCACGCATTGTACGAGTGTTTCATTTGTGATCGTTTCCTGTATTTTCGTCAGCGTCTTTATGTGATCCCTTTTCCTAGGCATGACATGTTGTCGTTTAGCACGTTTCACTCATGAATGAGCACGAATGTATGCGGATTGTTCATGAAAAGCTGAAAAGTATGCATTCAAGGAAGTCACATTCCATGTCTCTTCCTTGGCACGACACAGTTGTAGAAAGAGCACATGAAAGTATGAGCACCAAGCATAGGCATTTCCGTTGTGAATTGCCACAATTGATTGCTTTAGATCAAAAGAGAGGGATTCGATCTCATTGTTTGCGTGTGTATGGTGAACGGTTTGGCACTCCGTCTATTGGTTCATCTACATGCATGCACAGTCTTTTAGGAAGACGAGATTTTTTCCAGTCACTTTACATGGAATGGATATGTTCATGTTTTTGTGTTGGAAGTGGTTTCACGAATTTTCAGCCTTGGAGATTCTTGAAGAAGGTGGACTTACGTCCATAGACAAAGTGGAAGCATTGAAGCAGTCTCCGATGACTTTGTGTCGCTTTCGGCGCAGCCCAAAGAAGCAAGCGTTGCAAACCTTTATGAAGTTCAAGTACCGCACGACCCACACATTAGAGTGGGCCGGTGAAGAGTCCCTTCCAGGATTCCGGATGCTATTGGCGATCTCCCTCGACGCCATACAGTTTGGTACCAGTCCCTCACTTTGAAAAGGAGGAGATGTCACGTGACACATCCAACCCTATGTGTCCGTGGACAAGCTACAACATGACCAGGGTTCAGTTCAGTCAAGTCAGTCTAGAATAGGAAGTGATCTGGCACTTTTGTGAGTCTCTTTGCAGACCGTGCATGTCCAGACACTTAGATTAGATACATATCCTCTTGTTGCACACAGCATGACCATCAGATTCCAATCAGATCCCATCAGTAGCATTTTTACAATACATAGGCCTATTTTCCCTATTTTTGACATTTTTCACTTATTATTTTTAAGCGACTTTTGTTGGAAAGTAGGTAGGGCAATTTTGCTAAGTTTATATAAATAAAAACCTAGCGCTAGCACTTTCTGGCAAAAGAGGCAGCAGGAGCACCTTGCTCAACAGGCAACTTCTCAGCAAGACCAACACCCGCAGTAGCCCTAGCGTTTTCAGCCATCTGAGGACCTAGCGTTTTTGCATCAGATCAGCCTTGGCGTTCTGTGCATAGCAGATCAGCCCCGGCGTCATCACGACACAACAGATCAGCCTAGCGTTTTGCATTTGCAGAACCACCGCCGACAGAGCAGGACCAATTTCAGCCCTAGCGTTTTTGGCACAGCAGAGCACCTAGCGTTTTGCAGTTCCTCCGTGACGGAATCAACAGAAGCACCAGCGTTTTCAGTTTTCAGCCCTTAGACACCGCAGATTTCAGCATCTACGTTTTCAACGCGTCGTCGTTGCATCGTCGTCATCGCCATCGTTATCAACATAGAGTCAGAATTCAGCAGATAAAGAATTTGCAGATTTCAGCCCTTAGCAGTTTCAGTTTTCAGCCCGTCTCATCGTCGTCCTCATCTTCGTCGACATCATCGGCCAGTCAAAGCATTGTCGAGATTTGTGCGATCATAAGTGAACCGCTCTCGCCATAGAGAGTGGGACCTTCAGAGGAGGGTTTTACAACGTCTATGGTGTCGTATTCTCTTCTCTATCTCTCAGTCTCATATACTTTCACACACAATGTCCATTCACTTTGTTTGTGTTCATTGCACTCTCTCATTAAGAACGGAAGGCTCTCCCTTCCATAAGAACAAAAGAAACCTTGAGCACAGTTTGGAGCACTCATCTTGAGCAAAGTTCAAACATTCATTCCGCTGCACCTTATATATACCCATGTGGCGGGTGCCTGCCCTTGCATCAACAATGTCGTCCACCATGTAAGCGCATTGTCTTTCAAGAAAGTGGCAGCTTTTTTGACCTTGGCCTCTCTAAAATTCCCTCCTGCATAAGCTGTATCAAGGTGTTGGAGGAAAGTAAGAGCCTTTGCTAAACTTTACAGTTGCACCACCTTCTTTGTAAGCTTTCGCCTTTTCCAGTGCCCCCAAATTGTCATAAGGAATTGTCTGCAACATGTGCACTGTAGTAGGGATCATCGGCATTCCTTCGCCATTGACATTTTGCGTCGTAAGTGCCATATCTGGCTGCTGTCCAGAAAAACCAGCCATGCCAAATTTGCCCTATGGCACCCCAAACTCGCCTTGATTGCTATGAAAGCTTTGCTGCATGCCGATATTACCATACATGGGGTTTGGCATCATGCCTTGCATACCCCCAAACACTGTTCCAGGCAAATATTGCCGGTTTCCAAACACATAACCAGCCATGCTCTGAAACACTGATCCACCCCCGAAATACCCGGGATGTACCGTGGGTGGTGGAAAAACCTAATGCATTGCCTGGAAACTAGTTCCCTATCCATTTAATGCAACATGTGGACTCTAAAAGGTGGTGGGCTGAATTGGTAAAACTTGTGAAATTGGTGTCCTAACCACATGTTCATGGACGAAAGGAACCTATCTTGGAGCCCCTGACTCCGCAACGTGCGAGTACTCCCTATCCTGCTAGGACGCATGAAGTACCTCGGCTTGAGCCTCATTGGGCTCTACTAGCTGTGTGAGTTGCCTTGTCTGCTGTGGCACTGGTGGCGCTTGCAAAAACTCCATAAACCTTGGGTTCTGCACCAGTCGAGAAAACACATTCACAGTGAGAACCAAATGAACGCATCATCTTCAAGTTGCCTAGTCATAAGGAGCTGCACTGGTGGAGCATTCACATCAACAAGAGGTATAGACAGACGTGGCCGTGAACGAGAGCTCGCCAACCTCATAACACTGTAGAAATTGCCGGCCTGTCCTGCGAAGAGGAACCCTCTTCCATAATGCCTTTCCCTTTGTCGGCCATAGTGTAATCCCGCGTTCATGTACTCTATCTTCACCAAAACCAACAGAGGCTCACTTCTTGAGGAAAAAGTGATTCTGTCCCGACGACGGATCCATGAAACCGGCCCGTAGGGCAATAGACTTTGGCTTCACCCGAAACTTTACTTAAAACTTTAAAACACACAGAAACTTGCAAATAAAACCTGTAACCAAAATTGACACTTCAACTCACACAGCTTGGAAGCTTGAGCGCTACCAAGCATATGCCGACACCTGTTGGCCCCAAAGACTAGCGCCCCTTTCGGTATTTCTTTATTGTAGTCAGAGAGGGAATAAAACCTACGATTTCCTACTAGCTGCCCCGCATAATCCAAGCTGAAAATTACCTGTTCTGGCTTGATTTCGGCAACATAACCATACTAAGAAGCTTCACAGACAATATCCCCACTCAAAAAGTGACTTTCCCGATGCATACGGACACTTTGCAAAACCTGGTCAGAATCGGCAGCACGCTGAATTCTCTGTTTTCTGCCCTGAAAATGCGCCAGATCACCTGCACAGCGGTCCCCTCGCATCCCCGGACCTCTTGGGGATATTAGGGACCGTTTAGGGCCGAAACTCTAAACCTGCAAAAATACACAGTAGGCTCTATTTCCCTGTTTTGGGCTCTGATTCGCAAGACAGTCGCATCCGTAGCAAGTCCTTGAGCTCCGCACCTATAGCGCTACTTGCCCTTTGAATCGGACGAGATTTCTCGCGTGAAATCTCTCCTAATTCACATGTACCTACAGGGGATTGGCAACTAGCTAATCCAGTACTTGTGCAAGAGGCTCTTGCCTCGGCAATCGCGCATGAGCCCACACAACTGTACATAGGTCAAATGAAGAGCCCTCTCGTGGGGCATCACATAACTGCACAGAGGGGAAGGGGGGAGAGAAAGAGAGAGAGAGAGAGAGAGAGAGAGAGAGAGAGAGAGAGAGAGAGAGAAGTGAATGTTGTGCAAGGCTTCAGTTCTTGCACTTCGTTGTACATAGAGGGTAGGCAAGCACACAGTAGCTTTGGTACCTGCAACAATCCACCATACGGATGAAAATGCAGCCCCACGTTTAATTTCAACGCCTCTCTCTCTCTCTCTCTCTCTCTCTCTCTCTCTCTCTCTCTCTCAAGCTGGAAAGAGCCCAAAAATGTGCCAAACGGCACTCATGCATAGTTTTCTTGTTTTGCACCTTTCGGTCTAAAAATATCTCAACCGGTTGCTCAGTTGACCCAATTAGCGGCAGAGTAATAAAATGTTCCTCTTGTCATTCCGGAGCTAATGACGCAACAGATTTCATGGCCCAAAATAGCAATTTTCTAAACTTTAGGAGATGCTTCCTAGACACTTCCATTGGTCATTTGACCATCTATCACCATATTGGGACCACATCCAAAAATGCAATGTAGCCCAGTTATCGGGTGATCTTCTCTTCAAACTTTGAGTAGAACCTAGACATACTTTTACTACTTGGATTCCAGTGCCGATCGACCCGAGCAGCTCGTGGCGACGAGGCCTTCCCGTCTGCGGGTGAAACTCTTGGCCGTTTCACACTGGCCATACAGTGTCCGACCATTTGCAACTTCAAAAAGAGGGTCCCAAAAATTGAACAAAAATCAAGGGAAAGAAACCAACAACTAAGGTTAGCAGTTGCCACGTCCTCGTGACAGCTGCCCTTCGCACCAAGGATTGTTCTGTGAATCGACCTCCAGAGAAGGCGACGTCAAACTCTTGTACAAACTCTGGGTGTCCTAGTAGCCTGAAAATGTCTCAAACCTGACAGCCTAACTCCCTTCCTTCAACTCCTTGGTGTTCTTGCTCATCTGGTCACTATCATGAAAGGACGAGCTCTCCTCCTCTAAATTGCTAGATGGCCTTCCGTGCCGTCTAGACTTTTTCAAAAATCTACTTTTCTTGCTTTTCCTCCGCTTCAAAAATCTTGTCTTCGGTGCTCAAAAATGGTGGGACCTCCACCAAGGGCAAATACTTTTCCCATTGAGTCTTTTGAACCGAAATATAAGACTTCAACAAATCCAAAACCACTTAAATGGCTATCTCAAAGTGTCTATCTGTCTGCGGGTGGAACGAGGACAAGAACTGCAACCGTGTGCCAATGTTCTCCCAGATTGCCCTCCAAAACAAACTAATAAACTGGGGATCTCTCTCCGAAGCAATGGACTCAAGCATGCCATGTAATCGGAAAATTTGTGAGACAAACAGTTTCGCCAAATGATCGGGCTTAATTGTCTTCTTTACCGGAATAAAGTGGCCTTCTCGCTAAATCTGTCAATGACTCTCCAAATCCCATCATGCCCACCTTGGGTCCTGGGAAGATAAAAGTTGAAATCCATAGCAATGCTTTCCCAGGGGCGGGAGGATATGAGTAAAGGTTGTAAAAGTCCTGGTGCCTTATGCCTGTCAAACTTCAAGGTTTGCCAAAAGCAGAGGCCCAAACTCTAAAAGCTCTGCTCCCAAAAGCATGGTGCCAAAAGCTCAGCATCAGCCAGTGCAATTTTCGGGATTTTTGGTATAGCAATGCCATGTATGATGTGGCAATTCAACGGAAATGGCAAAAATCTCCAGTAGCCCTTACGCTTTTGTCTTTTAGGGTTTAGGCCCCTCGGCTCGTGTTCTTCAAGTTCTTTAAGTTGGTGGGTTAGGTTTTTAAAATCCTAACCCCTTTTTAGGCCCCTCAGCCACAACTTCAGCAGTTCTTGTTTTTAACTCTTAACTTGGTCTTGAGTTGGGCACGCCACGTCCCCAACTTGTGACATTCCTCCCTCCTGAAAGAATTGTGATCGCGCTCGATTGTGCCTGCACAAACCAAAGGACGGAAACTTTCCTCAATAGACACTGACTCTATATACTCGGACACCAGACTCCACAAATCCAACACTTCTACAAAGACGTCAGTCTCACTGATCAGATCAGGTTTCCGTCGAGGGTCTCAGATACAAATCATGATCATTGTAACCATTTAGCAATCACATCTAGACTGCGTTAATCTTTTCACAGATGTCTTGATCTACTAAATCTCATTGTTATTTTTAGATTCATATCCTTTCTTTTCACATTTCAAGCAAACCATACCCATGACCATCCCTACAAGACTATACATTCCCAGAGTATACAATCACAAAATCACACCCATTTGATCTAGCCATCTCATCATGTCCAAAATTCTTAATGCCCCCAGAACCGTATGCAACCATCTCATCCGTCCGGAACTCTTGATGCACTCACAATAGTATCTAGTCATCTCATCCAGATAGAAATCTTGATGCGCTAGAATCACATTCCCTTAGCCATCACATCCAGATCTCGCTGATCTCTAACGGATGTTTAGATGCACTAAGTTTAAATCATTCATCAGATAAAATGTTGCAGACATTTCATCGTTTCAACACATACTCTGACAATACACACATGAAAGAGCACGTTCAATTCGAGGAAATTTCTAAATCAATGTACATATTTTCATGGTGCCATTTCGCAAAATACTATCAGCTTGTTAGTATCCCTAACATCTCGAGGAGAAATTAGTGACTTTATTCAATCTAAGCAATTTATGACAAAGGAGTGGAGTGGCCCCCCTCTTGTGCAGCCCGCGCCACACGAGATTCAACCAATTGATTCACCGGTAACTTTTGGATAGACATTGCTAATAATCCAAAAGCTTCAAAATAAATTGAAAATTAAAGAGAATCTGCGAGGTTCACTTCCCCCATGCACTTTGCATCGAGAGCTAAAAGAAATGCCCTTGATCAAATAATCTGGTGGACCTAGCTTGCCTTTCTTGTGCCTTGGGACCTATCGGTAGCCCTGCATGCCTCCCCTGTCCACTAGCACCTCAATCTAAATCGTCAGAATTCTATAATGAACTATTAAGTGATTCCCTTGCTTCTTCTGAACTCTCTGATAAACTATCAATTTATTCTCTTGCTTCATCAGAATTCTCCAATGAACTATCATCCAGTTCCCTTTGTTCTTTCTTTTCGTTGGAAGACGGTGGACACTAGCTTGTCCGTAGGATAGGTCAATGAGCCGGCATGCATACCAGAACCTTCCCCGTAAGTCTCTGAATGGAGTCAAACTTATTTCACAGACAAAACCGTCGAATCTATATTGGTAGTCTATAGTAGAACCGCTCAATCTGGTCCTTCAAAGTGATCCTCCAAAATGAGGACACTAGCAAATAGGTATCCCAAAACCTCTGGCAATAGTCATCCAAAGTGTCTTCCTTATTCATTCTCAGATGATGCCAAGCTGTGATGACATCTTTTTCATATTCTTCCGTTATGCAGGTAGAAGTCATAACTCTCTTGAATTTTATCCACTTCTTAGGTGCTTCTCTATGCAACAACAGAGTAGACCACCATGTCTGTGCGTTTCCTTTCAAATAAGATGCCGCCCTTCGTACCTTGGAGCATTCCAAGAAATGACCTCCTATGAAGGTGATGTCAAATTGTTGTATGAATTCATGAGCTCGATGGGTGTCCTGGTAGCCTGAAAACATGTCAAACTTGACTCCTTGACACCTATCCTTGAACTCCTTGGTCTTCTTGTTCCTTTCCTCACTGTCTGAACGGTCAGAAGAGGACGAGCTCTCCTCCTCTGAAGTGCTAGATGGTTTCCCGTGCCTTCTAGACTTTTTAAAAAATCTGTTTTTCTTACTTTTCTGCGTTTTTCTCCGCTTTTTCTCATCCTCTCTAGAACTAGAGGAAGACGAATTGGCATAACTCTCTGAAGGCAAAGAAAAATCTAGGTCATTGTCAAAATGAACACGCTTGTTGGATCTGCTTACCACCTCGAAAGTCGATTTTTGGCCCATCTTGCTCAGTTGTATAAAAATGGTTGTGGACTTGCGTGAGGTATGTACTATTATTCCATAGCATGACTGATGGCATGCTATGAGGTGGATGTTCACTACAATGACTCCTATTCGCCTTCAGATGAACAATCACATATGAAGAGGTCTACACATCCAGACTTGAGCATACCATCTTGCACCAAAAAAATAGGATTTTATATACATTGTCACCTACTATCCCTTATAATTTGGTGCAATATAGGTCACCTCATGACACTTGAGATATATAACCGAGGGAAGAAGTGTCGCTGCACACTGCACTTCTTGATTCAAGGCGGCCTTCTTCATGGATCTCTAGCAAAAATTATGGTACGCTAGGATGAAGGAAGCTAAATCCTTTTTTCCTTCTAACTCCACATACCACAAGCCAATGCCACAATTCAAATTGGAAAGAAGCATAATCAGAAAGAGAACTCCATTTTGACTGAACATTTGCAACTTATGTGTAGGCCAGAGTCCTCCCAAATGCCAAGTACCTTAACACCTACTCAAACTCAAAAAAAGACAGTCGCAGAGGAAAAGGCAGGCGAAGAGCAACTAAACTCCACCTGGAATTACACACAAAAAGGCGAACCAATGCATTCCACATTGAATTCTATATCACAAACAAGTAGTGAAGCCTTGTGGATAGGCAGTTTTTCAATGTAATCATATGTACTATACCCAATGAAGCAGATCATACATAGGGAATTTACATTTGCATCATCCCTCATCATACACTGAAAGTTTACATCCTGCTAATCTTGCTTGTGAGGAAGCAAACCACTTTTGTATTGGATTGCTTAATATATCAGCTCATACCTTCCCCCAAGCATACTTGCACGAGTTGCCCGTTTGCAAGACACAGAGAAACTTGATGCTAGAGTTGAGGTGGAACCAACCAGAGAGGGCAACAGATGTTCGATGAGGACGAACGCATACAACACTTGGGGTCATGTGTTGAAGCTTTGTTGCAGGGGACCACCGGAATGGGGTAAAGGTGGGAGAAAGACAGGGGAGGGGCTCCATTGAAGCAAGCCACAGAGTCCGCAGCTCTCTCAAGGTGTCATTCTTCTCCCCGTTCTGCACACACACGGTTGGCCGGCCTTTTAGCAACAGTTTATAGCTGGGTCCTGCGAAGTTGGAGTGATGCTATCTGTATATACATAGCCGACTTTAGCTCCTACAGTGGTAGTGAGAGTGCAAAATATTGAATTTAGATATTAGGGGAACATTTCTTTGATTTTCGAACCCCTCCTAGAGTTGTGCTAGCACTTTGAAAAGAGTAGGTTATAAGTTGTTGTTTAGGCGATACTGCTACCACCTAATTTGTAGGAAAATTTTGACCAATCAAAAACTTGAAAAGCTGCAATGCAAAAATCCATCAGAGGCGCGACCCATCTTTTCCCACTTGCTATTTCAAACACCACAAGATCCAAAGAGTCTACTCGAAATGTAAGATGGCATGCCTCTGCATAAATAAAGTGCTAAGTCCCACCAAGAAATTGATGCCACAATGGGTGTTTAGCAACCAACCAAGAGAACTAACCAGCTTATGATACTTTGTAACATAAGCTACTTCTAAGGGGTCGTACAAGGATAATTTCTCATTGGGATCCATTGGAGATCGTACCAAATGCTTCCAACAACTCTTGGACATAGCGGTGCTTAGAGAGAAAGATGCCCCACTCTGTCTACCATATATCCAATCTAAGAAAGCAAAAAAGCAAGCCAATACTTTTCATCTTAAACTCCTTTGCCAAGGTCTCCATTGTTGGTTTACTTGCAATGCCCACCTCTCTTAGTTTTGCCACCACAATACATGTTGCACAGTTTACAAGGCCCAATGGTGCACATATATTTGGTGGATACCAGCTTTTCACTTTGATAAGATCTCTATTTGTGATCGTGAATGGTATAGAGCAAATTTCGGGTCAACTTTGTCAAAATATTCCTTTCGCCTGAATATCTTGGCCGGACGGAAAACAATCGAAAAATGGCCGTCCGGTGGTCGGTGGCCGGATTTCCTTGGCCGATGGTTTAGTTCTAAGAGGATTTGTCTACCCAAAAGCGGCTACACATGGGCTCATGGAAGAGTCCTACTTGGACTTGGCTATCTAAGGGCGGCTACACATGGGCTTTAGAGGCTCCCTTACATCTATATAAGGAGGCTTTCTCATGAGTAATTCGGTAGAATGGTGTGCACACTTGACGCACACAACACATCCTTATTGAAGGATTGTTAGTCCCTTGTATTCCTACTTGCTCTAGTTGTCTAAATCGCCATCTAAGCTCTACCTTGAGAGCGCATGGGTTGATGACGCCATCACTTTGTAATAGTGCGCTAATCTAAAGTTTTTGATTTGCCACTAATCTACTTTGCATCGTATCTCTCTCTACTCTCCTTGCTACTAGATCCTTATTGTATTCCACATTTCTTACATCCATGGTACTACAAATATGTGAATCGTGGCTATTTTTAATCACAAGGTCATCCACATACATGATAACAAGTGTCACCAATCCTCCGTCTTTGAAAATTCATAAGTATAGGTCTATAGAAGAATGCCAAAAGGAACGACATAGGAAGAAAGAATCAATTTTCTAGTACCACACTCAAGGAGATTGTTTTAGGCCATAAAGAGTCATCGAGACCGTCTCATAGTACCAGCATCATGCCAACTCGGTGGAAAGTCTGATGTAGAAGCATCTCCCAATGTCTCCAATAGCCACTTCAATAACTTGACTAGTTTGACTCCAAACTCCAAAATTGGACGTACCAATGTCTCCTCATCATCATGTGCACCATGGTGAGAACCATCATTCATTACATCATCATGAGATCGTGCATCACTTTTTGGAGCGCGAGGGACAGGAGCCAAGAAGAAGTTTCACCAACCAAGGGAGAGGAAAGGTCATCCAGATTGCAAAGAGGAGGCAAAATTGGCAATAATTGAAGACTTGGGAGCTGAAGTCCCCTTTGAAGATATATGCTCGTCGAAGACCACGTCTCGGCTAACCACAATCTCCTTTTACTCTAGATCATAAAGTCAATTTCCCTTGGAAAAAGTATTGTAGCCAACGAAAATCTTTCATTTGACTTGGAATAAAACTTCTTTCATTGCTTCTTGGGAACATGGACGTAGGCATTGCTCCCAAAAGTGAGAAAATTGGAGGCGTTAGGCTTTCTATCAAAGTAAGCCTCAAACAAAGTCAATGAAGGAAACCTAGAAGATTGATTGAGAGTATAAATTGTTGTTGCACTGCCTCCGTTCATAAGATCTTTGGTAGCTCTCTATGCTTGAGCATTGTTTGCACCATCTCCACCACAATCCTATTCTTTGCTCCACAACTCCATCCTATGAGGGCGATCCAATATTCGCAAGCTCTCCTTGATGCCATGGTCCACACAAAAGCAAATAAAAGCATTGGAGGTAAACTCCCCACCCTTGTCCACACAAATAATCCTCAAATCTTTTCTAGACTCCTTCTCACAAGTGTACACTAATTCTTGAAAATTGCAAAAGCCTCATCCTTGCGCTTTAGGAAGTATACCAAAGTAAAGTGTTAAAATCATTCGTCAACAACATAAGTAAAGAGCTCTACCTAAGAAAAAAGTATCAATAGCATAAACACATAGAGTAGAGAGGGGAAGAAGGAATCTGCACCACCACAATGATCTAATCTTAGTCCCCCAAAGTGCACTCCACGGGTCGCTTTGCACTTAGGTTTGATATGTTTATTATAGTAACATGCCAATTTTAGAAGCAAATTACAAAAGGTGCTTCCCATTAGCATTATTTGTAGACTAACTTATATTAAGCTAAGCTATGTAATAACTAATTGATTGGGTGGCGGCCATGATGACAACTAATGCAAGACTATTTCACAAACCTCCTCCAACTCTAATGTACAATGCATTCACCCATGCATTAGTTAAACCACTAACCACAAGAATAACAAGCAAGTATAAACAAGTCCGGCTATCCCTATCTACATGATGATGCTAATTCACATCAGCATATTTATTTTCTAGGCATCCAAGTCAATCACTCTGAGAGGGTAGAAAAAATCATAACATCCCTCCCACTAGTGTTAGTAATTGTCCTTAGTTGCTCATATGAGAAAATCAATTGGCCAATGATTCACGAATGATGAAATGTGGAGAGAGGGCTTGAAAAATCTCAAAAGAATTTTTAGGCATCCAAAGGGCATTTTCTTTAGGGTGGCCTTTAAATATCTATTGTAAATAGATATCTATTTTAAACGATGGTTTCATGATTTCCTATAGTGCAAGAGGCAAGCCTTTCTTATTGGTAAACAAGTAATGGTGGCTCATATAGACAGGATGAGATGGTAGGGGTTTGTTAAATGGTCTCAATGAAGTAATGGTGGCTCATATAGACAGGATGAGATGGTAGGGGTTTGTTAAATGGTCTCATATAGACAAGATGAGATGGTCTCAATGAAGTGATGTGAAATGCATTGTGTTTGTGCTAGTCAAAAGGCAAATCAATTCTAAATGAAACATTATTAATAATATGTGAGATGTGGAACGTTCCGTAAAAGCTAGGAGTAAGTTTAACAAAAGCATTCCTATCAACATTTTGAATCCTATGCTTTCAATTCTAAACCCTTCTTTGAAAACATGATTCTTGCGGTGTTCTTTAAATGCTTAGTGTATTGTTTTGTGAGTGTTCTATGGCAATACTAACATAAGCATAAATATAACGGAGATCAACATGAAAATCATCAGCACTGGAACAATGTTAATCAATCAAGAAGCTATTGTAGGAAGTGAATGACCATAAACAATGTTTTCATGGTTACATACAAAAAAGGCATAAGAATCATTTACAACATTGACTCTTTCTCTTGGTGGAGGTGAAGAATCCTTAGATGCTTCCTAATTCTTTCTTCTTATAGGATGTCCATTGTTGACATTCATTGACATGATAGTCATGTCTCTTGCAATTTTTGAAAAGATAAATTGTCCATGCCGATGCTCCATAAATTGTCAGATAAATATGAAAGTCCAAGTGGAGTAATTAGAGCCATCTCGCTTGCCCTCTTTAGTTAAAGCTTTTATGTACCATGTGAATTTTGAGCTATATTGAAAACCCATTTGAAAAAGGAGCACAAAGTCAAAGGTATGTGCCTTAAATTTACTTTGTGGAATGAACTAGCACTACAAGGATGCTAATCACATCATAACTCATGAGGGTGCCCTATTGCATTAGTGAATAATAATGAACTTGCAATAGCTAGGGATAATAGCAATGTATTACTCTCAATCAATAAACTCATTACAATGCTTGTATGAGGGCCATTTTATAAGCATACATAAATTTAAATAATATCTATAAGGTGCAATGTTATTGGGCCATGTAGGTATCCTACTTGGAAAATATATAAGTGAGATATGTAGTGTAGAAGAGGTTAGAGTTATCTGGAAGATTCTAGGTTTCTAAAAAGTTCTTTAGAATATGCCATTGAAATATTTTGTGAGCACCAGATATTCCTTTGGAACATTTGCACCTCTTCTAGACAAAAGTGAGGTCCTCTCTCTAAGCTTGACAGGCTATAGTTGCATCTTGAAGGCCTATTGTGCTACATAAGATGCCAACATGAGAGAACATTTGTATGGATTATTAGTTATAAATATAAAAAATAAGTATTGTTCTTGAAAAGGCTTTGGTAGATAGTATGCCAAGTGTGGGTGTATTGCAAATGTGAGAGGCTTCCTACCTGAAATGGCATCTCTTAGAATGCATTTATTATAGGGTATTTTTTCCAACAAATGTAAAGTAAGGCCCTCCAACCCAATGCAAATCACCTACGGAGGCATCTTGAAGGCACAAGTTCTTGAAATGTCGTTTCTTGGAATGCATTGCCTGCAAGGTAGTCCAACATGGGCAAGGCAATGAAGCTCATGTTTTCTCATCGGATGCAAAGTGGAGGTCTCTCTGGAAATTTGATCGCCTATGCTTACATCTTGAATGTTTATGCCATTACATGAGAAGCTAACATGGGGGAAAATTTGTAGAGGGACATTATTCTCATTGGGAACTGAAAAATATGTGCATGGCAATGCTTTGATTCTCATTTACAAAAAATTTAGTGTGATTCAAAAGCACAAAAAGTGCTTGATGATCTTTCTATGTGGATTTTTTTGTGGAATGCATTGTCTCTAGGATATGTCCATCAGGGCAAGACAAAGAAGCTTTAGGCTATTTTCCAACAACCTGTCTATAATGTTGTGTGGGGGTAAGCATTTATTGGAGGGCATGCCTAGCATGAAGAGGGGAGAAGAGGGGAAAGGAGCTTGAGGTTGTTCTTATTGGTTACCAATCAAGGGTCTCGCTCCAAATTGGATCACATATTCTTACATAATGAAGGCCTATCGCATCGCACAAGAAGTTGATGTGATGAACATATTCAGAGTGAAATTAGTTGTTGAGGATTATTGGAAACATGCTTTGCTTTGAAATGATTTGGTTGGCATGCTTTCTAGATGTGAAGTATTCACAAAAACACAAAAGTTTTTCTGATGAGATTTATGTATGAATGGCATCTCTTGGAATTCATTTCTAAGTGCCTACAAGGTATGTCCAATAGGGCTAGGTCAATGAAGCTCTAGGTTGTTCTTAGCTTCATGTTCAAAATGATCTCCCTTGGAATGTACTTATTTCATTTTCTTGTGGTGTTTCGATTGTTTATGTATCACCTACCTTAGTCGTGTATAGAATTGTTTCCACTCTCTCTCTTTCCCATCAAAGTACATGTCACATACTCATCAATAGTAAAAATGCAAACCCACAAACCCATATTTCACAAACCTTTAAACCATGCTTGTTTAAGGGCTAATACTTAGGTGGATTACTTTTGGACATATGTATGAACCTTAGGCTAGTATGGTGACTTTTCAAATCTTGACAAGTTAGAAGGTCGTTTTGGTTGTTCATGTGAAGAAGATTATACAGTTATGTAGTGTGATGATGATTGGCGGATTTACTGTGTATCCATGGCGAAATTATGAATGTCAAATGCAATCTGTCATATTATTTGTCTTAATTCTTTGTCTTTTTCTCTTTATGTATTCCTTGTTCTGAGTATGAATCAAGTGCAGCAATATTCATTTGGAAGTGCATGAATCGTTAAAGTGATGTTCTATGTGGTAGAAGGATTATTCATGTCTGTCAAGGTTGAAGCCACATTGTTTGTCAAAGTTAGATTTGGGTGACAAACTGCTCGGTTGGGTAACCATTATACATTGGCGATCATGGTGCTTATGACGGGCGTTCATGGTCAATTTTTCTCTCTCCTGTGGGATTGACGAGTGCCGAGAAGACTACGAAGCAGCAGTTATGATGACGGTTAAGGTGATTAACAAGAAGGCAAGGTTTACAATAAAGAGAAATGAACAAACTTAGGAAGAAGGCGAAGGGTTTTCGAAGCAAAAAGAGGAAGATGATCAGAATACAAGGAGAAATCTGATTTGCAGAGATGGAATCTAATTTGCAACCACAAGGTAACATTTTATAGAAAGGTTTTCAAGAAAAATCAAAATATCATCAACTTAAAATATTTCAATTGGTTTAAGCAACCAATTAAATGAACTTTGCAGATCTCGGCGTAGCATCAGCGGCTCTCCATTTAGCAAATTAAATGGGTCTCGGATTGGTGTGATGCACCTTTCTAGAGTGCTGAATATGATAGTTGTATTTTAATGACATGATCATAATGGGGGGTAAAAAAAAGAAGAAGAAGTGCGAGATTTTCATGAGTAGGAAGCATCATGTGGATGATTGTCCAGGTTCAATTGATGAGTGCTCAAAGGGAGGTGCATGTAGGAAATGGTGTATGTTTGATCTATGCACAAAGTTTCATAAAATAATATGTAAAGTGCATAAAGCATCAAATTGGGGGGAAATGAAGAATGCATTATAAAGGCTAGCTGATTTTGAGGAATGGTTGGATAATCATAGAGGGGACATGCGAAAGTCATGTTCAAATAGGAAAAGCATTGGGCGATTACAAAAAGCATGTGAGAAGTTGAGAGATACATTTGAGGATGAGTTTGAGGGGGAGTCAAGTGATGATGATGACATCTGTATTGGCATGGAGTTTGAAAGTCACCAAGTGAGAGTAACAAAGATGGAGGAGAAGGAAGTGCAAAAGGAGCTTGGCCAAGAGAGCCTCAAAGAGCCCTGAGCTACTCCTAACCTACCACTAGAATATGCTCATGCATTGACTGTGGAATTTCTATCAAACATGTTCACACAAGAGGATTTTCAATCAAACAATTTTGCGGACTTGATACGTGAACCCCATAAACATAGTTTGAAATCAAGAACCCAGTGCGCTAAACGAACCTTAGAGGAGTTTACATATGCTAATTGTGATGGTTTGCACATTTAAGCAAAAAGTCATTTTATTATGTTTGATATTGTGGTTTGTCAGGAGAACTCTAAAAAGTCATCTGATAAGTAAAAGAAAGGAGATGCAGATCAAAATTCAATTCAGAAGTCAGAAGTCAGCTGCAGGTCTAAGTTCAAGGAGGATTCAAAATATTCAGAAGCGGAGGTTACAAAAGGATACAATCACTAGAGCTGAGTTCTTGTATGATAAGATGACGGAGAAGGTTTCACGAGTAAAAGAGGATGATTTTCAAGATTTGAATCTAGGATCTGAAGTTAAACCAAAAGTTGTCAAAGTCAGTGTCAACATAGATGACAGATTTAAGGAGGATCTTAAGCAGTTGTTGCAAGAGTTCATTGATGTATTCGCTTGGGATCCGAGAGTGTATAAACATGAGATCAATTTGAAGGAGGTGTTTGACTACTCTAAGGAGCTTTGGAACCATGCTACATGAATGTTTCAAGAGCATTTGGCAATGCCCATTGACAAATACAAAGCATGGCTTGAGGCTGCAGGAGAGCATACAATCAAGGTGGAGAATGATAAGTTAAGGAAAGGGTTGCAAAATTGGGAATACAAGTGGAAGCAGCAAGGAAGGAAGGGATGATGCAAAGGACCAGTCTCTTGTTTGAAGTTCGGGATAAACAGGTTGAAGATGATAAAGAGCTCGAAAATGAATGTGACAGGAAGGCAGCAGAGCTGATTGTAGATGTGGATGCGGATGCAGAGCAGGAGTCAGTGGAATGACGAAGTCTTTTGTGGGAAGGTACCAAAGTTGTCGAGGGTCAAAACCCTGGTTTTGAAGTATCTAAAATATGATGTGGATCAGGAATGTTCAAACTTTCAAGATGTTTTCATTGTGAAGAAAGTTGGTGATCAAATTGACCACTTGGCAGATTTGGGTTCAAACTTATTTGACAAAAGTTGTTTTGATAGCATTCAACTTGGAGGATGTCAAGTGCAGATATTTGAAGGATGTGAAGTAGGTTTTACAAGTCCAATAATGTCAAAACAGGTGTGGAGGATCAAATCGGATTCAAGGAGGAAGTATGAGGCAAAAATTTTGAGTGTTCCAGAAGTGTTGATGGTCAAATTTCTTTCATTCAGCTTAACAAGGGAGTATGATCCAATTTTCAAAATGTGGAGGAAGCATTTTTTCAATGACAAGGCAGGTAGTTAGATAAGCAAATAGTCACTAGTGCGGGAGATCGATTAGAAATTACTAGACGAAGTATAAGGCAGAAATTTCTAGTGTTCCAAAAGTGTTGTCTAATTTGACAATCAAATTTCTTTCATTCAGCTTAACAAGGGAGTATGGTCCGATTTTCAAAATGTGGAGGAAGCATTTTTTCAATGACAAGGCAAGTAGTAAGATAAGCAAACAGTCAGTAGTGCGGGAGATCGATTAGAAATCGGTGGAGAATTATGTTGCAGATGGAAAGTCAGAGGATTTGCAAAATTTCAAAGAGGAGGATGTTATGATGGCATTTATGCTTATTTTGTTTTATCTTTTCAAGATTCTTTTCCTATCTAGTTTATGGATTAAGGGATTGTGGGTCCGAAGTCAGCCTTTGGCTCAAGCCACCGGGCTGTGCCAAGTGTTTAAGGGCTAATACTTTATTTTTGGACATACGTATGAACCTTAGTCTAGTACGGTGACTTTTCAAATCTTGAGAAGTTAGAAGGTCGTTTTGGTTTTTCATTTGAAGAAGATTATGTAGTTATGTAGCGTGATGATGATTGGCAAGTTTACTGTGTATCCATGGCAGAATTATGAATGTCAATGCAATTTCTCATATTATTTGTCTTGATCTTTCTATGTATCCCTTGTTTCGAGTATGAATCAAGTGCAACAATGTTCATTTGGAAGTGCATGAATCGTTGAACTGATGTTTAGTGTGGTAGAAGGATTATTCATGTTTGTCATCAGGGTTGAAGTCACATTGTTTGTCAGAGTTAGATTTGGGTGACAAACTACTCGGATGGGTAACCAATTATACAATGCTTATGTTGTACGTTCTAATTATTCTTGTGATGTACGTTCTAACTATGTTGCCTTGCAATAACATTTCTAAAACAAGGCAAGACAAAATAAATGGAAAAGGAAAATCTAATATTACTCTTGATAATGCAAGAAACTTTCTTTGACATAAGAGGAATCCTTATGAGCTTAGCAAGAAGATGCAGGTGAGTACTAAAAGGAGACACTTAACATTTCTAAAACAAGGCAAGACAAAATAATTGGAAAAGGAAAATCTAATATTACTCTTGATAATGCAAGAAACTTTCTTTGACATAAGAGGAATCCTTATGAGCTTAGCAAGAAGATGCAGGTGAGTACTAAAAGGAGAGCCTTAACTATACTTAAGGCTCTCTCTCTCTCTCTCTCTCTCTCTCTCTCTCTCTCTCTCTCCACACTATATTACAAGTTGAATGTTTAAATTTTTATATTGGACAAATGTCCAAGAAAGGACCAAAGAGTTTTGTGTGCCTCTAAAGAAGTGGAATTTTTTGTGTCACGACAACACAATGTTGCAATTTAGCCCGTGTGAGATAATTTTTTTATCCAACATGAATTGTGGAAATCGATCTTAAATCAACAATCTACAAACAAACACAAGCAGATGTCACCTCGGCAAAAATATTAAAGACCTACCTTAGTAAATTCTTCTTAATTTCATGACCATGTGAGTCTTGTATTGGGAAATGAAGCACATGTATAGTGGTCTACTCTTTGAGAACTTGCCAATACAAGATTATTTACCCTATTATTTTATGGTCATGTTTGCTAATGCTTATACATCTTCATACAGCTCTTTGTTATGTTTTAATTTAAAATTAGAGGAAATATTATCTTAACATTCTCTCATAGGATTTTGATTCGGCCACATGTATGAATGAATGTTTGGTCATGTATAGGATTTGACCATGATATGTCTTTGCAAAACAAAAATATTGAACCTCTATGGAAAACATAATTTTTTGCTACATTGTTCATGTTTGATAGAATATATGCACAAGAAAGATGCATGGTTAAGGGAAGAAGAAAAGTGTTTAATGGAAATCTAGTAAGGTAGAGCAATATCACTTTTCTTCTTTCTTTTGTCACCATTGACTTGCTCTTGCTATTGCAACCAAAACCTCCTTTGAGTTGAGCAGCAAAAGAGGTTGCTTCTGAGCTTGGCAAGAAATAACAACATTAGGAAAAGTTTGGACTCGGGCCTTGTAAGAAATGCCATGTCAGCATAGAGAGAGATAATAGAAAATTCATTTTGACCCTTTTTCATGCCTGTTTTCTAAAATCTGGATAACTTATTCATGCAAGGTACGTTTATTAAAAAACCTAAAAAGTATTCCAGTCATGATAACACTTCACTGTGCGCGGCGGCTACTGAATTCAATGCCGAATATCTTAATCTTCTGCATTTTTGAAAACTAAGCTTTGTTTCCTCGCCTCCTTCTTCCCCCCATTCCCTCATGCGTTCTCTCTTGCGCGCGTGATATTCAAATTGCCATTCTTCAATCACCCCCACCTCCTTCTGCACACAATTTCAGTCATGTCTCAATTGACACTTGTAGCTTCTTCACGAACAACTTCACGAGGAATAGGAAGAGAGATGTATATCACATACACATAGAGCTCTCACAAGAGTATGAACCCCTCTACAAGAAAAAGAAACAGTAGATGATTTCTAAAGCTTTGAAGGAAAACTTAAGATCACAGGACATGAAAAATGTGGACGTTTGGCTGGACGACAGAATGTATCCAAAGCATCCCGTCACAAATTCCACTCCACCTTTTAAGGATATTACATTCTTAGTAAACTATGTCGAAGATAGCCACCCCTGGCTACACTAAGCAGTTGGCTACAAGAAAGGACGTTCTGCAACAAGAGAGAGATATTGCATACATCGAGAATGTCCGCTTACACCAAAAAGTCGTGCAATGTGCTCAACAGGTTGAAAGCAACAAGGAGACCATCAAGGAGCTTACACAACAACTCCTCTTACTCAGGTCTGTGCAAAGACAAATCAAAAAGTTCAGCATCAAGCACACGCTTCTTCCAAACCCTTTCTCTATTCAAAAAACAAGACGGGAAGTCAATGAGGAGGTGCTTCAAAAGCTAGAAAGTCCTTTTCACAATGAATCGACATACAAATGGCCAAAAGGAGAAGAAATAGTCTATGACAATTATAACAATATTTTTTATGATATCATCGAGCTGTAGTCATACATTGTGCAGTTGTTTGATGTCATTGCTGAAGAGTGCAACGGCGTCCTGAAGTTTTTCATCAAGCTAGATGAGTGCGAGCTTGTACGAGTCACAATCACACTTATGAATAGAGCTCTGGATGCAAGCATTAGACCAGATGATCCTTGAAACTTTAGTGTGCAATTTGAGCACAACATTTTCCTTCTTGCAACGTCAAAGTTCATAGAAGTTATGTTTAAAATAATTTATCGTTATGTTTCAGCTGAATGCTTTCGAATGTGCATTGCACAAAGTTCAAAATTATCCTTTCAGGTGCCTACTAAGAACTTCAATATATTGAATTGGGTTTTTCATCAAACAAACATACCAGAAACAATAAGCGAACAGAGAAATGGAAAGAAATTGGATGTGGAGGGCATGGGATCCTACAATGTTGAGTGGCACATGGTTAGAGACCTAAATGCATGTACTACATTTCCAAAGCAGCAACAAGCAAAAGCCCTTGCTTGTATTGCTTGGGAGGGGTTCACATCCTTGACAAACCATTTTGGAGGAGAGCTTCGGATAGGCATCCGCGAGACCCTAACTTTCGACCCATTTTGGATATCCCACTATCTAGAGTACACATATACACTGTGCATGCACTTTGTAGAATAGTGAAAAACTAATGTTTCTCCACATCTGTTTTGCCTGAACCGCTCGCGCTCTCTTTACAAAGCAAAGGGTAATCTCACCCTTAGAGACGGCCTTCTGAGAAATGGGTTTGCACGGAGGACATGTTAAGATAGAGCAGGATAAGAAGAGATCAAAAAATGGCCGGGATGTTCCAAAGAAGCTATCTATTGGTGGTGTGAAAGCCTGAATCTTCCTTTCAGTGCCCACAACTAGACGACAATGCAAAAGCCAAAGTGCACAAAAAAGACAAGCATTAAGATACAACAGGTGGAAAAATCTACACAATGCTGTAGTTGACCATGCAGACAATGGTGCAGCAAGGACTTGCAAAGCGAAGGTAGGAAAACTTTGGACGCAATATTCAGGTTCTGCAAATTGAATTCATGGACTGATGGTGACTATACAAATTTCCAAGAAGCCATAAAGACCTACCACAAAACATTCATAAGTGCATGGACAAATCAACATACTACTCACTACATGGTACTGTAATTTGCTTGAAGACATGATAATCTTTTAAACTGCGAATACTCGTCCTTTTAATGTATGCATGATTTGTGTGCAACACATTATTTGTAACCACATGCCTTGATTTGCAAGGCAATATGGCAGCTTGGGTGTTTGGTCTACACACGGGGCATGGAAAGAACCCACTACCAAGCTCGTACTGGTTATTTCAGTCACACTCGACATGGAGGTGGTGCGGACAAAGCAAATAGCTTAGAGGAGCTACACCAATGGACGTATCGAAAACTAATGCATAGGTTGTATCGCAAGGAACAAGTCAAACAAAGTCAGATTGGCTATGCGGTGAGATTAGCCAAAAACGGCGAAGAAAGGAGATATGGGAGTTATTGTCTGCGGCTAGGCAACATGCGAATTGGCAGCTACAAAAACAACACGTTGGAAGGGTTTGGACAACACAGTTGCAAGTTATGCCATAATTCTCAACAACAGCAAGATCCAAACAACAAACTTAATGTATCTAGAAGAATCAATGTAATTTCAATTTTTCATATTGTGAATGATGGTTGCAACAAAAAAATTACGTTGCAAGATATTGTTACATAATCCATCTAACTTTGATGCATAAAACAAATACATTCTATTTATTTCTAATCATCTAGAAATGATACATAATATTCTAGCCTCTTGCCCTTATCTGAAGGACCCTCTTCCTCACGCCTTCGTCTCTTTGAATGATGCGTTTCGTCATCAACATCCGTCTCGAGCACGTTGAGGTCGAGCAATTGGGACTCCTCAACTGCCTCAACCTGCGGGGCCTCTTCTATAAGTTGAATGATTGGCTGCTTTTGTTTCAACAGATCATGTTTTCCATATTGTGGCAACTGACGTGGGTCTGTGATTCCATAAGCTAGACTATGCAACATGTGTCAAAGAGTAGCAACTGCACAGGTCATACATGCCAGGCCCTACACCACAAGCCTTTCCTGTACCGTCCTGAACTCTGATTCCATTGGAAGCGTCGCAGCACATGCAGCTGCATCCTTGTATATCATTGCTAGTACCTCTGTTGGTTCGATAAATTCACCCGCTATTACATGAGCATCCATGACAGAATACTTGTCATCGGTAGGGTTGATTATACTACCATCCTCTTGTAGATTTTGAGCGATTATGGCAAGGTAGTAGTCCTCTCTCAAGTCAACAGTTCCATAATGTCATTGAGCATTACATAACGATGAACACCGATGGGGACGGTTATGACACATTTGTTGGCAAAGCTCCTTCTGGCAGCTGAGCACCTTCTAAAACACACAAAGCACCACTAGGTGGTTGCACTAACTTGTCACCAGTTGACTGGTCTCGGCCTCCTCTGTTGTGTCCCGATGATCGTCCAGATTAACATTCAAAAAGAGCATGAACCCAGCAGAGTATTCTACAACTTGACACTTTCAATTATGTACGGGACATCTGATGTCATTCCTGCGAGACTGCAGTGGCAACTTGAGGCTGCTTCTGTAGAAAATATTTTTCTTTAAACGATCAGAACTGATATCCTTCATATGAACATATCGACAACCCTCAAACTCAAATGTGTCGTTGATCATCTATTGATCGTATGTCTGATAAAACTCTGCAAGGAAATGTGACATAGAAGCCAAAAACTCTTGCAATGAGAATGCAGGATTGAAAATAGGCTGTTGAAGCCTAATTCTATAGAGAAAATGGTACAGCTTGTCTTTGGGTGCCTCGTTAGAGCAAGGCAGTTCCTCCTCTATCTCGATCTGAAAGGGATCCATTTATGGAGAGAGGTAAGAAAACTTGGGTTGTTCGTTAGGGTGAAGGTAGAAGGCACTTGCTAACACTAAAGAGTACGAAGGGGGGACTGACTGGTCTCCTATATATAGACTCCTTAAGAACTCGACCAGGTCATTTCAGCCACCCTTATGATTGCATTAGAAACGGTGCAATGAATGCAGCACAAAGACCGAGGCAAGCTCCACCATTCCTATGACACATGTCCTTCATGCGGTGAGTATCGTAGCTCTATAAAGCACCTTGACTGCACACTCCAAAAGTCGCTCACATCTACCCAACGTAGGTATGGAGGACAAGAAAAGAGGAAAGGTGAAGTTTTCCCAAAAGATGATGGCGGAAATCGAGGTAGAGAAGACGATAGCTGAGGCAAAAGCTCTTCGAAAGGAGCTAAAGAAGAAAAGCCAAAAGACAAAGACTGAGGAAAACAGCACCGTAAAGACTGAGGACAAGAACTTACCGATGATAAAGGAGGAAAACTAATAATTGAAATGGACAAACAAGATTGTGCTTTCTTGAAGTTGATTGAAGATAATGCAAATGTATTCATATATTGTTCTTTTGTCTCTCCCTATTTGTTTCTTTTTTTGGTTAATGATTATGAAGGAAGAGCTTCTATCAAAATGTGTCGCACCACAATGCGAGTGGTATATTTATGTCACACATCCATTGACTTTCTTGCAATGTGCATCGACAAAAAAATATCACGACACAACGCGATAGGGAGCTCTCTCCACGATATGGGAGGTCCCTATCGTGTTGTGATGCCACATCCAAATGTCGTGCCACAACGCAATAGGAAGGCGTATCCATGATATGGGTGGTCCCTATCGTGTTGTGACGTGATATCCAAATGTCGCACCACAACGCGATAGGGATGCATGTCCATGATATGGGTGGTCCCTATCGCATTGTGACACGACATCCAAGTGTCGCACCACAACGCAATAGAGAGGCATCACCACAACATGGTTAGTCCCTATTGCGCTATGGCGCGTCTTTAAGAGTGTCACACCACAACGCGATAAGGAGGTCTGGATGTGGTACACTCTCCCTACTCACGTTGTGCCGCGACATTTTTCCTTATCACGACACAACACGAGGAGGGGGTTTGGTCGAACAAGGCACATCCCATATTGCGTTGTGTCGCAACAACCAAATTCTCGACCTCGTACCCCAGTCGACATGCAGTATGTCACGTGTCGTTCATGCGGTGATGCACTCTTCCCAATGATGATGAACGACTCAATTAATTGTGGCTGCCACATGTTTGGTAATGATGATGATGTTCTTGATGATTATATAACGTTTCTATTTTCGTATACCCACTCCTGTTTGACGATTGTCCTCACCTCTCAGAATCAGCTTTTGCGACGTAACCTTCTCATTGCTCAATCTTCTTCTTATTCTTCCCCACAATGCTTTCCAGGGTAAACACTTGTTTCCATGGCCCGCACGAAACAGACCGGAAGGAAGGTTTACCTGCAAGACAACCAACCTTCATCCTCAAGAGCTGCAGGCAAAACCCTGCCTAATGTTCGGGCAACAATGCGTAGTTGGAGGTAGGAGCAGAATTGAAGGCTTGAGCTGCGCAAACTCCAGAGGTATATTTCTCTTGCTATTCTTAAGTTACCCTTTCAAAGAGTAGTTCACCAAATTTGTGAGAGCTCAAATTTGGATTTTCAGTGGGCGAGAAGTGCAATGAGTTGCCTCCACGAGGCAGCCGAGGACTTTTTGATCAAGTTGTTCCAAGACAGCTATGTCCTCACAACTCATGCCCAGAGAGTGACAGTGATGCCCCGGGATATCAATTCTCTGAGGCTGTTACGATTTAGGTACGACAAGACACTTGCACGGGTCCATCTATATGACAGGAGAATGGACAACATTTTGGCAGTCCCTCCAATAACCAAAGTGAAGGTGACGGATGTGAGCACCACATAACACACATATGGCACACGTTTGAATGTGGAGCGGACCCAAGAGGCACATGTGGAAGAGCCTTCCGAGGAGTCAAATGAAAGGGAGATGTTGTTAGCAATTGACCAAGCTAACAATGACACCCTACGTTTCTTTGGCCCAACTTTCGATGTAGCACTTCTTTTATGGGGCCAAATTTTGTACTTTCGACTTGGTCCTCATGAGATAGGTGTTTTTTGAAATAGTGGGAGGGAGCTTACGGACCAAAATATCAAATTCAGTCTCTGGTATGTTAAATTATTATTGTAGAGGTATTTATTTGATTTTGGCTTATTAGAGATCCTCATCAAATAATTTTCTCAATTCGCAGCATGCTGGTTTCGAACCTTGCATGGAATCTACAATCTGAGATAGTCGTTTTGGATGCACAGCTGTCAGTCGTGCTTACCTCGTAGGACACTTCCCTGATGGAAGTCGTTGATTGGTTTCAACGAGTGAACATGGACATGGTGAAAGTTTTACTTTTAGCTTACAGGAAAAGTAAGTATTTTTTATACCGCTAGTTTTTAATACTTTGTTAATTGTATACTACAATTAACAAACTAATTCCTTTTTTTGTGCAATCAGTTCACATTGGAGCCTTGTAGGCTTAAACATTGAGCGCAAGCGTTGGTACCTTACAAACTCTACGCATGGTTTTCATGGGAATGTCTAAAGGTACGTAGTTACTTGTTTCTTGATTTTGCAATTTCGATGCAACGTGTGGTCACCATATGCTATGTATTGTAGGTTTGTTAGGAGCTTGTTGATGCATGGGAAGCATTGACCCAAGACAGTGTTTGAGAAGATATGCTGATTTTGAGTTGCAAGGTTCCAAAGCAAGATGACGTGCTTTCTTGTGAATGGAGAGTTCTTGCAAATGCAGAGCTTCTTCTGGAACGCATTTATGTTAAAAAGCATAGAAGTGTAAGTGCAATGTTTCGCTTTTGTAATCCTTGCACACATGATTTCTTTCAATTACATATAAAATCTATGGAATTCATTTGCAGGCAAGGAACTTGGCAAATTATTTGAACTTGCATGTGGAGGCATTCAGGACGACGATCATCTAGAATATGATCAATCTTGTCGAGACTCGTCCTGAAGGAGTCGCCGATGCATTTGTCGTGCCACCGTCACGACCACAACCTCGGCCTCCACCTCCGAGGTACGAAGCAATACCTCCACCAATGACAGACCAAGGGCCCGGACCTGCCTCCCCTCGTGTTTCTAGCCACTCGACCTCTAGTCGTTTTGTAATACTCGATTTTACTGAAGAAGACGAGGCTACTGCACAATCTTTACCTCAACCCCAAGCCCATGACCCAACCTCCAAACCGTCTCATGAGCCTTCACATCCTAATCATGATAATCAAGCCAGGGGAATCTCCCCTCAATTGTAAATGAGAGCTACTGAGATTTAATTGGAAATTATTATAACGTACATTATTAAGCACAATGTAAAGACAACTTGAGTCAATTTTGAAAAGATAATTGTTCTCATACTTTATTTGCAAGAAACTTCTTAACAATGCATTTTCGCATGAATGTAGATTGCATGCTTGTTGTCAACAACTTTCTATAATATTCATAGTACATAGCAATGTGATATATTGTGTGAGCCGCCTTCTTCAATCAAGAGTTGCATTGCACTAGAAACAGTCGGTCATCCTTTATCTCTGCGCACAATGTCTTCTTCTCCTTTCTTTGAGGCACCTGCACGACAAATAATCAAACAGTTAGAGTAGACCAATATTTTGTGATGATAACCAGCAGGGAAATAATTAACACAACATTAATGTTTACATACAAAACATACTACCTTTCGCATGTTGCACTGGAAAAGAAATTTTGGAGGCAAGCTGAGGTCAGCCTCATTCTCCAGATCCTCACGCACTTGTCATAGTGTCACATTGCCTAGAATGCTAAAAACAGTTAGCAGATCAGGTCCACACCATACCTCGAGCATTCTCAAAGGATTGTTAAGGTTGTCAATTAAATCTTGGTCCAAAGCTACCAGATGACCATTCACTCGATGCCACCTTATGTAGTGGAAGGAAACCATGAAATTTTGAGAAGCTATCATGCACTGACACTCAATAGACTTCTTATTTACCTTGCATAAGACGCCATCAGAATCATGGACATCCCAAGATTCATCTAGAAAATCGGGGCATTTCTCTGTCTTGCAGAGTAGCATAGTTCCTATCTTCCTAATCTCTTCATCATGGAAAAAGTTGATGAACACATGCATGGGCATGAAGCTTGAAACACGTACCAATGAACTAGCAATATTTGGTCTTAAGCACTTCTGTGTTTCCTGATAAAGCTTTAGTCTGAAACACTCAGAGGTTTCAGGATGAAGGGACTGGCCACCCTGGAATGTACTTCGAAGGAACTGGGAGATATTCTAGAGTGCAAAGCCAAGCGTAGAATGTGAAGCATTATAAAAGTGGTCGAGGAAAAAAACCCCCCTTTCAGCCAACATTCTTCGCGCGCTGGTGTTATAGAGTAGCTCTCCTAGTGTTGCATGGAATGCATCAAAATTGCCAATAATGCAATCCACCGGCTGCCAGTCTTCTTTCTTGGAAGGATAAATATCTACAACTGGCACGTTAAACACACAATACACGAGTGACCATTGTGGATGTAAGAAAACTTACAATTTGGTCGGTTTGTTGAAAATCATGTCGGCGTTGTTCGTAGACACAACTCTGAGTGCATACATGCGTGTTCTATGAGAACCTCTTTGACTATTTTGCCCGTTTGGGACAAGCGAAAGTTTTTCACCCTACCTTTATAACCGTTCACAAACTCGTTGCCCATGCGCTTTCTCTTCCTCGTCTACAGGAGAACCCAGCTTCCAACTGTAATGGTGGTGGAATAGCCATCGACCGTTGTCCAAATCAAAGCTATTGAAAATTTTGACAGACTTAATACTTGCGGATGGTCGTCGAGGTCTTCTATTCTCCATTAGTGATTCATATGTGTTGACCGCTGGGTCAACAACACAACATAACTCAAGTTTCGTACCAAAGTCTTATCTTTTGCGAGTTATGAAATGCTGCAGATTATGGCTATAAACGTCATTTGTAATGAGTAGTTATTCTAGTTCAGAAGCCGGGGTGCAATGGCACTTCCAGATTGTAAATACAAAGCCACTTGACCCTTTCAACCCCATTTTTGGTTAAACCTAAGGTAGCCTTAGTATATACGGTACCTAGGTCATTTTGTAAAAAAAGACTTTAATCATAATCAAAACATGAGCGCGCTGCCGTCTACTGTGTGTGACAGAGAAAGAGAGTGAGTGTGAGCTTAATCCTCTTGCTACACCCGGCTCGCTCAACACATTAGAGATCCGACTGCACCATTGTCGTAGGCTCAAGGAGAGCTACGTGACCACGCCAAGCATTCCACGCGAGACGAAGCGCACACGCCGACGCATCTACGAGCTATTTGTGGTCGTAAGTGTATCAAACGATGTCTGTTTTTTGCGTGCTAGTAGTCTATAGAATCGTGGCGACATAAGCTACGCATAGGTACTCATAAATTTCAGTTCTAGGCACTTTCAAAATTCTGCTCTGTCATCCTACGCATTTTCTGCAGACGGGTTTAGAGTGAGGGTTTTGAGTGTAGAAGCTTAGGGACAGGTGTATCCTAGTGAGGGGATGGTGTTCCTTAAGTTTCGTGCGAATCTGGCATGATTAAGTGAGTTACCTTCCGTATGTGTGTATGTGGCTAGGTGGTGTAATTGAGAGCAGTGAGGTTCTTGATTGTGGTTTAGTTGGCCTTCCAGAGTGTTGTATGTGTAGGATGGTCTCAGCCTGACAAGCTAAAGAGATTTCCTCCGTGTGTCTATCGTGTCATCTGTGTCCTCGATTGACATTATGTTGATCTAGGTAGTGTTTGCATGCACTTCATGGGTGTGTGAGTCGCTTCCGTCCAACATTGGCGCCGTTGCCGGGGACACAAGGACCTAAGTAGGTTTCCTACTAACACTCGTGTGATGGTTGCTTGATTTAGTTTCGGCTAAAGAAAGCATTTTTCCTAAGTGGATCCGGAAGAGGATATTTCGTGATCAAGTGGATAGCCAGGAAGCGTGTGTCTTGCCGAGGGTCTGCGACTAGATAGGTTTAGTTAGGATATGTGGATTAGAGTAGTTGTCGGTGGTCGAGTGAGTTGTGAGGTGATAAAAGCGTTTACTAGTCCGTGTGTAGCAGTGAAGCGTTTTTCTACTCATAGATGCAAAACCCCATATGATTTGTAGGAGTAGCTTTAGGTAAGTGATCCGATTCTGATCTAGAGCTATTCAACACTGAATTATTTGCAAAGGTGCTTGATTGCATTTGAAATCACGAAAAAGTGTGCTTTTGAGGGTAAAAATGCATTAAACAAGCTTTTGTGGACATTTTTGTATGACTGACTGATGTTGTGCATATAAAAGAGCATTTGCAAGGGTTCTGTGAAGAAAACCTGCAATTTTGTAAACATAGACATCCTACGCGTAGGATGTCTCAAGGGGGTTCTGGAGACCAAATTTGAAAATTCTGACTGCATCAGTGTGTTCAGAGGGTAGGTTTTACCCTAGTAACATATTGACTTGGGTGTTTTTCCCTATTTTTGTTGACCAAAAGCCAAAAGGCGGAGTCAGAAAACGTAAAATTTCAGCAAAGGCTTAAATTGAGTGATTTTTGCACGTTTTTGCAATTGTGAAGCATACTTGCACTTGCTGAGAGCATAAGGAAGCATCGGGGACACTTCAGTTTGAAAAAAAAAGCAGTAGACATCCTATGCGCGTAGGATGTCTACAGGGTGATCTGGTGGAAATTTTGAAAATCTGAAGTTACCAGTGTGTTTAGAAGGTAGTTTTTACCCTATTTTCACCTGGAAAGTGGAAATTTGAGCAAATTTTGACAGATCAAAGCCAAAAGACGAGAATTGCCAGACATCCTACCCAAATTGTGTCCAAGGCCTAATTTTTAGACCAAACCATAGGATGACTCCATAGGCATGTTCTAAATGTTGTTTTGAGTGCATGTGATAAATTTCATCTCATTTGGGTCAGTAAAAGGAAGATTGAACAGACTTTAGCATTTTTTACTGAAAAAAGGCAAGACTAGCTAGTTTTGGGGTCTTTTGACATCCAAACTCAAATCTAAGCATAGCATTGGGTTGCTGACATCAAGGGGAAGTTGTGGCTCAAGTTTGGGGCAATTCTAAGCACTTAGACATCCTACGCGTAGGATATCTTCACCATGATTTAGCACTCAAAATCAACCTCTGAGCATACCACAGTGATCAGCACCTTAAGGAGAGTCTGTGATTCAAATTTGGGGCAATTCTGAGCAGTTAGACATACTACGCGTAGGATGTCTAAGGCATGATTCTGAGACCAAAATTCTCCTGTGACCATACCATGCTGTCATATTGCCTTAGATAAGCCTCCTACGCAAATTTGGTCCAATTTGGAGTTGATTTGACTTGGGAATTCATCAAAACAGACATCTGGCTTTTGGAACAGATTCTTGATCATTTGACCAGCCTATAGGTGTCAGAATCAAAAAGTAAAAATAGTTGTGAGTTTAGCACATCAAGGGGAAGCTACAGTGCAAGTTTGAGCTAAAACAGAGCAAAAAGACATCCTACGCGTAGAATGTCTCCAGCTTGATTTAGGACTCCAAACCAACCTATGAGCACACCACTGTGATCAGCACACCACAGTGTCACAGAGATCCCAAATCTTCTTTTAAAATTGAATTTGGACTCATTTTGACCATTCTAAACTGCATTTCACTATTTTGGCCATAACTTTCAAAAATGGTATCGGATCGGAAAAGTTTTTATATCAAAACATAGCCTGAGAGCGGCTCTACAGATCTTAGAGCAAAACATGAACTAATTGCATGCCAATGGTAGACATTTAGGCCAACTTTGAAAAAAACATCGTTTAAGGCCTCAAAATGCATCCGGAAGTTAGGGGTGTCTGAAAGCGACAATTTGCGAGAATTGTGACAAAACGGTTGCCGTTTTGGACATAGTTTCGACTTTTCCCTAACGAAAGCACTTGAACACAGTGGACTAAGTCTACTTGAACCAAGCAAAAGCTCTTAAGCCCAGAAATCATGTCTACCCTAGATTCAAACGCAGCTTACACAAGCTTGGAGATCCCGACGATAGAGGAATATCCTCCCACAATGGATCTTCCAAACTTGCAAATGATAAAGATCCATCTTGTTGAGAGAGTTTGGATGATTGGTCATGAGAGTGAAGGACTATATAGATACATTGACAACAATGAGGTCAATCTTTATAGTTTCTCATATCCATACCTACAAGAGATAACAGATTACAAGCTCTTATGTCTACACATACGGAGTCGACTGTCAATGGAGATCTATAGTTGTCGACAAGTATGGACGAGAATACAGAGTTGTAGAAAGCACAAATCCACAGACTGTACTAGAAAGAGGTGGATATTTGGTCAATGAAGGACCACAAATGCCTCCACCAAACACAAGAATTCCTATAGGAATTCCAAGAAGAGAGCCACCAGGATTCCCTTCAAGAGCGATAACGATAGAAGGATTGGGAGAGTCTTTGGTTAGACTTGTAGACAATCGACGAGTTAGACCATCCCAAGTCCAGAAATGGGTAAACAGAAAATACTCCGGAGATAAAGATCCGAGAGATCACGTAACGGCTTTTAAAAGAGTGAATAGAGCAGAGGAAGTTTCAGATTTTGCGACACAGTTTGCAGGATTTGGATTGACTCTAGAAGATGATGCAGCTACATGGTTCGACTTGGTGGAAAAATGGGATTTTGAGACCCTAGATGAGCTGTTTGAGGATTTTATTGAAGAATTCTCGCCAAACGGCATTACTCACAACACGGTCTCGCAAATCCATAGATTCAAACAGAAAGAGGATGAATCAGTACGCAAAGCATCATTACGACTCAAGAGATATGTTAAGCTCTGTCCGAGAGTGGAATTACCTACGCAAGCACGACTGATGATGATCTTTATCCAGGGAATGAGACATGCAAGCCTTCAGAAGGATCTGCATATGATAAGGAGGATGACACGAAACGAGTTGTTCAAAGAAGCTCTTTATCTAGTGGATAACTGTGAGGCATACAAAGAAAAGGACTTAAAGAGTCAAGGAGATGACACATCCTCTCAACACAATGTTTCACAGATAAGTGAGTCCATTGCCAAGCCAACGGAACCTATTGATCAACAAAAGCTTATCGACGACTTGGTCAAGAGGTTGGATTCCTCTTGTAAGGTCTGATTCGGGAGAGCCGAAGTGTTGTGAAATTGAGAGAAAATGGACGAACCATACGGAGGAAGAGTGCTATTATAGCATGGAAAATGCTAGGGAGAGGTATGTACAACCTGTTCCAGAAGCACCTACTTCACCTAGATACATTACGGGGAATGCGCCAAGACCAGTAGGAGTTTTAAGGCCACGGCTTGTGTTAGGACAACAACCTCCGCTGCCACGTGCTAGAATTCCGGTAGACATGAGATACATGCCAATGATGGAAGCATCAAATAAACCAACGCCAGTACCACCTACAATGTGGTATAGCAACCAAAGTGAGTACTACCCTTCGGAGCAACAAAATGTGAGAGAAACACATAGAGTGGTGAGGCTAGTACAACCTCCACCTCCTGGGTTTTAGTCGAAAGAAAGAAGGTATGAAATGGACGAAAGGACATTGCGATTCATTGCAAATAACGGCTTATCTAGGTCAAATCTTGCTTATAGCCAAGAGGAAATGCTAAAAGAATCTCCTCAACCAGAGACAGATTGTCACAAAAGTCGTGAAAACCACTTGGTCAAACAATGTCCTCATACGGAGATCACTAAAGTAAATGCCTATTGTCTTGAGTGTAGCATCACTCACTTGATCCCCGATTGCCCGAAAAACCCAAACCAAATAAGGAAAATAACGACAAATGTATTAGGGACTGTTCAGCTACCTAGTAGCTCAGAAAATGAAAACGTCGTACCAGTTCAAGTAGTTACGAGAGCACAAGCTCAAAAGAAAGCTGATGAGAATCCAGAGACAAAGAACACGGAAAGTGACATTAGTCCAAAGACAGATGATGGACCAAAGACAAACGCACCTAGTCAGAAAACCAAGAGCAAACGAAATAGTTGGAAAGCTAGAAAGACTAGGAGGAAAGCACGCAGGGAACGAGAGCAAAAATCCCTAGCTGAGAAGCTTACTGAAGCTGAGGAGAAGATAAAACAACATGAAGAAAAGGAGGCACCTTCTCTTACACAGATGGTTAAACCCTTTCCACGGATGAGAAACCGAGAAGTGCTAGTTCAGGAGGATCTGTGTTGGCAGAGAAGGTTAATGAGACATTAGATGCCCTCTTGAAAGCCTATGATGTGAGGCTCAAAAACGACCAAACCCAAGAACGCAAGTGGATGACATAGCCCTATGCGGAACAAGAAAAGCAAAGGTTTGAAATATGCCAGAAAATGATTCAAACGGCCCATGCTTTACTAGACCCACCAGTTGCAAAACCTGAGGATGTGATCCGTGTGATGCCTACACAAGTAATCCCACCAAACTAGGAACTAAAAGAGCCAGATTCTTTCCATAAGCACAGACCAAACCTCAAAGACCCAGCATTTAAACCAAGGATAGTACTGAATACCACGGATAACTCTTCCGAGGGATTTCACCAAGCTATACCTGAGGATTGTAAAGAGATAGATAGTCTTGACGAATTGTGGAAACAAGTCAGAGAGGCCAATGAAGCCGATGACCTAAGAAGACGAGTAGACAAGACTGGTGATGAACGAGGAGTGTTTCTACCACCAATAGAGGAATTTGAGACTGGATCTCAAATGAATCTAGACGTGCGATCGTATTGGGGCAACAAAGGATCTGTACAATCTATGGATAGTCAACCCCATTCGCTAAGAACACTACCGTCCTACATGGGAGAGTACGAGACCAAGTCAGATGTGGTTGCAGTCCTATCACAGAGACTGTCTCTCAACAAGGCCATCGATTCAAAGGGGCTAGTAGATATTCTATCTACCCGAGTCACCTGTACAATAATGTTAGCCGAGTTGCTCAGAATAAGACCAAACATGTGGGCTAATGTGGGTAAATGTCTAGAGAAATTTGGTGTAAAAACCCCAATGACTTAAATCGAGGAAGGCATCAAAGAGCTTGAAATGCCTCAACTAAATACTAAGCCAGTGCCATTAAACAAGGTAGGCGAGTATTACGAGGGAGAATATGGAAACACCACCCTTCCTATGGAATTCAATAATGTAAAAACCATAGCAATCCTTGACAGTGGAGATGGTGTGGCCATTGCAACCAAACAGGTTTGGAAAAAATGGGGAAAACCGGCCTTGATATCCACACGAATGACCCTGCAGCTTGCAGACGGACACAAGGAAAAGCCCCTAGGACTGCTAGAAAAAGTACTTGTTACTTCTTGTGGCATTGAATATGAACACACTTTTGCTATTGTTGACTTTGGCAAGAAGAATAACTATGACATCATTCTGGGAAGACCATTCATGCGACAATTGAAAATGGTCCAAGATTGGGGTTATGACCATATATACCTGAGACATATGGAAACCATAACAAAGATAAACTTGAGGGACCATAGCTATAGGGATGTGACGAGAACACCGGTAGAGGAGTTTGATTCTGCCACAGTAGCAGGATCAGAACTTCCAGCTTGGTTAGGTAAGCCTAAAGAACTGTGGATGTGTGGAGCTTCACAATGTGGTAGCTTGAAACGTGAGGAATGTATCCTAGAGCGAGTTATAGAGGATAGGGATTATATCCTAGAACCATTTCGTGAAGAAGAGTTAGAGCCTTTTGGATGGGAACACATCTTGGCTACTCTAGACGTATGCGCCGTGGAGGATGCTCCCACAACAAAGTTTTGTGATGAAAATGGCTATGATGTCGTTCCTTATTTTGTACTGAGTGTAATCCAGGAAAACGAAGAGAACCAGACATCAATGCTCTAATCAATGGGCTAGAAAAATCCTCCAAGAAACTACCACCCACAAGCAAATAGACAGTAACTTTCCACTACCAGCCAAAAAATCAAGGGAAAGTACAAGAAGTCAACCTTGTTGAGGATAGTAGCGATAGTGATGAATCTTACGACATCCCCTATCATCAACTCAGGCCATCACTATCACCAACCCCTTCAGCAACAACCATGACAGGTCAAAAGAACAGGACAACAAGTCAAAGCCAAAAAGCTCAACAAATCTGGATACCAAAAAGCCAAATCGGCCAAAAACAGATATGGATCAAGAAGACAAAGATCTCTAATGACAAATCACAAGATCCAACACCAAAACAAAAACAAGGAAAGCGTGCACGAACGGGTAAGAATATCACAAAGTCGCAAGCTTTCACAACTCACGTTTGGGCTCCAAAGAAGTTGATTCAAGCACAAAAAAGTCCGGAATTCATTTGGATTCCAAAACAACCACAGTATGAACTTTCAAAGCCTAAATCTCGTTCCAAACCAAGCGTACAAGGGCTAAAGCAAAGACCACTGTCGACTCACATAACAAAAAGGTGGATCCCAAAGAAGTCTCTTCAAACACAAACGAAGCACGGGCAAGTATGGGTTCCCAAACGAGAGCCAACAACAAAACAGCCAATAATCGCAAAGAAATGGGTCACAAAGAAGAACAACAAAACTGCTGTCAGTGCTTCGCCGCTTGAATTCTTACAATTCTTCCTACGATTACAGTATAGTTAGAAGAGAGCAAGTCACTTCAATCAAGCAACGATACAAGTGCTTCAAAGACCATTACATTGCTTAGAATAGAAAGCCTCGCCAACAAATGCCAATAAGCAAATTGCTTATACCCACATCTTGCACAACATAAATCTTTTCCATGCATTGACAGTGTATGCATAATAGGGCTACATTACAAGGCCTGCATAGGCACAACTTTTAATTCCCCAAGCACAACACATACTCTTTGCGATACCCTGTCGTAAAGGATGACTCCAAATAGGAAGGGGGGAGGCATTCTAAATGCGGACCTAACATTATGACTATTAGAGGGCAATGTTTGGTGAGATGCATTGAATTTTTGCGTTTTATTGTGATAATATTTTTTACGAAATTTAGAGTATATGCCCTCATAGTAGTGTTACAGAGGAGTATGGGGACAAAATCCATATATGAGCCCCTAGGGACATGTGTATAGTGTACATAGCATTTAGATTTCTATTTGAATGATTTTTCTTTTGTTAAGTTTTTTAAAGATTTTCTTTGTTTATTATTAAGAAAAAATAAAAAAATCCATAATCCACATGAAGAAAAGACCGACGAGAGGCCTGAGCACTACAAAGAAATGAAGGTACACGAAAACGATGAAACTTCACGAAGTATGTTTCAGCAGGCACTACAACAACCGAAGAACTTGTCACAAAGCAATGTCAACATGCAACCGACAAGTCATAAAAGTCAGAGTGGAGTAGCTAAGCCACAAAATGAGTGAGGTGTTAGTCCCAAAGCTTCAAGTAATATTTTCTGTGGTCTAAGCGTCTTATCTATTCTAAGTACTGCTCAAGCTGGAAGAGTTAAGTATATTTACGTTGTGTCGCTTATGCTGGTATAGGTGAGCAAAAGAGTCGAAGTCTAAGTACTTAAGTCCGGTGAAGTGAAGGAGAAGGTCCCAAAGACACTCACGTACTGAGCATGGTGAGATACGAGTGGAGAAACTTCAACATCGACAACCCTTCTTGGAAAGGTGAAAGCTATTGAGACATCTTTTGATGTCACATGTGCTACATTTATTCCTCGAAATACCCATCAACTCCTTCTTTCACATTGCATGCTTTTGTTGACAAATTTCTCATATGCATATAGAGTGTCCCATAATTGGCACTTGCATTAGGCACTCTTTCCGTGTTTCACCCAAGCACTCACCTTTCATGAACATGTACTTCACGTTCAACTGCTCAACTCCAATAAGAGCATATACCAAAGGTATTTTATTCCCACCGGGTTTTTTCCCTTTGGTCATCCAGGTTTTAGACCCTAATCTAAAGACACCTATCACCATCCTCTTGTACATATTACTTCTACATCAACAATAATGAAATGCTACTCAAATCAATTGACAAATGAATTGGAGCACCAATTTCTGATCATAGCATACTTCTCCTCAATGGCGAGTCGAAGAATGGCCTACAATGACAAAGCTGCAGACAACACTGACAACATAACTCAAGAACAAAGAAGTCCCCAATGAAGAAGCGCAGACATAAAAGTAATCAGAGGATCTCAAAAGATGAATGGTTACGATGATAAACGTCCGCTCTAATGGATCATAGTTCTTGTTGTGGTTCGACAAAGATACAAGCAGTGGAACATATGAAACCAAAACAACAGCAAAGTGTTGACCGCTGGGTACCCAACACAACATAACTCAAGAACAAAGAAGTCCTCAATAACAAAGAGTAGACATAAGGGTAATTAGAGGATCTCAAAAGCTTGTCCTTGATAATACACATCGAATGCTCGGCAGGGTTTTGAACCTCGAATTAGAATAATTAAGTCCTGAATTCGGCATGACAGACAGACTTTGCATTGGAGTGCAACTTGGCCTAAAGAAGTTAAGGGTTTAGCCATACAATTTCTACAAAATCCTTACAAAGTTGTCATTGGCTCACAAGATCAGAAAGCCAATCACTCAATTCTACAGATTGTAGAAGTTGTTTCTGAGAATCACAAATACTCCGAATTGACAGATTTGCTGGAGCAAGTGATGGATGGAGCTTTCTCTATCCATGATGATAAGAGTCAAGCTAAACGACATTGGGTTCTTTTTTAATTTAGATCTGGCAGTAGACCTATAATGACAGAAACAGATACTGCAACTCGGAGCGTGGATGTGAAAAACATAAAGTTCGTCATCAATTATGATTTTCTTGAATCATGTGAAGATTATGTACATCGAATTGGACGAACAAGACAAGCTACTGCAAAGGCTATAGTCTATACTTTCTTTACAACAACAAAACGACAGCAAAGACCACATCGCCATCGACAATCAGGTCATGTCGGGGACGACATGAACGCGGAAGGGGGGAATGTTGACCGCTGGGTCAACAACACAACATAACTCAAGTTTCGTACCAAAGTCTTATCTTTTGTGAGTTATGAAATGCTGCGGATTATGGCTATAAACGTCATTTGTAATGAGTAGTTATTCTAGTTCAGAAGTCGGGGTTCAATGGCACTTCCAGATTGTAAATACAAAGCCACTTGACCCTTTCAACCCCATTTTTGGTTAAACCTAAGGTAGCCTTAGTATATAAGGTACCTAGGTCATTTTGTAAAAAAGGACTTTAATCATAATCAAAACTCGAGCACTGCCGTCTACTATGTGTGAGAGAGAAAGAGAGTGAGTGTGAGCTTCATCCTCTTGCTACACCCGGCTCGCTCAACACATTGGAGATCCGACTGCACCATTGTTGTAGGCTCGAGGAGAGCTACGTGACGATGCCAAGCATTCCACGCGAGACGAAGCGCACACGCCAACGTATCTACGAGCTATTTGTGGCCGTAAGTGTATCAAACGATGTTTGTTTTCTGCGTGATAGTAGTCTATAGAATCGTGGCGACATAAGCTACGCATAGGTACTCATAAATTTCAGTTTTGGGCACTTTCAAAATTCTGCTCTATCATCCTACGCGTTTTCTACAGACGGGTTTAGAGTGAGGGTTTTGAGTGTAGAAGCTGAGGGACATGTGTATCGTAGTGAGGGGATGGTGTTCCTTAAGTTTCGAACGAATGTGGCATGATTAGGTGAGTTACCTTCCGTATGTGTGTATGTGGCTAGGTGGTGTAGTTGAGGGCAGTGAGTGTTACCATATACATGTGGTAGTGATGTGTGTGAACACACTAGGACCGCCGGGGCATTTTTTCCCTCTTTAGGAGGTTTTTTCCCCCGTGCATTATATATACGCCCATCACTCTAGGGCTATCTATCTTTCCATTGCACACTAAGGAATACACTCTCTATTGTGTGCCTTGAGCTTCCTTCGTCTTCTCCAAGCTGTGTGTGTTTCTCTGCAACCCTAATTCCAACAATTGGTATCAGAGCAGGTCACGTCCTCCCGGGCTTAGTCGCCAGCTGCTCCAGCACACGCCTGCTCACTTTCTCCGATTTCAGTGAGCTTTGGCAACCGTTCGCAGGTCGACAAATATTTTGGGTGAGCTCTAAGAGCTCGGTCTGCTCAGAATTTTGATTTGGGCTCATTTCGGCCTCCGTTTCCACTACGGGCAGTACTGCACAGGCTATTTCGTCATTTTGTGCAGATTTTCTGTCAGTGCCGTTTTCTGCATAACAGGTGCCTTATAGTCTTCTACAGTTTGTGCTATATAGCACAAGTTGTTCCCGCTCCATTTCTCCTATTTTCGGGCAGTTTTCACATCAGGTGCAGCATTTACCATGGCTGACAACAACAACACAGATGTGTTCAAGATGTTTGCTGCTGAGGACAGGTTGGATGGGGACAACTACCCTATGTGGGCTTATATGATGCAACACGTTCTTGTGTCAAAAGGTGTCTGGAACATTGTGCAGGGCATTGATGTACGTCCTGGTTCTGAAGATGTAGGCGATATTGAGGATGTTGCAGTTCTTGCTGCAAGGATTGCAGCTGTTAGAGTTGTTTTGCCTACAGCAGAACAAGCTCGTTGGGATGTTAAGGATGCGCAGGCTCATGCATTGATTGCGTTGTCTGTGAAGCGCACCATTATTCCTCACATCCGTTCAGCAAAATCTGCAAAATAGGCTTGGGATATTCTAGCAGGTCTTTATGCAAGCCGCAATGAGGCTAAAATTGCTTTGCTGCGTAAAGAGCTAGAGTCGAAGATTATGCATGAGGAAGATGATATGGACACTTTCCTTGCTAGTGTCAAGGATATAAATGAGCAACTCATTTTTGCAGGTGAAGTCATTTCTGACAGTTCCCTTGTGCAGACTGTTCTTGATGCCTTACCAGATTCCTACCAGACTTTTGCTAGTACTTGGAGACTGATGACCCAAGGAAATCCTGAAGTTGTCAAGTTTGATGCATTATGCACATTGCTGTTGCAAGAGTCACTTTCTAGAAAAAACAGGACTAGGCAGCGTGCAGTTGAACAGGCTTTTATTGCTTCTCAAAGAAAGGGTGGTAACAGTAATGCAGCCACTTCTTATGGTTCTGCTGCGAGTGGCAAAATTTCTGTTCCTAATGCTTCTGCTGGCAGCACTTCGTCTGGAAATTCTGGTGATAAGGGCAAAAAGAAGATGCGTTGCCATTATTGTAAAGCCAATGATCACTTGATCAAGTCGTGTCCTAAGTTGAAGGCCAAAGAGGCTAAGAAGAAAGAGGGTGGTTCCACTGCAAATGCTGGTTCCACTACAAATGCAGCCATTGTTGAGTCTTCTGTGAAAGGAGATTGTGATGCTGATGTTGATGCAGAATGGGCTTTTAGCGCAGAGTGCACTTACAATCCTGCTGTCCATGATGCATGCTTGTCAGTTGCTGCAGATTCACATGTGTGGTATTTCGACAGTGGTGCTACAAAGCACATTACCTCACATCGTGAATTGTTTACCTCTCTCGAGTCTGTCCCTCATGGGAATTCAGTCACTTGTGCCAACAACGCCTCTTATCCAGTTCAGGGAGTTGGAAAGATTGTGCTCACTGCTGCTAATGGCAGTTCCTTCACACTTGTTGATGCACTTTATGTACCTGGGATCAAGAAGAATCTATTGTCTGTATCCGCACTTGCTAGACTTGGACTTGTAGTCAAATTTGTGGATGACAGATGTACAGTTCATGATCTCAGTTTTGGTGATGAAATTGTTGCATCTGGGCTTTTGTGCCGTGGGCTGTATAAGCTCACTTTGTATGACAAGTGTGGACAAAATTTTGCAAATGCTGTTGCAGATTCAAGGGCTATTTCAGATGCAAAACTTTGGCATGCACGTTTTGGTCATCTGAATTTTGCCAGTTTGCTGCGTTTGCAAAAATCTGATATGGTTGCTTCTTTGCCGCCTCTTGAAGCACCTATCAAACATGTTTGTGAAGGCTGTATTCTGGGTAAAATGCAGCGTTCTAAGTTTCCAAAGGATGGTTCAGTTAGGGCCACATGCAGGTTGCAGCTTGTGCATAGTGATGTTTGTGGGCCCATGCAAACTCCGTCCTTGGGCAATTACCTGTACTTCGTGACTTTCATTGATGATTACTCCAGGCATGCATGGGTATTTCCGCTTAAAGCAAAGTCCGAAGTTTTTATGTGCTTCAAACAATTTTTGGCTATGGCTGAAAATGTCTCAAAATGTACTATGGGCACCCTCCGTTCCGATCGAGGGGGGGAGTATATGTCTCATGAATTTAATGCATTTCTGGCTAGTCGTGGGATAAAACACCAATGTACAGTGCCTTATACACCTCAGCAAAATGGTGTTGCTGAGAGGAAAAACAGGTCACTAACGGAAATGGCACGATGTATGGTCAAAAGTCAAGCTTTACCGCATTCTTTTTGGCTTGAGGCCATCATGTGTGCCACTTATGTACTTAACAGGTGTCCTACGAAAGCTTTGCAGTCTATTACTCCATATGAAGCATGGCATGATAGAAAACCTTCTATTGAGCACATGCGTGTTTTTGGCTGTTTGGCATATGCTTTGGTGCCACAAGTGCAGCGCAGGAAATTGGATGATAAGGCTGTCAAATGTATTTTTGTTGGTTATAGTGCTGAAAGCAAAGGTTACAGGTTGTATCACCCGCAAACAAAACGTATTTTGGTTTCACGGGATGTAGTGTTTGTGGAAGATTCTGTTCAACCCTTGCTGTCATGTACTAGAGACAGTAATGTAAGCTCACAGGACATTTATGACACTTTGTTGCCTCTTTTCAGTGGTGGAAATACGAATGTAAGTTCCAATGAGGCAAATGTACAGCCTATGGGGGTTTCTGAAAATGTTTTAGAACAGCCTATTACTGATGCAGATGTACATGATGTACTTGATGAGGAAAGGGCTGAAAATGAGCAGGCTAGAGGTATGCCAAAATGGCTGGTGCACACTTTGCGTGACAGTAAATTGGATGCACCTTTATCTAGTCGTACTCGTTCAGGCTCTCGCCATGCATCTTATGCATCAGATTGTTATGCTTTGGCTGTGTCTAGTTTACATGATGTTGAGGAGCCTCTGTCTTTTGATGAAGCACAGAATTCAGAAAATTGGATTGCTGCCATGAAATCAGAATATGATGCACTTATAGAGAATGACACATGGACTTTATGTGAATTGCCTCCTGGCAAAAAGGCCATTGGTACGAAGTGGGTTTACAAGTTGAAACGCAAGCCGGATGGTGAGATCGATCGCCATAAGGCTCGACTTGTTGCAAAGGGTTATGCACAACAAAAAGGCATAGATTATGAAGAGACTTTTGCTCCAACTTGTCGTATGACTACTGTGCGTTTTCTATGTGCATTGGCAGCTCATTTTGGTTGGGATGTACATCAATCAGACATTGTTACTGCTTTCTTGAATGGTGACATATTTGAGGAAGTTTATGTAACGCAGCCTCGCGGTTTTGTCATAAAAGGACAAGAGGACAAAGTGTGCAAATGTAAGAAGGCTTTGTATGGGTTGAAGCAATCTCCTCGTGCTTGGTATGAGAAAGCTGACACTCATTTGGTTAAACGAGGCTTTCGTAACAGTCCAACAGAAAGCACATTGTATGTAAAGCGTGAGGATGATGTATTTCTCATTGTGGTTCTTTATGTTGATGATTTGTTGATCACTGGACCAAATGAGAGACATATTGCTGAATTTAAGGCTGATTTGAATGCTACTTTCAAGATGAAAGATTTGGGGCTGTTGCATCATTACTTGGGTATACAGTTTAAGCAGTGTGATGGTGGTATTGCCTTGTGTCAGAAAAGTTACATAGAGACATTGCTATGTAAGTTTGGACTTGAGGATTGCAAACCTATTGCCACTCCCATGGAAACAGGTTTGAAGTTGAGTCTACATGATGCTGGCGATCCTGCTGATGTCACTCTTTACCAAACTGCTGTTGGCTGCCTCATTTATGTATGCAACACGAGGCCAGATATTCAGTTTGCAGTCTCGCAGGTCAGCAGATTTATGCATAGCCCAGGGTCTAAGCATTGGCAGGCTGTCAAGAGGATTTTCCGCTACCTTAGTGGCACTTTACATCTTGGCTTGTTTTATCCCAAGGGGGGATCATTGCCGCCAGACTTACATGCTTTTTCGGACTCAGATTGGGCTGGTTGTTTTGACACGCGAGTGTCCACAAGTGGTTTTTGTTTCATGCTTGGCAGTTCATGTATATCATGGTTGAGCAAGAAGCAACCTACTGTGGCCACTTCGAGTTGTGAGGCTGAGTACAGGGCAGTCTTCACAGCTACGGTTGAGTGTGTATGGCTCAGACGCCTTATGGCTGACTTGGGTGTTGGACAGGACACTGCCAACACTATCTACACTGACAGTCAGAGCGCATTGGCAGTTGCGAGGAACCCAGTTTTTCATGCTCGCACAAAGCACATTGAGGTGCATTACCACTATGTCAGGGAGAGGCTCTCAGCAGGAGAGATCAGCTTGGCTTATGTGCCAACACAGGACAACCTTGCAGATCTTTTCACAAAGGCATTGTCTCGTGAGAAGCTTGAAGCTTTCCGCAAAGCTTTGGGCTTACTCCCCTTTGTGGACTGATCCTGTCCTCAGGGCATGGCACTTCCCTTTACTCATGTGCCAGCTCTCGTTCACCGCATCACTCCAGGGGGGATTTGTTACCATATACATGTGGTAGTGATGTGTGTGAACACACTAGGACCGCCGGGGCATTTTTTCCCTCTTTAGGAGGTTTTTTCCCCCGTGCATTATATATACGCCCATCACTCTAGGGCTATCTATCTTTCCATTGCACACTAAGGAATACACTCTCTATTGTGTGCCTTGAGCTTCCTTCGTCTTCTCCAAGCTGTGTGTGTTTCTCTGCAACCCTAATTCCAACAGTGAGGTTCTTGATTGTGGTTTAGTTGGCCTTCCAGAGTGTTGTATGTGTAGGATGGTCTCAGCCTGACAAGCTAAAGAGATTTCCTCCGTGTGCCTATCGTGTCATCTCTGTCCTCGATTGACATTATGTTGATCTAGGTAGTGTTTGCATGCACTTCATGGGTGTGTGAGTCGCTTCCGTCCAACAATATGTATGGCAAGGTGCACAACATATATGTGAGAGGGGGAGTGTTTCTGAGCGCAAACACAATACAGTCAAATGCGAGCAGAATAGTTAGTTGCGTGCAAATAAATGAGAATGATCGGGAACACTATGAACTCTCTCCTATCAAAAAAGAGCGCACAACTGCATTGAGTGTGAGTTATGGTACATTTGTCCTATATTCGGTCCTGACAAGAAAGATTCGCACAAATCACAATGTATATTATTGTTAAAAATAAATCATGCAACTAAAAACTATTTTTTGAAAATGCCAAAATTTGAGATAAAAACAAAGAAAATTCGAGCTGTCTTTACGGTAGCCCGCCATCCATTGCTCGCGTTGCATTCTTTCTCTAACGCTTAAAGGACCAAATTTGAGTCCAAACTTTCTCTAATGTGTACTTGTGAGAGGAGGTGCCTTAGTGCAACAACGTGCTCCTTGGCGGTGTGTGTATGTGTGTGTGTGTGTGTGTGTAAGGTTCTTGTTAGTTTTTTGGTCGATTAAGAGATTGTTTTGTAGCCAAATGAAGCCACATGCATGTTTTGAAACTATGATATCCAAGGAAATTACTAAAAAATTGTGTGCCAAAACAAAGAAATTTTGTGTTCTATAGATCCATATAGTTCTTTATTGTGATGAGTATCTAGTGCTATAACAAAATGGCAGTTGAAGTTCCTTTGCCACGAGTCATAAACTTCCCTTTGGGATGATGGTCGTTGGGAAACTCCTATGCCCAAAGGCCCAAGAGCAAAATTCACTAGGTGAAATAAAATGCCATCTACCACGAGCATTGACCCCACCATCAATATTGACAATCTTTACTTATTTCACCCTAGGGCCTATCAATAGATAAAGCTCCAACATTCCCAATGGCCATCAAGTAGTGGATTTCGAAATTAAAATTCTTCTTTAATTGCCTCACCTCCCTGGTCACAATGTATTCTCTCAAGAAGCCTTTGTTTTTTTGAACACGTACCTGCATACGATAATGAGACTATGGGCTATGAGAGCAAAAAAGACTCCTTCAATGTCATTTATTCTTTCAAATGACGTGAGTATCATTGCCATTAGTTATATCACCTTGTGCCAAACGTTGCAAGTCGCTTGACTAGCCTAGATAAGAGGTAGGATAGTCACATGCTAAAGAGGTTTTTAAACTACATTGAGAGAGAGAGAGAGAGAGAGAGAAAGAGAGAGAATACAACACTATGAATGAGGCCAAGGTAGAGATGTAGTCATTGTAGCGATGAGAGCAAGGCCAAGGGGAGGTGGAATGTGGGCAGCCTCTATGTGTGTGTGTGTGCACGCATGGAAACAAATGGTGCAAGCATTACGGCATGCATGCCCTTTGCAACTTGGCCCTCTTGATCTGGACATCTCTCTCCCACAAATACAAGGTTTATGCATGTTACCTCTCCTCTCTCTCACATGCATAAATCACACGCACTAGCACCTCTCTCTCTCTCACCGCCCTTCTCTCTCATTCTCTCTCGTAAACTATGAGGTCCCTTGGGAATGGTTCTATGATGTTAACGACTTTGTTCTCTTGTTTTTCTTTTTCTTCTTCTCTCCCTAGACACAATCGGATCCATTGCCACAATGACCTTTTTTTAGCTCAATTTTTGGGCGTGCAAATGGTGCACTTGCATCAATATCCGCATTTCTACTTGTTCTGTGCATTTCCCCGTAGTTGCTATAAGTTCTTGTTGTCTGGATTCTTGGGACAATCCTCTAGAAAGTATTCTCCTTTCCTTCCCCAATGTGAATTGTATATTGTAACGGTCGGCACTTTGATATGCTTGTCCATAGGAAGCTCTTGTTGTGAATTTCCTTCTTTTGTACTCGCCAAATTTCAAGTTTCATCTTTAATGATGCTCAACATCAAGCTATAAACTTCTCCGTCTCATCCTTGATGCTACCTTTGACTTGGTTCTTCGATAAGGATCTCTTCAATTGGCTGATTTATATGATTAACCATTTGTGGCTCTCGGCAAATAACTTGACCATTTTAGTCCATGTACATTGAACCAGACTATGTATGCACCAAGTGTATGGTTTGCTAAGTTGTGTAGAGTCCTAGATATTAGCTTAAATCAATTTTGTGGGCATCTACCTGCACTTCGTCATAGAGTTTGCATTACCTAGCTCCTATTGGAAAAGTGTGTGTGTGCGGATGCATGCGTGCGTGGTGCGGATGCGGTGCAGTGTGTGTATGCGAGAAGGGGAGAGGGAGAAAGTAGAAGTTGTATGTGGTGGAGCAAGACTCAAATGATCTACTCCTTATTGTTGTATATATGTACAACTAATAAGGTGGTCAGTGGGCGGGTGCCCATAGCCTGAGCAGTCGAGCAAGGCACATATGCCTTTACCCCAACAATCTCCCACTTAAAGGCGAATGTGACGATAAGTGGGTCCTACTAGTGAAACTACTAGTATGTACAAGAAAACAGATGAGAGACTCTCTCGACCTATGCCCACTGGCTCGCTCAGTCAATCTACATGTAGCCGTATCGGCTCTAATGATAGCGAGCGTGGTATCCACGCTAGAGCCTGCATGTAAATCCCGTAGACAACTCTGTATGGTCTGCAAAACTCCACTATGCATCATGCTAAGGTCATTCGCTATATGACTTACAATCCTTGATGCAAACGCTCCCACTATAGCTGCTAGGTCGGGTCTCGACACTAGTAGATCGTACATGAGATGCTCGAATACTGACAAAATCTACATAAACCTGGTTGTACTCGCCACCCCTATGCTATCTGCATGTACTGCATCATCAAGACTACCCATCATGTATGGATGTGTCAATGCCGACACTGGGATGGCTACGTCCCTCTTACCCATAGGCAAAATCGTGTGTCTTGGATTCAACTCATCAGCCTCTAGCATGAGGATATCAAAGAACTCCACGTCTGTCATCTCTACATGTATCTCTAGGGAGCATACCCATTCTACCTCTACCTGCACAAACTCTGACGACACCTGTTGTGTCTCACTAGAGCACTACCGCTCTACCTCTGTCACTACAGAGTGTACTGGCACGTCCTCCACAACTAAATGCTCTGTCTTGTGAGCATGGTGGAGCTCACCGGCGAAGGAGACATGTCTCGTGCCTTGCTCAAAGCATGCCAACAACAAAATAGAGACCATGTCGTGTTGAACCTCAAACACATGCATAGGATATACCAAGCCACTGCGGGCACCTCTGGCAATCAATAATGAACTGCAATGCATCTAGAAAGACTGCTCTCTAAGCAGTGCCTGACACCCAAAATGTGCTAACCGTCTCACTGAGATCAAGCTCTGTCTTTAGGAATCGCAACCCTTGAGCGAGTACTTCCGAGTGGAGGAGAAACCAAGAAAAAACATACAATTAAAAAGATGGTTGTCAAGGCCTCAATAATACTCTGTAAAGGATAGTGTAGTAAAGTAAACCTATTGCATCTCAATTATTCTTAAACAAAAGAACTATACTCTTACTTTAATGTGTTCACACACACACACACACACACACACACACACATTGATACATATTCACAAATGCAAATGCAAAATATACCAGCAATGAGAGCATTAATGCTAAATGCAAGGACCTCTTAACTTGTCCTTATTACACAAATAAACTCTTTAGGCCACATCCTAGCTCAACGGTGATTGACGGCAAAATACCCCACAATGCAAAACTATTACAAACCAAGACACTTAAACTACTACTGTACCACACTCTACCCAAGGCTTGAAAGAGCTCCACTTTGGTCAAGGCTGCTTGGTGCATAAACTCATGGACATGAGAGTCACAACCTAGAATTTGGAGAAACACGCGATTGAGACTCCCGTCCCCCCTGGCAATGGTGCTATCTATGGCAACAAAAAGAGAAAATCCAAGATGTATCCTGTAGTAATAAGTGTAATCCTTTTTCTTTGGTGTAATAGAACCTTTTCCCCCTTGTGTTGTCTAAGTACATTTATCCCTCTTGATGATAAATGCTCCACCCAGAGAGTAAGAAACTCTATTGTATCTAGGACTCTTTCTATTACAATCACTTGGCATAGAACATGATAAATTTTAAAAGTGTGCTAATTTTCTCCATTGTTTTAGACTAACATTTATTCAAATATAGGTTGTTGAGCATTTTATGTAGATCCTAAATAGCATCCAATCATCCTATTGCCAAGAAATTATAAACAAATAGAGCCATGAATGTCCACCATTGTGTTCCACATGGATAAACATATGTATATATTGCAAGTGAATCATGTTCCTTACCAAAAGATCTTAAGGAACCTAATAGCTTCTAACCTTACCAAAGGACCTACACATGAACTTGGTACACCTCCAATAGCCCACAATGGAACAAACTTTGAATAAAAATCTCAAATCTGCATAAACAATAGAATGCTAACACCAAAGCATTTTGTATCTCTACATGACTTTTACACCGAAAAGGATTTGAAATGAAACCACATTTATTGCTAACACCATTGTACTTATTATATATCCTATCACTAACAATCTCATGTTGATTTTATTGCACGTCGCATAATGGTACATACCTTCAAGATGCAAGCACAAGTGCGCACTGGGGAGAAACTCACATTGAATCACATGACAACCACCTAAAGCATATGTGTTGTGCCCCCATACTTGGACATCTATATCAAGCAAAACATAAAAGGGTGGATGCCCCTAGCTATTCAAAATTCGAGTATAATCAAGCAAGCCAATTATCCAAAATGGATAGAGTGGATAATTAGGGACAACTATGCCTCTTTAAGCCATAGTAGGTAGCTATGACCACTATCTTTGTCACATACATGTGCAATTATGGGAGTGCATGTCGGAAATTGACAGAGGGCATAGTTTGATGCCACATTGAATCTTGCCCCTTAAAGAATGGTAGCCACATTGTGATCACAACGTGAAGCCTAACAAAGGCTCTTCATGCAGAGGCTCAATGAATCAGAGGCACATTTGAATCTTGCCACTTAAATCACAATGCAAATCCTAGCAAAGTCTCTTCATGCAGAGGCTCAATGAATCAAATGCACATTTGCTATTCAACTTGCATGCTTTACCCCATCAGAAAAAACTGTCCATGGATCTTGAGTAGCATTTGGATGGGCATTATCTTATCATCTATATAGTACCTCTCAAGCTCACCTAGTTATATGGCCACAAGGGGTTTCATGCCTCGTCTCATGAAATTATTTCAAGAATATCAAAATCCTACCATTCACGAGGACTAGAGTTTCGGCCACCAATAACCCAAGGAATACTAAATGGCACATATTACTTAAATTTTCTACGATGGATGCCTAAACCCTTTTAAAGCGTAAGTTGGTATGGTGAAAAGGATTCTAACACTTAATTCAAAGAATAATTAGGGTCCTTGCTTTGAGGATTAACTGTGCTACAAGGAAGTGCTACATCAATGTCAGTGTTCCACAATAATAGCCCACTTGAACCAATATTATAAGTTATTAAGCATTAATTGTTGTGTCTAGAACATATGTAACAATGAGTAGGACTTCGTTTGATATGGTCAAGTGTTCAAGAAAAATCATTTTTGCAAACCAACAAAATTCCTTTCCTTGGTCCCCAAAGAGTTGGTCTAGCGGTAAGGCTTTGGCCTCTCAACGTTTGGGTTGTGGGTTCAAATCCCCTGTTGGGTCACTCTCTAGAGGGACACCTTGTGCTCACCTGGTGTTCACGTTGCTAGAGCTCTTGCCCTTGGACACTTGATTGAAGGCTCCTCCTGGGTTGGGTCACCCGACAAGGAGGTTCCTAGCTGGTTGCTACGAGTTCTCTCCGTCGTTCCAAGCATGCGCTTCATCAACTACGTGGCCATGGTGATGCCTATGTGTGGCTCTTGCCTCAATGCGCAGCCCTTGCCTGACCATGTAACATGGCTAATATTTGGAACGGATAAGCACCTCCCCTTGTGAGCCCTCTGGTGTGTTGAAAAAAAAAAATCCTTTCCTTGATTTTGTTAGGAGGAAATTTTAGAAAATTAGGTTAGTTTTAAAGGGTTTTTACAATATTTTTCTCTATTTTGGGACGGAATTCGTCTTGCCCTTAATCAAAAATTAAAAATGCTACGATATTAAGTTGAGACGTATTTTTCTCGAACACTAGTGAGGGCCGTGTTCACGTCGACGTGCGGTAATTGGTACAAGAAGTGACTCAAGCCTTGATATCGGCTAGAAAACCTTCACTCGTTGCATAGCTTGATGGCCCTCACTCGCTACACAGCCTCACAACGGCATGCACATTTTGTCAACAACTTGACAGCCCTTGCTTGTTGTTGTGCTTTATCGACAACCCTGACTCGCTGGGGTATTTGCTGTAAAAATTCATGGACGAGTGCATGCCGACGTGCAGTGATATGTCAATGCAAACGAATGCTCATGGAATCCATATGAGTTTTCAATTGGCGACTTCTTTTTCTCATAACTAATACTCAAGAATGTTGACGTGGTGGATGGGTTGGCACGTACCTATACCCAAGGCACTTAAGTGCCCATCGAGACAACACAGAGTGATTTCATGATTGGTGTCGTCTCCATCGAAACTTGTTCCAGAATCCATAACAACTGAGCTCTATCTCCACGTGGTCTCCTTGGCCAAGCTACAGGTCTCCCACATCTGGAAACATGCCATGATCGCCATGAAGGAGGGAAAGGCTTCCCTTGCGCTTCTGCTTGTTGCAACCACTTATACTGGCGAGGAATATTTTGCATTACCAACACGTCCTCCTTCGCCCTATGTATATGTCATGGTTGACGACCCTGTGGCTGAAAAGGTCCTCCTCCACCTCCATCACATCCATATATATATCATCAAGGTCAGCGGCATGTCGACGCAACAATATTGAATCGACACCAACCCGGATCATTGCAGCCAATTGTAGCCCCCTATCGGAGGTCACACATGACTCTAGTACTAGTGATGTTGCGTTGATGCATACTAAGAAGCGCTTGATTAGTGCTTTAGATGCAAGTCTAAACATTTTAGCATTGACCATCTCGCACAAAGTTGTTTTACACTCCCATGCAAGGACCTTACCCAATGTATCGAGACCGCTTTTGTATTAAGCTCCACCCATCTTGAAAGGCTCCAAACCATTAAAAATGGTGGTTCTACATAGTCAATAATGAGAATTATACATAAGATTCCAAGCTTGCTATAGTGGCAGGATTTATTACAAAGAATGCTTGGAAATGGCAGAGTGCCCTTATTGCTAAAATCTCTACTCCAGGGCTTCGCAATTGGTCTTTTCTTCTTCACGTAGGCCATCAAACCATAGCCTCGCTTTACCACAAACCAGGAGTGGGAACACTTGCACCGCACCATCTTCTCTCTGCACACTACTCTCTAGTAGAAAGAAACCATAGTCTAGGAGCCAGGTTTTTTCATTTTCAACCCCAGGGAAAATTAAAAAAACCTATCCACACCATCTCTAGCAGCGCTTGCTCTTCAAAGGCCGCACTTTTGGCATCGAAAATTCTACCACTTTGACTTCAAATAGGAGCACCAAAGTGCTCCTCAGTGGGGACACTAGAAGATGGAGAAGGGGAAGGGGGAACACACCCGAGACACAAACAAACTACCTCTCTATAGCCCAAGATATGCACAACACCCCAATCCACTCAAAAAATACCTTCAAACAACTCACTCATGCTAGCAAACCGCCATTTGCACACAACATGACGCACACACGCACCGACAGAACACCACGCCGCACTCACATTCCATTACCATCTGTCTCTACCCTCTCACCACACACACCAATGCTCTACCTCACTCTCTCTGCACACAAGAACCGTCGGATCGGGTGGGCACACACCTCCACAAGCCGACATCACGAACACAAGACAAGAGCAGGAGAAAGAGAAGGGGGGAAGGGGAGAATCGACACCAAAACGGGGCAATGTAGTCTTTATTTCTTTAAAAAAACTTCTTTACACAGGCACGAGCGCCAAAACACGACTAGCTCGACAAACATCACACTATCCAAGCTTTATTTCACACAAAGACATGGGGGGTGAGCCCTCATTGGCTTCTTGTTGCACCATAAACTTCACAATGCAAGCTCACCCTCCACGAGAACGGCCTCTCAAAAATACTCTTTTTTTGGCCTCCTCAAAAGGACCCCATGGTCGGTAGCTGAGAGAACCCCTCCAAAAAAAAAGCCCCCAAAAAATGAGCAAGAGTGTGTTTTATAGGGCTCCCCTCTTTTTCAAACTATCTATTTTCTTTTTTCACCTTTCCAAACAAGTGATAAAATCACCGTGAGGCATATTAGAAATTTCTTTTTGACATGCAATTTTTCAAGTCCCCTTTCATATGCTTTGTGTAATGCGATCAACTTATATAATTTTTCATATATAATGTTAACTCAAGGGTATAAACACAAAAAATGATAGGTTCTAGCAGTTAAATGACATGAGATTTTTGTTAAGCAGTTGTTTTGATAGGCAAAATAACCCTTGCCAAGAAAAATAGGTGTCATTTTTAGGCCTTGATCTGAGTCTAAATCTCGCTTTAAAAGCTCTACATCTCTAAGCTTTAAAGTCGTATGCTCTAGATTCCACTTTAAAAATTCTATATCTTTAAACTTCAGAGCACCCTTTACAAATTTACAACTCTAGATCTCTAAGTTATAAATCTCATTTTAAAAGCTCTAAAGTTCTAATCCCTAACACTTTATCGCTCGGGGTGACCCTACTCCTACTTGTGAGTTTATGTAACCTTTTCACTTTCTTTAATTCAAATTTTTACGTTCTTTTTTTAAAAAAAAACTATAGGTTCAATAAGTTGGAGACTTCACTTTAAAGTTTTACATCCTTAAGTTCTACACTTAGCTTTAAAATCTTTAAAAATCAAAATAAAACATATGTAGAGATTAAGGCTCCAAAGCATAGATCCCTTCCTTACTTAAAGTTTGAAGTAGCAAAAATGACAACTTTAGTCTATCACCTATCACCTAAAGGGTGAAATAACTTCTTAAAATGAAAAGTTAATAGCTAGGTGTTTATCATTTAACCTCTAAAGGTTTCAACATTTCATGCTTTCAAGGGCAACCCAAAATATTTTCTTTGGTAAACGAGCATTCATTTTATATTTCAAAACTAAAGACATGCCTATGAGTAGATTTACACTCTTCGTTTAAATGAGTGATCACTATTTTATTTCAACCAATCAACGTTTTTGGCCTATCAAAAAATGCTTAAAAATACAACTCAACCTCTTTTTTAACCTACCCAAAGGGCAAAAGCTATAGCAATGCCTTCTCTTTTTGCTTACTAAAATGGGAAAAAAATTGAGTTATATTTTTAAGCATTTTTTGATTGATAAAAAAGGTTGATTGGTTGAAATAAGATAGTGGGTATTCATTGTTGCAAAACTGTGTCAAAAAAATGATGAAACATTGAAATGGTGGTCTTGAAAAGCAGGCATTATTGTGATTTGTGTCTTTGAGACTCGGGTTTTGAGGGATGTCGTCGCCTTGATACCTTTGTCTTGGGAGGTGGATGGTTGGCATGAAGTGGGGTGAGGTTTTTGAGGCCATTATGAATTGTCCTCTCTCTCTCTCTCTCTCTCTCTCTCTCTCTCTCTCTCTAAACCCCCCGAAGTCACCCTTGCAAAACCGTATGTGCGTGAGAAAGAGAGAGTCGTGCATGCAAATTATCTAACACAGCAATCGATACACTACATAGCACGTTAAATGCAGCTTGGAATGGGGGGCACTTAGCCCTCGGAAGTCGCCCCTGCAAAACCATATGTGCGTGAGAAAGAGAGAGTCGTGCATGCAAATTATCTAACAGAGCAGTCGATACACTACATAGCACGTTAAACGCAGCTTGGAATGGCGGGGACTTAGCCCCCCGAAGTCACCCCTGCAAAACCGTATGTGCGTGAGAAAGAGAGAGTCGTGCATGCAAATTATCTAACAGAGCAGTCGATACACTACATAGCACGTTAAACGCAGCTTGGAATGGGGGGGACTAAGTCCGTAATCAAGGGAAGAGAGAGAGAGAGAGAGAGAGAGAGAGAGAGAGAGAGAGAGAGAGAGAGAGAGAGAGAGAGAGAGAGAGAGAGAGAGAGAGTAAAGGCTGCCATACCTGCTCAGGTCCTTTTGGGGCGATAGAGGAGAAGCATGCTTGCAAGTGTGGTTGAGGTGGGAAAGAGAAATTTGTGTGTGCAGACTTTGCAAACCAGGGGAAGGTGGTTGAAATAGGCAAGCTGCCTGTAGGTTTTCTAAGGCTCGCAAAGAGGGAGGGCGAGCATGCTAAGGAGGCAAATCCCATGGGCATGAGAGGACAGCCCCTCGTTTCGATGGGCAGGAGCAAATTGGCCATGGCTGTAGCTGGCCTCTGCAGAAAACTATCTGACACCACACCTCCCATGCCTATTGCCGTTCTTCATCCATGTTGTGCCTTTCTTCTTGAGCTGCCATAGCCGGCCTCACCACCTCCATTACACCATGTGCCTGATTATAAGCCCGTGCCTGATTGACCTATGATCCTCTACATGCATCCCTACTTTTTGACTTGTTGCAGCATGGCTAACACAATTCTCTTCGCCCTCATCTACTGCTCTAGCTCGGATTTGCACGCGTGTCTGCCTATAGTGCATTATTGTCGTTGTCTGATTGCAATCTGTCCCCCACCAGAGAGTTGGGCTTAGGGTGGGCAGCTTGTCTAAATGTAAGCATCTTGGGAAATTGGGGTGGAGCTCTTGATTAGTGTTGAGTGCTTCGACCTCTTAAGGCACTAAGGGCTTGACGATTACCTTTGTGGCATCTACAGAGGACTCAACTGTATTAAATCAGGTATCACATACGTAAGCTTTAAAAGATAAGTCTTCTTTGTAGCAGAATAAGAACTCGTTCTTTTGCATGGGTGTAGGTCCAAGAGCGCTTTAAGGTGGATATCAAAGAGCTACATGAGCAAATTGATGCTACGACCTACAATAAGTTCTCATTTTTAAGAGGTTGTGTTGTTCTTTACCTTTGGAAGTTAAAAAAGCCCTTTCTGTTTCTTTGGATGATGATCATCTTTTATGTACTTGCAGTGCAATCATAGAAGATGCCGTTGGTTTTCACAGAGCTTCACTCTGTACAGAGGAGCAGAGCAACCTTATTAAGTGCCTGGAATTTGTTCTGGTAATGTTGTTTCCTGAGTTGGAGGAAAGTGATCGTTGAGGCGTCTGCTTGGACTAATGTTGTTTTCTTTTCAAGGCATGTTTACTTAAATGAAGCTGGAATGATTCAAATATCTGAAAAGCAGCTCTAGTCTTCATCATGGCTAGGGTCATCTGTGCTTTGAGGCACAAGCTTATTTGCTTTGTGCCTAAGTAACCTATAGAAAAGGTGAATTATTGGCAGAGTAGATTTTGAGGGTTTGCTAGCATGCTTAGCCTGAATTAATGGTAGTTTTTGTTATCTGTTGTTGTGCCACTTGAGAGAGTGTTAAGCTTCTGCCTTCTGTTGACCTTCAGTGTTTAATCACAAATTAACTCATGTCTGGCATCAAGTTAAAATACATGGTTATCATTGTACTGAGGAAAGCTTTTGTGATTTTTTTTAATAAATTAGTTCATGTCTGTTGTGAAGTTAAGACATAGATATTGTATTCTAGGAGAACTTTATTGATATCGAAGCCCAGGATGTGTTTACTTAAAAGGTACAAGTTTATTCTGTTGTTAAATACGCCGTTTGTGAAGGCTTCACAATATCTCTGTTTACAACAAACACAGAGGACATCATACATAGTAGGTATTTGCAAAAAATGTGATGAATTGTCTTTCAATTTAGGTAGATGTATCTTGCATATATATGTAGAACAGATGTCAATTGTGCGCATAATTTTGAATTTGAAAGGTTTAGAATGAATTGTTGTCTTAATTATTACTAGCAGTGAGCAGTGGGTTCTTGAAAGTGGCATGCAATGAATGCTACTGTCTTGAAAATGTTGAATACTGGGACAATCTACTACATAAATGAAAGTGAAATTTTTTAGTAAAAACTTTTGTCTTGGAGAATGGGAATCTTACACACACACACACACACACACACACACACACACACTCACTTATGTTCTTCCTCTCCATCAGCCTGTGCCATTGGAATCTTGGTGGCCCCTAACCCACCACCTCAACCTCCTAAAGCACTCCCTCGTCACCAACAAAACGCTCTCAGCCTTCCTCCTCTGCTCCTCTCCTAGAACCTCAATAAGGTCCACGTCCTTCGAGGCCTCATTTCTCCTTTATCGTCCGCTGACTTGGCACCACTCGTGAGCCCTCTGTAAATTGCCCATGAGGTTGTGCAAGGTCTGGAGTAGGGCCTACGTCACCCCGAACATCTGGTCATTGGAATACAGTGGTGGAGGTGTCGCATCCCAACTCCTGGGGCTTCCTCCCACCGCCTTCTCCCCTTCCATTGTTGCGTGTTGTTGCTCATGTGGATTCTGGGCCTTCTGCTTCTTGATCACTGCCGCTCTCAGTATTTGGTAGCTCAAGCTCACTCAAGTTATCACTAATAATAACTTGCATCATCCTCTTCTTCAGCATAGTCATAATTGGAAAAATTGGTATCCTATATCAATATTAGCATATCCCGAAATTTGGGGAAAATGCAGTGTTTGGTTATACTGGGCTTTCGAGCTTAGAATTAGGGGAGGGAGGGAGGTTTGAGAGATCTATCATCTGAGAAAGGGAGACAAGCAAAGTAGAGCAATGGTGATTTCCGCAAGGGGATTGATCTTGGAGGGAATCTTGACTTGCATCGAGTTGCACAAGCAGAACCTCCTCTTGCCTTGGCAAGAACACTTATAGACGGTGGTGGGCAAGGGTCAATTGCAGCATTGAGCAGTAGTACTCAGCTCCCCTTCCGCACTAGGCCAGGCTATCTTCTTCAATATGATCACCTCTTCTGGCTCTCAGTAATTGAACTCTGTTTGGCAGCCATGGAACTTACATATAATGACAAAATTGAGATTAAACTGGTCTTCCCACGTAGACAATCAAAATCTGACCAGAGTTGGTCTAGTGGTCCCTAGGTGGGTGTATAGCCAGACCATTAGACTTCACAATAGGGGTATGTGGGATTTTACTATTGTTCATGGCCCTCTAACCTAGGAGACCTGTCCACCATTTTCATGTAAAGTTGTAACAAATTTAGCAGCTTAGAAGCAGGATCGATGCAATCTATATCCTAGTGATTTGTTGTGACTGTTCTGGGTCTCTCTCTCTCTCTCTCTCTCTCTCTCTTTCTCTCAAAGCCTTAAGGTAAGAAGGGGGGTTCACACTCAGACGAAGCCCCCACTCCAAGCATCTGCTCCCAACATGGCATGTTTAAAGGGAGGTGCGAGCTCTCAATGGACAAGAAAAATTGGGCCTTCCAAGTTCAAAAACATTAGGGCTCCAAGCGTTCCCGCTAAGACTTATCGTGGTTTATCCTTCATAAGGTGATCTGAACAGGGGCCAAGTTACGTGTCCTATATGCCATTCTAGTATATAAGGGTCAATTGCAACATTGAGAACCTCGAATTAGTACTATTCCTTGATAGCTCATTAGACAAAGGTAAAAAATCTCTCTGTAATAGTTGCTACTAACCCAGGCCTCAAACCTTTTTTGACCACATCATCTATTGTCTTTTGCAAAGATTGTGCAAACTCAAGTCTACTTGGCGACCACAGCTATCGTCCGCTTGCCACCAGGTTGTACACACACATAAAATGGAATGGGAGGGAGGTAACTTTTGCAAATCTAGCCACACCTCTTTGTAGGGAGGAGGGGGTACCTTGAAAGTTGAAACCAATTAACCTCATTTTGGAATATAGTAGGTATCATCCTCAGTGATCTCAATGCTGCTATGGATTTTGCTATGCAAGTCCATTCACGTGTAAAAGCAATTGTCTCATGAACTTTCAATCTAACCTTACGTCTTACGGCCTTCGCATGAAGGGACATGTACCTTAGTTATAAAATCGGTCACTTTGTTCTTTCTTCTATATCTCTTTGGAGGCCGGCCTTGTCATTTTATCACTTGTTATTTTAGGCAGCAAAAAGAAGGCATCTCTATAGCCTTTGCCGTTTGGCCATGCCAAAAAGGACCAAGCAGAAGCGTAGACGCTAGTGCTCTTCACTTGAGCTCTCACTTAAACAATCTTTTCCCCCCCTTAGCTTTCAAGCTCATTCCATTTCTCTCTAAAACTCCAACCAACCTTTTCCTTTTACATTTACCATGAGGAGGTTAAGCCTTCGCATCCCATGCCGTCGGTGCTCACAGACTCGATTAATGAGCCATAAAATCATGCCGAGTCCCACCATGTCATTTCCAAGCCGTGACAATCCCGCCATGTTTTGAGCTTCTTGAGCTAGTCAACCAAGGCGAAAAAAACCTCTGGGACCGCTCTACTAGCAACTGCTGCCAAACTCTAAACAATGCTTATCTCAATCATCGTAGCTCCGATTGTCAAATTGTCAATTCTTGCCAACCCCATACATTGCATACTACATTCCAAAACCTTGTCGAGGCCCAAAAAACGCCAAATAGCACAACTTCCAATGTGGTCAAGAGGACGGACACCTAGCCCCCGACAAATCTTTATCAGACAATAACTTTCCTATTTGAGACCAATCGGCAATCTTGAAAGATTGACATTCTCAACAATTTGAGCACTCCAATCCCATCCACTGACCCCATCACTGGCCACCTGTCCCTGTCTCTTAGGGATCCACAATGCATCCCATCTTTAGGCAGCCGTATCTCACACAACGTGGCTCTGTTTGATGAGCCGTCTGGATGGGATTCTAGAGCATCTTGAGCACCACATTTTTCGGCACTATCCTTGTACTTTGGACACTTTGACTTGCCATGTCGATCGACGCTTTTTGGAGCCTTCTTGGCGTAAAAATCCGCATCGCCTATACATCCCCGCTAACACCTACTTGCCCAGAGCCTTCATTCCTGCTCTAGCCTTCTACACTGCACATGTCTGCAGCCTTAGCCTGACATTGCACACTTTCCAGTCTGGACCAACTTTGATTACACCATCATTGCCCACCCCTAGTTGAACATTTATGTTCAACGACACACATGTTTATTGCACTTAAAAAACTTGCACACCCAAACAAGCACTCTGTACACCACAAAACGCGCTAGAATATGTACCCGACCTTGCTTCTGCTACCCGCATCCATTGCTCAAACAGGTTGCCCAACCCCCTGCTTTACAACATGGACACCACCTGGGTCAAACACCTGGCATTGATCATACCCATCCACGTACATCAGGCTCACATAGTGTCTCACCAAGGCATATAGCCAACCACACACCCAAACTGTCAATAGCATATCCTCACCACGCCAAGCACCCATCTGCAAAAGAGATAAAAAATGTGACTACTTTAGAAACCAAAGATCACCTTACATCTTTGTTGATACCTAGGCTTGCATCTCAAGGTGTTTGGTTATGTGCAATACACCACACCACAACTTTCCCAAACATTTTTTTCGATGAAACAAAAAACACACACACGATGGGTACACTTAAATTTTTTTTGACATGTACAAAAGAAAGGGGGTGTAAGTTATTGCTAACCCCATGCATCATTGAGTGGGTTAACTCATAGTAGAATGACAAGCATCAATGCAACAATAGCTCCATGCTTTAGAAATACGAAAAAAAGTAGTAGAAAAATGTCCATTCTTGGTGTCATTCTCTCTCATGTCATTCTTAGTGTCCAAGAGTTTGCTGCAATCTATTCCCTCCATACTGGACATAGACAACCATTGTGGACACATGTATGTACTGTGCTTCCATGCATTCTTTCACTTCTTGGGAGATAAATGCTTACATCAAGAGCATACATAGCACAACATGGGTAGATGCCATTTAGATATTCGCTTGAGTTTTAGTTCGCTCAAGAAATCTTGCCCAAGCTATCATAAGACTCCTCTGTCCTAGATGAAGAACGTAGCGCACATGTCATAGCGTATATAATGCACCATCGAGCAATGACAAATAAACATCTCCTGCACCTCCAATGTCATACATTGAACCATCGACCAAGTGTAGACAACCAAAGCTCCCACTAGAAATGGTGCTAAACCACCCATGATGTGGTGTGACATTGGAGAGGGGGAAAGAGGGAACACACCCGATACACAAACAAATTGCCTCTCTATAGTCCAGGATATGCACAATACCCCAATCCACTCAGAAAACACCTTCGAACAACTCACTCACACCAACAAACTGCCGTTTGCACACAACACGACGCACACACGTGCTCACAGAACACCACACTGCACTTACATTCCATCGTTGTCTGTCTCTACTCTCTCACCACACACACCAACGCTCTATCTCACTCTCTCTGCACATAAGAATCGTCGGTCAAGTGGGCACACACTTCCACAAGTTGACACCGCGAACACAAGACAAGAGCAAGAGAAAGAGAAGGGGGGAAGGGGAGAATCGACACCGAAACAGGACAATGTAGGCTGTATTTCTTCAAAAAAACCTCTTCACACATGCACAAGCACCAAAACACGACTAGCTTGGCAAACAACACACCATCCAACCCCCAAAAAAATGAGCAAGGATATGTTTTATAAGCCCCCTCTTTTTAAGACTTTGTATTTTCTTTTTTCACCTTTCTAAAAAAGGACCAAACAGAAGCGCTGGCGCTAGGCTAGTGCTCTTCACTTGATCTCTCACTTAAACATTCTTTTCCCCCCCCCCCCTTAGCTTTTAAGTTCATTCCATTTCTCTCTCAAACTCCAACCAACCTTTTACTTTTACATTTACCATGAGGAGGTTAAGCCTTTGCATCCCATGCCATCAGTGCTCACAAACTCAGTTAACGAGCCGCAAATTCATGCCGAGTCCATTTCCAAGCCATGACCATCGGCCATTTTTTGAGCTTCTTGAGCTCATCAACCAAGGCGAATAAAACCTCTGGGACCGCGCTACCAACAACTGCCACCAAACTCTAAACATGGCATATCTCGATCATTGCAGCTCCCATTGTCAAATTGTCAGTTCCTGCCAACCCCATATACTGCATACTACATTCCAAAACCTTGTTAAGGCCCAAAAAATGTCAAATGGCATAACTTTCAATATGGTCAAGTGGACGTACACCTAGCCCCTGACAAATTTTACCTGACCATAACTTTCCTATTCGAGACCCGATCGACAATTTGGAAAGATCGACATTCTCAACAATTTGTGTACTCCAATCCCATATGTTGATCCCAGTTTTGGCCACCTGTCCTTGTTTGTTGGGGATCTACAATGCATTCCATCTTTAGACAACCGTATCTTGCACACCATGGCTTCGTTTGACAAGCCGTTTGGATGGGCGTATAGACATTTTGAGCACCGCATTCTTGGGCACTATCCTTGCACTTTAGACACTTTGACTTGGCATCCCAACTGGCGCTTTTTGGAGCCTTCTTGGCGTAAAAATCCGCATCATCATGCACACATCCCTGCTTCTTGCCCAGGGCCTTCATACATGCTCTAGGATTCAGCTCTGCACTTGCCTGCAGTCTTAGCATGACATTACACACTTTCTAGCCTGGACCAACTTTGGCTACACCAACGTGGAAGATTGCATCCTCATCTAGCAACCAACGTGGAGAAGTGTCACCTTTCAAAGACGTGTAATCAAGAGGAACGCTAAAGGCAAATGTGACATCATCGTCATTGGTATATAAAGCCACCACTCTATCATGTGTCAAAACCACATATGCACTGTGCATAGATCTCAGTTGTTTTCTCATATGTCTGAAACAATGGCGTCTAATGTTCCCTCTGTGACCACGATGCCAACAACGCATACATCGTCAACTACAAGACCGTCGTCTCTTACGAGTCATCATCGTAGGCTCTAAACTATCACACATGTCTGCAACCATAAGTGAATATCAAGAAATATGGCGAGAATACCTAGAAGAAATATGAAAGAGTCTCCCCTCTAAACTGAGAAAAATCTCAAGTACAATCTCTACCATAATCCATGCCAAAATTGGTAGCAAAGTAGGAGATAACTTGACCACTACACAATTATGGAAACCATGATTTAACGCATCAAAATTGATGCTTGCAAACTCAAAACATCACAACAGATCCACAAATGGTATACATGCAGTGCCAAAAGCTTGGCAAACTGGCTCACTCCTAAATGAGTGGCTGTATGGGCCAATACTTGTCCAAAACGCTGTAAACCTGTGAACCCTATACCTGCGAGCTATAGCTAGCTTAAGTTGTATCTACAAATGCATACATAGCATGAAATTGCACAAAATTGTGCTAAAAACTGCTCTGAACTACAAGAAAGCGCAAGTTGCAAGCAAAAAATTGTAGGAAAATTGGCGCACACTATGTTGTCCATCAGTAAGTACGTCGATCGAAAACCAAGCACAAAGCACAACCAACTACCTGTGGTTGAAATCATCGTCCGAGAGCTGCGCTTATGGGAAAATTGCTTCGAAATGGTTCGTCGAAGCTGCTATGCATCTAATGTGTGTTGTCGAAGGTGGAAACTGGGAGTCATCAAAGCCAAAATGCTAGATCGTGACCGAGATGCCAAGGCATGTCCATTGGAGCATATCCACTCTAGAATGGGGCGTGCAAGGAAAGCCGCTAGCGAGGCTACATCGAAGGAGAGCCACAAAGGCTCTTGCTACATCGGAGTTGAGAAAACATGGTCGATGCCACCTTCCGCCGCCGAACGAAAGTGCTCACCAATGTCGTAGCCGTCGATGCTCAAAGTCGAGGTGAATGTTGTCTACGAGAAAGACGGGTCAAAGTTGTCGAGGTTGTCAAGAGAATCATCCAAGAGAAGTGTTCTCAACCGGAAAAAGAACCGTCGATGCTCAAATGCCGAGGCCGAGCTATGTACCAGAGAACATACTCTCTCTTTCTTTCTCTCTCTCGTTGTCGGGTGTGTGAACCTGCCCTTACACATACCTTTGGAGGAAAAAAAAATGCTTAACTTAATTGCTTATCGAACTGCCCATTCTGCCAAAGTCTGTCACAAAAAAACCAGTGCCCTAGCTGCCCTAGTTTTGCAACTTACGACCTGCTCGAGAGCTTTGATACTCTCCCTCAATTTACTTGCTCGATTTGCCTACTGTTATGCTGTGCTTCAATTCTAAGCCTTGCCAGTGCTCCTTGTGTGAGGCCTCTTTTCAGAGCCTTAGTGCTAGGACATCCAATAATGTGTGTGTGCATGTGTGTGAGTGATCATACAACCACACAAAATTCCCTGCTCACAAGCCCTAGTAATGTAGCGCTTGCCACCTGACCTTCACCCAACTGAACGACCCACCTCATGCCTAGCACAACCGAGCTCAAACTGACCATTCACGAGACTTCAAGCCCCAAGTCAGTTGTCCTACATGTTGATGGAAAGTCTACTCTCTCTCTCTCTCTCTCTCTCTCTCTCTCTCTCAATAAGGCCCTCTAAAAGACCTCCGAAATATCCTAATGGTATAACCTCGAGATGGATCCCTCATCCTCTACTACAAGAGCAAGGCTTTTACAACAGCAATAGCTGCATATGGTTACCAAAGACCAAGGTCCATCATGTCAATGAGATGGGAAGGCACTTGCAAAATATAGTCAAAGGACCAAGAGCAAAGGTGGCTCCCAAAATGTTGTTGGAAACTCGATCACCACGTACATTCCCACATTGACTCTCTTGAGCCATAAGCCTCAAGAGGCTTCCAAGGCTCATGTCTTAATAATCCATGTTCCCAGAAAAGATCCAACTTTGTCTCCTTGTTCAGAGGCAGATAAAACCACAACGCCAATTCTTACCAATCCTAAAAGCTTTTCCCATTTCAACCTCAAAGCTTAAGTCTTCCAAAGCTATTTACAAGGAGTTGTTCACACATACGATCCAAATGCTAAAAGAAATATACAAAGGCAATTCAAAGCTAACTTTTTGGCAAAGTTTTGAGCATATGCTCTTTGTTTTGTTACGGATCATTCTCTAACCAAGATACCCAAGCCTTATCTTATCTTTGTACAAGCATGCTCTACAATACTATTTCCTATATAATATGCTCTTGGTCTTCTCCTTCATCTTCTTCATGTTTGCATCCATTACTGTAGCAGTATTTCCACCACAAAATATTTCCTTTGTAAAGCATGTGTCATTGGATGCAAACCATTTCAAAACAAGAGGCATTACTAGAGAAGTAACTATGTATGTGTGTACTTGTCTTGTATATTACTGTAATTATATTTTTTGCACATGTTGGTGCAAGCAAAGTTGGTTCGTATTGGGAAGTGTGCAATGCAATGTTGTGTATGTTAACAGGTGCATGTAAAAGTGTCGAGGTAGTTGTGAAGGCTCTAGTAGGACAGTGGCAGTGGAATGTATGCTTAAAGTGCTTAAAGTGGGTTTTTAGGCCAAGAAGGCCTCCAAGGTGGGCTAATTGGGACAATAAGTCCCACGGTCCAAAATGCTAGTTTAATGCCTGAGAATGCAGTGTTTAAAGAGCTTTAGAAACCGGTCCAGACGACTCCTCGAACGGAGCCATAGGGAAAACAGATGGAGCACTTTGAAGTTAAAAACCTTTGCAGATCCCCGACGAATAGGACAGATGGGAATGCATGGCCATAGCTGATGTCAGAGGATAGAATTGAAGAGTTCAAGTTGTGGACCGTGTCGATCTTCTCGAATTGTCAATCGAAGCTCCAAGGGGAAAGTTATGGGCCGACAAAGTTTTCAAGGAGGCGAGTTGTGTGTTCAATGGGCCGCGTTGGTAGGCATATCAACAGAAGGTTTTTTAAACTCACCAAGGTTCTTGAAGGCTACGCATGATGTGGGGAGTTGGTCAAATTTTACGGCTCGTCCATCGGACTCAGGGACATTGAGACACGTCCAATTCAAAATGGAAGACAATTGCGATGGAAGCGAATCGGTTTTTTTTAATAGCTTTTATGACTCGTCACTCGAGGGCTTGGGGCAATCGAGATGCAATGGAGTTCTTGGGGTTTGATGATAGCAAAGTAAAGCTTCAATGTGGAGCGGTTAAAGAAGTGTCCAACAAGTCCCCACACATTTGCGAGCACCGACGACATGTAAATCGTATATTCAAGTTCTTAATTTTGTGAATGCAAAAGGGAAGTGGTGGCTCCCCACTTTTTTTTGGGGGGGGGGGGGGGGTTTGTTGGGGAAGACAAGGGTGAACTTAAAGCTAAGAGGGAAAGGAAAAAGAAATTGGATGGAGACCCTAAGGGCGCTACTGCAAGAGGGTCTTCTTTTAAGAAATTTGAAAAAAAAAAAAGAAGAAAGGGATGCAAGAGGGTCTTCTTTTAAGAAATTCGAAAAAAAGAAGAAGAAGGAAGGGAGCAACGACGACGTCGTCCTTGCCCTTGGGGAGTAAAAAAGAAGAGGGCTTTCTTTTTTTTTGGAATGAAAAGAGAGCTTCTTGATCTTCTTCTTCTTCAGCTCTATCGAGAGTGAAGCGAGCTCAATGAGGGGCTTTTCAAAGGGTGCTTTCAGATGACGGGAGCTCGAGAGAAGAGGGAGCACGTGCATGCTACGACAACGAAGGTAGGAGGAAGAAAGTTCCATCCCAGAGACGACATCAACGAGGGTTGCCGTGATCAATTTTCTATGCTTGTCGAGATTGTGTCGACGAAGCCGTTTGTACTTAGCTATTTGAGAAAAGAAAAATAAAGATTGCCTACATTTCGGTGTCATCTCTCCCTTTTCCCCCCTCTGTTCTATTGCTCTCTGTGTGTGTACACGGCGGTGTAGGTCTGTGGGGGTAGGCAAGTGTGCCCTCATCAAATCGGTGGTATCTTGTGGCAAAGAGAGAGAAAGAGGATCTTTGTGAGTGTGGGAAGCTGAGGATTGTGTTGTGTGAAGCTCGTGGGCTGAGTTGTAATCTGATACAGTGTGGTTGAGTTGTGAAGCATACAAGCGGTGGTTTGCTAATAGGAAAGTGAATTTTAAGGGTGAACCACAATGGACAAGGGTGTTGTGTTTACCTTGAGCTGGAGAGAGGCAAATTGTTTGAATTCTGGGTGTGTACCCCCTTTCCATCTTCTGGGCTCCCATTAGGAGCATGCTAATTGCTCTCGTTAGTGAAGTAAAAAAACAGATTTTCATACTTATAAAGATGGCGTCCTGAAGCTATGGTTACAAGCGAGGATAATCTTGATGAATGGTTTGCGGAATTTGAATTGTACATGTTGTCTTTGCGAATGCCTAGGAAAGCAAGATGCAAACCTTCTCATTGGTGATGCATAGAAAGGCTAAATTGTGGTTTGAAGCTGTGGAGATGGAGCCAAGACATGCAAGACCGGCTCTACGGACAAGATTTTTACATGATTTTCACAGGGAAGCATCTTTAATTGAGATGGATGCAAGACTGAAGGTTTTAAAGCAGGTCGTAAGCGAGGAGTTCAGTCTGTTTTTGGATCGCTTTGAAGCGTGTTGGGCGGAGTTAGCAAAAGCTATGTAGCTAACCAATGGTGGGTACTTCAAATTGGATAAATTTATGGCGGTGAAGGTGCAGGATAAAGTGGACTATGAAAGCCCAAAGGATTATAGCGGAGAAGTGGCAATTGCAAGGTCGAAAAGTAGGAAAATAAAAAAGAAGGTAGAACAAGGTGTAAGAGGTTATGAAGTGATGGCACCTATTCAACCACAAAGTCCTCGAGAGTTATTTCAGAGATAAATCAAGGGAATAGGGTTGCGACTGCTATTCCGTTGTAGTGGGTACGTACGGTTCAGGACCTATTGGAGCAGATGCAAGAGCTGCGGTTGAGGTTAATGGACAAGGGATAGTTGAGAGGAGTAAGGGGCACGGCAGGGCCGTTGCTTGGCAGATGCTATAATTGCGGTGAAGGACATTATGCACCAGACTTTCCTCATCTGCCGAGGAAAAGGGGTGGTATCTACCCATTGTTTGGTATCAAGCATATCTTGTTGGGTTAGAGGCCCCGTGGTCGGATTGTGGCCAAACGCCCGCCCATTATATTGTTTGCTTATAATGATCAATAAGGTGAGTTAAAGGTATTCTCTCACAAGCTCCACCAACAGGTGTGTCTCTCCATCCCCTTCCCAACTCCACTTCCCTTGCACTCCATAGCTTCCACAATTGGTATAAGAGCAACTTCTAAGCTCGAGCCCCTCTCGCGTGTTCATCACCTCCTTGGGAGCAATTGGGCAATCTGTGCAGGATCGAGCAAATCAAGGCTTGGTCAACAGTTCTTCAACCGAGGCCAAGCAAGGCTGCAGCAAGCAAGAGAATTGGACATCAGGTGCAACAGACAGAGAATCGAGGAGCAGCAGAATCGGGTGCAGCAAGACCAGAAGAGATCCGAGGCAAGGAAAGCATTCAAAGGCTTGAAGCCTTGACAACAGTTTAGTCGAGCAGGTGCATCCGAGTGCAAGAGTTTTGATCTTGTAAAGGCAAATCGAGGGGTGCAACAGGCAATCTGGGGCAGCCATGCCCGTGAGCAGTAAAGGCAGCCAGTACCAAGCACAAGCAGCAAATCGGGCAGAGGAAGATCGAGCAAGGTCGACTACAGCAAGCAACACAGGGCATCACAGAGGGAAGCATAGCGTGCAGATGAGGCCGAGCATAACCCACACACGCTCTCCCCCTTTGGCCCCGCTCGTCAGAGCCTGCAGTAGCTCGTCAGTCTTTTGACAGTAAAACAATTTGATCTTATTTAAAATTGGCTTTACACACTCTGTGTGTGCAAGTGCCCGCTCTCATGGAGCCATCGAAACCCCCGCTCCCCCCACCCCCCCCCCCCCCCCCCCCCCCCCCCCCCCCCCGCTTCCTTGAGCTTGAGAGCAGTTGAGAACTTGAGAGATAGAGTTGTGAGAGAGAAACAACGAGCTTGAGAGGTAGAGAGAGAGAAAGAGTTGTGTGTGTGTGTCGCATCTTTCCAAAGAGAAATTGTTGTCGGAAAGACTGCTAAATTGCTTGTGAAGTGTTGTGTCTGGAAACCTGGAGAATGTGTGTGTAAACGGATTGAAAAGCCCCTTGTAACCTATAACCTGCATGTCGGTGTTGCTGTGTGCTGATTTCTGTTGCCGGGCTGAAATGCGCTAGTCAAATAGCCGCCAAAGGTGCTTGGAGTGAAAAAATAGTGCCAAAGAGCGTGATCGGTGCGCTCGATGCTTATGTCGGGTGTCACTCCTCTATGTTGGAGGCACCTCATCCGTGCATGTTGCAAGCACGACCGTCCACGAGAAATCTCTCGTCTGCGGGAATGCTCGGCGTCGGGGTCGGATGTCAAAAATTCGCCTGTGTAAAGAGTGTCACCGAAATCGGTGTCGAATCAAGTCGAATCGATGCAAGACTCTAAAGTTAGTGTTGAAAATGGCAAAGCGTTGATATTGAAGCTACTCTCTCAATGCCTGAGAGTTGTAACGATGTCGATGTCGATGTTGATGTCCGTCGGAGGGAAGTCTCCAGTGCCAAGGTGATGAGGTAAGGAAAATCCCTTCTCTCTCTCTCTCTCTCTCACAATAGATACGTTTTTTTTTGTAAGCACACCTACTGAGCTCTTTTGAGAGCAAATATCCCCGTAGGAATCACTTTTTTCTACATGCAACAGCTCTTGGCGCTTGTTTGAGAGCAATCACTCATGTACGTTGAGTTGCAGACATTGCCCATTGAACTACGTGTGGAGCCATTTTTTGCTATTTTGGCAATTTTCTTGGCCGTTTTTGAGACTCGGACCGAAAGAGCCCTTTCTAAGACTATGGCTAGTCCTATTGTGTCTGCTTTAGCTTTTTGGAGGGTCGATAGCATGAAGGTTTTCTTTGAGCAGTGGTATTCTCCAATATTGAGATACCTTCGGTGATATAGGTAGCTGGAGTTCCCCTTTATGATACCCTCGCCATAGGACAAGTATCAGGATGGTTTTTTTTGCTTTTGATGCTGAGTTGGTGGTCACACGGCGTGGTTTTGTGCAGTATATGTCCAATGGTTCTTTTTTTAGCAGCTTATGCGCTTTTAAGTTGAGTTTTGACTCCTCATACAAAGGAGACTCTGCCGGATTTTTTCCGCGAGTCCGTTCTATACGTTCTTGGCACTTCTAGTTGTTCTTACACAATGATTGTACTACATTTTGGTTTGAGTTTTCTCTCATGTTCAAAGGTAAACTCTGCCAAAATTATCATAGGCAATATGCCATAAATTTTTTGGCTACATTCTCTTGATCATGGCTACGAGTAGTGCTTCCAAAAGAGAAGAGTACTACATCAAAAAGTTTGATGGCTCAAACTTTGTTATTTGGCAGCAGGGTATGCAAGATTTTTTGATCAACAAAGGCTTGATAGCACCCTTGCGTGCAAGAAGAGACAATGCGTACACTAATGATGAGTGGGATGACTTGAATGAGCGTGCTATGGTGACCATTTGCCTGCACCTTTGTAAATCCATTTACTTTACCATAATGGATAAGATCAATGCCAAAGATTTGTGGGCTGCTTTATGTCAGGCTTGGGATGGCAACAACGCATCGAACAAGGTTTTCTTGATGAAGAAATTGATGCTCATGAACATGAAAGAAGGCACTAATGTTAGTTTTCACTTGAACGAGTTCAGCAACGTCTTTTCATAGCTTACTTCAAAAGGTCTCAATTTTGATGATGAAATGAAGGCCATTTTCTTGCTATGTTCGCTACCATCGTCATGGGATACTTTCAACACAGTCATAAGCAATTTTGCACCCAATGGAAATCTAGATTTTAGTAGTGTTCTTTGTGCGTTGCTCATTGAGGAGATTCAACATCAATCTCTTGATACGAGTGGACATGGTGATGCATATGTGGATAATGAGAGTCGTGATAAGCAAAGGTGGCATGGTCATAGCCGCAGTCGTTTTCAAGATCGCATGCAAGGTCATAGCAAGAGTCGTAGCAAAGACATGCAAAATATGAAGTGTTACTATTGCGTAAAAAGGGACACTTGAAGAAAGATTGCCACACAATACAACATGATAAGAGCAAAGAGAAAACAAAGTATGACAAACCTAAAAGCAGTGTGAAAATTGAAGAGCTTAATGTGGTTGAGTATCCAGCCATCGAGACAGTTTCTGACGTATCCAAATGATGTATTAATTTTCACATCGGATTTGAGTCCTGATGCATTGTTAGCTCATGATGAGTGCTATGCGCAGAATTGGATTGTGAACTCAGGTGCTAGCTTTCATTTGACTCCTCACAAGGAGAGGTTTCTACATGCATTGCCATGCATGGCACAAAAAAGCTAGGCAATTCTTATGAGCTTGATATATGCGGTCTCGGGGGGTTCACCGTTCAGTACCCCCTTATATAACGTGCGTTCGCGGGGTATTAAAAAAAACCCCTCTTTTTAACATGTTTGAATGAATAAAATGATCCCTTATTTTAGCAAAAAAAAAATCAAAATTGAATATAAAACCTCCTTATTTCAATGTATCTCTATTAAATTGCTTAAAATTTTTCATTTTAAAACCCCTCCTTTTGAACTCACGCTATACGTTAACATGATTACATAGTGCACTCCCCAAGTATACGGTGTGGGCAGTATCAAGTTTTCTATGCATAATGGCACTGAGTTTATGCTGCATATGTCAGACATGTACCCAAATTGACAAAGAGTTTGATGTCAGTTGGACAGTTGGATGATTTGGGTTACACTACCATATTTGCTCATGGTTCTTGGATTATCAAGAAGAGAAATCTGGTCATGCTTAAAAGCCAGAAGTCTGGCTCATTGTACTCACTTTATGTCTCTTCTGTGAAAGAGAATTCTATTTGTGCCGTTGAGCTACCGTCTACAAAGTTGTGGCATAGCCGGCTAGGACGTATGAGTCAAAAGGGAATGAAAGTCTTGCAGTGTTCTGGTTATGTTCATGTCTTAGATTAATCTAACTTCTCTTTATGTGAGCATTGTAACGGCAAACAAACTAGGTTGACATCAACGCCTTTGGACAAGGAGTTAGGGAGTCCTCTAGATCTCATTCATAGTGACTTGTGCGAACCAATGCCAGTCAAGTCTTTAGGGGGAGCGTTATACTTCCTGATATTCATAGATAAGTCCACTAGAAAGGTGTGGGTTTATCTCTTGAAGCAAAAGAGTGACGTCTTTAGTGTCTTTCATAAGTTCTTAGCATTGGTCGAGAACCAATTGGGTAGAAAGCTTTAATCTTTGCGCAGTGAAATGGAAGCAAGTACATTTCCTCTAAGTTCAAGGACTTTTGTAGTAAAAGAGGTATTAGAAGACAATTTACCACGCCTTACTCACCCACCCAAAACGGTGTGGCTGAGAGAGTGAATAGAACCATTCAGGAACATATCACTTCTATGTTGTCTATGACCAACTTACTTCAAGAATTTTGGGGAGAAGCTGTTACTACAGCTGCTTACTTGATCAATTTGTCACCTAGTACACCACTGAAGTACAAGGATTTGTAGGAGATGTGGAGCAAGAGATGTGGACGGGCAAAGAGCCCAATTATGCCAAATTACGACTATTTGGATGTGAGGCATTCTCACTTGTGCAAAAAATGCTTAGATAAAAGCTGGACCCCAAATCACACAAGTGCATCTTCATTGGATATGGTATAAACGGAGAGATGGGATATCGTCTCTGGCACCCGGAATCAAAGAACGTCATACGCAGCTCACAGGTGATATTCAACAAGTCTAAGATGCATAAAATCCTGTGAAAGACATTGAGTATCGCAGAGTACGGTTTGAGGATGTCTCCCCACCGCCAGTTACACAGAATGTTGGACGTACTAGTGATGTACCTTCGACTAGTACACACACACATGTTGCTCCAGAGAGAGCGGAATTGAGCAGTCATGCACTTCAGAGATATTCTCATACACCTCGTACACTTGAGCGATTTGACTCATTATTAGACTACTTGCTAGTCAGTGATTGTGGTGAACCCACGTGCTACAAAGAGGCCATTCAAATGGACGATAGCGTGAAGTGGGAAGAGGCTCTGCAATCTGAGTATAACTCGATCTTAGAAAATGAAACTTGGGAATTGATAGAGTTACCAATGGGTAAATAGGCATTGCCATGCAAATGGGTGTACAAGAAGAAGTATATCACACCTGATCTCGACCCTAAGTATAAGCCAAGATTGGTTGCTAAAGGGTTCAAGCAACGAAAGGCGTGGATTTTGATGAAATCTTTTCTCGAGTGGTCAAGATGACTACATTGCATCTTGTGCTTGGTCTAGCAGCCATCGAGGACTTGAAATTGGTTCAAATGGATGTGAAGGCAACGTTTCTTCATGGGGATCTTGAAGAGGATGTTTACATGAAACAACCAGAGGGTTTTGCGATAAAGTATGAGAAGCCAACAAGGGTAGAGTTGCTTTGTAGACTCAAGAAAGATCTGTATGGATTAAAGGTTATGGCAATGGCACATCAAGTTTGATAAGTACATTCAGTCCCAGGGTTACGTATGGACCCAAGAGGATCACTGCTAGTACACAAAGAGGGTAAACAATGGTTCCCTCATCATTCTAATTTTGTATGTGGATGACATGCTCATAGCCAGGAAGTCAAAATATGAGATTGCACTTCTCAAGGATGCCTTAAGCAAGCAAATTTCTATGAAAGATTTAGGCGATGCACATTATTTTCTTGGTATGCATTAGTATATCTACAAGATCTTGCAACGTTTTAATATGCAAGGGGGGAAAGAACTGAGTACCCCAATGGGAGCATACAAAAAACCTTAGCAAGCATGATTCTCCCAAATCAGATGCTGAAAAGATAGAGATGGAAAAGGTACTGTATCCTTCGGCAGTTGGTAGTCTTATGGTCACCATGGTTAGCACACAGCCAGACATTGCATATGCAGAGTGGGAGTGGTCAGTAGGTTTATGGCAAATCCAAGCAGAAAGCATGGGGAAGCAGTGAAGCACATCTTGAGATACGTCAAGGGCTCAGCTGGCAAATGCTTACGCTTTGGGAACAGGGATTAATCCATAGTTGGATACAGTGATTCGAATTATGGGCTGTGTGGACACTAGACGATCCACATTTGGCTACTTTTCTTGTTTGCTAGAGCAGCAGTTTCTTGGAGATCAAGTATCTAGAATTGCACTTTGTCTTTCACCACTAAGGCAAAGTATGTTGCAGTTTCTAGTTCCAATAAGGAAGTTGTGTGGTTATCTTGTCTAGTGGGAGATTTTGGTATACACCAGACTCCAGTGCTACATTATGACAGTCAGAGTGCGATTGTGTTAGCAAAGAACCCCGTGTTTCACTCTAAGCTGAAAGACATACATGTGAAGTATCATGTGGTACGGGATATTTTGGCTAGCGAACTCATTGAGTTAGTCAAAGTTCACACATATGAAAACCCAGTGGATGCTCTAACAATGAGCCTAGCCTCAGAGTGGTTCGCACATTGTATAGAGATGATGGGCGTAGGGTGAAGCTAGGGTCATGCTTCACGTTTTGTACATTTGTACAGAGTAGCCCCTACATTATTTAGCCACTTGGACCACGTTGGCCTTCAAGTGGGAGATTGTTGGGTTTCACGCCCCCTGGCATGATTGTGGCAGGGCGCCCACTCATTATATTGTTTGCTAATAATGAACAATAAGGTCAATGAGAGGTATTCTCTCACAAGCTCCACCGACATGTATGTCTCTCCATCCCCTTCCATACTCCACTTCCCCTGCACTCCATAGCTTCCACACATCTTAATGACCGGAGAGAGCAGGTGCTTGAGCATCTAATGCAGCAGGTCCCTCCGAATGGTGGTGAAGTCCCTAGAGTGAACATCATTGTGGATAAGCAGGATGTTGAAATTTTTAACAATAAAAGGGAAATAATTGGAAGAGAAACAAACACCAAATGGAAAACTAGAGCTCGTAATGGCAAAGAGAAAGTGTATGAGGGTAGGGAGCAATCGAAAACTAGCAAGAAGAGAAGGCATCGTAAGATCAAGCAAACAGACTTTCAATTAGGACACGGCTACCCCAAATATGATTTGGTAAGTGATGTGCATAACAAAAAGACTAACATAACTTTTAGACAGCTGTTGGATTTGAATCGTAAACTAAGAAGGCAATGGTCTAGAAGTGTGAGCATGAGGCTACCAAAAGCTAAGGGCAATGTGGAGGCATTGCAAATATGGCACTCCCAATTGGTATCTCAACGGATTTTCTTGCTTTGGTAGATGTTGCCATCGAGAAGAGGATACAGATTCAAGATTATATAGATGGTGGAGAACATGTTTGCGTCATGACGGAAGCTGCAACGAGGAAAACACATGTTAAAGTGGTAGCCAAGTCAAATGTATGCATGAGGATGGATAACCATGCTAAAGCTAGGTGTTTAGGCGTGGCCCAAGATGTAAGAGTGAAAGTTATGGGCATTGAGTGCCTAATTGACTTTTTTGTGATGAAAGCAGGTGATAATGTGTACCCTATCATCTTGAGTAGGCGGAGAGTCTATGGTTAGACTTGTAGACAATCGGCGAGTTAGACCGTCCCATATCCAAAAATCGGTAAACAAGAAATGCACTAGAGATAAAGATCCGAGAGATCACGTAGAAGTTTTGGATTTTTCAACATAGTTTGCGAGATTTGGACTAACTCTAGCAGATGACACGGCTACATGGTTCGATTCAATGGAAAGATGCAGTTTTGAGACTCTAGACGAGTTGTTTGAAGAGTTCATCGAAGAATTCTTGGAGAAAAACATAGCTCACAATATGGTCTTGCAAATTCACAGATTCAAACAAAAAGAGGGTGAATCAGTATGCAAAGCGGCATTACGGCTCAAAAGATACATCAAGTTCTATCCAAGAGAGAAACTTCCTACGCAAGCACGATCAATGTTGATCTTTATCCAGGGAATGAGACATGCGGGTCTTCAGAAGGATCTGCATATGATAAGGAGCAAGACACTAAATGAATTGATCAAAGAAGATCTTTATCTGGTGGATAACTGTGAGAAATATAAAGAAAACGATTGTAAAATTCAAGAGGACGACACATCCTCTCAACAGCACAGTGGATTCACATATGAGTGAGTCCATTGCAAAATCAATTACACCCATCGATCAAGAAAAATTTATCGACAAAATGGTCAAGAGGTTAGCTCCTCTTGTAAATTCTGATCCGAGGGAGCTTAAGTGGTGCGAAATTGAGAGAAAATGGACAAACCATACGAGAGAAGAGTGGTTATTATGGCATGGAATATGCTAGGGAGAGGTATGTACAAGCTAATCCAGTAGCACCTCCTCCACCTAAAAACACTATGGGGAATGCGCCAGGTCCAGTAGGAGTTGCAAGACCACAATCTGTCCTAGGACAACAACCTACGTTACCAGGTTCTAGAATGCCTATAGACATGAGATACACACAGATGATGGAAGCATCTAATAAACAAGTTCTAGTACCAGTTTCAATGTATTATAACAACCAAAGTGGGTATTGCCCACCGAAGTAACAGAAGATGAGAAAAATACATGGAATGGTGAGGCCGATATAACCTCTACCTCCTACATTTCGACCTGAAGGAAGAAGGTACGAGATGGACGAGACATTACTGTTCATTGTGAATAGAGTCTTAGGTAAGTTAGAGCTTGTTTACAGCCAAGAGGAAATGCAAGAAGAAGCTTTTCAACTAGATTGTCACAAAAGTAGTGGCAACCACTTGATCAAACAATGTCCTCATACGGAGATCACACAAGTAAATGCCTATTGTCTTGACTGTGGTGTCATTCCCTTGATCCCCAACTATCCAAAAAATCCAAACCGAGTCAAAAAGATCACAAGAAATGACTCAAGAATTGTTCAGCTACCCAGTAGCTCAAAAAATAAAAACATCGTAATAGTTCAACTAGTTACGAGAGTGCAAGCTCAAAAGGAAGATGATGAGAACCGAGAGACAGAGAAAACAAAAACTGAGGTGAGTCTAGAGACGGGTGAACCAAAGACCGCTGATGTACCTTGTCTAAAAACCAAGAGCAAACAGAATAGTTGGAAAGCTAGAAAGCCTAGGATAAAAGCACGTAGGGAACGAGAGCAAAAATCCATAATGAGGAGCTCATCCAAGTTAAAGAGAAAATAAGACAACATGAGGAAAGTGTTGCACCTTCTCTTGCGCAGACATATCAACCTCTAGAAGAACCATCCATAGAAGAGAAACCAAGAACTGCTAGTTTAGGAGGATCAGTGTTAGTCGTGAAGGTTAATGAACCACTAGATGCCCTTTTGAAAGCCTATGAAGTGTGGCTCAAAGAAAACCAAACCCAAGAATAGAGGTGGATGTCATATCTATACGGGGAACTAGAAAAGGACAGGTTTGAAATATGCAAGAAAATAATTCAAACAGGCGAAACTTTACTAGAACCACCGGTTGGAAAACCTGAGGGTGTGATCCGTGTCCCACCTACACAAATAATCCCACCAAGCGAGAAACAAAAAGAGCTAGATTCCAGTCACGAGCATAAACAAAAGCTCAAGGACCCCACATTAGAGCCAAGGATAGTGTTGAATATCATGGATAACTTTGCCGAGGGATTTCACATAGCTATACCCGAGGTTGTAAAGAAATAGATGCTCTTGACAAATTGTGGAAACAAGTCAGAGATGCCAATGAAGCAAGTGAGATTAGGAGACGAGTAAACCAAACCGGTGATGGAAGAGGAGTGTCTCTTCCACCAATAGAGGAAATTGAGACTGGATCTCAAATGAATCTAGAAGTGGAATCGTATTGGGGAGAAAAAGGATCTGTACAGTCTATGGATAATCAACCCCATTCGCTAAGAAGACTACCATCCTATACGGGAGAGTATGAGGCCAAGTCAAAGGTTGTTGCAGTCCATCCACAGAGATTGTCTTCCAACAAGGTCATCGATTCAAAAGGGCTGATAGACATTTTGTCAACACTAGTCACTTGTACGATAATGTTAGCCGAGTTGCTCAGAATACGACCAAACATGTGGGCTACTGTGGAAAAATTCCTAGAGAAATTTGGTGTCAAAAAACCAATGACTCAAATCGAGGAAGGGATCAAAGAGCTAGAATGCCTCAGCTAAACACTAGTGCCATTAAACAAGATAGGTGAGTATTGTGAGGGAGAAGATGGGAGCACCACTCTGCCTGTGGACTACTAAGGTGTAAAAACCATGGCAATCCTTGATAGCTATCGCAACAAAAGAGGTCTATAAAAAATGGGAAAAACCAGCAGTGAGGGTTGTAAGGATGAAACTACAGCTTGGAGACGAACACATGGAAAAGCCCATAGACTGCTAGAAAAAGCAGTTGTTACTTTTTGTGGAATTGAATATGAGAAAACCTTTGCTATTGTTGACTTTGGCAAGAAGAACAACTATGACATCATTCTAGAAAGACCATTCATGCGACAATTGAAAATGGTCCAGGATTGGGGTTATGACCATATCTACTTGAGACTTATGGAAACCGCGACAAGGATAAACTTGAAGAACCTTAGTTACAGGGATGTGACGAGAACACTTATGGAGGAGTTTGATTCCGCTACTCTAGCAAGAAGCATGTCATCTACATAAAGGATAAGCATAATAAGTTGTCCATTGGGTTGTCTTTCCACATAAAGACATGGATCCTCATTACTGTGCGTTTATAGCCTAGGGAATGCATAAATTCATCAAAATTTTGATACCATGGTCTAGATGATTGCTTCAATCCATAGAGACTTTTTAGAAGCTTACAGTCCAAATGTTCCTTGCCCTTTAGCACAAACCCTTCAGGTTGCCGCATATGAATCTCTTCCTCGAGATCACCATGTAAGAAAGTTGTAATGACATTGATTTGATCAAGCTCCATATCTGCAATGGCAACCAAAGCAAGCAACATTCTTAGTGTGGTCATCTTGATCAATGGAGAAAAGATTTCCTGGAAATTTGATTTTTTGTTTTATTTCGTTATTTTTTAGAAGGAAAAAATCCATAATCCAGATGAAAGAGATTGAAGAGATATCGAGCAGTACAAGACAAAGAAGATCCAAGAAAATGACGACACTTCATAAAGCATGTCTCAAACGCCATACGCACAATGGATAATGTCAAAGGTAAGAAAAGAATGCCATCAGCCTTCAACAACAGCATGAGGCCAAACATGATTGAGAATGGTCATAGAACTTTGGGCCAGACTACAAGGACAAAGAAAGTTGGTGATCAACTAAACAAAAGCACCCATCAAGTGTAAAGTTGCCATCATACATTTCATGCAACTACAAGGCCGTATACAGGAAGTAAATCTTCTATCTTGTATGTGACTTAATGAAGCCTAACAAACAAAAGAGACTAACAATACTGACAAGCACAAAAGGGGCAAAAATGCAAGCTCAATCATTTTTTGTGATAGATGTGTGCAAGAGATACCAGGGATCAAGCCCAATTTTGATCACCGTGATTGGTTCTACATGTTTTTGGTAGCTAGAAGGTGCCAGCGATGCCCATCAGTCATTTTCAAGACTGAAATCCAAAAAGTGCCAAATACAAAACCAAATCAAGCCAAACTTTGTCAGGAGGCTATGAATAGAGGATACAAGCTAAGGATCTATAATAAAAATAAAAATAAAAGTCTAACCCTTAGCCAAAGATGCAGTTTTTTCAGATCTAAAGCGATGATAGCCATCGACTTACCCTGTACATCATGTATATGAGTTTTGGGGGAGAATAGCTCAACAATGATGAATGATGATGGATAAATGCCTTTTGGTGCAAGTTACTAACTTGGGGAATTAACTGGGGTTTGTCGGGCTTTAATTAAGTCATGTATCAAGTAGAAGCAGTATAATGATTTACAAAGCACATAAAAGCTAACAGCGTCACATGCAATGTTGATCACCTTGATGCCGGACCAAAGGAGTCACCGACAAAGAAGAGCAGCCACAAACAAACCAACCTTCACAGGGTTACATATCTTGTCTTTGATGAGGCGAATCGAATGCAGGACATGGGTTTTGAACCTCAAATCAGCAAAATTATCTCCCACATTTGGCTTGATAGACAGACTTAGTATTGGAGTGCAACTTGGCCTAAAGAAGTTGAAGGTTTAGCCATACAATTTCTACAGAATCCTTACAAAGTTGTCATTGGCTCACAAGATCTGAAAGCCAACCATTCAATTCTACAGATTGTAGAAGTTTTTTTGAAAATGAGAAAGACACAAAATTGTCAGATGTTCGTCATCAATTATGATTTTCCTGAATCATGTGAAGACTATGTACATCGGCTTGGACACACAAGATGAGCTCGTGCAAAGGTTACAACCTCTCTTTACATCAGCAAGGCAACAACAAAGACCACACCGACATCGACAACCAGGTCATGTCAGGACGACATGAATTCGGAGGGGGGGAGTGTTGACCATTGGGTCAACAACACGACATAACTCAACAAAGGCTTATTCTCTAAGAGTTATGAAATGCTGTGAATTATGGTTAGAAACATCATTTGTAATAAGTAGCTAGTCTAGTTGTAGAACCCGGAGTGCAATGACAGCAGATTGTAATTACAAATCCATTTTACCCCTTGAACTCTATGTTAGGTTTAACCTATGGTAGCCTTAGTATATAAGGTACCTAGGTCATTTTGTAAAAAGATTTTTTCATAACCTAAGTTTCAAGCTGTCGTCGAATGTGTGTGAGAGAAAGAGAGTGAGCGTGAGCTTCATCCTGACGCTACTCTCCGCTCGTTCATCACATTGGAGATCCGACTGCACCATCTTGATGGGCTCGGTGAGAGCTACGCATCAATGCCAATCATTCCTCGCGAACGAAGCACGCGTGTGCTGACGCATCTATGAGTTTTCATGGTTGTAAGTGTATCAAATGATGTTCGTTTTCTACTTGCAAGTAATCATTAGAATCATGGTGACATAAGCTACACATAGGTACTCATAGATTTCAGTTTTGGGCACTTCCAAAATATTGCTTTGTCTTCGTACACATTTTTTGTAGATGGGTCTAGAGTGAGGGTTTTGAATGTAGAGGCTTTAGGACAAGCATATCCTAGTGAGGGGATGGTGTTCCTTAAGTTTCATTCGATTCATGTATAACAGATTTAGTGAGTTTCCTTCCGTTTGTGTCTATGTGGGTTGGTGGTGTAGTTGAGAGCGATGAGATTCTATATTGTGGTTTAGTTATTCTTCCAGAATTTTGTATGCGTGGGATGGTCTCAGCTTGACAAGCTAAAGAGATTACCTCCGTGCGGCTATCGTGTCATCTATGTCCTCGATTGACATTATGTTAATCTAGGTTGTGTTGCATGCACGGGTGTGATTCACTTCCGCAACACCAAGTTTTGCTCCGAATCTCGAGAGCACGTTTTTGTTGGCCATTGATAGTACGTGATGCACGCTAGTGGTGCAAAACCTGCCGCTAATGTCAGACTATGGGTGAGAGGAGGCTGATAGTCGAGTCGCAAGGAGCTATCATTGCCCATAATGCTTTTGAGAAGTGGGGCTTGGACGCCATTGGTCCACTCCCAAAGTCGACAAGCGAGACAAAATACATTGTAGTGGCCATTGACTACCTTACCAAGTGGATTGAAGCCAAAATTGTGAAGGAGGTAAATGCTCATGTGGTAGCCCAATTTGTTTTTTACAGCATCTGTTGTCGTTTCGGAGTGCCATCGGTGCTCATTTCGGATAGAGGACAGGGTTTTAGCAGTAAACTTATGAAGGCTTTGGTAGAGAAGCTTGGCATTGAGCACTGGTTTTCTTCACCTTATCCTCCTCAATGAATTGGTTTGGTAGAAAGTGAAAATGGCCAAATCACAAATATGATGACAAAGTATGTTTACAAGCTCCTGGCAGAGTAGAAAGTGAATCTCAAAAAATGTTTGTGGGCGTACAGGACGTCCTACAAGGTGGCGACCAATTTTACTCCATTCGAGTTGGTCTATGGTAAGGAGGCGGTGTTGCCAGTGCATATGCAACTGGGTGCTTTAAAGGGGATGTGGTGAGTCAATGCCACACAACAAGGGATGCTACAGGATCGAATTCTTAGTCTCTAAGCTTTGCAGATGAACAGAAAAGCATCAACATATTATTATGTAAAGCAGCTAGAGATGCAAATTACTAAGTTTAATGAGAGTTTGCCTAATAAAAAGATAGAAGAAGGTGATCTGGTGATGAAGTACGAGAGCTATTTGCATTTTACTTTCCAAACGAAGCTCAAGAAGAAGTGGACGGGTCCGTACAAGGTACGTAAAGCTTTTCCAAACGGGACCTATCAATTAATAAGGTTAAATGGCAATATTCTCAGAAACAGGGTGAATGTGGTGCGGCTTAAGCTGTACTTCACACAAGGGTTTAGTGCCCGATGTGAACGAGATTGCAACAAGTGAGGGAAACCACCTGAACTTCGGGAGTAATGCACATGCAATATTGTACATATTGTACATAGGTGTGCTTTTTCAATATGTTTGAGTGCTAGCAAAGTGTTGTAGGTCTCAAGGTCAATAAAGCTGATTTTGCTTGAACATGAATGTTCCACAGGATGGTGGAAAATGATGATGCAAGCAAAGTTGATCCGTGCTCCATCATCTTGGCAAAAAAATGCTAAAAAGTCCTAGAAGTAAATAATTGTAATTATTTACATCTACCCCAGATTTGAGATTTTTTGGACAATTGAGTATACCACAGGGTTAAGCACATCAAGAAGACTACTCATATCAAGTTTGGTGAAATTTGGATCACAAAGGTGAGACCTAAGTAAAATTCTTGAAAACTGAGTCTACGAACACTAAACAGTTTGGTAACTTGGACAAATCTTGTTTAAACTCAATGAAACTTGTCCAGAGACTACAACAAGGTGTCTAGATGGCAAAAAAAAGTCTAAAAAGTGTGAAAACTAAGAAAAGTAAATAATCATGATTATTTACTTTTGAGCCCTAGAGTCAAGATTTTGGACTTTTGAGCTTGTACACTGTTAGAGCAACATAATACAATGTCATTCGTCAAGTTTGGGTTCCATTGGATCCAAATTAGTACATGATAACTTAGTTTCCAAGTTGCATATTAGTCCTTTAGCTCTTTGCAAGGGTAGAATTTAGAAATCTCATTTCTTGACTCACTTGGCTCAGATTGAAGTGATATACACAGACCAACCACAATAGTTAGCAAAATTCTACATTCTTTGACATAAAATTAGTACATGATAACTCAGTTTCCAAGTTGCAGATTAGTCCTTTAGCTCTTTGCAAGGGTAGAATTTAGAAATCTCATTTGTTGACTCACTTAGCTCAGATTGAAGTAATATACACAAACCAATCACAATAGTTAGCTCACATTGAAGTGGTATACACATACCAATCACAATAATTAGCAAAATTGTACAGTCTTTGAAAGAAAATAACTAACTTGGTTAAAATTGTCTCATAGGAACCAGGTTGTAGGCAAAGAATTGGAAGCTTAACAGGAGATGAATTCAAGTCAAGTGGAAAAACCGATAACAATCCAATCAACAGGTAAGTACTCAATCCAAGGCTTAACAAGTCTATATGAACCTTAGATCTAGTCGTACACTAGCAAACCAAGGCATACATGGAGAGACCGCTAGTAGGGTATCCACCGAAGAGAGTGTGAATCAAGGTAATCAATTGGGCACTATCTTTGAAGAAGTCCCAGACACTTATTCTGACTCAACATTTGAAATGTTTTCCTATTCCACTCAGTCAGGAACCGGAACTACTGTGCGATATAAGCACATACTCACCGTTCATAAGATTAACGTCCATGGAGCTCAGGTTTACCTGGATCCTAATGAAGAGTATGCCATTCACATTGATGAATAGGACATAGAGTTTGAAGAGTAAATAAGGGCAAAAAAACAAGGAAAAATGTATATGGACAAAAATGGGACTCATTATGCAAAAGGTGAAAATCCTGATGTGATAGAAAAATGGGGGTTAGAAGTGAATACAATAATTTCGGATATGGCAGCAAAAGAAGGCCCACGGACTTTAGAATTCAAGGGAGACGATCAAGTTGATCTAAAACCTTTGAAACAATTTAGCACTGATAATCCTAGGATCTGAATCTACTATTGAGAGAATAGAAGCGCCAAGGATCTTTTATGGACCTCTCAGTTAACACCCATGAAGATCATCTGTATCTTCAAGATCAAGGACAAGGGTCCAACAGATCTACCATCTTACCTGTTTAGGGATTGTTATAACAATAACTTTGTTATGATGAGTCCTGAGGAGGTAGAGCAGACTAGATACCAAGGATACTCTATAAGAGATTGGATACTGGGACAAGGACCTGATCCTATTCCAAGAGAGGAACTCCGCGACAAATCTTTTGGGATCAATGCTAAAAATCCGGAACCTACTTCATCACGGAAAAAACCGAGTGACATTAGAGTCAATGCTGGGCTACATGAGTCACTATTTCCAACAGGTTGGTTTGAAGGACTCGAGACACGACCAATTGCCAAAAGAGTTGAAACTGAGCCGAACAGACGTGTAATAGCAGATGATTTTCAAAAATGGATCTAAAAATATAGTGGATGTGGGGATTCATATGACCACTTAGCTAGCTTCAAGCAAGTGCCAAGAGTAGAACACATATTTGATTTCCATACTCAATTTGAGGGATTTGGAATGACTTTAGAAACAAAACCCTTGACATGGTTCCAAAACATTCCACCAAGGACAATCATGGATTTAGATACAGTAGCTTAGGGATTTGTAGCTGCATGTTCCAAAACTGGGATCAAACATAACACAGTAGCTCAAATCTATAGCTTCAAACATAAATAAGGCAAGTCTGTTAGCAAGATGTCCATAATAAAAATACCAACATAGGAAAAATTAGTGTCATTATTTCTAGAATGATTGCTCAATAAAGAACTTCATGCTATACTGTATTGCAAGAAGCATACGACCCTACAAGCTTTTGTATCAGATGCTATTGACTTGGGAGACAATTGTGATGTTTTCAATGAATAAGATGTCCCTAAGGATACTCAGAGTGAGAAAATAGCATCCACAAAACCAACACAAGTGGAAATAGCTCCTGCAGTACCACTTATAGCCATAGAAGACATGCTCAAAAGGATGAACAAATGATGAATAATATGTAGAACGCTCCTATGAGAGGACCTGGGCAAGGACAACCGACTAGGCCGCATCAATGGTTTGCTATTGAGGGTAAATGGACAAACCATGAGACCAATGAGTGCTATTACCGACCAAAGTACGATGGAAATGTTCAATATGTGCCTATGAGACCACAAGGACAACCCATGTACAGATATCAGCCTAATATGGCCCCAGCACAAAGACCACCGATGGGTATGAAAAGACCACAACTAGTGTTGGATCAACAACCTCCATTTCCTGGACATAATGCAATGCCTATAAAGTACATGCATTCAGAAGGCGTCATAGATGAGCAAGCACTAGTTCCTGATACGCCTTATGTTGAGCCTAGTCCATCTACAGTAATGGTAGAAGGGGAGTGGTATAATTCACATCCACCTTCAATGGAAGAGCCTGTATATCATGCTACACCAGAGCTTACACCAATGTACTTTGTAGCTAATCAAGGTGCTAGACCTTCAATGATAAGACCCATGATTAAGCCAAAGACTAGAAACTGCCATAATTGTGGTGCAGATGATCATTGGAAAAATGAATTCCCAAATCCTAACAAGAACATTAAGCCAGTTGAAGCGTTTTGTGCACAATGTTGCAAGATGGATGGACACTTCCCTGAAGACCGTCCAAAGAATCCGATAAACAAAGGAAAAGCAATGGTGAATTTAGTACAAGTGATACCTAGTAGTTCTTTGAAAAGTGAACCTATTATTCTAGCCAAGGTGATCACTAGAGCCCAAGCTAAGAAAAAGAAACATAACTCCTTTGATGAATCAAAGAATACTAAAAATTCCTTGCAAAAGACCAACAAAAGAAAATGTCAAAGATATGAGATGAGAAAACACAATAAAAGGAAGAAAAGCCAAAACGCTATTTCAAGAAAAAGTGAAAGAGAGTGAAATCAAGGAAATTCCAATAAAATCAAGAGGATTAATTTTGGTAGACAAAATTTTTGAGCCAATCAATGCAACCTTGGAAGATTTCCAAGCCTTAAAGCAGACCAAAATATGGAAAACAAATGGCAAAACTATCCTTCTCTAGATTAGAAGCAGTTAAGCTTGAAGCTTATCAAAATTTTGTAAGCTTAGCTGCTTCCATATTTGGTAAAAATATGAAAACAAATGAAAAAACTATCCTTCTCTAGATATGGAAGCAGCTAAGCTTGAAGCTTATCAAAATTTAGTAAGAATTACTGATGAAATGTTGCAAAAACAAAAACCCAAGCTTAAGAGTATAGCAAAACCTAAGGAGCTTGTAAGTGGTGGTAGAACCACCTCACCTTGAAACTAAAGAGCCAAAACTCGTGGTGCATGATAGTGAAGATGCTTTAGATGGAATTCCGTTTGTGGAAGAAGACTGGCCACGACATTTATGGAAAAAAGTGAGAGAGGTTAATGATGAGAGCATAACTTTGAAATCAACTCCTATAGAGGAAGTTTGGTTAGACAATTCACCTCCTGATATGGATATGGAGATATAATCCTTATATGGGGATAGTGGTTTTGAAGCATCAAGAATGTTTATGTAACATTTAATGGCCTAGTAACTTGTGTGTAGCGGAAAATAACATGAACATAGTGAGCATTTCATTAGAAAAGCTTCCTAATGAGAATAACAAGAGTGCTTGGGTGGACAGAGCAACAAAAAGTATTACACCTAGTTAGATAGCATGAACAATACTTCAAAAGAGAGAGAAATTAAGCAATTGACAATAGTTGAGGACCGGATTTGCATGGAGCCGGTCCCCCCTCCAAAAGGCTTTGTATTATGGTTTCTCCCATCAAGAGAGACATTTTACAATACAATTCTTTGTGTTCCTTCGATACTAGCTAGTGCTATGAAGATGGAAACTTCAAGCACTAAGCACAACACTTATTAAACACAACACTAAGCACAACACTTATTAAACACAACATCAATTCCCTCACGGTCTCAGACCCAAGACCTCACACACCTTCGAAGATGGTGAGAGCTAGCGGGGTATGAGAGAAGATTGAGAGGAAGAAGGAGTATTCTTACGAGAAAGATATACATCTCCTCTTATAATCACTCATATTAGCATAGCTTAGCTTAATAATTATCATGGTAGAGGAGATGAGCATGCATTGAAGCTTGGCTCTTGGTTGGATTTGCATCACAAAGCCAAGAGTTGTTGGTGTAGGCCTCCCTTCTCTCAAGCTTGGAGAAAGTGGTAAGCTTTCCATTAAAGCTTGAGAAGGAGAGAGAGAGAGTCTTCTTCCTTCACACATAGATTGTGTGAGTGTGTAAGTCAATAATGTTGTTGACCGCCGTTGGGTCAACAACACAATATAACTCAAGTTTCGTACCAAAGTTTTATCTTTTGTGAGTTATGAAATGCTGTGGATTATGGCTATAAACGTCATTTGTAATGAGTAGTTATTCTAGTTTCAGAAGCTGGGGTGCAATGGCACTTCCAGATTGTAAATACAAAGCCATTTGACCCTTTCAACCCCATTTTTGGTTAAACCTAAGGTAGCCTTAGTATATAAGGTACCTAGGTCATTTTGTAAAAGGACTTTAATCATAATCAAACTTGAGCACTACCGTCTACTGTGTGAGAGAGAGAAAGAGAGTGAGCGTGAGCTTCATCCTCTCGCTACGCCCGACTCGCTCAACACATTGGAGATCCGACTGCACCATTGTTGTAGGCTCGAGGAGAGCTACGCGACAACGCCAAGCATTCCACGCGAGACGAAGCGCACACGCCGACGCATCTACGAGCTATTTGTGGCCGTAAGTGTATCAAACGATGTCTGTTTTCTGCGTGCTAGTAATTTATAGAATCGTGGAGACATAAGCTACGCATAGGTACTCATAAATTTTAGTTTCAGGCACTTTCAAAATTCTGTTATGTTATCCTACGCGTTTTCCGCATATGGGTTTAGAGTGAGGGTTTTGAGTGTAGAAGGTTAGGGACAGGTGTATCCTAGTGAGGGGATGGTGTTCCTTAAGTTTCGTACGAATCTGGCATGATTAGGTGAGTTACCTTCCATATGTGTGTATGTGGCTAGGTGGTGTAGTTGAGAGAAGTGAGGTTCTTGATTGTGGTTTAGTTGGCCTTCCTTATTGTTGTATGTGTAGGATGGTCTCAGCTTGACAAGCTTAAGAGATTTCCTCCGTGTGCCTATCGTGTCATCTGTGTCCTCGATTGACATTATGTTGATCTAGGTAGTGTTTGCATGCACTTCATGGGTGTGTGAGTCTCCCTGTCCAACATTCCGCGTTCATGTCGTCCCCGACATAACCTGATTGTCGATGGCGATGTGGTCTTTGCTGTCGTTTTGTTGTTGGAAAGAAAGTATAGACTATAGCCTTTGTAGTAGCTTGTCTTGTTCGTCCAATCCAATGTACATAGTCTTCACATGATTCAGGAAAATCATAATTGATGGTGACGAACTTTATGTCTTTCACATCCATTATAGGTCTACTGCCAGATCTAAATTCAAAAAGAACCCAATGTCGTTTAACTTGACTCTTATCATCATGGATAGAGAAAGCTCCATCCATCACTTGCTCCAGCAAATCTGTCAATTCGGAGTATTTGTGATTCTCAGAAACAACTTCTACAATCTGTAGAATTGAGTGATTGGCTTTTTGATAATGACAACTTTGTAAGGATTTTGTAGAAATTGTATGGCTAAACCCTTAACTTCCTTAGGCCAAGTTGCACTCCAATGCAAAGTTTGTCTGTCAGGCCGAATCCAAGACTTAATTATGCTAATTTGAGGTTCAAAACCCTGCCGAGCATTCGATGCGCATTATCAAGGACAAGCTTTTGAGATCCTCTGATTACCCTTATGTCTGCTCTTCTTTACTGGGGACTTCTTTGTTCCTGTGCAATCATGTTGTTAGTGTTGTCTGCAGTGTTGTCATTGTAGGCCATTCCTCGACTCGCCATTGAGGAGAAGTATGCTATGATCTGAAATTGGTGCTCCAATTCATTTGTCAATTGATTTGAGTAGCCTTTTCTTATTGTTGATGTAGAAGGAATATGTACAAGAGGATGGTGATAGGTGTCTTTAGATTAGGGTCTAAAACCTGGATGACCAAAGGAAAAAAACCCGGTGGGAAAAAAATGCCTTTGGTATAAGCTCTTATTGGAGTTGAGCAGTTGAACGCGAAGTACATGTTCATGAAAGGTGAGTGCTTGGGTGAAACACGGAAAGAGTGCCTAATGCAAGTGCCAATTATGGGACACTCTATATGTATGAGAAATTTGTCAACAAAAGCATGCAATGTGAAAGAAGGAGTTGATGGGTATTTCGAGGAATAAATGTAGCACATGTGACATCAAAAGATGTCTCAATAGCTTTCACCTTTCCAAGAAGGGTTTTCGATGTAGAAGTTTCTCCACTCGTATCTCACTGTGCTCAGTACGTGAGTGTCTTTTGGACCTTCTCCTTTACTTCACCAGACTTAAGTACTTAGACTTTGACTCTTTTGCTCACCTATACCAGCATGAGCGACACAACTTAAATATGCTGAACTCTTCCAGCTTGAGAAGTACCTAGAATAGATAAGACGCTTAGACCACAGAGAATATTACTTGAAGCTTTGGGACTAACACCTCACTCATTTTGTGGCGTAGCTACTCGACTCTGACTTGTATGATTTGTCGGTTGCATGTTGACACTGCTTTGTGACAAGTTCTTTGGTTGTTGTAGTGGCTGCTGAGACATACTTCGTGAAGTTTCATCGTTTCCCTGTACCTTCTTCTCTTTGTAGTGCTCAGGCCTCTCGTCAGTCTTTTCTTCATGTGAAGTATGGATTTTTTAATTTTTTTTCTTAATAATAAACAAAGAAAATCTTTAAAAAAAACTCCAAAAAAAAATCATTCAAATAGAAATCTAAATGCTATGTACACTATACACATGTCCCTAGGGGCTCATATATGGATTTTGTCCCCATACTCCTCTGTAACACTACTATGAGGGCATATACTCTATATTTCGTAAAAAATTATCACAATAAAATGCAAAAATTCAATGCATCTCACAAAACATTGCCCTCTAATAGTCATAATGTTAGGTCCGCATTGAGAATGCCTCCCCCCTTCCTTTTTGGAGTCATCCTTTACAACGGGTGGTGTTTCCATCTTCTCCCTCGTTATACTCGCCTACCTTGTTTAATGGCACTGGCCTAGTATTTAGTTGAGGCATTTCAAGCTCTTTGATGCTCTCCTCGATTCGAGTCATTGGGGTTTTTACACCAAATTTCTCTAGACATTTACCCACATTAGCCCAAATGTTTGGTCTTATTTTGAGCAACTCGAATAACATTATTGTACAGGTGACTGGGGTAGATAGAATATCTACTAGCCCCTTTGAATCGTTGGCCTTGTTGGGAGACAGTCTCTGTGATGGGACTGCAACCACATCTGACTTGGTCTCGTACTCTCCCATGTAGGACGGTAGTGTTCTTAGCGAATGGGGTTGACTATCCATAGATTGTACTGATCCTTTGTCGCCCCAATACGGTTGCACGTCTAGATTCATTTGAGATCCAATCTCAAATTCTTCTATTGGTGGTAGAAACACTCCTCGTTCATCACCAGTATTGTCTACTCGTCTTCTTAGTTCATTGGCTCCATTGGCTTCTATGACTTGGAGTTATCCGTGGTATTTAGTACTATCCTTGGTTCTAATGCTGGGTCTTTGAGGTTTGGTCTGTGCTCATGACTAGAATCTGGCTCTTTTAGTTCTTGGTTTGGTGGGATTACTTGTGTAGGCATGGCACGGATCACATCCTCAGGTTTTGCAACTGGTGGTTCTAGTAAAGCTTGGGCTGTTTGAATCATTTTCTTGCCCATTTCAAACCTTTGCTTTTCTAGTTCTGCATAGGGATATGTCATCCACTTGTGTTCTTGGGTTTGGTTGTTTTTGAGGCTCACATCATAGGCTTTCAAGAGGGCATCTAATGTCTCATTAACCTTCTCTGCCAACATAGATCCTCTTGAACTAGCACTTCTCGGTTTCTCATCCGTGGATGGTTCTTCTAGAGGTTTAACCATCTGTGTAAGAGAAGGTGCCTCCTTTTCCTCATGTTGTTTTATCTTCTCCTCAGCTTCGGTAAGCTTCTCAGCTAGGGATTTTTGCTCTGGTTCCCTGTGTGCTTTCATCCTAGTCTTTCTAGCTTTCCAACTATTTCGTTTGCTCTTGGTTTTCTGATAAGGTGCGTCTGTCTTTGGTCCATCATCTGTCTTTGGACTCGTGTCACTTTCTGTGTTCTTTGTCTCTGGATTCTCATCAGCTTTCTTTTGAGCTTGTGCTCTCGTAACTACTTGAACTGGTACGACATTTTCATTTTCTGAGCTACTAGGTAGTTGAACTATCCCTGATACGTTTGTCGTGATTTTCCTGATTTGGTTTGGTTTTTTCGGGCAATCGGGGATCAAGTGAGTGATCCCACACTCAAGACAATAGGCATTTACTTCAGTGATCTCCGTATGAGGACATTGTTTGACCAAGTGGTTGTCACGACTTTTGTGACAATCTCTCTCTGGTTGAGGAGATTCTTTTAGCATTTCCTCTTGGCTATAAGCAAGCTTTGACCTAAATAAGCCGCTATTTGCAATGAATCGCAATGTCCTTTCGTCCATTTCATACCTTATTTCTTTCGACTGAAACCCAGGAGGTGGAGGTTGTACCGGCCTCACCACTCCATGTGTTTCTCTCACATTTTGTTGCTCCGAAGGGTAGTACCCACTTTGGTTGCTATACCACATTGTAGCTGGTACTGGCATTGGTTTATTTGATGCTTCCATCATATGTATCTCATGTCTACCTGCATTCTAGTACCTGGCAACGGAGGTTGTTTTCCTAAGCTGTGGCCTTAAAACTCCTACTGGTGCTGGCGCATTCCTCGTAATGTATCTAGGTGGAATAGGTGCTTCTGGAACAGGTTGTACATACCTCTCCCTAGCATTTTCCATGCTATAATAGCACTCTTCCCTCGTATGGTTCGTCCATTTTCTCTCAATTTCACACCACTTCAGCTCTCCCGAATCAGACCTTACAAGAGGAATCAACCTCTCGCCAAGTCGTCGATAAGCTTTTCTTGATCAATAGGTGTCTTTGGCTTAGCAATGGACTCACGTATCTGAGAAACATTGTGCTGAGAGGATGTGTCATCTCCTTGACTCTTTAAGTCCTTTTCTTTGTATGCCTCACAGTTATCCACTAGATAAAGAGCTTCTTTGATCAACTCGTTTAGCGTCATCCTCCTTATCATATGCAGATCCTTCTGAAGGCCCGCATGTCTCATTCCGTGGATAAAGATCAGCATCAGTCGTGCTTGCGTAGGTAATTCCGCTCTAGGACAGAGCTTAACATATCTCTTGAGCCGTAATGATGCTTTGCGTACTCATTCATCCTCTTTCTGTTTGAATCTATGGATTTGCGAGACCGTGTTGTGAGCAATGCCTTTTGGCGAGAATTCTTCAATAAACTCCTCAAACAGCTCATCTAGGGTCTCAAAATCCCATATTTCCACCGAGTCGAACCATGTAGCTGCATCATCTTCTAGAGTCAATCCAAATCCTGCAAACTGTGTCGCAAAATCTGAAACTTCCTCTGCTCTAATCACTCTTCTAAAAGCTGCTATGTGATCTCTCGGATCTTTCTCTCCGGATTATTTTTTGTTTACCCATTTCTGGACTTGGGATGGTCTAACTCGTCGATTGTCTACAAGTCTAACTAGAGACTCTCCCAATCCTTCTCTCGTTATCGCTCTTGAAGGGAATCCTAGTGGCTCTCTTCTTGGAATTCCTATAGGAATTCTCGTGTTTGGTGGAGGCATTTGTGGTCCTTCATTGACCAAATATCCACCTCTCTCTAGTACAGTCTGTGGATTTGTGATTTCTACAACTCTGTATTCTCGTCCATACTTGTCGACAACTATAGATCTCCATTGACAGTCGACTCCGTATGTGTAGACATATAAGAGCTTGTAATCCGTTATCTCTTCTAGGTATGGATCTGAGCACCTATAAAGATTGACCTCATTGTCGTCAATGTATCTATATAGTCCTTCACTCCCATGACCAATCATCCAAACTCTCTTAACAAGATGGATCTTTATCAATTGCAAGTTTGGAAGATCCATTGTGGGAGGATATTCCTCTATCGTCGGGATCTCCAAGCTTGTGTAAGCTCCGTTTGAATCTAGGGTAGACACGATTTCTGGCTTAAGAGCTTTTGCTTGGTTCAAGTAGACTTAGTCCACTATGTTCAAGTGCTTTGGTTAGGGAAAAGTCAAAACAATGTCCAAAACCGCAACCGTTTCGTCACAATTCTTGCAAATTGTCGCTTTTAGACACCCCTGACTTCCGGATGAATTTTGAGGCCTCAAACGATGTTTTTTCAAAGTTTAACTAAATGATTGTTGTTGGCATGCTTTTAGGCAACCATTGGCATGCATTTAGGCAACCATTGGCATGCATTTATTTCAAGTTTTGCTCTAAGATCTGTAGAGCCGCTCTCAGGCTATGTTTTGATATAAAAACTTTTCCGATTCGATACCGTTTGTGAAAGTTTTGGCCAAAATAGTGAAATGCAGATTAGACTGGTCAAAATGAGTCCAAATTCAATTTTGAAAAAAGATTTGGGATCTCTGTGACACTGTGAACACTTTTGTATGGTCAAAATTACAGTTGGACCCTAAAACTGGCTTAGAGACATCCTACGCGTAGGATGTCTATATGCTCAGAATTTAACAAAAATTGGTCCAGAGACTCCCCTTAAGTCCAGCAACACAATGGTATGCTTAGAATTTCATTTGAACCTAAAAATGGCCTTGAGACATCCTACGCGTAGGATGTCTTTTTGCTCAGAATGACTTGAAATTTTCACCCCAGCTTCTCCTTGATGTGATGATCACTGTGGTGTGCTCATAGGTTGGTTTGGAGTCCTAAATCAAGCTGGAGACATCCTACGCGTAGGATGTCTTTTTGCTATGTTTCAGCTCAAACTTGCACTGTAGCTTCCCCTTGATGTGCTTAACTCACAGCTATTTTCACTTTTTGATTCTGACACCTATAGGTTGGTCAAATGATCAAGAATCTGTTCCAAAGGCCTAATGTTTGTTCTGATGAATTCCCAAGTCAAATCAACTCCAAATTGGACCAAATTTGACTAGTAGGCTTGCCTAAGGCTATACAACACCCTACTATGTCCACAATTTGAATTTGGCCTCTAAATCATGCTTTAGACATCCTACGCGTAGGATGTCTACCTGCTCAGAATTACCCCAAATTTGAACCACAGACTCTCCTTAAGGTGCTGATCACTGTGGTATGCTCATAGGTTGGTTTGGAGTCCTAAAACAAGCTGAAGACATCTTACGCGTAGCATGTCTTTTTGGCCTGTTTGACCCCAAACTTGTCCCACAGCTTCCCCTTGATGTCAGTAACCCAGTGGTATGCTTAGATTTTGGTTTGGATATCAAAAGTCCCCAACACTAGTTGTTCTTGCCTTTTTCAGTCAACATGCTAAAGTCCGCTCAATCTTCCCTTTCACTGACCCAAATGAGATGAAATTTATCACATGCACTCAAAACATCATGTATAACATGCACATGAAGTCACCCTATGGTTTGGTCTCAAAATTAGGCCTTGGACATAATTTAGGTAGGATGTCTGGCAATTCTCGTCTTTTGGCTTTGATCTGTCAAAATTTGGTCCAATTTCCACTTTCCAGGTGAAAATAGGGTATAACCTACCTTCTAAACACACTGGTAACCTCAGATTTTCAAAAAAAATTCCCAGATCACCCTGTAGACATCCTACGCGTAGGATGTCTACTGCTGATTTTTTGAGATTGAAGTGTCCCTGATGCTTCCTTATGCTCTCAGAAAGTGCAAGTTTGCTTTACAATTGCAAAATCATGCAAAAATCACTCAATTTAAGCCTTTTCTGAAATTTTACGTTTTCTGACTCCGCCTTTTGGCTTTTGGTCAACAAAAATAGGGAAAAACACCCAAGTCAATATGTTACTAGGGTAAAACCTACCCTCTGAACCCACTAGTGCAGTCAGAATTTTCAAATTTGGTCTCGAGAAACCCCTTGAGACATCCTACACGTAGGATGTCTATGTTTACAGAATTGCAGGTTTTATTCACAGAACCCTTGCAAATGCTCTTTTATATACATAGCATCAGTCAGTCATACAAAAATATCCACAAAAGCTTGTTTAATGCATTTTTACCCTCAAAAGCACACTTTTCCGTGATTTCAAATGCAATCAAGCACTTTAGCAAATAATTCAGTGATGAATAGCTCTGGATCAAAATCGGATCACTTACCTAAAGCTACTCCTACAAATCATATGGGGTTTTGTATCTATGAGTAGAAAAACGTTTCACTGCAACACACGGACTAGTAAACGCTTTTATCACCTCATAAATCACTCGACCACCAACAACTACTCTAATCCGCAGATCCTAACTAAACCTATCTAGTCGCAGACCCTCCGCAAGACACACGCTTCCTGGCTATCCACTTGATCACGGAATATCCTCTTCCGGATCCACTTAATAAAAACACTTTCTTTAGCCGAAATTAAATCAAGCAACCATCACACGAGTGTTAGTAGGAAACCTACTTAGGTCCTTGTGTCCCCAGCAACGGCGCCAATGTTGGATGGGGAGACTCGCACACCCATGAAGTGCATGCAAACACTACCTAGATCAACATAATGTCAATCGAGGACACAGATGACACGATAGGCACACGGAGGAAATCTCTTAAGCTTGTGAAGCTGAGACCATCCTACACATACAACACTAAGGAAGGCCAACTAAACCACAATCAAGAACCTCACTTCTCTCAACTACACCACCTAGCCACATACACACATACGGAAGGTAACTCACCTAATCATGCCAGATTCGTACGAAACTTAAGGAACACCATCCCCTCACTAGGATACACCTGTCCCTAACCTTCTACACTCAAAACCCTCACTCTAAACCCATCTGCGAAAAACGCGTAGGATGACATAACAGAATTTTGAAAGTGTCCAAAACTGAAATTTATGAGTACCTATGCGTAGCTTATGTCTCCACGATTCTATAGAGTACTAGCACGCAGAAAACAGACATTGTTTGATACACTTACGGCCACAAATAGCTCGTAGATGCGTCGGCGTGTGCGCTTCGTTTCGCGTGGAATGCTTGGCGTTGTCGCGTAGCTCTCCTCGAGCCTACAACAATGGTGTAGTTGGATCTCCAATGTGTTGAGCGAGTCGGGCGTAGCGAGAGGATGAAGCTCACGCTCACTCTCTTTCTCTCTCTCACACAGTAGACGGCAGTGCTCAAGTTTGATTATGATTAAAGTCCTTTTACAAAATGACCTAGGTACCTTATATACTAAGGCTACCTTAGGTTTAACCAAAAATGGGGTTGAAAGGGTCAAATGGCTTTGTATTTACAATCTGGAAGTGCCATTGCACCCCAGCTTCTGAAACTAGAATAACTACTCATTACAAATGACGTTTATAGCCATAATCCACAGCATTTCATAACTCACAAAAGATAAGACTTTGGTACGAAACTTGAGTTATATTGTGTTGTTGACCCAACGGCGGTCAACAAATGCCTTGAGAAAATGAGCCCCCTCTCTCTCTTGGTCGACCCCCTTTGCTAAATGCTCATGCTACAGCCTTGGACCTCCCCACGCCTAGCCAATGGAAATTAAGCAGCATAAGTGATAGCCTTCTGACATGTGTCCCCCTTTCCCCTTTTGTGAGAGCTTTAGGTAATTAATAAATGCAATTAAACTCTCATTGGACCTCTTTGCCTCCTGGCCAATAGAAATTAGGCATGCCATTGGGCTGCTGAATGCTCATTGGACCCCTTGGGAGACTATCCAATAGTCTTCTAGAGAGCTTAATTCTTATTGGTTCTTTTATTAAGTGTTGTTAAATTAATTAGATTATATTTACTCTAGCCTAATTCTCATTGGTCCACCTCCAAGGTCATCCAATAGGATTTGAGTACACCTTGTGGGCATCTGGGCTAGGAAGTTGACATGTGTCCCTCTTTCCTTTTGTGTAAAGGGAGCTTGTGTGTGTGTATGTGTGAGTTTCTCTCTCATCTCCTACAACTAGGGCTCGCCCCCTCCTATGTAGGGATGCATGAAGACTTTGGGGACACACACAAAGCATCCAATTTCCCTAATGTTTAACCTTTGGATACAACCTTTGAATTTTGGAACCTTAGCATTTTGGAAGTCTTAATGGGCTGAACCTTAGGGTCTTTTAAGCCCATTGTTGCACATTGATCTTTTGCAAATGGCCCCCCCTTTGGATCCCTAGTGTGGCTGGTCTGCGAGCTTAACCAATATTCTAGCTTTTTCTCCCTTGGCACTTCCCCATATTAAATGATCGGTTTAACATGAGAAATCGGTTAGGAGAATTAGATATTAGTTTTTTACCTCTCTTTTGAAATCATAGTCGTCCTGGACTATGGGGTAGAGAAGATAAAGCATATTCATTAGTCCTTTTTTTAGCGGGTAGAGGATCCCCATGTTACCTTACGACATCGTTCAAGAATGGATGACTAGTCCATTTGGTGCTTGAGAGCTTAAGCTGCCGCAAGCATGTTTGCACATTAGTCCTATGAATCTTCCATAGTAGAGTGACAAGCTCACGTCGTCTCCGCAAACTTGATCTAAGCATGCATACTACTTCATTTTTGTGCACAATAAAGAAAGAGAGACTCTTATAAGACAAAACTTTGTTCATTTTTAACATTTGTATATTTGCTTACTCTTGGGAAGCATTGTAAGAATTGACAAGGTTTAGGCTATCCTTTAATTGTATGCCGCGCATCCATCTAGCATCTTCAAAAGGATAATTCTTAAACTTAATAAGATATCGTCAGATAGTCTTACTACCTCTTAGTACCTTGTCTTCATGTTGGAGAATGGACTCCGACTGTAGCACCTCTTCTTGGTCCTCGATCTCCGGTTGATCTTCAATAGTTGGTTCTTGAGGTGGCTCTCCTTTGTAAGGATTTAGTAGGCTCACGAAATCATTGTGTATGAGCCAATGGTTGGGCAACTTGAGTTGATAGGCCATCTGATTGATTGGCCTAAGAATCTGAAAGGGACCATAGTACCTTTTTGCTAACTTAGCATAGTACTTTTGGTGTCCCTTAGGATTCTTGCCGGTCGTGTGCCTTAATCGAGCCTTGGTAAATTTGAGTAAGACCCAATCATTTTCTTTAAAGGCTTGGGCTCTTCTGTGCTTGTCAGCAACAACTTTTTGCCTGTGCTGTGAGATGGAGATAGCATCCTTAATCTTTTGTAAAGATTCTTGTAGGTCTCGGCTATACTCATCTCCAGCGAAGATCTTCCCGTGTACCTTAAGTAGCAGGGGACTTTTTGATCTTCCCTCAATTACCTCAAAAGGTGCTTTTCCCGTGGAAGTATGTACAATGTTATTGTAGGCATACTCCACTAAGGGTAAATACTTCTCCCGTTGGGATCTTTGATCTACTTCCGTTACATAGGCTTTTAGTAGATCGAGAAATGTTAGGTTAGCTATTTCACTTTGGCCATCCATTTGCGGGTGATAGGCCGAAAGAGAAATTTAGCCTAGTTCCTAAATTCTTAAAGAGACCCTTTCATAAATTACTGGTCATTCTAGGATCTCTATCCAACACTATAGACGTTGGCAAGCCATGGTACTTGAAGATTTGTGAAATGAAGAGGGTTGCCATTTGATGGGCTTTGATAGTCTTTTTGACAGGTATAAAATGAGCAACCTATCTACTATCATCCATATTCCCATATTCCCATGGATAGACTTAGGCAATCCAAAGATAAAATCCATGGATATGCTCTCCCATGGTGAATTAGGGGTTGGCAAAGGTTGAAGCAATCCAGGTTGCTTTCCTCTATCAAACTTCATCTTTTGGCATACCACACATTTAGAAACAAACTCTTGTATGCTTGCTTTCATGGTAGGCCAATAGAAATATGTTTCAATCCCCTTTAGGGTAGATTGAATCCCTCTATGCCCCACATAAGGAGGAGCATGAGATTCATACATTAGTTTCTCACTAAGTGAGTTAGTAAGGTATAGTCTATTGCCATAGAGAAGATAACCATCTTGTAAAGTAAATGGTTCCTCTTTCTTCCCTAGTGCAAGGCACTACAACAAAAAAAGGTGTTATCGACATATGATGCTTAACAACACTATACGCGTCACTATATGCGTCCCTATGAAATTATTGCAAAGAGCGTCGATATACGAGTGGAAAGGGTTTATTGGCAACGCAGATAGCGACGCGTATATAGACGCTTATATAGACGCAGATAGCGACGCGGATATCGACGACCATAACAGAAAAAAAAAATCTTGGGCAAAGGGCAGGTAGCCTGGCCTGTGCCCAGTGAAAAGATGGACACAACCACCACAGCCACACTTCCTGCCCTCTATCCAAGAAAGCGAGCAACACCAAAATCAACCGTGCTCCCGCAGAAATTTCGGTAGAGTTCTCTTCGTTTTTACATAAACTTTTCAAAAAATATATATCATGTATACGCCTCCTACATGCTATCCATGTAGGATCTCACATGAGATTTAAGGCCAATGACCATAACGAACCATAACCATAACTTAAAAGCATAACCATAACTTAAAACCATAACCGACCAATATAACCACTTTGATCATAACCATAAGCATAACCAGAAAGTTAAACATAACCATAAACAAAACCTAAACCATAACTATGTCTATACAAGAATAGGAGAAATAACCATGTCTATACAATGACAATGACAATAACCATAACCATAAGGAAAACAATAACTGTCTGAACAATAATCATAACCATATATATATGTCTGTACAAAAGGAAACACAGAAGCGTGTATGTGTCTCACAAAGCATATATATGAAATCCGGTCCACTGATGACTAGGCGTCACAACCTGCACATAGGACAACTCACAAAATTAGTATTGATATTACTTCACATATACTTACTTAATTAAATCAACTCACACATATTAACGTCTCACCTCAAGCGATCAGCGCGACTGTAAGGCCGCCCAGTCTACAGGCTCTCCTGAAGCATCAAGATCATTCAATACTTCATAGATACCTCTGCGATATCCATCTGACTCCTCCTGACGTGTCGGGGCTCGATGCATCACAAGATTCTGTGTTTATACAAAAATCAGAGAAATAAGAATACATGATTCATCGCGTTTTAAAAAACGCCATAGTTAAGATTGGATTAGAAACTCACAAACTCATAGCGAAAGGTGTCGAAGCCTCCGATGCCAAGATGAGATGTCCCCCTGGTCATCTGTCGTATCTGTGCAGCCTCACACTGCTGTCTAAACCGTGTGGCCGTTGTCCGCTCATCCTCCCTGATCTGCAGCCCCGTCTTGTGTGGGATGCCCGAAGGCTTCGGTGAGCCGGTCCTGAAAGTCTTCCGAGCTGCATCTCCTCGATCTCTAAAATCAGTGTCAATAGCGTACTCATCTATCATAGAAGATAGGTAATTGTGAGTTGCTATGGAAACCGCATTCACTCTCGCCCGTCTTGAGAGTGCATCGGCTACTTGATTATGCTTGCCAGCAATGTGAGCAATATGAAAATGAAATTGCAAAAGGAAATTTGCCCACCTCATTTGTTTGTAGGAGAGCTTGGTTTGCGTCATGAAGTACTTAAGGCTTTGGTGATCCATTCGCAGAATGAAAGGAGTCCCCAATAATATAGTGCTTCCATGAGTCTAAGGCATGTAGAGCTGCGAGGAGTTTCTTTTCATATATGCCTAGAGCTTGCTCAATAGGGTCAAGCCTTCGACTTTCATAGCCTATAGCATGCCCTTCTTGGAGCAAAACAGCTCCAAGGCAATCACCACAAGCATCACATTGGACCTCAAATGGCTTTGAGAGATCTGGTAGTGTAAGCACAGGCTGAGAGATAAGCTTTTCTTTGAGCTTTTTGAAAGCATTGTTCTCCTTGGCAGACCATGTATACCTAATGTTTTTCTTTGGTAGGTCATGTAATGGTCCTGCTATTATTGAGAACTTTTCTTTGAAGCGTCTATAGTATGCACACATACCCATAAAGCTTCTTAGTTCATGAAGATTCCTTGGTTTAGGCCATCCTTTTATTACCTCTAATTTTGATGGATCCATTTGGATGCCATCTTGAGAGATATTGTGACCTAAATACTGAATGTCTTGTAAGAAAAATTCACTTTTCTTTTGATTAACATAAAGTTTATTCTCTCTTAGAACTTGAAATATTACCTGGAGGTGTTGCTTGTGTTCATCTAATGAATTAGAGTACATGATGATATCATCAAAGAACACTCCAGTAAAGGTTTGGTGAGGCCTAAATAGCTTCTCCATCAAGCGGTTGAATGTGGCTGTTGCATTGGTCAAGCCAAAAGGTATGACAATGTATTCGTAAAGACCAAACGTAGTGCGAAATGCGGTCTTTACAATGTCTTGATCAACTATCCTTATTTGATGATAGCCACTTTTTAGGTCAATCCTACTGAAGTAGGTGGACCCTTGTAGCTTATCAAATAGGTCTTCTACCCGTGGAATGGGAAACCTATTCTTGATAGTGATCCTAGCTATAGTCGACACACATACGATATGTGCCATCTTTCTTTTGCACTAGCAGCACAGGAGAACAAAATGGAGATGAGTTAGGCCTAATCGTGCCCTTGTCAACTAACTCATGCACTTGCTGCATAATCTCCTCTTGTTGAGCTTGAGAAACTCTATAAGGAGGTTTGTTAGGCGGTGAACTTCCTGGAAGAAGTTCAATTGCATGGTCATCATTGCCTCGTTTAGGAGGTAGCTCACAAGGGATGTCGTCAATAAAGACATCTTGAAAACCCTTGAGAAAATTGGATAACTCTAATTCCTTTTGGTCGTGTATATTTTCTTTTGCTAAAACACTAGGTTCATTTTGAGAGTCAACAAAAATCATGTACACAGAATTAGAGCTCTTTATTGACTTATTGAAAGCTTGCGTATGTACAATGGGTATGGTGACACCCATTTCCTTAGCATCTATGTACATATATTTTTCCCTGAACCTAAAGGAGATTCTCCTTTCAGGAAATTTAACATTGGCAGCCATGCAATCAAACCATGGTGCCCCTAGGATTAAATCCTCATGCTTGAGAGGAGAGATAAAGAAGTCCTCTTTGTCCACATAGATTTGGACATGGAACCTCAATTTCCTTATTAAGGGAGTGACTGAAGCTTCTTGCCCCTTGAAAAGACCGTCTGCGGGTAAGACATCTCCCATCTCATAAGCTTGTATGCCTAGCTTGGTGGCTAACTCTTTCCCCAAGCATGGCATAGAGGAAATCCTATGTGGTGAGTTTCCTCCTCTTGGATTTCGACCAAGGTAGCTCTAGGAGGCTCATGGCGGTTGTTCTTTTGGGGAAAAGCGTGGTACACATGCCCTCACTCGTCGCACTTGAAACGGTGATTATCCTTGCGATAACGCTCAAGCTCTTCAGAAGAGAGTTTGTTTTTGCCTTTGTAAACTCCCTTCTCTTTAGCTTTGTTGGAGTTGCCCTTAAGGAGACTTTTGGACATTATCCTTCCCCTTAGACTCATTGGACCCTTGTTTTCCGTGGGCTTAAAATTTCTTTTAGCCCCCGTTTGGAAATTGATTCGAGAAGCCACCATAGTATGGTGTATAACCGCCGATATGGTGCGTGGCGTTTGGGAGTTGACATACTGCGCCATTTCTTCAGTTAAGCCCGCACAAAATTGTTGCTTTTGCTCTCAAAAATCCAACTTTTTAAAGGCAGTGGCTTTGAGTTGTGGGTCCCAAAATTTTTCTACATATTTGTGAATGGATTCATGGGGAGAGAGCTTCAAGCTTCGCCATTCGGTGAGTACTTTGTCTTTGGCAACATCGGTGGCCAAAAATTGCTTTGTAATGGAAGCTCTTAAAGCTTTCCATGTTCGTGGAGCTTCACCGTAGGCCCGTAGGCTAGACCACCATTGCCTCGCAGAATTTTGAAACTGCATAGCTACATGGCGTAGCTTAGAGGGCTTCGTGAAGCCCTCATCTCCAAACACCGCATCGAACTGTTGGATAAAGGCCAAGACTTTATCCGTAGCACCAAAAGTGCCATCGTAGGTAAGGAAAGAGATGCTCTTCCCTCCCTCTTTGAATTTCTTGAGCTTGGATGACTTCTTCCACGCGGCATAGGATTTCCTATGGCCTCTTCTTTTTGATGGTTCAAAGGTTGCACCATCACTTTCTTCAGAAGGTGAAGAATTTGAAGAAGGTGAAGAAGAGGGTGACCTCTTTCTAGCCTTGCTTTGATCTTCATTGTCTTCACGATCACTTTCATAAGAGGAAGAGGATGAAGAAGATGGAGAAGAGAGTGTCCTCTTTCTCGCCTTTTTCTTCTCTTGCTTTTTGTCATCCCTCTTTGAAGTATGGTGTGGAGAAGTATGCGATGGTGTTCTCCGTTTTGGAGGTGATGGAGAGCGTTTAGCCTGCCGTCTTCGTGGAGCCATCTTTGCCAAGGTGGTGGGAGACTCACTTCTTTCTTGTTCCTTCGGTGGAGGATCTTGATTTCTCCTTTGAGAAGGAGATGCGTCATCAAGGAGTAATTTTTTGAGCCCTTCGTATGGATCCTCTTCTTCTTCCCGAATCGGAGAGTGGCCTCTTTTTGAAGTCTCGCAAGGAGGCTTCCTAGGTGCTCTCTCGTCATGGCTGGGAGCTTGGAGAATCCCACGAACACAAAGCTGCCGTTGCACTTCACTTTGGAGGGATGGATTGCCCATGGCTTGTTGAAGCCTAGAAACAAGATAGTTAACAAGCATCGGGGCATCATCAGTAGCCTGCTCATTAGCGAAATCAAAGTTATCAACATTAATTTCACTCTCTTTACTATTGTCAGCCATTCTAACAACTTTTAGGTGTAAACTTTTTAGGTTTACTTTGGCACTTCAAGCCCTAGTTGCTACTCCTCTTTACCCCTTTAGAAAAAGCACTCAAGCTATTGTACCCTGTGGCTCGAATACCATTAATTGCAAGGAATAGAAGAGAGGGTCGTTCAACACCAAAACAACATCGGCTCCTATCAAGATTCTAATAGCTCAATAGTGGTTAAGTCGTAAGCAAGCCCCGTAGGACTCCACTACTAAGACCATAGCTCTTGACGATGATGCCCCATTAACTGCACAAAGGCAGGCGCACTGCAAGGCTGAAAAATCCCTATTTTACTTACTCACATGCAATTAATAATACCAACCATTTATAGCTAGCTTGAGGACCTCCCTTCTTGAGCAAGAAAAGAGAAACCTTGTGCGCTGATACCAATGTAAAATTTAATGGCCTAGTAACGTGTGTGTAGCGGAAAATAGCATGAACATAGTGAGCATTTTATTAGAATAGCTTCCTAATGAGAATAACAAGAGTGCTTGGGTGGAGATAGCAAAAAAAAGTATAACACCTAGTTAGATAGCATGAACACTACTTCAAACGAGAGAGAAATTAAGCAATTGACAATAGCTGAGGACTGGATTTGCATGGAGCTGGTCCCCCCTCCAAAAGGCTTTGTATTATGGTTTCTCCCATCAAGAGAGACATTTTACAATACAATTCTCTGTGTTCCTTCAATACTAGCTAGTGCTATAAAGATGAAAACTTCAAGCACTAAGCACAACACTTATTAAACACAACATCAATTCCCTCACCGTCTCAGACCCAAGACCTCACACACCTTCAAAGATGGTGAGAGCTAGCGGGGTATGAGAGTAGATTGAGAGGAAGAAGGAGTAGATTTACGAGAAAGATATACATCTCCTCTCATAATCACTCATATTAGCATAGCTTAGCTTAGTAATTAGCATGGTAGAGGAGATGAGCATGCATTGAAGCTTGGCTCTTGGTTGAATTTGCATCACAAAGCCAAGAGTTGTTGGTGTAGGCCTCCCTTCTCACAAGCTTGGAGTAGGTGGTAAGCTTTCCATTAAGGCTTAAGAAGGAGGGAGAGAGTCTTATTCCTTCACACATAGATTGTGTGAGTGTGTAAGTCAATAATGCCTTGAGAAAATCAGCCCCCTCTCTCTCTCTTGGTCGACCCCCTTGCTAAATGCTCAAGCTACAGCCCTATTGGACCTCCCCAGGCCTAGCCAATGGAAATTAAGCAGTATCAGTGATAGCCTTCTGACATGTGTCCCCCTTTCCTCTTTTGTGAGAGCTTTAGGTAATTAATAAATGCAAATAAACTCTCATTGGACCCCTTTGTCTCCTGGCCATTAGGAATCAGGCAAGCCATTGGGCTGCTGAATGCTCATTGGACCCCTTGGGAGACTGTCCAATAGTCTTCTAGAGAGCTTAATTAAGTTTTTTTAAATTAATTAGACTAGATTTACTCTAGCCTAATTCTCATTGGTCCACCTCCAAGGGTCATCCAATAGGATTTGAGTACACCTTGTGGGCATCTGGGCTAGGGAGCTGACATGTGTCCCTCTTTCCCTTTGTGTAAAGGGAGCTTGTGTGTGTGTGTGTGTGAGTTTCTCTCTCATCTCCTACAACTAGGGCTCGCCCCCTCCTATGTAGGGATGCATGAAGACTTTGGGGACACACACAAAGCATCCAGCTTCCCTAATATTTGACCTTTGAACACAACCTTTGAATTTTGGAAGCTGAGCATTTTGGAAGTCTTAATGGGCTGATCCTTAGGGTCTTTTAAGCCCATTGTTGCACATTGCTCTTTTGTAGATGGCCCCCCCTTTGGATCCCTATTTTCCCTCCTGTGGATCCCTATTGTGGCCGGTCTTCCAGCTTAACCAATATTCTAGCTTTTTCTCCCGTGGCACTTCCCCATATTAAATGATCAATTTAACATGAGAAAATCGTTTAGGAGAATTAGATATTAGTTTTTATGAGAGTTTAAGCCATTGACTCTAAAAACACTACCCTCTTACTCAAGAGACAACGAAGATGAGTCCATAGTGTGCAAAACCACTAAGGTAAAAGGAGAGGAACAGACCCTAGTGGTAGAGAACATCCATTCAATCATGTCGACACCATCAATGTACTCTTACCTTGGGAGAACTGTTAAAAATCAGACCATATTTATGGAATGATTTACAGAAAACTCTATAGAAAGTAGGGATAACACGGCTAATTGCACAAAATTAGGGTAAATTGAAACTTGAATTGGATAACAAGGAGATTAGATCCGTCCCTATGAACAAAGTCGGAGAATACTATGAGGGTGAAGAAGGAAACACAACCCTTTCGGTGAGATATAATGATGTAGAAACCATGGAAATACTAAACAGTGGGGCAAGCATAGCCTTAGCCACAAAAGCATTATGGGAATCATGTTGATTATCAACATACTTTTGCAATAGCGGACTTTGGAAAGAAACTTAATTATGAAATCAAATTGGGAAGGCCATTCATACGGGAAGTACAACTCATTCAAAATTGGGAAAACAATTACCTGTACTTGAATCAAGTGGGATCAATCACAAGGGTTAATTTGAAAGATCACACTTATAGAGACATAATGAAAACGCCCATTCAAGAATTTGACTCAGTCTTTTCAACTGAACCAAAGCTTCCATCTTGGTTAAACAAAGACACACCTATTTGGATGTGTGGAGCTTCAAAAAATGGGAGTTTAAAACGAGAAGAATGTATCATAGAAAGGGATTGCACGGATGATGCATATATAGGTGAACCCTTTCCAGAGCATTCGTTTGAGCCATTTGAATGGACTCAAATTTTGGCAATGATTGATGTGTGTGTGAATACGTCTATGCCTACTCCATTTTGCAATGAGGATGGCTATGACATAATTTCCATACAAATGGTCTCAACCATTCAACCTGAAGATGAAGTTCAGGAACCCAAGGACTTATTGAAAGCTCCACAAGTCTTTTTAGACCTCTATTTATGATGCTACTGATGAGTTCGAAGAACGTTCAGCTACATCCGATGATTTTGGATCAGAAAAAGAACATGTGAAAGCCCAACTACTCCTAATAGGAGGAGAGGAAAAGTTTTTTGACTTCCCAAATCAAAAACCAAGAAGACAGAAATAGTATAGAAGGAAAGGGAAACAAAAAACTTAAAACCTAGACTTATACCCTCAGTTCCTAGCAGAAATAGCTTTTGATGCAGATAGATGTACATGATTGTGTCAAAGACAAAATCACGGGTAGATATCCTTCAAACAACAAGCAAGGTACATCAAAAACACCAAGAAAAATAAAAAAGGAAACTCAATCAAAACCTAAGCACCAGGATGATGAATCATCCATGACACAGGTTGAACGAAAGAAAAAATATCAAGAGTTGAAGAAAACTTTAATGGAGGTGTATATCACTGAAATAGAAACAATCGAGGAAGAGAACAAAGATGTAATGAGTGTTCCATCCCATTACAAAAAATATACTCTCCAAGAACAAAAGATCATAGTGAAACAACCTGTTAGGGAGCTAAAAAAGCAGGGTGAGTCATATGAAGGACCTGAAGATGCAAAGAAAATAGATTTAGCTGAACGAGGAGAAGGGCCCAGACATGCCTACATTGTGAACGACTTGATTGAAGAAGAAGAAGAGCTTTTGCTAAGCTTACTGAAAGAATACCGAGATGTCTTTGCTTGGTCTTATAAATATCTCAAGGGTGTTGATCCAAAAATTTGTCAACATACCATACCTATGAGAGATAATGCAAAACCAAGTAGACAATGGCCATATACTTATAATGAAACATTTTTCAAAAAGATCAAAGAAGAGATAGAGAAGCTCAAGGAAGCCAAATTAATTTATGAAATTGAACACACAAATTGGGTGTCTCCAATTGTGGTGGTACCCAAGAAAAATGGAAAATTAAGAGTACGTGTTAATCTCAAAAAAGTGAATGCAGCCACCATTAGAGATAACTACCCTCTTCCAATCACCGAGCATGTTTTAGAACGAGTTGGAAGAAAAAAATCTTACAGCTTTTTAGACGGCTTTTCGGGGTACAATCAACTTTTTGTTCATCCAAAATATCAGCATATAACCGCCTGTGCAATTGAATGGGGTATTTTTGCCTATAAGGTTATGCCTTTTGGGTTAACTAATGCTCTTTAAGGTGAGTCATTGGAAGTCTTGAATTTCCTCCATCACGACATCTCCTCCCTCAACCACTTGGTCTACCTCCTTAATAAAGCTAATCTCTCGTAGAAGCACAAGTGCCATGGAGGCGTCCATATGGTTAGTTAGCTCTTCCACCTCTTCATTGACCTCCTCGACAAGGGTTTTGGTGGGCGAGTTGCTTTCCTTTTCTTTATTATTTGCTTTCTTGGTGCCCTCAAGCACAATAAAAGCCAAAACCATGTCCTTATTCAGGAATTGCCTAGTATAACCCGTGTACTTGCTCCATTCTATGGACAAATGTTTGGCAAATCCATGATCCGTTGGGCATTCAAGGAGCCAAAAGATGTCTGAATTATCTAAATGACTTACCTTAGTGTAGTTCCACATGGAATATTGACTTTGACTCTACACATTGAGAGATAATAGAGACATGGATTGCCAACTTTGTATGCATTCTGTGTGTGTGTGTCTGTGTGTGTGTGTTTGTGTGTGTGTACGCAATAGCCGGATCTAAATTTAGGTGATTTTCTCTACCATTGTGCTGTTTTTTAAGAACTTGTTCTCAGATTCGATTCATTGCGCTTCAATTTTCCCTTAAATAAGAGCCAATCACTTGAAGCCAATTGGCTCTATTCTCCTTCTAGCATTTCCAAAAATGTTATTACACAATCAAGGGTAAGAAATTCATTAAATACTCAAAAGATCCTACCCTCTCTTTTTGCCTAGGCTTTCTAGTCCCCCTCTGTGCATGCTCCCTCTACAACTATAGCTCATGCATCTGCATCTCCCAAACCCCCATGTCCCTCCCCCCCCTTTCTACGCCCCCCCCCCCCCCCCCCCCCCCCCCCTCCTTTTGCACCTCCTCTCCTCTTTCAATAACAACCCTTGATCTCTTCTAATCGTCCCCTCATGGATACTCCTCATCTCCATATTCTTGTGGATTCCCCCCCTCCCTCAAACACCTTTCTCCAGTATCCATTCTATAAACAATATGGTCTTCTTTGCACAACTGACGAAACAACGGAGAGAGAGAGAGAGAGAGAGAGAGAGAGAGAGAGAGAGAGAGAGAGAGAGAGCCTTGTGCCTTCTCTTTGCAATAAGAACAAAAAGAGAAGATAGAGCACCTCTCTGAGGTCCTCCCTTCTATTTTCAGCAGGAAACACTCTAGATTCCAATTTATTTGTATTTTCTCAGAAGCTTACTTGCTCAGTCTAATATTGAAATCAGTGAATTAATGTATCTTCATTTATTTTTTTATGGGCCTGTTAAAAATGGCCTTAGAGAACAAGGCATTAATGAGTGCATTCATAGAAATTTTATCCCATGATGTGAGATATTGCAATAATTTAACATAATGCAAGTATCTTTTCATTTAAGAACCTCTTAAAAGTGCATTTCATTAAATTGTTTTTATTATTTCTTATACTTGGTAGATATACCTTTTCTTATGAAAGCATTAAAATATTATTTTACTTTAGTTTTTCAATGAGTCTCTTTGTTTTTTTGTTTTATCTTACTTCTTTTAGAATGCCAATGTGATCCTTTCACATTGTTGTTGAAGTGGGCCGTTGTAACATATAAGGCAGATTTATGTTTCCTTTTCTTAATTTAAATTTTCATGTTCACTCAAGTTAAAAAAACATATAAGGTATTTATGATTATGTGTGTATTTGGAAAATATAATTTTTGGCCTACGCAAAGGGCATAGCCTTAGCATCGCTTCACTCTTTTTGGCTTTGGCTAAAAATATTTTTGCTATTTTTTTCAAAAATAGAAAATTTTGATTGGACGCAAGAGAGTGGGCAATGAATATGCAACTAATGGAAAGGATGGATAATGGTCTTTCCACAATCTTGAATATCTTTATTTATTTGTTTTGGTAAAAAAATGTCATTGATTGAGAAAATCTTATGCATAGTCGTTTAAATCGTATGCTATGTTGGATTTTAAAAGAGTATCTTGCCTTGTTTTCGATGAAAAATAAGTTGATTGATGATTAAGATGGAAACCATTCATCAAATAGTGCATTTTGTCACAAATTTAAGCTCAATTTCTAAGATTAAGAAATCGGGACATCCTTAGAAATGAAATCATAGTCATGCCCACTGCTATTCAGATTGTCATGTCTACTCATCAAAGAAAAGGGCACCGTGAATTTATTTAAAGCATAAGCTAAAACTATAGGAAGCAAAGAAAGTAACTTAAGGCCCATTCATTCCACGGTCGTAATTTCTCTATTTCTTAATCGACAAGCCTCATAAATTCTTCAGTTATTTTTGTTTGAAATTCTCTTTCCAAGAGAGAGAGTGGAATTGAATTAAATAAAACATATACAACCAAAACCCCTGCTCAACATGAGCCAAGGAGGAAAAAAGAATATGGTATGATGTTCAACATGCTACCAAATATTAGACAAAAACTAAGACCCAACCACAAAGTAACCCAACAACTCCCATTGCCAAAAAAATAAAGGGAGGCCACCAAACGTGTTAGAGAAGCCTAGTTTGAGGTGGCTAGGAGCCCCCTTGTCGGGGCCCACCCCCGCCTCACATGATAGCACCTCCCAAGTGTCAAAGGTGGCAACAGAAGATACAGGAATTGGCATGCAATCTAGTGGACACCTCAAATCCGACCTAGAGCAACTACAATGCCACATATAAGAGCAAGGCACCTGTAGAGAAGAGAGATCACTGAGGTTGAAAGAGATGTGGACATCTGAGAATGAGAGAGAGAGAGAGAGAGAGAGAGAGAGAGAGAGAGAGAGAGAGAGAGAGAGAGAGAGATAGATCTAGGAAAGGCTCTCCATACTGATAACAGGCTGCTCATACAAGTGACCAAGGGTGGTTCAACATAGATTTGACATGCCAATGGACAGACTCAAGGTACACACAACTACGACTGCTATATGACACTGCCAACTGCTCATGCATGTGAGACATCTGGCAACAGTTGGGAAACCACTAAGCAAGCACAAGGATAGAAATTCTAGATATCCTCCCAGCAAAGGAAGACATGCCGTGAGGATCATTGACGGATCTACATCTGATGCATCAAGTGCACGAAGAATTGATTGTAGCATAGGTGAAAGAACCTTTGGGGTATCTGATTGGAGATCTCTTGCTGCATACCTCTCCTACCTTCACTCATGGTTGGCTATGCAAAAATGCAGATGAGGGGAAGCTTCCTACAAACACTAGCCCCCTCCCCCCCATCACATGTTGCCCTCCAACTAGTGCCCATTGTGGGGCTGATCTGCATATCTCAAAGAAACTCCCCCAGGGGCCTATATATAGGTCCCTCCTATCTATAGACCCACATGCACAGCCCTCACAACCCAACAATAAACCTAGAAAATGAAAAAAAAAGGAGTGCAAGGGGTTCACAAGCCCCTAGGGTCTTCGAAAGGGAGGAACTAGGAAACGATACCAAAGGCAATCAGGAGCACATATGGCCAAGAAGCAAAGCCAAAACCCTAGGCTAGACATGGCTAGAATATCCCGACATGAGAAAACAACCCCACATTGTTCATACACAACCACAAAACAACCCTCACTCCTTAACATGTGTCCCTAGGAAAAACTGGGACTAGGTGGATGAATCCAAAGAGATGCCTAAACTCTAACACCCCCTCTCAACTCCTAGAAAGGAAAACGGACCAGGAAGCCTGAGAGCAATTTGCAACTAAAAAGAGAGGGTTTCATGGATGAGGATATCTACTACATAACTCCAAGGTCAAACAATACATGGCTACTATACCATCCAACAACTACCCCTAAAAGACATCAGGGAAATAATAGGTTGTATGTTGAAAGTAAATACAGCTCTATCAAGAATCTCATCAACTCAACCGACTCACAAATCACACGACTAATATGTGTAGAAGGTACTGCTACTGATCGCGGTAAGAGAATGCATCAAAATTGAGGGTAAAGGCATCTGGATCATTTTCCAACTCTAAAGTGCTCCACCGTGGAGGAAAGAGTCGCAAACCTACACCTCCGGTCACATACAAGATGCCAAAATCTCCAAGCTGCTATAGAAAGTCCAAAGAATGGGACAATCGAGGCCACTGAGAAGTCAATTGTCCAACAATGAAGAACCAAGGAATTGTACCAACAACAACCACCATATAGAATGATGAACTGCAAAGTGTATTTGAATGATCTTCATTGGAACTTAGAGTGAAAAGAGCTATTGATCCTCATTTGTCTGGAACACATCTTGAGAGAATATCACCCCACTCTCAAAGTGAATCAAGAACAAACATCCAACGAAAAGTAACAGACGTCGATACAAGAAAAATGGGGGATCTTCTACTTGATACTGTCATTTTTGTGGCCTGATGTTGGGGCTGCCACTGAGACTCTATATAATATACATGGAATTTTCTACATACTACTACGTAGTATAAAGGGGTTTTTCTCCCTCGTGCCAAGTTTGGGTCCGCTACACTTACAAAGGATCCTGCGCAGTAAGTTATATCGCATAAAGTTGATAGCACTGGTAACATATATGGGTTTTTTTCTCCTTGAGTTACACTTACAAAGGATCCCGCATAGTAAGTTATATCGCATGAAGTTGACAACACTGGTAACATGTATGGGTTTTTTCTCCTTAATAGTCCTCTTAACTTGGGCTCTTTTAGTGGGGTTTTTTTATGATAAAAACTCTGGTAGGTTGACAATCAAAAATGAATATGTGATTGTTGAGAAGGCTTGACAAAAGCTAAAGGGTTTTTTTAAAAGGGTATCTAGAGTTGGTATTAAGAAACACTTTATGGCTTCATGGTAATTAGTTAAGCTAGTGCAATCGGAGCCTGACAAAATTGGCAAAGGATGTTCTGGAATTGGTACATATCTCAAGTTGATAATTAGATTAGTTTATGCTTTATGATTCTTGGAAATTTGGGCCTAAAAACAAATTGGCATAACAATTTTCTAAAAACAAACTAAACTTATGGGGTCTTTTTTGAAACATTGGGATATAAAGAGAACATACAATTACTGATCTTTTTTTTTTCAAAAGAACTAGAAAAACATGAACATTTTTTGACAATGGTTTTAGGTTAAAAAGGTTTGTAAGTTGGACATGGATAATAACTAATATAGTCCATTGACACCTGTAATACACATCCAAGGCTAACGAATCTGTTGTCTTGTTGGGATGAATGCAGGTGAGGACTCTATCCTTTCTTGGATTTTTTTTGGCGTAAAGCTATTGATAATACAACTGCTCTCACCACCTGGGAAGTAATTCTAGATTGGATCACTATCATTGTATACTAGAATGAGGCTTCATTCTCGTATGCCATGTACAAAGATAATTATAAGACTAAGTTATTTTTGTACTAATTTTTGCCTTTTCTTTGAAGCTAGGTGTCTTTTGAATGTAAAAGTTCAATCATGTCTTATTATATAAGTTAAAACAGCTACACACACACAAAGTATTATTGTCATCAAAGGTGATAATATGACCTATAGGACCAAATCAAACATGTCAAATGCTTTATGATAAGTTGACTAATGACTCTGGATGCTTGAGGATTATGGAGATGAGGGTGACAATTGAGCTTCCATGAAGTAGGTGGGAGGCTACAAATGTGAGGAAACCAAGTTTGAATGTGATAAAAGCGGAGCACTCAAGTCGATAAGAAGTTAAGCTTATTAAACCTGCAAGGGGTATAATGTATGCGCAATAATGGAGAACACTTCCTCAATGTCCAAATACCATATTTCATATCAAAGGGAGTGGGAGCTAAATTGGATCATTGCTTAGGTGCAAAGTGCAAATGATAAGATAGGCTCAAAAATATAAAGGTAAGTTTAGTAGATCATCTCCCTGCGCGGATAACAAGATAGGCTCAAGAATTTAAAGGTGAGTTCATTAGATCATTGCTCAAATATTAACATGCTTTAACAATTGATAGCCATATAGTAATTTGGATTTTTATAAATTATTACAACTTCACTATTTAATTTGATGTTTGAAGTCTTCGGCCATCACCATAGTATGATTAAGGTTATCATGATTCAATGTCATTCTCTCATATCATCATTTATTATCAAAGCATTAGTAAGTGTATGGTCATATTGATGATGAAGTGTGGGATATCATTTTTAAAGAACGATTTCTTGGTATGAAAATTTATGCTCCGAAGACATGGGTCTTCTACTTCATTTATAGTGTGTTTGGACAATAATATGATGATGGCACCGCTCCAATTTCCTTCTTACGAGCACATTTAGCTTTAAATTTTGTGAAATTTGATTAGGTTTGGTTCCACCCACCAAGTTCCAACAATATCTCTTATCACACAAGGTCTACAAGTTTTCATTTTCTTACCTCTCTCTCTCTCTCTCTATCTCTCTCTCTCTCTCTCTCTCTCTCTCTCTCACACACACACACACACACACACACTGTAGTACTTAGCTATAGTTTCTGTTTTTTATATATAAAAAAACCCCACACCATGGGACTAGGCCCATATATATTACCTAAAAGTAGGTTTTGCTTTATGGTTTACTATCCTACTACCATTATTTGCCATGAAGGCACAGGGGCTCTCTCTGCAACTAGAGGTGGCCTCACTGTCGTGTAACACAGTCGGTATACTCATGGCGGTTCTACTCATGGCTTCGATTAAATCGGACCGCCTCTCTCCCTCCTTCCTCTATATAATGAGGTGAGGGCACCTCTTTGGCCCTTACTTAGATTTGTTTTGTTGTTGCCTTGCCTTGAAATTTATTCGTGGTACTGAAGCATGGAGCTCACTTCGTCTAACACACAGGTTCCGCTTCCTCGGCCATATGTTTTATGATTGCATGTGTTTTTTGAAAAAACTATTGTTGAGGACGGTTTTTAATGTTGCTCTTGCTCTGTTTATCGGGTTATGATACTCTTTGATTAGAAGCACACATGGCTTATCATACCATGGCATAGTGACTATGGCAGTGTCGCGAACACTGTTAGTATTTAAGATGATTTTTGGTTGCCTATTACATAAGGTTTCTTCTGTGCTGCGTTTTTTTGTTAACGATAACGTATTGGAATGGTTTTTTTTTTTTGGCATATCAGTGGCTAGACCACTATTTTGGCTATGGCTTTGTACCCTGCTAACTGACTGGCCGGCTAATAGGCGCCTTTGATTACATGGGTTGTTGCCTTTTAACTAGGCTTGGATGGTGAACTAGGAAATGAAGGGGGTATGGTATCCCACCCTCTGCACACCAATTATGTGTTTTGTGTTGTGCCAGACTATATGTTACAACAATTTTTTAACGAACCTTCGTTTTGGAAAAAATGTTGTACTCTACATTTTAATCTTCCCACTGATAATTGATTTTACCTTTAAAGGGCTTTGATGCTATGGGCTACTGTTGACTGCGATTTTTTACTAATTGTTTAGGGGTTACTGAGCATCAAATAAACTTGTGACTTACTTGATCCAGTTGCTTTTGCATAGGTGTTTTTAGCATTATCATAGAAAGCCATTTACAAGCCCTATATATGGGTTGGCTGGTGGTGGTGTTTTCTATCCGATTGCGCAATGATGTAGAGGGGGTTTTTTTAGGGGTGTTGGGTCCTATTGCGCACTGTTGCAGTACTTGGTCTTTACTTTATTCAGTTAGGATGTAAATTACATTCATTGGGGCGGATGTTGCTCCTTTTTTAAGCCTTGAGTTGTTGAAGTGGAACTAACACTTTAAAGCATGATATATATTTTTTAAACCTAATGGTTCGGCTCATGGCCTGGCTTTTACCAGGGCTCCTTGTTACTTGGTTTGTTAAAGAGAGATATATGGTTAGTGATAGTGAATTGCTTCAGAGTCCATTTTACCGTAATGGGCGTCTGACCTGAAAACAATCTTAAACAAAGTTGGATATTGTATAGGGAAATTAAATGGAAATTTTTCAGAAAAAACTTCTTGTATAAACTTCATTTGGTAGAGCTTTTCACGAACTGTTAAAACCGATGAATGTTTAAAAAAAAGGGGGGGAGTGGATTCAGACACTCGGATTAGAAGGGGTGATGGCCTTCTAATCAAAATGATATTCTTTTACTATAATCTTTGGGATTTTTAAAGAAAAAATGATAACATCTTTACATAAATACTCTTGACTAAGCTTGTAAATTTTTTTATTATAAAGATGGACATGGATAACAACTGGTATAGTCCATTGATACCTGTAAAACACATCCGAGGCTAACTGAATTGTTGTTTTGTTTGGATGGATGCAGGTAAGGACTCTATCTTATCTTGGAGGTTTTTTTTTACTTTGGCAAGCTGAACTACACTAGATTGCACACTCACTTATGATTTGGGAAGTTTTTCTACTATCTGTATACTGGAACGTGACCTCATTCCTACAAACATTGTACTTAAATGATTTTAATATACTGAGTTGTTTCTGTACTTATCTGTTCTTTGTTCCATTGTCAACTGTCCTTTGAATGTAAAAGTTCAATTATGTCTTATTATCTAAGATTAAACAGCTACGCACACATCCTATACATAAGGTTTTTCTTTCTGGAGAAATCGGGATGCTGGCTTTGGAAATTAACTTCGAGATTGGGCTCTAGGTTGGACCCATAGTCTGTAATCCCTTGACTAGTTGACTGGTGTTAGGTGATCCTTCATAAACTCTATTTCTGGTCCCCTGCTCACGGCTACTATAGTCTTTGACTTTGCAGGTTTAAGGTTTGCAGGCCCAAAACTACAGTTATTGTTTCTACTTTTATTTATGTTTATAATGTTCCTTTTTCAGGACTGCATACCCTAATGGAAAGACAGCCCGCATGAGTACTAAACACGACCCTGAGAATCATGCAAAGATTCTCGAACAGATTAAGCTATACCTTAAGGACCATAAACCAAAGAATGCTTTGGCAGTTAGAACTAGACCCTTCCTTACTAGGAAATCCAAAGATTGTATTACTTACTACAGTAAGAAAAAGTAAACCTCACCACACTTTTTTGAAATATTGTAAACTCTTGCTCTCTCACAAGGATTGGAATTGACCTCAGAGCCTCTCTCAGTGGCCACATCTCTTGTACTCATATGTATTAGCAGCTTGAATGCTTCTCAACTAATATATGACTCCACTCTTACCTCTGACAAGAAATTGTATGTCTTACATATGCTGTCTTTAATGATTGGGTCAAAATTTTGGCTACTCTGGATAAAGACTCCATGGAAGGGGTGAATTTAATTACCCAATACATAGCCCAACTTCCCTTACTATCTTCACAACACCAACAAGAGCTTGCCCTATTCTCTTCCTCAGGTGCTAATTTGTCTAAATTTCTAAGGAAGCTGTGGGGTCTCAATCCCTCTTTTGTCTGTACACCAGCTACTCCAACTATCCCACAAACTGGTGGTATTTTTTGTCGGGATAGTGCAGCCCTTGAAGCAGTTAAGGAATTTCAGAGTAATCTTTTGTTCCCTCAATGACTCTAACCTCCTGGAGATGGTGCCTAAGATCTCTAAAGTTTTTCTTGTCTTACCTGTTAGACAAATTAAAATTGAATCCCTTGGGGTTGACCATCAGCTTTGGGTCCTGTCCAACAAAGCGTTTTTAGCACCCATTTTAAGTGAAACTTGGGTTTACCTTGCCAACCTCCCTGTCTCTACTGTGGAGGAATGCAGACTTAAGATATTGAAAGGAGGACAATTTCTGGACAAAAAGGAGCTCATCAAAGCACCCTTCAACCTCAATCTCATTGACCACTCCAAATGTCCCTCCAATACCGGTCTCTACATCCGTACTAAAGGAAACGTGGAATTTGCTTAGAGTAACCCGGAATTCTACATTGAATCCATCTGGAATGTCTTTCGACCTTATGTAAAATGTGCCTGCAGATTTCTTGACCCTAAAGCCTCTTGTGAATCCAGCATCATGTGGTTTGATCATACCATTTGGTTTATTCCCATCTAGACCTACTCTTCCCATAAAAACCTATGAACTTTCACCTCTCTCTCATTTTCTCTTGGTTGGGTGGCCAAGCTAAGCAAAATGTAATCGCACAGATTGCCTTTAACATCTTCCGTGGACTAATGCTGGATATCCTGAAGGAGTCAAAATCTGATGAACCTGGGATTTACTTAACTACTTATATAAATTATAAAGGTGTTAAGATCATCACTAGTTTACTTAAACCATGTATTGATGAAGATGACTCCCCTGCTCTTAAAAGACCAAACTCCTTCACTTCCTTTTTAACACCTAGCTCGTCCTCTAACCGGGGAAAAGCTCGTAGCTACACTAGGGGAAGAGGCAGGATTCCCCCATCAGGAATTTCCTTGAAATGTAATCCTTATTGCAGGTTATTATTACAAGCCCTTGCAGAAGAAGAAATCTCGACAAAGTGGATCCGAACAAAGGATTTATCTACATACACTATCTCTTTCACAATGTACTTCTCGGATGGATTCAACCAAAAAACCTTTTTTGTGAGTGCTTTGACCTATATTTTTGGCAATCACAAATTACTCGATAATATACTCATAGGATGGAAGTATCAACATCCCGTGAAGAATTTGGTCTACAGTATTGACTTTCTTCGGCGTGATTCTATTCCCGAATGTACATGCTTTTGTTTTTCCACCTTTTGCAGGAACTTTGAGGCATATAGAAAACATGCTTGTACCTGTGATCTTAACATTATTAAAAATATTAAAGTACGTAGAATCTTGGCCAATGGGCTCAATCATATACCTAACTTTCCCAAAAACCCCTACCTTGCTCTATCAGCTATACTAAGCTGCCTCACTGACCTTGTCAGCAATCTCCAATCGGAGATGACAGTCCTACCGGACTTAAAGAAAGTTGTGAAGAAATGCTTCCTTCAAAAAATATCACAAATACCTAGAAAATGGTTATCCTCGAATGAATCATGGCTTACATCACAGCTCGCTTTTGATTTTCAAAATAATTCTGATAAATGGTTTGTTGTCGGGCTTGACAAAAGCTCTAACTACCCCACTCTTATTTGCAAATACCTTGCTTTGAAGGCTGCCTGCGATCGAGTATCTGGAAAGGAATATTGTAGTATTAACTCTTCACTACAAACAGTGACCAATAGCATCTCAAAATGCCTAGGGAATCTAGGCTACCTTGTACAGAACACTAAGCTACCAATATTATTTCCCACCTATAAGATTCATAAGCATAAGTTCAGATGGATATCTAATGCTTCCAATGGTATCTTTACTGATATAACCAAGGATATTACAATTTGTCTTGATCTTATACTACCCGAATTTGAGTTTATTTGCTCCACTAAACAAAAAATTTGCCATGACTTCCTTCGTATACAATACAACCCCTTTTGGCTTACGAAAAACTCTACTGAAGTCTCGCTTAACCTTCCACAACAAATCTTTCACATTTTTTCTACTGACATTACACAATGCTACGAAAACATTCCCCTTGATGGGGATCTTGGCCTTAAGACCGTTTGCCAAGGTGATTAAAATGGCTTTCTCCAATGCTAAGAAGAAGAAACTTTTTTACATCTCTCTATCCAAAAAACCTGGGTGGATTAAAAAACTCACTCCATACACTCCTTACACTTCAACGAGGAAAAGCTTTGCTTTTACATCTCATGGCTGCTTAATAACTGTACTATAGTTTCCGGCGGTCTTTGCTTCAACCAATGCTTAGGCATCCCCATGGGGTTCTCATGTTCTCCACTTATGTGTAATATCTACCTTGCTTTCTTCGAGTACAAATGGTTTCTCAAAGCCATGGAATCTTGCGATAATAATCTTTCATAGTTCAGACATACCTTTAGATATATGGATGACTTATTAAGTGTCAACAATAAAGGTTTCCTCAAAGAAATTAGTATAATCTATCCTCACTGCGTTAAAATTGAACCTACATCTTTACATGGGATTATTACACCCAATGGGGCTTTTTTCACATCGGTCCAATTCCTCAACCTTTCTAACTCTCTTCATGTTCAGTCTGTCGGAGGATATGACCTAAGGTTTGTTTGGAAAAGAGATCTCTTGAAACTGGCACTCGTGGAGTTCGTAAAAAGAAATAGCAATAGCCCTCACAAGGTTGCCATTAGCTCATGTATCAGCCTACTACACTTAATTTGCTATTCATCGTCTAATTATTTCCTTGCATGGGAGGATGTTAATTTACTAATAAAAAAGTATTGCCTTAACGGGTTTAATAGAAACCAGGTTTGTGACATAATTACACAATCTCTCACCCAGCATAATTGGCCTGGGTTACACTTTAACCAAGATAATGTCATATCTCTAATTAGGTAGTAGGCCTATGCACAATGGGCCTACTACCGACCCATTGTGTATGGCGCCTGGGTTAGGGCGGGCGCACACACACACACACACAGAGTAGTACTTAGCTATAGTTTCTATTTTTTATATAAATAAAAACCCACACCATGGGACTAGGCTCGTATATATAACCTACAAGTAGGTTTTGCTTTATGGTTTACTATCCTACTACCATTATTTGTTGTGAAGGCGCAGGGGCTCTCTCTGCAACTAGAGGCGGCCTCACTGTCGTGTAACAATTGGTATACTCATGGCGATTCTACTCATGGCTTCGATCTAAGCGGACCGCCTCTCTCCCTCCTTCCTCTATATGATGAGATGAGGGTAGCTCGTTGGCCCTTATTTAGCTTTGTTTTGTTGTTGCCTTGCCTTGAAAGTTCTGCGTGGTATTGAAGCATGGAGCTCACTTCGTCTAACACACATGTTCGCTTCCTCGGTCATATGTTTTACGATTGCAGGTTTTTTTGAAAAAACTACTGTTGAGGATGGTTTTTAATGGTGCTCTTGTTCTGTTATCGGGCTATGATACTCTTTGATTAGAAAGCACACATGGCTTATCATAACATGGCATAGTGACTATGGTAATGTCGCGGACACTGTTAATGTTTAAGATGATTTTTGGTTGCCTATTACATAAGGTTTCTTTTGTTCTACGTTTTTCTGTTAACGATAATGTATTGGAATGGTTTTTTTTTCCTGCATATCATTGGCTAGACCACTCGTTTGGCTATGGCCTTGTACCCTGCTAGGTGACTGGCCGGCTAATAGGCACCTTGATTACATGGGTTGTTGCCTTTTAACTGGGCTTGGATGGTGAACTGGGAAATGAAGGGGGTATGGTATCCCACCCTCTGCACACCGATTGTGTGTTTTGTGTTGTGCCAGGCTATACGTTATGGCAGTTTTTTAATGAACCTTCGTTTTGGAGAAATGTTGTACTCTACGTTTTAATCTGCCCACTAATAATTGATTTTCTGTTTAAAGGGCTTTGATGCTATGGGCTACTGCTGGCTGCGTTTTTTTTCTAATTTTTTAGGGGCTTACTGAGCATCAAATAAACTTGTGATTTACTTGATACTGTCGCTTTTGCATAGGTGTTTTTAGCACTATCATAGGAAGCCGTTTACAAGACGTGTATATGGGTTGGCTGGTGATGGCGTTTTCTGTCTGATTGCGCAATGACATAGAAGGGGTTTTTTTAGGGGTGTTGGGCCCTATTGCGCACCGTTGCAGTACTTGATCTTTACTTTATTTAGTTAGGATATAAATTACATTCACTTGGGCGGATGTTGCTCCTTTTTTAAGCTTTGAGTGTTGAGGTGGAACTAGCACTTTAAAGCATGATATATATTTTTTAAAACCTAATGGTTCGGCTCATGGCCTGGCTTTTATCAGGGCTCCTTGTTACTTGGTTTGTTAAAGAGAGATATATGGTTAGTGATAGTGGGATGATTCAGATCCATTTTACCAAAATGGGCGTCTGACCTGAAAACAATCTTAAACAAAGCTGGATACTGTATGAGAAATTTAAATGGAAATTTTTAAGAAAAAACTTCTTCATTTGGTAGAGCTTTTCATGAACTCTTAAAATTGATGAATGTTTAAAAAAAAGAGGGGGAGTGGATTCAGAACTCGGATTAGAAGGGGTGATGGCCTTCTAATCAAAATGATATTCTTTTACTATAATCTTTGGGATTTTTAAAGAAAAATGATAACATCTTTACATAAATACTCTTGACTAAGCTTGTAAAGTTCTTTTATTTTTTATAATAAAGATGGGAATGTATAACAACTGGTATAGTCCATTGATACCTGTAAAACACATCCAAGGCTAACTGAATTGTTGTCTTCTTTGGATGGATGCAGGTAAGGACTCTATCTTATTTTTGAGGTTTTTTTTGACTTTGGCAAGCTGACCTACACTGGATTGCACACTCACTTATGATTTGGGAAGTTTTTCTACTATCTGTATACTGGAATGGGACTTCATTCCGACAAACATTGTACTTAAATGATTCTGATACTGAGTAGTCTCTATACTTATCTGTTCTTTGTTCCATTGCCAACGGTCTTTTGAACGTAAAAGTTCAATTATGTCTTTTTATTTAAGATTAAACAACTATACACACACACACACACACACACTTAAAGAGAGGGAAAGAGAGTGTGGAGAGTCAATGACAATGTTGGATGGTTGAAACTGATCGATGTTTGTTGTACCTCACTCTCAATCTTATGTTCACTTAGCTACATCTGTAGACCAAGCTCCATGTAATCTTTTATATGTGGTTAACCTCGTAGTTTTTTGGATCCTCAAATATAGAATCTTGAAAGGGTTTATATGATATCATAATGAATCTTGGAAAGAGTGAGTGGGCTAACGTCCCAATGGGGAGAGTTGTGAGCATTTTGTTAGGCTATGTTGATATGACAAACTAAAGTTTGAGTATAGTAATGACTTGAGGTTACATTGTGTGTAAGTTAAAGCTTCAATTACGAAATAATCATGGAAACACTCTTTTATTTTTATTAATATAAACTGATTAAGAGAGAAAGAATGTCTCTTTTATTTTTCTCAATACAAAGTGATTAAGACAGAAAGAATGTCTTTTTTCTTTTTCAAACAATGATAGGTAGACAAATAAGGCCAGAGAGCCTATCATGCCATTAACAAAGCCCCCTACAACGCACATACACATGGTGCATCAAATATGTCTAGTACCTAACACAACACATAGGTGAACAAAGAGTTAGGTAAACATGCAGCTTTAGGGCCAATTACTTCAAAGTATTGTGAGAGAAAATTCTCAATGGCACTTTATATAGTTTCGCATATTCCTTTGTCAACAATGTTGTATGTGAATATCCCCTGTTGCTTTGTGTGAGAGAGAGAGAGAGAGAGAGAGAGAGAGAGAGAAACTCATGCATCAACTTTCTTGGCTAATTGAACAACAAAGTGTTAGACATTATGATTGGAATACTATGTGATATGCAGGTCTGTAAATCCTCATAAATTATACACCATGTAAACCAGGGTTATGCATCCCATCTATAGATCCTAGAACAATTAGGCCATGCTACAAGCAAAAGAATGTATCACCTCTAAGTCATCTGCCAACCAATGAATATCAGAGAATAACCAGCTCAATGGAGCAATATAGCAACTTAAAGAAGCCAACAATTAGTTTCTGTTTCAAAAAGGTTACAAGGATAAACACATTGATGTCGATGGATTTTCATTGGATTGTCTTCTCAGAGGGTTTAGATGTCATCTCCTCCATTTTTCTATATGTATCTATATGAGATGTCACTATTGATAGTTAGTTATTATAGTTGCCTTATTGTAGCTTTGGAGGAAAATTTTAGTTAATAATATTTGCACATGTGGAGAAAGATGAGGGAGGAGAGTGCCACTGAAGCCTGACTTTTAATTAGCCCTAGCAACGCGCAGGTCACATACTGGTTTTCTTTTAATTAGAAGCAGGCTGGTTGAGGTGACTTGGTGAAAGAATCTCACGAGATTCCTTGTATACTATATAGCCTACCTGCCCCAAATTTCAGATTTCGAAATTCGAAATGTAGATTATGGCTGCTGAAATCTCCGCCATCTTCTTGTGCGCGCCTTTACTTCTCCGTGCCATGCCCCCCCCCCACCCACCCCCCTCCCCCCCCCCACACACACACACACAGTGTCACGCACACCCACACCCACACCCTCCCCTTATATTCTCCATTGTAGCCCCTTGTTAAACATCTTGGCGTACAAGAGTTGCCTGTAAACGCGCGTTTTGGATCGCCCGACTTTTTGGAGGGAATCGGAGACAGAACCACATCAATTGTACGAAAAGGAAGAAAGCGGGCCTTTTATGTTTTTGCCCGAGCGCAGGGCAAAAGGGCTTCACCATGGCTATGGAGATAACCTGTCGTATTCCAGATGCACATGGCTGCCCTATTCTAAGTATTGCCTACAACAAGGACCGCAAAGAGATTTATAGTGGTTCTCAAGATGCAAAGATTAAGGTCAATTTTCTGCTGCAAAATCCCTTTTTTATGCATGTAAAATGGGTTCATGTTTGAATACAAAATCGAGTTGCTGTCACTCATCTTGTAAATCTCTTACTGAAGTTACTATGCATATTGCCAATGGAGTGCTTAGCTATGTTACCACGTGCAGCTTATTTCTATGTTCTTAGGCTTTTGCCTATCCTCTATGATGTGGCTGCATGTGATCTTTTCCTTTTACTTCTAAAACATTTTGCACCTAGTTCTTGGCTACTTCTTTTGGCGGGTCTTGTGAACGGTTGAGAGATTAGACTACATTCGTAAGTGCAAACAAACTTTTCCGAGTACAATCAATCAAATAAGGATTGGGACTTGCTAATCTTGGTCATGATATGTATTTTTCATGGCTTGAGCTAATAGGTGCTGGCTTTAACCATTCAGGTATGGGATGTCGAGACAGGCAGACTACTCAGAATTCAACAAGGTCATCAGGCTTGGGTTACAGATTTACTCTATTCCTACACAGCATCACTGCTCTTCTCTTGCTCACTTGATGGAAACATTCTAGTTTGGTCAGACAAGGGCAAGCTTGTGCAGGTGAATCTCTCCCATGGACATTATGGTCTAAATGTTATTCTATCTGGAACTGCCTTGTGATTGATATGAACATACTTACTTCCAGTCATTGCTGGAATTTTTTGTCTGTTTTATGAGATTGTATAGCAGAGAGCATGAAGACTATAATACATGAAAGAGGGGATCATAACACACTTACGGTCAGTATATTTTACGAAGCATGAGCAGCTATGCTCGTAACAGCTATGAGGGTCCACGCAAGACCCATGTCATTAAGGGAATGCTAACACATTCTCAGGTGTGAGGACCGGACAAAGATTCAGATACCTTAAACTTGGTCGCTATGTTTGCAACCATTTATGGATTCCAAAGAGCACAAAAATCTTCTACTTCAAGGACATTATGTCATCTTTGAACAACATTGTGGGATATCAACAATATCCTGCCAAACCTTGTCCCTTTTTAACAAATACCAAGCCTTGGCTCAAGCTATAGACATGCCCTTGTGCCTTGTGGACCGCTCCCGCGCTTAATGCTCATATAACTAGCAGTGAGTGAGAGAGAAATGAAATGAAATGTTTATTTGCAGCAGAAAACCCACATATGAAAAAGTAGTAGACACCCCTTCATGCTCTTCTCTCTTTTCCCAAGCACAACCACACAGAAACCTTATTCAGTGACATATGTAAGGCATTATCTGGGCTGAATAAGGGCATCTAAACAAAGAGAGATACACTGCTAGCATGTTTGATATGCGATCTTTATATAGCTGAGCAACTCAAACTGGAGTGTGTTGTAAGTTTGACCTTTTTTGCTATGCAACATGTAAAACCTTGAATGTCAGGAATTCTGAGTTATTTGTTGGCCACCAAGATTTCAAGACTTTTTTGCATGTATGTTTCAGATGGTTGAATTTGGTGGTCCTGTGAATTGCCTATCTTGGGACCCCAAGGGCAGGCGTTTAATAGCAGGTGGACGTGGTGTCGTACAGCTTTTCCGTTGTGTCAGATCATCATCCAGCATGTACTTCAAGTCGGACTCTCAAAATCAAAGGATCGGAATTGTGAGTTTTTATTTTGTTCCATGAATTCCTAGAATGGTCAGTAAATTAAGCTCCATGAATCTACTTTTACTACTTGAATTACGAGTGTTGACTACTGTTCCATGGAAAGGATTTTCTGATATAGCTTTGATGGAGTATGCCTTAACTTTACTGTGGTAACATCATCTTGTGTTTTAGAGTTTTATGTGTACACCAATCTTTATGTGAAGGAATTGAAGGCAAATATGATGTATAGGTGGTTTCTATGTGTTTCCAATATCGGTCCAGAGCCAACAATAAATGCCCTCTCAGCTAGGAATAAATATCAATAAAAATCTGTTTGTCTTGTATTGGGCAAGCCGATCAAGTCTGAATTCTTGAGTAGAAGGCTAGCAGGCTCAAGGAACAGGGTTTGAAAAGCTATGTCATCAGTTGCTCCATAAGTTGGTAGAGGTTAGAATAAAAAACTCTAACCCCCTCCCTCTGTTGTAGGCCCCTTGGCCACTCTTCAGTTTGCCTGGGTTCTTAACCCCTTGTCCTCTTCGCCAATTCTTTCTAGTTGGGCACACCACGTCATCACTTTGTCGTGTTCCCCCCTCTTGAAAGAATCGTAATTGCCATCGATTACACATGCCAAAACAGTCAAAAGACAAGAACTTTCTTTAGTAGACACTGACTTTATATACTTATGCACTAGACTCCATCAATCAAACACTTTTACAAAAAAGATATCAGTCATTGATCAATCACATTTCTGTCGAGGGTCTTAGATACAAATCATGATCATTGTAACCATTTAGCAATCACATCCAGACCGCGTTGACAACTCAAACTGAAGAGAATTTGCGATGTTGTCCTCCTCCATCCAATTTGCATAGAGGGCCAAAAAGTACCCTTGACCAAATTATCGGGTGGACCTAGCTTATCTTACTGTTCCTTTCTTGTGCCATGTGACTTGTTGGTAGTCCGGCTGGTCCCCCCTGTCCACTGGCATCTCAATCTGAATCCAAGAAGAGTTCCCACCAACTTATGGGACCCCGTGTGCCGATGGGGCCCAAGTGACCTAAAGATGTTAAAATAAAGCAAAACCAAAACACACACACACACACACACACACAAAGGCTTATTTGCGTAGAAATTGATGATGTGGCGTCAATACGGATTTTTGGATTTTGTGTTGATTGTTGCCACGGTAGTTTGTACGGATTCTTGATTTTACGTTGACCTGTTGACGTGGCAGCCTGTACGGATTTTTGTGATTTACATTGGGTAGTTTTCAACGCAAACTTTTTGGACCAATTGCTTTTGAGTTTAAAGCTTTTCATGTAAACTGCTTTTCAAGGCCAAGGGCCTTTAAATAAGTGCAGAGGGCTCAGTCTTTGGCATCATAGTTACCCGGAACGGGAACGGGGAACGGGAATGGGAGGGTCCGGAACGGGACAGGAACGGGAAGGAGGAGGGGAGGCCGAAACGGGAACGGGGCCGGAACGGTCCACCTAGAGTAAGGCTTGAATTACCTCCATTAAGCTTAGTCCCAAATAAACTCCTAAACAACCCCAAAACTGCCCCCCCCCTAACCTGCCCTCTAACTGCACCAAATATGTTCCCCGAACAGCCTCAAATTTGCCCCCAAAAGCCCACATTTTTCCCCCCAAATGCCTACTTTTGCCCGTTCCGCCCCGCGTTTCGCCGTTCCGCCTCATGTTCCACCTATTCCGGAATACTGAACTGGTTACACCCTGTTCCGGAACGGCTTTCTGTTCCCATCTCCGTTTCGGGAACGGGACTCGTCCGGAATGCCGCTTCGGAACGTTTTGGCTATGTACCTCCCATTCCCTGTTACAGTGTTTGGCATGCTTCAGTATGAAGGTGTAGAGGGTGGAGTACCGGCATTTGTTAGAGTTCAAGTAATACAAAGAAATACCGAAAGGGGCGCCAAGGTTTGGGGCCAATACTCTCTGGGGTGGAATTCCGCCACTCCGTGTCGTGTGTGCGCTCTCTCTTTCAGTTCAGTTGTTATTGAAGTGCCAAAAGTTTGTTCAGTCTGTTCTTTTCCGTTGGCACGTGGTGCTCGTCTTGTGACAGGCTGTACGAAAAGCTACCCAAAACAGCCAACGCAAATCATACAACCAACCACGTCATCAGTTAGTGCAATTTACGGGAATCAACACCAAATGTCAAGCTTTTGATATTTTAGGTTTTAGGTCCCTTGGCCAGTGCTCCATAAGTTGGGTAGAGGTTAGGGTTAAAACTCTAACCCCCTTCGTCTGTTTTAGGCCCCTCGGCAACACTTTCTGGTTCAGTTTGTTTGGGGAGTTCTTTAACCCCTTGTCCTCTTGGCTAGTTCTTTCCAGTTGGGCATGCCATGTCATCACTTTGTGACATTTTTAGCACTTCAAAACAACTGAACTAAAAGAGAGTCTTCAGAAGAGACATGGAGTGGCAAAGTTTCACTCGCAGATTGCAATGCTTTCGGTATTTCTTTATATTGCTTCAACAAGGTACAACTTTGTGGCTTTGCTCTGCATCTTCCACGGGTAGACGGTTGGAGAGAGAGCCCACAACACATATTTAAAGGCCGTATGCCCATCCAAAAGCAGTTACATAATAGCAGCAAGTTTTAAAAGCATATGGGTCCAAAAGAACAATCCTCAACGCAAAACGTGGAAATTTCAGACACACACCCCCACAAAACATGCAATTTTGGAGGTGTGAGTGTGTTCGGCTTAATTTTAGGGTTTTAATCCCCTGGGCCGGTTTGTGTAAATTGTTGAGGGCATTTATTATTTGGGCCACTCGGCGGAAATCTAGAAGTTGGTGAACCTTCTGTGCTTCTCCTTCTTCTGCTAGGGTTTAGGCCCCTCGGCTAGGATCTACAGGTGGGCTAGGGTTAGGCTCAAGGAGTCCTAACCCTCAGTGTCTTCAGTGGTTGACATGTGAACAGCTTGTGACATCCCCCCTTCTTGAAAGAAGAGAAATTGTTTGCGATTATATATGCAAAACAACTCAAGTTAGAAAAAAATATCTGAGGGTGTAAGGTGCAGCGGAAGTGAATGTTCAACTTTGCTCAAGATGAGTGCTCCGAACTGTGCTCAAGGTTCTTTTTACTTACAAAAGGGAGAGCCTTCCGTTCCTTTAGTGATAGAGTGCAATGGATACAAACAAAGTGGATGAACACTGTGAATGAAGGTACATGAGATTGAGAGATAGAGAGAGAGAGAATACGACACGAGAATGTTGTCAAACCCTCCTCCGAAGGCCCCACTCTCTATGGCGAGAGAGGTCTACTATGGATTGCACAAATCTCTACAATGCTTGGACTTGCCAACGATGTCGACGATGACGAGACGGGTTGAAATCTGAAAATGCTAAGGCCTGAAATCTGCAAATTTTTATATGTTGAATTCTGACTCTACGGTGTCGATGATGACGGTACGACTACGACGCGCTGAAAACGCAGATGCTGAAATCTGCGTTGCGTTTTCCGGGCTGAAACTGTGAACGACGCTGGATCGGACCGTGCGGCGAGGATTTGCTGCGGGAAGGTGAGATCTGCGAGGTTTGGGACTTCTTCTGCGGTATCTAACTGCTGAAAACTGAAAACGCTGATTTATGGGCTGATTCCGTTGCGAAGATCTGCAAAAACACTGAGGTTGATCTGCAAACCAAAAACGCTAGGGCTGAAAATGGGTCCTGCTGCAAACACTCTGTGGATCTTCCGGTGCAAACCACTAACGCTAGTGCTGATATGTCCTTTGCTGTCGCTAGGCTAATGCAAATGCAAAAACGCTGGCTGATCTGGGTTCTTGTCCAAAATTGCTAGATTATCTGCAGTGATGCAAAAACGTTAGAGAACTTGGGCTCCTGCTGCGCTCCTGCTGCCTCTTCTACCAGAAAGTGCTAGCGCTAGGTTTGCTTATATACAAACTTAGCAAACTTGCCCTACCTAGTTTCCAACAAGTCACTTAATAAATAAGTGAAAAATGTCAAAATAGGAAAAATAGGTTTAATGTATTGGAAAATTCCCTTGATGGATTCTGATGGGAATGCTGATGATCATGCTATGTGCAACCGAAGGATATGCATCTAATCTAAGTGACTGGTCATGCACGGTCTGCGAACAGACTCACAAAAGTGCCGGATCACTTCCTATTCTAGACTGACTTGATTGACTGAACCCTGGTCGTGCTGTAACTTGTCCACGGACACATAGAGTTGGATGTGTCACGTGACATCCCCTCCTTTTCAAAGTGAGGTACTGGTACCGAACTGCATGGCGTCGAGGGAGATCGCCAACAACATTCGAAATCCTCGGAAGGACTCTTCGCCGGCCCACTCTGAGGTGTGGGTCGTGCGATACTTGAACTTCATAAAGGTCTGCAAACTCTTCTTCTTTGGGCTGCGTCGGAAACGACACAAAGTCATCTGAGTCTCCTTCAATGCTTCCACTTCTTCTATGGACGTAGGTCCATCTTCTTCAAGAATCTCCTAGGCTAAAAATTCCTGAAACCACTTCTGACACAAAAACATGAACATACCCATTTCATGTAAAGTGACTGGAAAAAATATCCTCTTCTCTAAAGACTGTGTATGCAATGTAGATGAACAAATAGACGGAGTGCCAACCCGTTCACCACACACATGCAAACAATGAGATCGAATCTTGTGTTTCTTATCTAAAGCAATCAACTGTGGCAAAACACAATGGAAATGCCTATGCTTGATGCTCAATCTTTCTTGTGCTCTTTCTACGACAGTGTCGTGCCAAGGAAGAGACATTGAATGTGACCTCCAACATTTCATCTTTTCATTAGAAATCCGCATACATCCGTGCTCATTCATGAGTGAAACGTGTTCAACGTACAATATGTCATGCCTAGGAAAAGGGATTACATAAGGACGGTGACTAAAATATAGGAAACGATCACGAATGAAACACTCGAACAATGCGTACTGACTAATCATGCGAACACATAATACTTCCTGTGGGGGTTCTGTGGACCTAGGCTAGAGAGCCAAGATCGGTTTTTCCTGAGGGGGTTCTTTGGACCTAGGCTCGAGAGCCAAGATCGGTTCTTCGTGATTGATCGAATCTGCAACGAGGTTAGCTTCACTAGAAAAAGTATCAACCAACCTATCATTCTTGTGAACAATCACATCTTTTTCCTGCAAATCATCATGCTCGTGAGAAATCACATCTTGATCATGCAAATCATCATGCTTGTCATTGTCATCCAAATCAACATGCTCATCATTATCATTCAATTCATCATGCTTATCATCATGCAAATCCTGTGTGTCATGCGTTGGAGAAGAAGAGACTGAGAGAGTCTCCTTTTCCCGAATTTCTTGCATCTGTGTTGCACTTGAGAAAAGAGTCGCAACATCTCTTTCATGTGTCGGTCGTTCATTGCTTTTCTTGCTTTGCTCTCGCGATCAAGTTCTGCTTCTCTTACTTTTGCTTTCAAGCGTGCTTGCTCGCGCTCACGCGCTATGGTTGCCATTCTTTCTTCGCTTTCACGTGCTATGGCTTCCATTCTTTCGTAGCGCTCTAACTTCCTTTCCATAAACATATGGTCCAAAGCTTCCACAGGAGTTACTGCAATCCTTGACGTAGATGGGGAAGGGGGAGGGTCGGAAAAACCTCCTGGTGGGGAAAACTCTTCTTCGCCACTCCCATGCTCATCACCTCCATGCGAAGTATCCATTCCGCTTCGGGTGATGACCATCCGCTTAAGTCTTGGGTTCTTGTGGTCTTGGGTTCTTAAGTTCACGAGGAACTTGGGTTCTTGGGGATCTTGGTTCTTAGGGTTCTTCTCTCGCTTGCAATTTGTGTTAGAGAAGAATCTTCTCTTCACCCGAGTTCTGCTCTTTTCCGCGGCGCATCCCTTGGCGGCCTTGCGCTCACACCACGGTTGCTTTTTCCCACCTCACGTCGATTGGCCGGCCGCTAAGTGCACGGTCCGCTGTCAATGAGTGAAAAGAGGCACAAGGGGAGGCTGGACAAGCCCTTCTTTCTTGGGTTTCCTGTCACTCTTCAAAAAAACGATTAGGAATCGACACGCCCAAGTGAACTTGGGTTCGTGCGACTTCAAAAAGCAAAAAGAATTCTGTGGTTCTTTCCTCGAGTGATACAGAATACTGCCAAAGCTGTGATACCAATGTTAGGTGCAGCGGAATGAATGTTGAACTTTGCTCAAGATGAGTGCTCCGAAGTGTGCTTAAGGTTTCTTTTACTTACGGAAGGGAGAGTGTAACAGACTTGGACACTCCAAGTCAAGAATCAATCACGACAGCACCAAATAACCACTTCAAAACAATTCACAGATCACAATAGGTTTACATTGACCCGATGGAGTTCCATGCCTAGAGATATCGGTCCCAAAGACTGGCGCCCCTTTTGGTATTTCTTTATGTATTAATCAATGTCAAAGTACAAGAGAGCGGTTAGGGTTTCACTCTCAGACTCTGCGTCCAGATGCTCTGTAGAGTGTAAGCCCAAACCGCTTATTTAATGTTTACAAGGGATGCCAAAAGCAGAGCCCCAAAAGCTTCAGTTCCAAAAGCAAAATTCTCTCTCTCTCTCACACAAAAGAGCAAATAATCTCTCTCTCTCTCTCTCTCTCTCTCTCTCTCTCTCTCTCACACACACACACACACACACACACACACAATATTTGCGTGGAGAAATAAAGCAAAAGTTGACGCAAAAGCAGTAAATTCAGCCAGCGCCATTTTCGGATTTTGATCTGTTGCTTTAAGGGTTAGGGTTAGGGTTTAGGACAGTTTAGGGTTTACAGGTTTTAGGGTTAGGGTTTGCAAAATTAGGGTTTTTAGCAGCAGTAAGGGCTAGGGTTTCCCGCATGCTCTCGGGCACACGTCATCACTTTGTGACATACCCCCCTCTTGAAAGCATTGTGATCGCCCTCGATTACGCCTGCAAAACAGACAGAAGCCATAAACCGTCTTAGCAGACACTGACTGTTAGTACCTACGTACTAGGAACACACATCTAGCACATGTACCAATCGACAGTCACATCACACGACATCATAGGACATCACTAGACATCACAGGACATCACATGACATTCAACATTCATTCGGACTCTTAGACCATGATTTATCGGCAATGTAGCTAGCAATCGCATCTAGATCCAATCGGGACCTCGTCGATGTCCGATTGACTAACCCCTATTGCAACCATGTCTATTCTAGATCAATCAGACCAAAATGTTGCAGTCATTTCGTCTATCAGTTCCTGCACTCAAAAGAAGTCAAGAACAAATTAGTACCATAATCAGGAATTCCATTTCATAAAGTCATCCAGCAGAATACTGTCAGCTCTCAGTATCCCTGAAGCTCAAAGAGACATCAGTGACTTTAGCATCAAAATCAAGGCATCTATTGTCAAAGGAGCGGAGTGACTCCTCTCTTGTGCATCCCATTGCACCAGATCTCTGGCCAAGCTGAATTCTGGGTTCCATTTGGAGTAGACTATGCTAGACCAAAAACATCGAGGTAAAGTTTCACAAACCGAGGAGTATCTGCGAGGTCCTCCTCCTCCATCCACTTCGCATCAAATGCAGGATAGTTCTTGAACTTAACCAAGAACCGCCTTCGGACTTTACCTTTCTTCGTATCCTTATGTGCCAAAATCTGTTCAGGAACAAGGGTCTCCTCGTTTTCTTCCACTTCATCAGGCACATCACCTTTAAAAGGTTTCAAGAGACTCACATGAAATGCATTGTGAATCCTCCAAGTATCTTTGGCAGTTTCAATTGGAAGGAGACATCATTTATCTTTTCAGTGATCTGGAAAGGTCCGTAGTATCGCATACTAAGCTTTGGAAAAAGCCTCTCCTTTCCCTTTTTCTTTCTCAAGCGTGCCTTCTCAAAACGTAAGAGCACCCAATCATCCTCCTTCAATTTCAAGTCGCGACGATGGCAATCCGCTCCCTTTTTCTGGTTCTTGAGACTTTTGCAAAGTCTTGCGAACCTTGGCAAAAAAGCCGTATCTAAATCTCGTGTATATTCATCCGCTTCAAAGATCTTATCTTTCCTCCTTAGGAAGGGTGGAACCTTCGCAGCACTTTCAACAATCTCAAATGGTGTCTTCTTCGTTGAAGAGTGTATCGTATTATGGTAGGCAAATTCCACCAAAGGTAAGTACTCTTCTCATTGAGTCTTCTGATCAGAGATACAAGACTTCAATAAATCTAAAACCACTGAATTGGCAATCTCCGTTTTCCTCGCCAGTCTACAAGTGGAACGATGACGAGAACTGCAACTGCGTGCCAATGTTCTCTCAAATTGCCTTCCAAAACAAACTCGTAAATCTGGGATCTTTGTCGGAGACAATCGTCTGAGGCATGCCATGTAATCTGAAAATCATTGTGACCATTGTGTGTTCTCGAGAGATCAAAAATGAAATCCATTGCAATACTTTCCCAGGGGCGGGTGGGTATGGGTAAAGGCTGTAACAATCCGTGTGCTTTATGCCTGTCAAACTTGACCTTCTGGCATAATAAGCAACTGCGCACAAACTCTTCCACATTCTTTTTGAGTCTCGGCCAAAAGAAGTATCTCTCTACCCCTTTCATGGTGGTAGCAATGCCGCGGTGACCCGTAAAAGGTGGACAATGGCTTTCAGTCATAACCTTTCCCTCAACGGTTGTGTAACGCACAACATGGTTTTTCTCATCAAGTAGCCATCCTGAATGGAGTATCCCGCTACTGTCTCCCCATCCTGTATCCGTGTGAAAACGTCTGCAAAATCTGTATCTGTGGCATACTTGTCGACCATATCCTTGAAGCTCCTATGATGTATCACGGAAATAGCCAGAACCAACGGCTTCCGAGACAAAGCATCTGCTATAACCGGCCTATACAACGTAGAGGGCGGTACTATTTCAATTACGTGTTAACTTTACACAGAGCATTGAGAAGGGAAGAGAACACAGTTGCGTCCAGCGACTAGAATGTCACTGCGCACACGAGACCGACACCCTGTAGGCCCCAAAGACTGGCGCCCCTTTCGGTATTTCTTTATTCAAATTAAGATAGACGATCCGACCACTTAGCACAAGCTTTCACAAAGCTGTCCAAACCTGGCGAGGGCTGAAAACGTAGGTTTTCGACCGGATTTCGACAGCATAACGGCGCAAAAACCCCTGTAGGTCAAAAACACTTGTCTAGGACGGATTCCCTCGATATCTGGAAGCTTTCTGGTGAGCTGTCACAGAAATTCAGCGGGCTGTAATTCTTTGTTTTTCACTGCCGGGAGCCCAAAAGCTTGTACACGCATCCCAAGGCTCTCACGAGGCTCCCCCGATGTTCCCTTGCAGTTTAGGTGCGAAACCCAGCAGGCTGTACTTCCCTGTTTCGGATCGTTTTTAGCGGAGCGAACACGCCTACGCGTGTCTCAAGGGCTCCCGCACGCAATGGGACAGTTCCCCTGTGAATTGGACGCATTTTCACATGCGAAAACTCTCCAATCTCGCAATCTTTCGTGATGGAACTGTGCGTACCTGTGGGGGATTAGCAATTAGATAATCCGGTTCTTGTTCAGAAGGCTCTTGCCTTGGCAAACGCGCATAAACCCCCAGAACTGTACATAGGTCAAATGAGAAGCCCACTAGTGGGGCATAACATACTATACGTAGGGGAGAAAGAGAGCAGTATGTAGCGTGCGGGGCATCACTCCCGTCACCGTACTGTGCATAGAGGGCAAGGTAAGCATTCCATAGCTTCTGTACCTGCTACAATCCACATGAGGTTGAAAATGGCGCCCCCTTTGTTGATATGCAGCTCGTTTTTGCCTCCCAGAGTGGCAGAATCGCTCACAGGCTGACACGTCGCCCAGTTTCCGAGTTTGGGCTTTCCATGCTAAAAATATCTCAACTGGTGCGTCAGTTGACTTTGTAGCAGAGCAATAAAATGTTCCCCTTGTCATTCCAGAGCTAATGACGCGAATACATTTTCCGATAAAAAATAGCAGTTCCCTAAATTTTAGGAGATGCTTCCATGGCGTCCCTATCGGTCTCTTGACCATCATTGAAGACTACCATTTGACCACCATCTACAATGTGGGTTAATTTACTGGCCCCTTTCAACTTATAAAGTTGCAGTGACTTGACGAGTGGCCCAAATTCCAGTTTGGCGCACACGAGCTTCCATACTCATCAGAATTCAGTGCTAACTACCCGGGCAGTCCCTGTCTGACCGACCTAGATCCCCGATGTGAGAAACCCATTTGGCTGCAGCCGTTTCACACTCGCCATGCAATGTCCAGTTGCACCTTTTCAAGGGTTTTGGGACAAACAAGTAAAAATAAAATAAATATATCTAATACTTATTTACGGAAGGCAACAGGAAAAATACACCTCCTGGTGACATCTGCCACCACATTCTTCTGTCCGTGCACATGGACAATCTGGAAGTGAAACTGTGACAAGATGTTCGCCAACAACATCTGCTTTTTCGAAAGTTGCATCTGTGACAAGAAGTAGCGCAAACTCTGATGGTCTGTTAAGATAGTAAAATCCGCTCCGAGTAGGTAATGTTTTCCAAGAGGTCTTTTACTTGGTTCATAATCTCTTCATTCAGTGCTTGGCTCACACGGTAAGGTGGCCGGTTCGGTGGCGTGCTTCTAGGTATTAGATCAATGGTATGATCTTCAGGCCCTCTAAAAAGCAATCGGCATGAGTGTGAAGAAAAATCTTGGCGTTCTTTTGTTCAAGTCAAAACATATTCAACGTTTATCCATCGTTCAATTCTCTCCCAAAAGAATGAGTAAAGAAACTGAAGTTCATCAAGTACAATCTCTGAGCCCTTCATTTGTTAAAGTCGCTTTGTCGGCCCGGTAGTCAACCACGGCGTAGTTCTTGTGCTGCCAAGGGATTCCGAGTAGAACGTCACTCGTGTGCCCTGAACACCCCTGTCATTGCAAACAAAGTTTGCCAATGTCGGTGTAATGGCAACATCCCGTATCCGGGTGCCAGTCGAACTACCTCCGCCTGTGGCATCAGTTTGTCGGGCGTAATTCCAAATCGAGCCGCCAATTTCAAGTGAAAAGAAGTTGGCCTTGGCTCCTAAAAAAGAGCTTCCTGATCCTTCACTTTGCCCTAAAAGCGGCAAAGTTTGTACTTTCATTCATTTGATTCGGTGCAGGTCCCACGCCATGTGGTACCAGTTTTGCTTTTTATTTGCCTTTTCTGCCACGTCTCTCAGCTGCTTTTGAACTTTCTGGCCTTTCTTCATCTTGCTCATTCGGTGCCTTGTTAGGGCACTTCGCGGAGATATGTCTATGTTCCCCGCATCCAAAGCACTTCCCCTCCTTGATGAAGAGAGCTCTCCTCTCAAGAGTAAGGTTGGGTCGTGCATCCTTCTTTTTTGGGTTGCTCTTTCTCTTTCTACTTTCATTCGTTGAAGTCCGTTTGGCTCGTTGTGTCATGACCTCATCGGTGGGGCAGGTTAGACTTCCAGAGTGAATGGCAAAGCCCTGTTTTGCATGACTGATCAACTCCTGAATAGAAGCTGACTTCTGTTCCAAGCAGTGATCTCGGATCTCTGTAGGTAGACCCAAGGTAAACCGCTCAATCTGTTCTCTGAACGAGATCTTCTTGAATGAAGAGGCAGGTAGAAAGGAGCTCCAGAATCTCTCGCAATAAGCATCCGCTGTATCCCTCTTGGTCATCCAAAGATGGTTCCAGGCAGCTTGTGTATCCATTCAGACTCTTTCGTTAGCCAAGAAGAAATAAAAAGCTTCTTAAATTTCAGCCATTCAACTGGCGCAGTCTTGTTTAAAAGAAGCGTGGACCACCAAGTTCGAGCATTCCCCGTAAAGTAAGAGGTCGCTCTCCGAATCTTGGAGTGCTCTGAGTAGCGTCCTCCTGCAAAAGCGATGTCAAACTGCTGTATAAAAGACAAAGCCTTCGAAGCATCTTTGTATCCTGAAAAAGTATCAAATTTGATCGATTGTCCACCTTCCTTAAACTCTTGGACTTTTTTGCTTTTATCTTCAGAAAGTGATACTGGTTGGCTTTATAAAAATTCTTCTTGTTCGCATAAAAGTTGCCGTCATCAGAGTCTGAACTGTTTGTAGACGAGTCCTTTGTAGAACTGTTACTCATTGGGCGAGATTTAGACTTCTTTGCCTTTTTCTTGCCCTTTCCGAAGCGTTGTTTCTTACTTCGCTTTTTGCCTTTTCTGTCTTCGTCGCTCGAATCTGAAGAGCTAGAAGAATTGTCAGAAGAAGAAGAAGAAGAAGAAGAAGAAGAAGAAGAACTGGGTACTCCTTCAAATTGAACACGCTTCTTCTATTTCTTTGCCTTGTCAAATGTCGACTGATGACCCAAATAACCCGGGAAGTTAGTGCCTTTCTTATGCTTTTTGCTGTGCTTTTTAGCTTTCTTCTGCGCGTCAAAAAGCTGAGCAATCCGTGCATCAACCACCTATTCTAATTCCTTCTCTGAATATTTCTTTTGATCAGAAGGTTTCTTGAGAGTGGGTTTTGGGGGTTGTGTTGTGGTTTTCTGCCATTGCGCATGCACTTCCTGAAAAGAAGTCTCGCTCATGTATTTTGCCAATTTCGGATCCTTCGCAAAACTGAGCATCATCTTTGTTGCATCGCTGATCAATTGACGACGCTTCATCTCTCTTTGCTCCGCCTGAGTAGGCCGAGGCGGGCCATACTTTCTGTCGGAATCTTCGTTGTGATCCCTGCTTACATCTCCGGAGTCGACTGATCCTTGTGTGAAGCCATAGGTGCCGCATAAAAAAAAATTTGGGATCGGATTTCCTGTAGAAGAGAAATCGGCCGTGCTTTGATACCACTGTAACAGACTTGGACACTCCAAGTCAAGAATCAATCACGACAGCACCAAATAACCACTTCAAAACAATTCACAGATCACAATAGATTTACACTGGCCCGGCGGAGTTCCGTGCCTAGAGATATTGGCCCCAAAGATCGGTGCCCCTTTCGGTATTCCTTTATGTATTAATCAATGTCAAAGTACAAGAGAGCGGTTAGGGTTTCACTCTTAGACTCTGCGTCCAGATGCTCTGCAGAGTGTAAGCCCAAACCGCTTATTTATTGTTTACAAGGGATGCCAACAGCAGAGCCCCAAGAGCTTCAATTCCAAAAGCAAAATTCTCTCTCTCTCTCTCACACAAGAGAGTTTTAATAAAATAAAGCAAATAATCTTTCTCTCTCTCTGTCTCTCTCTCTCTCTCTCTCTCTCTCTCTCTCTCACACACACACACACACACACACACAATTTGCGTGGAGAAATAAAGCAAAAGTTGACGCAAAAGCAACAAATTCAGCCAGCGTCATTTTCGGATTTTCATCTGTTGCTTTTAGGGTTAGGGTTAGGGTTTATGACAGGTTTTAGGGTTAGGGTTAGGATTTTTGACAGATTTTAGGGTTTGTAGGTTTTAGGAATAGGGTTTGCAGAATTAGGGTTTTCAGCAGTAGTCAAGGCTAGGGTTTCCCGCATGCTCTCAGGCAAACACGTCATCACTTTGTGACAGAGAGCCTTCCTTTCCTTTAGTGAGAGAGTGCAATGGATACAAACAAAGTGGATGAACACTGTGAATGAAGGTACATGAGATTGAGAGATAGAGAGAGAGAATACGACACCAGAATGTTTTCAAACCCTCCTCCCCTCCTCCGGAGGCCCCACTCTCTATGGTGAGAGCGGTCTACTATTGATTGCACAAATCTCTACAATGCTTGGACTTGCTGACGATGTCAACGACGATGAGGACGATGACGAGACGGGCTGAAATCTGAAAATGCTAAGGGCTGAAATTTGCAAATTTTTATCTCCTGAATTTTGACTCTATATGGATGACGGTGTCGATGACGACGGTACGACGACGACGCGTTGAAAACGCAGATGCTGAAATTTGCTTTTTCCGGGCTAAAACTGTGAACGACGTTGGATTGGACCGTGCGGCGAGGATCTGCCTGCGGGAAGGTGAGATTTGCGAGGTTCGGGACTTCTTCTGCAGTATCTAACTGCTGAAAACTGAAAAGGTTGATCTATGGGCTGATTCCGTCGCGAAGATCTGCAAAAATGTTGAGGTTGATCTGCAAACCAAAAACGCTAGGGCTGAAAATGGGTCCTGCTGCAAACACTCTGTGGATCTGCCTGTGCAAACCACTAACGCTAGTGCTGATTTGTCTTTTGCTGTCGCTAGGCTGATGCATGTGCAAAAGCGTTGGCTAATCTGGGTTCTTGTCCAAAAACGCTAGGTTATCTGCAATGATGCAAAAACGTTAGAGAACTTGGGGTCCTGCTGAGAAGTTGCCTGTTGAGCAAGCGCTCCTGTTGCCTCTTCTGTCAGAAAGTGCTAGTGCTAGATTTGCTTATATACCAACTTAGCAAAATTGCCCTACGTAGTTTCCAACGAAAGTCACTTAATAAATAAGTGAAAAATGTCAAAAATAGGTTTAATGCATTGGAAAATTTCCCTGATGGATTCTGATGGGAATGCTGATGATCATGCTGTGTGCAACCGGAGGATATGCATCTAAGGGCAGCGCGTAGCATGCAGGGCATCACTCCTGGCACCGCACTGTGCATAAGAGGGAAAGCAAGCACTCCATAGGTCTTAACCTGTGACAAAACTGAAAATCAGCCTCCTCTCTCATTTTAGGCGCCCCCTCCTCTGGCTAGAAGTAGTAGAAGGCTCATAGAGTGACACCTCACCCAATTTCCGATTTTGGCCAACTGGGCTAAAAATATCTCAACTGGTGCGTCAGTTGACTTGACAGCAGAGCAATAAAATGTTCCTCTTGTCATTCCAGAGCTAATGACGCAAACACATTTTCAGGTCCCAAAATAGCAGTTCCCTAAATTTTAGGAGATGTTGCCATTGTATCTTTCTAGGTCATTCGACCCCCTTTGTACACTGCAGCCACACCCAAAACTGAAATGTAGCCTCTGTAGCAAAGGATTCCACTTTGGCTAGTCAATGACCCCACTTTGGCTAACCATAGTCTTTGTCCAACCTTAGTGCTCTCTTGCCCTCAGGCCTGGACTCCCTCTGGACAGTTCCACACTAGCTATGCAATGCAGGGCAGTTAGATTTCCCGAGGGGTGTTTCCAAAAAGTGAAAGTAAATAGATAATAAGAAAGAAATCAACAAAAAGGATAGATAGTAGTCACACGTTGGTGATAGCTTTTGCACCAGAGGCTTTTCATGAAAAACTGCTTTTTAGGCCAAGGGCCTTTAAATATGAGGTTAGGGCTTATTCTCTCGCATGCTTCCTGGAGAAGGTGCAGAGTTTGGAGTACCGGCTTGTACCGTGTTGATGCAATATAAAGAAATACCGAAAGGGGCGCGCCCAGGTTTGGGGCCAATACTCTCTAGGGTGAAATCCTGCCACTCCGTCTTGCGTGTCGACTCTCTCTCTCTCTCAGTTCAATTGTTAATGAAGTGCTAAAAGTTTGTTTAGTCTGTTCTTTTCTATTGGCACGTGGTGCCCGTCTTGTGACGGGCAATTTACTGGGATTGCTATATAAGCAACCCCTTGCCTCCATTGTATACACATTGGATTATCTATTGCCAAGGTTGATTGGTTCTCTCTCTCTCTCTCTCTCTCTCTCTCTCTCTCTCACACACACACACACACACACACACACACACACACACACACACACACAAACGGGAGTGCATAGCAATATGAAATACATTCGGATAAATAGGATTTATCATTTATTACTGAAGGTATAGGATATAAAGAGAAATAGATAGAGAGAGAGAGATAGAGAGTGAGAAGATCGACACAATATTGGGGACCAGAAGATGGGATGGTCCCCCCCGTAATAGTATCTCTATTACTGAGGAGAAGTCTATACAAGCACTTGAACCGAACGTATTACCACGTTCGTTCTAGAACAAGACTTGATGGTTCCCGGAAGCCTCAGCTTCCTATTTCCTAGGGCAAAACCCTATTCCAAGGAACTTCCGTTCCTTATTCCAAATCCTCGAGAACTAAGGTTCTCGCCTGTGGATCTCACCTTCCAGACTCAGCATGGCATCCCTGCAACTCTTTTCCGACTCTGTTCCCAAAGACCTCTTCCTGTAGAATAACTCTTGCTTTCCCAGACATGAAGTCCTTCCCTTGGGAATTTCAACTTCCGGATCACATCTTGAGAGTCTACCACTCTCGGATCCGTGGATCTACTTCCCAAACTCGGGTACAAAGCCCTTGGGCTGATCTGGCTCTAGTTCCTTAGAGCGCTTTTATCCTGCAGAGGCTCGTGCCTTCCTCTGCTCCTTCTCCCTCACGAAGAGGAAGTACGCCTGCAATCAAATACTCAGAGATCATAACATGAAAATTGTTACCTTCACAATCTCGACGCTTGAAACGCAGCTCGGTTCTCGAAAAGCAATTCCCCGGAAGAGATCTCTATATAGAAATCCTCTCTTCCAATCCTACACACTACAGAGGTTAGTTCTCGGGTTCCTTCTCGCAAATCAGCCCCGTCTACGACATTTATGGGCTGAAAACTGAGAAAAACAGCAACTTGTCGCGATGGAAACATGCTCTGTAGGCACTTCTTCGCGAGGGAACTCGCGCACTGGGTCTTGGCGACATCTGGTACACTTGGGGCAGCCATGGGCATCACCATAGTTTTTTTCGTTCGCGTACGGAGGGCCTGCCGTACTGCCGTACGGGTGCGGGTACGGATGAAGTACGGAAGAGGATTTTGTACGTGCAGCCAGCGTGGCAAAAAATTTGGGCAAAAAAGTTTCGGCTGCTTATTTTGGCCGCGCGCTCGTATAGTCTACAGGCGAATGTCTCTGCATAGAATATACAGAGATTGCAGAGACACTCATACTGTCACAGAGCGTGTATGAACTTTTGAGGCTTGGACATCAGTCCGCGGCCCGCCCATTCTCTCGAGTCTCCGCCCTCGGGTCGCACTCTCTCTTGCCTCCAACCTCTCCCCCAACACATAGCGTAGCAGCGAGCTCAGTACTCCAAGTGGCAAGGCTCAAGCTCGTTGCACCATCTTCCAAGTTCCAACTTCCAAGCCGAATTCTTTGCAAGTTTGCAGATGGGCTGAACCAAGCGTCCCGAGTGGCAGTATGTGCAGCAAGTGAAAAGTCTTCCAAAAGGAAAATGGACTTGTAAATGTAATTTTTGTGGGCATTCATGGGACGGTGGTCCTTTGCGTATCCGTGCACATATTTTGGGCATTGCTGGCCATGGTGTGGGAGGCCCATGTGATGAGGCCCCAGCAGATGTTGTAGAGATTGTCACAAGATTGCATGCAGATGCAAGGCCAGAGGGAGAAGACAGAGCTGCTTTTGTAGATGCACTGGTCAATGATTTGGAAGGAGATGCCTCTCAAGCTCAAGGAAGTGCTTCAATGAGTACGCATGCTAAGGGAACAACTAATGTAAGTGGCTCTTCCAAGTCCAATGTGGGGTCCTCAAGCAAAAAGAGGAAGGTTTCTCAAGGGGGTTTGGCGAGTGCATTTGGCTTGCAAACACGGAAGCAAGCAGACCAAGCCTTGCGCAGGTTTTTTTATGCTGAGGATGTTCCTACATGGAAAGTAAGGAGCCCTTACTTTTTGCAAATGGTGAAAGCTATTGGGCAAGCAGGTCCTTCGTATGTTCCCCCCTCTTATCATGCTTTGCGCACCACAGAATTGAATGAGGAGGTTAAATGCGTAAAGACTGAGATCATGGGTGTACGCGAGAAATGGAAAAGATATGGATGCTCTATAGTGTGTGATGGATGGTCTGACACTAGGCGTAGGCCTATCATTAACTTTCTTGCATGCTCTATTCATGGGTCAGTGTTTTTGAAAGCTGTAGACACATTTGGGGAAACAAAGACATCGCAATTTATTTTTAAGCATCTCAAACAGGTTATCAGAGAGATTGGCCCAGCAAATGTTGTGCAGGTATGCATAGACAATGCAACCAATTGTGTTGGTGCTGGGGAGATGAATGAAAGGGAGTGGAAACACATTTTTTTTACCAGATGTGCTTGCCATTGCTTGGACCTTTTGTCTGAGGACATTGGACAGATTGGTTGGGTTGGAAAAGTGCTTGAGGATGCAACAAAGATTGTCACATTTGTGACAAGAAAATCTACTGTGTTGGCATTGTTTCGGCAACTTAGCAAGAAGGACTTGGTCAAGCCGTCAGCCACTCGATTTGCGTACTACTTTATTATGTTGGCCAATCTTATGGATGAGAGATGCATGCAAGGTATGCGCAAGCTTATGATTGATGACAAATTTGTTAAGATGAAGAGATCCAAGACTCAAAAGGCTACTGAGGTCTCGAACATTGTGTTTAATGCATCCTTTTGGCAAGAGGCAAGGCTGATTTTGAAAATGTGTGCTCCGATTTTGAAAATTCTCCGTTTGGCTGATAGGGAAGGAGCCACCATGGGGCTCATGTACGAGCTTACGGATCGCATGGTAGAGCAAATTGAAAACATGCAAGGCATTGATGCTGCAAGGATGAGAGAGATTAGGGATCTATGCATTCAAAGATGGAATATGTTGTACACACCGTTACATGCTGTTGGATACATGTTGCATCCCATATGGCGAGGAAGAGGGCAAGAAAGTGATGGCGAGGTGCTTGAAGGATGGATGACATTCTTGGACAGGTACACCAAGGGTGATTTGACCTTGCAAGGCACCCTAATTGATGAGTTTGACATTTATAAAGCTGAAAGCAAGTCATTTGCTCATCCAATTGCAAAAGATGCATTGAGGATGCAAGAGGGAGTGAAATGGTGGGAAACTTTTGGGGCTTGCACACCTGCTTTGCAAGCTCTTGCTTTGAGAGTGCTTTCGAAAGGGACATGTGCCTCTCCATGTGAGAGAAATTGGAGCACCTTCTCTCTCATTCATACCAAGAGAAGAAATAGGCTACTCCCATCTCATACAGAGAAGCTTGTGTACATACACACGAACTTGAGGCTCATATCCAAAATCAAAGAGCGCGGCTATGAGAGAATGGAGGTCACATTGGAAATGCTCAATAAGGAAAAAGATGAGGACCGCTTGCTTGCCTTGCAAGAGATTCAGGAGGCCATTGCAGAGAGTACTACAGATGCGATAGAGCCTATTCCCATTGCTGGGACCGGTCATATTGGAGCATCATGTCACAAAGTGATGACGTGGCGGACAGCAGAAACCCTAATTTCTGCCAGAAACCCTAAAATTCCTGCAAACCCTAATTTTTGCCAAAAACCCTAAATTCCGGAAATCGCGGAGGCGGATTATTATTATTATTATTATTATTATTTTGGAAAATGATGAGGAACGCGAATTTTGCTTTTGCTTTTTTTTATAAAAAAAAAAGAGAAAAGACTCTCAGAGAGAGAGAGAGAACTGATGCTTTTGATTTTAAAAGCTTTTGGGGCTCTGCTTTTGGGCATCCCTTGTAACCTTTAAATTAGTGGTGAGGGCCTCACTTCTCAGAGCATCTGGACGCAGAGTCTGAGAGTGAAACCCTAATCGCTCTCTTGTACTTTGATGATTGATTAATACAAAAAGAAATACCGAAAGGGGCGCAAGTCTTTGGGGCCAATATCTCTAGGCACGGAAGTCCGCCGGGCCAGTGCAAATCTATTGTGATCTGTGAATTGTTTTGAAGTGGTTATTTGGTGCTGTCGCGGTTGATTCTTAACTTGGAGTGTCCAAGTTTGTTACAGTGGTATCAGAGCACGGCCGATTTCTCTTCTACGGGAAATCCGATCCCCGAATTTTTTTTTTCCGCGGCACCTATGGCTTCAGGCAATGATCAGTCGACTCCCTCTGCATCTGGAGATGCGGGCTGGGATCACAACGAAGATTCAGGCAGAGAGTATGGCCCGCCTCGGCCTACTCAGGCGGAGCAAAGAGAGATGGAGCGTCGTCAATTGATTGGTGATGCAACAAAGATGATGCTCAATTTTGCCAAGGACCCGAAGATGGCAAAATATATGAATCAGACCTCTTTGGAAGAGGTACAGAAAGAGTGGCAGAGAACCACAACACCACTCCCGAAACCCGCTCTCAAGAAACCTTCTGCCTCCAAGAAATATACGGAGAAGGAACTGGAGAACGTGGTTGATGCACGGATTGCTCAGCTTTTTGACGCGCAAACGAAAGCCAAAAAGCACAGCAAAAAGCAGAAGAAAGGCACTGACTTCCCGGGATATTTGGGTCGTCAGTCGACATTCGACAAAGCAAAGAAACGGAAGAAGCGTGTTCGATTTGAAGGAGTACCCAGTTCTTCTTCTTCTTCTTCTGACAGTTCTTCTAGCTCCTCGGATTAGAGCGAAGAAGACAGAAAAAAAGCAAAAAGCGAAGCAAGACACAAAGCTTCGGAACGGGCAAGAAAAAGGCAAAGAAGGCTACATCTCGCCCAGAGATTGACAGTTCTACTGAGGACTCGTCTACAGACAGCTCAGATTCCGATGACGGAAAGTTTTATGCGAACAAGAAGAATTTTTACAAAGCCAACCAGTATGACTTTCTCGAAGATAAAAGCAAGAAAGTTCGAGAGTTTAAGGAAGGTGGCCAAGCACTTAAGTTTGATGCTTTTTCGGGATACTCCGATGCTTCGAAGGCTTTGTCTTTTATACAGCAGTTTGACATCGCTTTCGCGGGAGGACGCTATTCAGAGCACTCCAAGATTCGAAGAGCTGCCTCTTATTTTAAGGGGAATGCTCGCACTTGGTGGTCCACGCTTCTATTAAGCAAGACTGTGCCGGTTACATGGCTGAAATTCAAGAGGCTTTTTATTTCTTCTTGGTTGACTCAAGAGTTTGAGCGAGATATACGAGCTGCTTGGAACCATCTCCGGATGACCAAGAGCGATACAGTGAATTCTTACTGTGAAAGATTCTGGAACTCTTTTCTACCTGCCTCTTCATTCAAGAAGATCTCGTTCAGAGAACAAATTGAGCGGTTTACATTGGGTCTACCTACAGAGATCCGAGATCACTGCTTGGAACAGAAGTCAGCTTCTATTCAGGAGTTGATGAGTCATGCGAAGCGGGGCTTTGCCATTCACTCTGGCAGTCTGACCTACCCCACAGATGAGGCCATGACACAACGAGCCAAACAGACTTCTGGGAATGAAAGTAGAATGAAAAAGAGCAACCCTGAGAAAAAAAAAAGGATGCACGACCCAAGCTTACTCCTGAGGAGAGAGCTCGCTTCATCAGAGAGGGGAAGTGCTTTGGATGCGGGAAACATGGACATATTTCCGCAAAGTGCCCTGATAAGGCACAGAAAGAACAGAATGATAAAGTCGACGACAGGTCTGAGAGTTCGAGAGCAGCTGAGGAATGTGGCAGAAAAGGCAGATAGAAAAGCAGAACTAGTACCACATGGCGTGGGACTTGCACCGAATCAAATGAATGAAAGTACAAACTTTGCCGTTTTTTTTTGGGGCAAAGTGAAGGATCAAGAAGCTCTTTTGAAGGAGCCAAGGCCAACTTCTTTTCACTTGGAATTGGCGGCTCGATTTGGAACTGCGCCCGACAGACTGACGCCACTGGCGGAGGTAGTTCGACTGGCACCCGGATGGGATGTTGCCATTACACCGAGCATTGGCAAACTTCGTTTGCAATGACAGGGGTGTTCAGGGCACGTGAGTGACGTTCTACTCGGGATCCCTTGGTACCACAAGAACTACGCCGTGGTTGACTACCGGGCCGAGAAAGCGACTTTGATAAATGAAGGGCTTAGAGATTGTACTTGATGAACTTCAGTTTTCTTACTCATTCTTTTGGGAGAACTGAACCATGGATAAAAGTTGAATATGTTTTGACCTGAAGAAAAGAACGCCAAGATTTTTTTTCTCCACGCTCATGCCGATTGCTTTTGAGAGGGCCTGAAGATCATACCATTGATCTGATATCTGGAAGCACACCACCGAATCGGCCACCTTATTGTGTGAGCCGAGTACAGAATGAAAAGATTATGAACTCAGTGAAAGACCTCTTGGAAAAGGGTCTTGTCCAGCTTAGTACTTCACCGTATTGCTCTCCAGTGTTGTTGATTTTGAAGAAAGACAGATCTTAGAGAATGTGCATCGATTATAGCACTCTCAACGAAATCACCATCAAGAACAGATTTCCGATTCCTAGGATCGATGATATACTCGACAGGTTACAGGGATCCTCGTGCTTTAGCAGGATTGACTTGAAGAGTGGATATCATCAGATCAGGATAGCGCCAGGAGATGTCTACAAGACAGCTTTTCGGATGACTTTTGGGTTATTTGAGTTTTTGGTGATGCCTTTTGGCTTAACCAATGCTCCTGCGACATTTAACCGGATGATGGACAGGATTTTTCGAGAGTACAGGCTATTTGTTGGCACTTTCTTTGACGACATCATTGTTTTCTCGAAGAATGAGGCAGAACACAGAGATCATCTGCTTCAAGTCTTTTAGGCATTACGAGATCACACGCTAGTGATTAATGCAAAGAAAAGTGAATTTTTTCCTACCATGGATACACTTTTTGGGACACATTGTGTCAGCAACACAACAGGAGTGCAAATGGACCCGGCCAAGATAGAGACTATCCGTGATTGGCCCGATTTGAGGAATGTCCATGAAGTTAGAAGCTTCTTGGGACTATGTTCATACTACAGGCGGTTCATATGAAAGTTTGCAGAGGTTGCTTCCCCTTTGCATATCTTGACACAGAAAGGAGTACCTTTTTCGTGGGGACCCACAGAGGTGACTGCCTTTCAGACATTGAAAGAGAAATTGACTACGGGTCCACCAGTTTTGACTTTGCCGGACTTGCAGAAGTCATTCTAAGTATATTGTGATTCTTGTGGTCGTAGTCTGGGTGCGGTCTTGATGCAAGAAGGCCATGTCATAGCTTACGAGAGCCGTTTGTTCTCTAGGCCGGAGATGACCGCACAGATCTATGAGAAAGAGCTTTTGGCGGTTATCCATGCTCTTACTCAGTGGCGGCACTACCTACTCGGCGCGGATTTTACTGTCTTTACAGACCATCAGAGTTTGCGCTACTTCTTGTCACAGAAGCAGCTTTCGGAAAAACAGATGCGGTGGGCGAACATCTTGTCACAGTTCCACTTCCAGATTGTCCATGTGCAGGGACAGAAGAATGTGGTGACAGATGCTTTGTCTCGGAAACCGTTGGTTCTGGCTATTTCCGCGATACATCATAGGAGCTTCCAGGATATGGTCGATCAGTATGCCACAGATACAGATTTTGCAGATATTTTCACACGGATACGGGAGGGGGAGATAGTAGCTGGATACTCCCTTCGGGAAGGCTACTTGATGAAAAAGACTATGTTGTGCGTTACACAGCCGTTGAGGAAAAAGGTTATGACTGATTGCCACTGTCCACCTTTTATGGGTCACCGCAGCATTGCTACCACCATGAAAGGGGTAGAGAGAGATTTCTTTTGGCGGAGACTGAAGAAGGATGTGGAAGAGTTTGTGCGCAGCTGCTTGGTATGCTAGAAGGTCACGTTTGACAGGCATAAGGCACAGGGATTGTTACAGCCTTTACCCATACCCACCCGCCCCTGGGAAAGTATAGCGATGGATTTCATTTTTGATCTCCCGAGAACACAGAGTGGTCACGATGGTATCTGGACTGTTATTGATAGATTTAGCAAACAGGCTCATTTCATTCCAGTGAAGAAAACAGTCAAGCCGGATCACTTAGCCTGACTGTTTGTGGCCCAGGTTTTCAGATTACATGGCATGCCTGAGACAATTGTCTCCGACAGAGATCCCAGATTTACGAGTTTGTTTTGGAAGGCAATTTGGGAGAACATTGGCACGCGGTTACAGTTTTCGTCATCGTTCCACCCGCAGACTGATGGGCAATCCGAGATTGCCAATTCAGTGGTTCTAGATTTATTGAAGTCTTATATCTCAGATCAGAAGACTCAATGGGAAAGATATTTACCTCTGGTGGAATTTGCCTACAATAACACGATACACTCGTCGACGGGTAAGGCGCCATTTGAGATTGTTGAAGGTGCTGCGAAGGTTCCACCCTTCCTGAGCACGAAAGATAAGATCTTTGAAGCGGATAAATATACGCGAGATCTGGATACGGCTTTTGCCAAGGTTCGCGAGACTTTGCAGAAGTCTCAAGAACGACAGAAAAAGGCAGCGGATCGCCGTCGTCGCGACATGAAATTGAAGGAGGATGATTGGGTGCTCTTACGTTTTGAGAAGGCACGCCTACGAAAGAACAAGGGAAAGGAGAGGCTTTTTCCAAAGCTTCGTATGCGATACTACGGCCCTTTCCAGATTACTGAAAAGATAAATGAAGTCTCCTTCCGATTGAAACTGCCAGATACTTGGAGGATTCACAATGCATTTCATGTGAATCTCTTGAAACCTTTTAAAGGTGATGTGCCTGATGATGGGGAGCCTGATGAGCAACCCGAAGTGGAAGAAAACGAGGAGATCCTTGTTCCTGAACAGATTTTGGCACATAACGATACGAAGAATAAGGGTAAAGTTCGAAGGCGGTTCTTGGTTAAGTTCAAGAATTATCCTGCACTTGATGCGAAGTGGATGGAGGAGGAGGACCTAGCAGATACTCCTCAGATTGTGAAACTTTACCTCGATGCTTTTGGTTTAGCATAGTCTACTCCAAATGGAACCCAGAATTCAGCTTGGCCGAAGATCTGGTGCAGTGGGATGCACAAGAGGGGAGTTACTCCACTCCTTTGTCAACAGATGCCTCGATTTTGATACTAAAGTCACTGATGTCTCTTTGAGCTTCAGGGATACTGAGAGCTGACAGTATTCTGCTGGATGACTTTATGAAATGGAATTCCTGATTATGATACTGATTTGTTCTTGACTTCTTGTGAGTACAGGAACTGATAGACGAAATGACTGCAGCATTTTGGTCTGATTGATCTCGAATAGACATGGTTGCAATAGGGGTTAGTCAATCGGACATCGATGAGGTCCCGATTGGACCTAGATGTGATTGCTAGCTACATTGCCGATAAATCATGGTCTAAGATCCGAATGAATGTTGAATGTCATGTGATGTCCTGTGATGTCTGGTGATGTCCTGTGATGTCGTGTGATGTGACTGTCGATTTTGTACATGTGCTAGATGTGTGTTCCTAGTACGTAGGTACTAACAGTCAGTGTCTGCTAAGACGGTTTATGGCTTTTGTCGGTTTTGCAGGCGTAATCGCGGTCGATTACAATGCTTTCAAGAGGGGGGTATGTCACAAAGTGATGACGTGGCGGACAACAGAAACCCTAAAATTCCTGCAAACCCTAATTTTTGCCAAAAACCCTAAATTCCGGAAATCGCGGAGGCGGATTATTAAAAAAAAATAAAAAATATATATTTTTTTGGAAAATGATGAGCGACGCGAATTTTGCTTTTGCTTTTTTTTATAAAAAAAAAAAGAGAAAAGACTCTCTAAGAGAGAGAGAGAGAACTGATGCTTTTGATTTTAAAAGCTTTTGGGGCTCTGCTTTTGGGCATCCCTTGTAACCTTTAAATTAGTGGTGAGGGCCTCACTTCTCAGAGCATGTGGACGCAGAGTCTGAGAGTGAAACCCTAACCGCTCTCTTGTACTTTGATGATTGATTAATACAAAAAGAAATACCGCAAGGGGCGCCAGTCTTTGGGGCCAATATCTCTAGGCACGGAACTCCGCCGGGCCAGTGCAAATCTATTGTGATCTGTGAATTGTTTTGAAGTGGTTATTTGGTGCTGTCGCGGTTGATTCTTAACTTGGAGTGTCCAAGTTTGTTACACATCATGCTCAGTTGGTGGTGATGAGGATGAGGATGAGGATGAGGATGAGGACGAGAACAAGGACGAGGAGGAGGATGATGCTGCTTATGACGATGAGGATGTGAGCTATGGTGAGAGTTAGAGCTCACTGTGCTTGGCCGCCTGCTTATGGAGTCTGAACCATGGTTTTTGACATTTACTTATGCGGCATGCCGTTACCCGTATGGTGTTTTGTTCACTGTTGACTTTAGATTCTAGCCTCTAGTCTCGCCTCCCTACTTATGTTTTGGGTTCAGCCTTCAGGAGACTACACTCCTGATTCCTGAATGTTTTTGGCTTGCTTCTATTGTCCTGACTCTTGACTCCTTTCTGTTTGGAGGTTACTTTATCAATCATTACTTAGAGGTCTGAGGCACCATCTTGATTCTCTCTAGTCTCGACTCTCCAGAGTCCTCAGTCCACTTTTAATTTCTTAAGTTTCTATGGTTTTAAGTTTTAACTTTTGTCTGTCTATAAACTTATAAAGTTTTAAACATGGTGGTGCAGTAAGTATTTCTACAATTACTATGTAGCATCCTAAGACTGACGTGTGGAATTTTGGGTGGTCTAATCCGTACTTATTCCGTACTTCCGTACCCGTGTGCGTCCGACGTGTGATTGATGTATGGAAAAACTATGGGCATCACTGGCAACGTCTTCTTTGCAGATGAAATTTGCAACAGTATCTTCTTCTTGCAAAAACTGATCTCCTCCTATGAGTGAGGGCATGTGATGCTTTAATAGCTTCTAACCACGACACGAAAAGCTGCTCGTGTAGAGATTGCGGCCGTTTTTTTTTTTTTTGCATTGTTCAGCCAAAAAAAGATAGCAAGAAAACACTGGCTGATCTGTTGCCTTGTTTATCAGATGGTTGCCCACTTATGAAGTGGGCGGCTGGCGTATTTTAAAATAGTCTGAATCTGCCCAAAAACTCAATAAAACCTTATAAGTTAAAAACAATGCTTTCACAACACTTCCCAGGCGTCCCTGGATGCAATCACATGCACAGTTGCAATGTAGACAAAGCCTTCCTCGCGGGAAAGCATCTGCTTTCCCGAAAAGCAATCCCGCTTTCTCAGAAAGCGTCTGTTTTTCCTCAAAGTTTCCTCTGAACCCATCTTCATTGAAGTGCTTGCTTTTCCATGTGCACAATTCTGACACAATTCGGAATTTCCTCTCGTTTATGGATATCTCCTTTCCGATGCAACCGTCACCCATCTTGTGACGCATCAGGAATACCCATCACCTAGTCCTTTCCTACCGAACTTACGGTACAATCTCCTTCGCGATGCTCCATGTCACCCATCCTATGATGCATCAGAGATGTCTGTTTTCGGATGGTCGAATACTTTTTTCGATGCTCCCTGTCACCCATCCGATGTGACACATCAGAAGTACCCATTCCTGGTGGCCTTACAAATATTCCCGTTTTCTGTGCTCGCGTCATTACTCTGAATGACACACTAGGAATACGTTGTACTCGGATGTCTCTAGTGAGAAAAACCCTCTCACTTAAAATTCCAATAATTCATTTAGAGTTATTTTTCCTTGGTGTTCCAAGCGAGAAAACCCTCTCACTTATAAATCCAATAATTCATTTAGAATTATTTTTATGTCAGATAAAGCCAATTTAGCAACATCCCTCTCACTTGTAAACAGTTGTCCTCAACTGTAGAGGTCCAACTGAACTGCCCCGAGAGAAACAGGGAAAATTCAAAATCTTGCTCAATGGTGAGTTGAGCTGGTCCTTTCTTAGAAGAGAACTTAAAAATTGAATTAAACAAAAATTCAAGAATTCAATACTTACCTTACCGGTTCATGTCCTTCCTCTAGTACCTCGAGGATATCCGTCACCAATCATCATACTTACGAGCCATGTAAGAACTCGTCATTCGTGTCTTTCCAACAGATCGGAAGTTTCCTTATCCGAGAATTTGTTTGACTCACTTTCGCCTTGTCAACCTCGGCAAGAATAATCCTCCTAGAAATCAATCTAGGTATCTGTCCTTGCGCATAATCCTGTGCTGGTTGTCCAGAGGGTATTAACCCTCTTGTGTCCTCCCACATGGGGAATGCCCAAATCATAGAGCATCAATCTCGATATCTTTCTTTCACAAATAGAGGCTGCGATCACCTTAAAGAAGGTTCTTGTTCCGGGCCGTCGCTCAACGTAGACAGACGGTTCCAGTCCGAAGATTCCTTGTGTACAACGACACTTCTTTCCAATCTTTTTCTCATGCGAGTTATTACTACTAGCAATGTTTTCCCGACGCGCATTAGCGTCTCTCCCATTCTGTGAACATAAGTTCAAACTCGGCCCTTTGAAGGGCGAACCCGCTTTAGATCTCAATGATGTTCTCCCGTGTGTGGTTAAGGTGATTCTTACCATTTAAAACGGTTGGCGAATTATACTCTTACGAACATTATTGTTTGAATTTATTCGAACAACGTGTAAATGCTACTTGACCTGTTCATGGAGAAACATATACCGCAACCAAAAGTTGCTACTGTAATGGTAAAAGCACATAACGTACTCAATGATCAACGACCATCAGAAAACCTCTTCTCCGTAGAGAAACTCAAATTTCTTCTACCGAACACCTCTCAAATAGAGATTCTCGTGTCGGAATATCCTTGCGTACAAAAAGGCGCTCAAGAGAGTATAACAAACTCCCGTGCAATTCCTTGGCATAGGTCTGCATCTTCGTGTGTTATTCATGTACCCAAAGGTGTACATAATTCTTAAGTTGTGTTAGAGTTTCGGTGAACCTTGGAAATTACCTTCCCTTCGTAAGATCCTTAGAGCGAAGACGCTCAACCTGACGATCCCTTGGCTCGATCTTAGAGCAAAACCCGCTCATCAAATAAACTTGGATTTCAAATGTGGAATTGTACGAGCATAGGCCAAGGCCATCTCTTGCTTCTTCCCTCATAAAGAGAGTATTCCTCACTTGTGCAAAAAAGCACAACCCATATCTTCCCTTACCGGGTAGGGGGTGTGGGCTTAAAGAGTACTCAAGCTTAATGTAAGTTTTTCTTTGCTTGAAAGCTCAGTATGGTTCCTTTATAATTTCCTAAATGCAGTAGCAGGTGATTTGTTTGAGAATTTTCGAATACCAGATCAATCATGGACCTTCTGGATGGTTAAGCAAAGCAGCTCATCGTATAAAACAATGTTCTGACTCAACCCTACTCTCATAAACACTCAAGAGCGATCAATCCTGGTTAGACATATGCATTCCTTGTGCAAAAAAGAAAATGCGCTTTGTAATTTCCTCAAAGATGTAACTTTGATCAGACCTGCCCTCTCACTTGAAGTTTGAGGGTCTTCTATTCAAAAACTCAAGATTTAGATTGAATTCCCTTACTCCAAACTTTCTCCGGATAGCAACGTATCCTTTGACGAGAGGTAACAAAAATTCATTGTTTCTGTGTTCAATGGTTCCCCTTCCACTGCGGGGATTAAATTCTCTGTACACTAAGGTGTACAACTTTCAGGTTTTATTGCCGACTCCACCATCTGTTGCAAAGTTTTCTACAGATGCGTTTACAAATTCGGGCAAAAGTCCTTCGTTGAATTTCTTTATCTTCCCTTCCTCGGGGAGGATCAAGTGTGGAGCTACCTTGGCAAGAGTAAACCACTACTTGCTTTGACTCGCTCGCGTTCCTATTGGGCAAACCGATCCCAATCTTCTTGGATGCCTTCCTCAAAGCGTAGAGGAAAAAATTTGTCTAAAAATTCAGCCTTGAATTGAATCCAAGTCTTGTTGTAAGCTCCTTGCAGAGCTTTGTTATACCACCAAGTACTTGCAATCCCCCTTGAGGTGTTTGGTCACATACCTCACCTTCGACACTTCTCAGAAATTACTGTTTGCAAAGGCAACTTCAAACTGTCGAATGAAAGCAGTAGCTTTCAAGACATCTTCCCTTCTGTCAAAAGTATCAAACTTGACTTCAGTGTTCCTAGGTTTAGAGACCTTCTTCATATCCTTCCCGCAATGACGGGATTTCTTGGCTATGGTTCTAGATTGATGTTCATAGATATCTTCTGGGTTCTAAACGATCTTGAGAATTCCGCTCCTTGGATTCTCTAGGTTCTTGAGCATCATGCTCTTGTCGCCTTCTCAGAGAATCCCAAGTCTTGTGTCGACTTCTTGCAGATAAATTTTTCCCAACTCTGCGAGCTTTTCCTGCAGGGCTTAGTGTTCCGCTTGCTTACTTCTCTCTTGGCTTGTCATGGCTTCTTCTCGTATCTTCCCAGAGTCGTCCTCCTTTACAGAGAAAGAGAGGAGACCGTGCTCTGATACCACTGTCACAAACGGGAGCGCATAGCAATATAAAATACATTCGGATAAATACGATTTATCACTTATTACTGAAGCCAGAGGATATAGAGAAATAGATAGAGAGAGAGATAGAGAGTGAGAAGATTGACACAGTACTGGGGGACTAGAAGATGGGTTGATCCCCCCCCGCGTAATAGTATCTTTATTACTGAGGAGAAGTCTATACAAGCACTTGAACCGAACATATTACCACGTTCGTTCTAGAATAAGACTTGATGGTTCTCGGAAACCTCAACTTCCTATTCCTAGGGCAAAACCCTATTCCAAGGAACTTCCGTTCCTTATTCCAAATCCTTGAGAACCAAGGTTCTCGCCTTTGGATCTCACCTTCCATATGTCACAAAGTGATGATGTGGCTACCCGAGAGCAGAAACCCTAACCCTAATTTCTACCAAAAACCCTAATTTTTGGAAACACTAACCCTAAAGGCTAAAACCTACAGAGATCTGAGATCAATGCTTGGAACAGAAATCAACTTCTATTTAGGAGTTGATGAGTCATGCTAAGCAGGGCTTTGCCATTCACTATGGCGGTCTGACCTACCTTACCGATGAGGTCATGACACAACGAGCCGAACAGGACTTCAGGGAATGAAAGTAGAAAGAGAAAGAGCAACCCAGAGAAGAAGGATGCACGACCCAAGCTTACTCCGCAGGAGAGAGCTCGCTTCATCAAGGAGAGAAAGTGCTTTGGATGCGGGGAACATGGACATATCTCCGCGAAGTGCCCTAAAAATGCTCAGAAAGAATAAAATGACAAGGATGATGACAGCCCTGAGAGTTCGAGAGCAGTTGAGGAATGTGGAACAAAAGGCAAGATGAAAATAGGACTGGTTCCAGATTGTGTGGGTACCGATCCCAACACCATGGACGAGAGTACAGAACTTTGCCGAGCTTGGGGCAAAGTTAAAGATCAAGAGGCCCTGATCTTCTTTGATGGAGGAGCCAAGGCCAACTTCATTGCACCGGAATTTGGCGGCGCGGCTCGAGATCAGTCCCGATCGGATAGGACCACTTGCGGAGGTTGTTCTAGGGGCACTCGGCAGGGACTTAGCCATTACACCTGTCATTGGCAAACTTCGGTTGCATTGTCACGGGTATTTGGGACATGAGGACTTTTTCATACCTTTGGAAGGTTGTGATGTTCTCTTAGGGATTCCCTTGTACCACAAGAACAACGCCATGGTCCATTGTCGGGCGAGGAAAGTGACATTGTCACAGTTTCACTTCTAGATTGACCATGTGCAGGGACATAAGAATGTGGTGGCAAATGCTTTGCCTCGGAAGCCGTTGGTTCTGGCTATTTCCGCGATACATCATAGGAGCTTCGAGGATATGGTCGACCTGTATGCCACAGATACAGATTTTGCAGACGTTTTCACACGGATACGAGATGGGGAGACAGTAGCAGGATATTCCATTCGGGATGTCTACTTGATGAGAAAAACCATGTTGTGCGTTACACAACCGTTGAGGGAAAAGGTTATGACTGAATGCCACTGTCCACCTTTTACGGGTCACCGCGGCATTGCTACCACCATGAAAGGGGTAGAGAGATACTTCTTTTGGCCGAGACTCAAGAAGGATGTGGAAGAGTTTGTGCGCAGTTGCTTGGTATGCCAGAAGGTCAAGTTTGACAGGCATAAAGCACAGGGATTGTTACAGCCTTTACCCATACCCACTCGCCCTTGGGAAAGTATTGCAATGGATTTCATTTTTGATCTCCCGAGAACTTAGAGTGGTCATGATGGTGTCTGGACTATTATTGACAGATTTAGCAAACAAGCTCATTTCATTTTAGTAAAGAAAACAGTAAAGCCGGATCACTTAGTGAGACAGTTTGTGGCCCAGATTTTCAGATTACATGGCATGCCTCAGACGATTGTCTCCGATAGAGACCCCAGATTTACGAGTTTGTTTCGGAAGGCAATTTGGGAGAACATTGGCACGCGGTTGCAGTTCTCGTCATCGTTCCACCCGCAGACGGATGGGCAATCTGAGATTGCCAATTCAGTGGTTCTAGATTTATTGAAGTCTTATATCTCGGGTCAGAAGACTCAATGGGAAAAGTACCTACCTTTGGTGGAATTTTCCTACAATAACACGATACACTCTTCGACGGGGCAGGCGCCATTTGAGATTGTTGAGGGTGTTGCAAAGGTTCCACCCTTCCTAAGCACAAAAGATAAGATTTTTGAAGCGGATGAATATACGCGAGACTTAGATACGACTTTTACCTAGGTTCGCGAGACTTTGTAGAAGTCTCAAGAACGACAGAAAAAGGCAACGGATCGCCATCGTCGTGACTTGAAATTGAAGGAGGATGATTGGGTGCTCTTACGTTTTGAGAAGGCATGCCTGAGGAAAAAAGGGAAAGGAGAGGCTTTTTCCAAAGCTGAGTATGCGATACTACGGACCTTTCCAGATCACTGAAAAGATAAATGATGTCTCCTTCCGACTGAAACTGCCTGATACTTGGAGGATTCACAATGCATTTCATGTGAGTCTCTTGAAACCTTTAAAAGGTGATGTGCCTGATGATGGGGAGTGTGATGAGCAACCCGAAGTGGAAGAAAACGAGGAGATTCTTGTTCCTGAACAGATTTTGGCACATAAGGATACGAAGAATAAAGGTAAAGTCCGAAGCCGGTTCTTGGTTAAGTTCAAGAACTATCCTGCATTGGATGCGAAGTGGATGGAGGAGGAGGACCTAGCAGATACTCCTCAAATTGAAACTTTACCTCGATGCTTTTGGTTTAGCATAGTCTACTCCAAATGGAACCCAGAATTCAGCTTGGCCGAAGATCTGGTGTAGTGGGATGCACAAGAGGGGAGTCACTCGGCTCCTTTGTCAACAGATGCCTTGATTTTGCTACTAGAGTCACTGATGTCTCTTTGAGCTTCAGGGATACTGAAAGCTGACAGTATTTTGCTGTACGACTTTATGAAATGGAATTCCTGATTATGATACTGATTTGTTCTTGACTTCTTTTAAGTGGAGGAATTGATAGACGAAATGACTGCAGCATTTTGGTCTGATTGATCTCGAATAGACATGGTTGCAATAGGGGTTAGTCAATCGGACATCTATGAGGTCCCGATTGGATGTAGATGCGATTGCTAGCTACATTGCCGATAAATCATGGTCTAAGATCCGAATGAATGTGAATGTCACGTGTTGTCCTGTGATGTCTAGTGATGTGACTGTTGATTGGTACATGTGCTAGATGTGTGTTCCTAGTACGTAGGTACTAACAGTCAGTGTCTGCTAAGACGGTTTATGGCCTCTATCTGTTTTGCAGGCGTAATCGAGGGCGATTACAATGCTTTCAAGAGGGGGGTATGTCACAAAGAGATGACGTGGCTACTTGAGAGCAGAAACCCCAACCCTAATTTCTACCAAAAACCCTAACTGCTGAAACCCTAACCCGAAAACCTGCAAACCCTAGAATCTGCCAAAAACCCTAAAAACAGTAGAAACCCTAACCCTAACCCTATGGCAGTAGGGGAGACTTCCAGAAATTGCGGGGAACGTGATGATTTGGCACCATACGGCGGATTCTGCTTTTTGCGACGCGTTTTACGGCAGCCAGGAGTTGCTTTTTGCTCTACGCAAATTGAGCTAGAGAGAGAGAGAGAGAGAGAGAGAGAGAGAGAGAGAGAGAGAGAGAGAGAGAGAGAGAGAGAGAGAGAGAGAGAGAGAGAGAGAGAGAGAGAGAGAGAGAGAGAGAGAGAGTTCCATTGCTTTATTTTATTAAAGCCCTAGAGAAAGCTTGTGAGAGAAACAGAGTTTGCTTTTGATCTCAAGCTTTTGGGGCTCTGCTTTTGGCATTCCTTGTAATTTAAATATGTGGTGAGGGCTCACACTCTGCAGAGGATCGGGACGCAGAGTGTGAGAGTTAAACCCTAACCACTCTCTTGTACTTTGAACTGATTAATACATAAAGAAATACCGAAAAGGGCGCTAGTCTTTGAAGTCAATATCTCTAGGCACGGAACTCCGCCGAGCCAGTGCAAATCTATTGTGAACTGTGAATTGTTTTGAAGTGGTTATTTGGAGCTGTTGTGATTGATTCTTGACTTGGAGTGTCCAAGTCTGTTACACCAGACTCAGAGCACGGCATCCCTGCAACTCTTTTCCGACTCTGTTCCCAGAGACCTCTTCTTGCATAATAACTCTGCTTTCCCGGACATGAAGTGCTTCCCTTGGGAATTTGAACTTCCGGATCACATCTTGAGAGTCTACCACTCTCGGATCCGTGGATCTACTTCCCAAACTCGGGTACGAAACCCTCGGGTTGATCTGGCTCTAGTTCCTCAGAGCGCTTTTATCCTGCAGAGGCTCGTGCCTTCCTCTGCTCCTAGTCCTCACGAAGAGGAAGTACACCTGCAATCAAATACTTAGAGATCATAACATGAAAATCGTTACCTTCACAATCTCGACGGTCGAAACGCAGCTTGGTTCTCGAAAAGCAATTCCCCGGAAGAGATCTCTACATAGAAAATCTTCTCTTCCAATCCTACACACTAAAGAGGTGTGTTCTCGGGTTCCTTCTTGTAAATCAGCCCCTTCTACGACGTTTATGGGTTGAAAACAGAGAAAAACAGCAACTTGTCGCAATGGAAACACGCTCCGTAGGCACTTCTTCGCGAGGGAACTCGCGCACTGGGTCTTGGTGACATCTGGTACACTTGGGGCAGCCATGGGCTTCACCGGTAACCTCTTCTTTGCGGATGAAATCTGCAACAGCATCTTCTTCTTGCAAAAACTGATCTCCTCCTATGAGTGAGGGCATGTGATGCTTTTATAGCTTCTGGCCACGACACGAAAAGCTTCTCGCGTAGAGATCGTGGCCGTTTTTTCTTTTGCATTGTTTTGCCAAAAAAAAAAGAGAGAAAACACCGGCAGATCTGTTGCCTTGTTTATCAGATGGTTGTCCACTTATTAAGTGGATTGCAGGCGTATTTTAAAATAGTTTAAATCTGCCCAAAAACTCATTAGAACCTTATAAGTTAAAAACAATTCTTTCACAACGCTTCCCAGCAAGGTAGGATCCGTACGTACGTACGGATCTGTACGGTACGGTACGTCCGTACCGTACGGATTCGTACTGTATGTTTTTTTTTTTCCTTCTTGGGTTTGGGGGCTGTAGTGCTGTGGGTAATATGTGGAAATAAACCCTATTGTGGCAGGAATTCTTCTTTAGCCTTATCCCAACACCTAGTTTTGTAGACATTTCGACACAACTTGCATTTATAGAGCACACACGAACGTCATTGCGGTGGTGAATATAGGAGGGCAAGCACGATCAGGAACTCGTATGAAAGCTTTGCCTTGGTTTATAGAATAGCGAACTAACATCCTTGGAGTGATACTTATGAATTTTTTATCAAGTATAGACCGTATTGTATGTTTTTGGAATTAAAAAAAAAAAACCTACGAATTTTACGTACCTAACAACTCTATCCATTCAGTACTACGTACAGGTCGTACAGAATACGTACCGTACCTTACGTACCTTACCACCTTGCTTCCCAGGCGTCCTTGATGCAATCACATGCACAGTTGCAATGCAGACATAGACTTCCTCGTGGGAAAGCGTCTACTTTCCCAAAAAAGCAATCCCGCTTTCTCAGAAAGCATTCGTTTTTCCTCAAAGTTTCCTTTGAACCCATCATCATGCAAGTGCTTGCTTTTCCTTGTGCACAATTCTAACACAATTCGGTATTCCTCTCAACTATGGATATCCCCTTTCCGATGCACTCGTTACCCACCTTGTGACGCATTAGAAATACCCATCACCTAGTCCTTACCTACCGAAGTTACGGTAGAATCTCCTTCACGATGCTCTATGTCACCAATCCTATGACGCATCAAAGATGTCCGTTCTCGGATGGTCGGATACTCTTTCCGATGCTCCCTGTCACCCATCCGATGTGACACATCAGAAGTACTCATTCTTGGTTGCCTTACAAATATTCCCGCTCTCAGTGCTCCCGTCATTACTCTGAATGGCGCACTAGGAATACGTTTGTACTCGGATGTCTCCAGTGAGAAAAACAAAAACACTATGGATGAGTGCACCAATCCATTGTTGCTGGTCAGATTTTGTACAGGATGTGTTCCAACAGTTCATTATTTTGGAGTTTTGTAGTTTGGACGTGATGTGTTATTTGTGGGCACCTTTTTCGACATCATTGTATTCTCCAACAATGAGGCAGAACACAAACACCATCTGTTATATAGGTTTTCCAGGCACTACAGAAACATAAATTGGTGGTAAATAGGAAAAAGAGTGAGTTTTTCTTGTCAGAGATACACTTTTTGGGACACATTATCTATGCAGAGGGTGTAAAGATGGACCTTGCCAAGGTTGAAACCATTAGAGATTGGCTAGATTTGAAGAATGTACATGAAGTTTGAAGCTTTTTGGTCTTGTGCTCGTATTATCGGCGGTTCATTTGAAAGTTTATGGAGATTGCTTCTCCGTTACCATTTTTGACACAAAAAAGGGTTCCTTTTTCTTGTAGACCATTAGAGATTACGACATTCAAGACTCTAAAAGAGAAGTTGACAAATGGTCCAGTGTTGGTACTACCAGACTTGCAGAAGCCATTTGAGGTTTACTGTGATGCGTGTGGTCGTAGTTTGGGAGCGGTCTTAATGCAAGTGGGCCACGTTGTAGCTTATGAGAGTTGAATGTTCTCGCGACGAGAGCGGGTTGCACAGATTTACGAAAAGGAGCTACTGGCAGTCATACATGCTCTTCCTCAATGGCCCCATTTCCTACTTGGAGCCAATTTTACAGTGTTCACTAATCACCAAAGCTTGAGATACTTCTTGTCCCAGAAATAGCTCTCGGAGCCGATTTTTTACTCGGAGCCGATTTTACAATGTTCACCAATCACCAAATTTTGAGATACTTCTTGTCGTAGACACAAATCTCGGACAAACAGATGAGATGAGCAAATATTTTTGTCATAGTTTGACTTTCAGATTATCCATGTTAAGGGAAAGAAGAACTTGGTGGCAGACGTGTTGTCTCCAAGCCACAAATTTTGGCTATTTCGGCAATTCATCATCAAAACTTCCGGGATATGGTTGATTAGTACGCCATAGATCTTGTAGACATCTTTGACCGGTTGCAGAGTGGGGAGACAATTGTAGGTTATGCTCTAAAGGAAGGTTACAGAAGACTATGCTATTTATTACTTAGGGGTTGAGGATGCCATTGTCCAGCTTTTGCGGGTCATAGGCAAAGACACCACTTTGAAAGGTGTAGAGAAATATTTCTATTGGCCGAGTCATTTTTGAAGCAGATGAGTGTACACAGAATTTGGACACTGCTTTTGCCAAGGTATGGGAGGCTCTGGAGAAATCTCAAGCACGGCATAAGAAGGGAGCATACAAGCATCAACGTGACTTGTAGTTGAAGGAAGATGATTGGGTGCTACTACGGTTTGAGAAGGCATGCCTACAAGAAATTGAAGGGTAAGGAGAGGCTTTTTCCAAAGCTAAGTATGCGATACTATGGTCCTTTCCAGATCCTAGAAAAGATAAATGACGTATTCTTCGGATTGAAGTTACCAGATTCTTGGAAGATTCACAATGCATTTAATACGAGTCTATTGAGATCTTTCCACTGTGAAGTGCTAGTGGACAGGGAGCCAGAGGAGCAACCCGAAGTGGAAGAAAGAGAGGAGATTCTCATTCTAGATGAGGTCTTGGCTTACGAGGAAAGGAACGTGAAAGGTAAGCTGACACGCCAGTATTTTGTCAAGTTCAGTATTTCGTCAAGTTCAGGACCTATCTGGCTTTGGTTGCCAAGTGGACGGAGGAGAAGGACCAAGCAGCAGCTACTCAGATTTTAGAGCTTTACCTTGAAGCTTTTGGTTTAGCATCGACTATTCAAGTGTTATCGATGAATCGACACATTGAATTTGGTGCGGTGCGGACTACACAAGAGGGGAGTTACCCACTCCTTTGTCACAGGTTACCTTGATCGAATAAAGTCACTAATTTCTTTTTGCGATTTCAGGGATACTAATTGGTTGACAATATTCTGTTGAATGACTTTATGTAAAGAAGTACTTTGAATGGGAATTTCTAAAATGGATCTATTACATGTGCTCTCTTATGTGTGTATTGTCTGAGTGCATGTTTGAAAGACAAAATGACTACAGCATTTTAACTTGTTCACCTGAGGGGTGATGTGGATATGATAGTAACGAGATTTAGTCAATCAAGACATCCGTCAAAGATCAATGCGGTCTGGATGTGATTGCTAAATAAGTTACAATGAACATGATTTTCATCTAAGATCTCGACGGGATAGTGATACGAATGTTTAGTGACTGTCGTCTTCGTGCAAGTGGTGGATATATGTGGAGTAGTATGTAGATATTTAGAGTTAATTGTTTGCTAAACTAGTTTATCCTATGTCTGTTTTGTAGGCATAATCGAGGGCGATTACATTTCTTTCAAGAGGGGGTATGTCACAAAGTGATGATGTGGCCTGACCTAAAGGATGGAGTCCGAATAGAAAAGGGGCCAAAACCCTAGTGAAAGAGCCAACAAAAGTTTAACTAACTTATGGAGCCAATTCGAGTGGCCCAACTTTCAAAAGATCCCACTTATAAGCTGTATCAACTTATGGTGCCCCGGCTGAGGGGCCTAAACCCTGTGAATTAAAGCGTGTACCCAAAATCGTGTAGCAACTAATGACGTGGCAAGCTGTACAGACGTCTGCAAATCACAGCGAAATTTGGGTTGATAGGTTGACGTAGCGTGCCATACGGATAGCCCTAGGGGGCGCTAGCTTTTGGGGGTTCCAAGTGCCTTTAGAACATAAGCTTTTCATGTAACTACTTTTAGCCAGGCCAAGGGACTTTAAAAGGGTGCCAAAGCCTCCTTTGCCGGCAGTTTAGTGTGGGAGCATTACGGAGAGAGAGGACCCTTGGACCTTGTACTTGTGGAATCATAACAATAAAGAAATACGGAGAAGGGGTGCCAGTCTTTGGGGCCAGTACCTCTGGGTGCGGAACTCCACCGTGGCATGTCGTTTCTCTCTCTCTCTCTCTCTCATCATATAGATAACCTCTCGAATCTACAGTAAAAGGAGCTCTCTCTCTCTCTCTCTCTCTCTCTCTCTCTCTCAACCCCCAACAACTTGCTCTCTTTGGCGATTCTGTTGGTGGACTGATGACCAGTTGCAACACGAGCATGCTTGGATGGCGCGATTGATTACCAATAGCAGCGCGAGCACGTTGATGTGACTGTACAGGGTAGGAGGCTCGTGAACAAGCTAGCAGGGGTAGGAGCAGGAGGTTTCTCCACGCGCAAGTCTCTCTCTCTCTCTCTCTCTCTCTCAGTTTAGGTTTCGCGTTGTCCTTGCAACAGGCGTCACTTTCAGATTAGGGTTCTTGTTCCCTTGTTGAGGGATGGTAGTGGTATACAGGAAGCAGTCACACAACAGCAGCTAGGATTCTTGCAGGTTTTGTCGAGCAGGGGTTTGGGCTGTGCTAGTCGTGGGGGAGATGGACCAATCAGCCGTCCTTGGAAACGATGATATCTACGAAACCCTGCCTAAATCAAAAGCAACATTTAGGCGGAGGTTTTGAGATAGCACACTATCGCCAAGTTCTGTGAGAGCAGAGAAACTTTCTAGAGTCAAATATGACTTAATTTTTGAGAAGGTGCAGGTGATGCTTATGGCGGAGTTGAGCCTTTTGAGGGATGCCATTGAAAAAGAGATGTATGCAAATGTGGAGACCTACAAAAAAGCTATTTATGCAGATATGAGGAAAGAATTGGACAAGGAGATTCTTGGTAAGCGGGCCGAGATGTACACATCATTGAAGGCCGAAATGCAAACGATTGTGAGGGCATAAATGAGTGTAATGGAATGTATGATGCAAAAAAGATTAGAGGATGCACTTGCTGCGTTTGAATCTTGGAAATAAAAAATGGAAGAACGCATGAATGAAAAGGATGCACTGATTGAAGCACTTAAGGGAGACTTCGCAGCTTTCAAAAATACCCATGCAAAGGAAGGAGAAAACCAACCCTCAATGATAAAGGAGCTCGAAAGCATTAAGGAACAGGTGAAAACTCTACAGGAAGAGGAAGAGCAGAAGGCATGAACCTCCTCTTCATGGGCGAAGCACCTTTTCAAAACACAAGAGAAGGTTGATGAAGCTGGAAAGTGGATTGAGGACGCAAAGAAAGGAAAAGATAAGATGCTTGAAGCCACACCGACATCCACTATCATCAATATGACAATTGAGGAGCAAAAGAGAAAGACTAAGAGCCCTTCATGTGCGTGTTAGAGGTCTCAAAGACACTGGAAAAGTAGAAGAAGAAGTGCAGGAGCTCATGAAGCGCATGGGAATTTCTGAACCCACACACATAGGTGCTTGGAGAGTTGGCAAAAAGGGAAGTGATGATAAAGGAAGGCTCAAGGAAAGAGCACTCGTTATACGTTAACATAGGTAGCACACATGCAAGAGTTGATGTCAGAGATCAAGGTAGCAAGGGAGAAAGGAAAAATTGCTTCCTATAGGGGAGGTAGAGTAGTGTTGGTGGAAAAACGCACGGCATGACAATGCGAGACCTATGGGACCAGCCTTAAAATGGCAACATGGAATTGTAATGGATCAATGAAGCTGGATGTAGGCGCATTTGAGGATAGCTTTAAGGGAAGAGACATCATTTTTTTACTCAGAAACGCATTAGACTCCTGGCAACACATTACCTAGAGTGACGGGATATCATTAGGAGACTACTCGTAGGCAGAAGATCAACGCGTAGCGGACGGGGTCAGGAGGTGTGGCAGTCCTATTCAGGGAGGAGCTTCAACCCCTCATTCATATTGTTCGGAGAGATGAATAAGCCACATATATGTGGTTCTTAGAGTGAGAGCGAAGACAGGGAGGCCACTCTACATTGCAATATGCTATTTTGCTCCCAGTACATGTCATTATGCATCGCCCAAGGGACAATCACCCTACATGATATTGGATGAGGACATATGGGAGTTCTCTAGGATGGAGATGTCATTCTTCTGGGAGGTTTTAATGCTAGAACGTGCCAATCTCAAACAACTTTCTATGATACCTCAAAGGAAATGTTGAGAGAATTGGATGTCAGTGATATGGGATTGGCAAGGTGTTCGCAGGATGAAGAGCACATTGTATATGGGGGATATCTGACAGATTTTGAGACTTCACATGGACTGGCCATCTTGAATGGCCTCCAGAGATTTCCTTGAGTGGGTTCACTTGTTTCCCTCATAGACATGGGGCAAGCACAATGGATTATGTTCTGGCTAAGCCCAATTACATACCCTCTATTCAGGACTTTACAGTCTGGCCCATGCGTATCGGGTTAGCAGTAGACCATGCCCTCCTCATGTTTATCGTCTCATCCCAATTCTGCACAGCTTGGTTGGCACATACATCTACACATACCGGATACACTTTTACTTCGGAGATTGATTCTGTCTACATAGATGGTATCTACAAACGCTTATACACAAAGGATCCGGGGAGATCTCTTGGGGAGCTCACTTATATATTTACAGAGACATTACAAAGTGCAACAACAGAGGCATACCCACACATTGAGCTTGGGCAGCGACGACGTTCTGGGAGACACCCCAAAATAGTTGATATGATGAGGAGTGCAGAGAGATTAGAGCCCGACATCGGAGGGAGGTACTTCTAGGAGTCATTACTCACAGGCAGTCACGGATTGCTTCTCGGTGTTTGGTATGACGGAAGAAGATGGCGTTTCTAACGCGACTAGAGCATGATTTATATCAGTTGTTTTTGAGCCAAGATTCAAGCAAAGCATGATCAGGGCAGCCACCTCTTCCAGATCCACCAGAGCCATGCCCACACACATGTGCTTTCTTCACCTCTGAGATGGTAAAGAAAGTCATTGACAAGATGAAGACCAGGAGAGCATATGATCACGATGGCCTGGTAGCAGAGCATTTTATACATGCCAGAGATATGCTTGCAGAGCTTCTAGCAATGATGTTCAACCGGGCCATGTGCGAGGGTCTACCTGATACTTGGAGTTTGTCCACTATTGTACCTATTTTCAAGTCAAGGGACCCTATGGAGCCTGGGAACTACCGCACTCTCATGATTGGAGACACATTGGCATGATTGTACGCATCTATCTATGAGTAACAATTGAGTAGATGGGCGGAGAGAGAGGGTGTACGGGAAGCAGGAGGCGGGTTTCAGGAGAGGTATCTCTCCTCTTGATCATATTCTGACACTTAGGCCATTATTGAGGAGGGGAGATCATGTGGGAGATGGCTCTATTGTTGTTTTGTGGATTTCCGCAAAGCCTTCGATACAATGCCCAAAGCTAGATTGATGCACAAACTGCAGGAGATGGGAGTACCCGAAGAGCTGATTTGGGGGATCATGGCTCTATACAAGTTAGTAGTGGGACATGTACGCACTCCGGAGGGGATTTCTGGTTTGGTTCACTCCACTATTGGGGTGAAACAGGGCTGCCCGCTATCTCCTACACTATTTGGCATGTGTGTGGATGAGGTTGTTGACTACATTGAGAGGGATGGAGCTAGGGGAGCACAGTTGGCAGGGACATGGATCCCACTATTGTTATATGCCGATGATATTGTGTTGATTTCTGACTCCCCGAAGGAGATGCAATGTCATTTAGATGCTTTGTACACATTTGCCCACGTTAGTGGATTGTCCGTTAACCTGGGGAAAACCAAGGTTATGGTGTTTAACACCACACCACAATGGGTCAGGAGGTCAGCACCCACTTTACATATGGCCAAGAGACGATGGAGTATATATGTTGCTAATTGGACTATTCTTTTTCTTTTAATGATTAATTTCTTTCTCTAAGATATTTTATTGTGTACACTAAGAACTTTTAAAAGATTGTAGCTATAAGAAGTACCATCAAGAACAGACAACTCTGATGTGTCACTTGATGGGTGACGGTAAACATCGCGAAGGAGTTTCCGTAAGTTCGGTGGAAAGGGCCGGGTTACGAGTGCCCCTGATGCGTCACATGATGGGTGACGGGTGCATCAGTAAGGGGGCATTCCGTAGGCTAAGGAGGAAATCCGAAATGAGTAAGAAAATACGCGTAAGAACGCAAGCACAAGAATAAAGATGGGTTCAATGAAGCTTTTTACGAAAAGCAGGAACATTCGCGGGAGGGCAGATGCTTTCCCGCGAGGAGTCTGTGTTTGCATTGCATCTGTGCCGTGTTCTGCACCCGGGGACGCTTGGAATGTGTTCGTGTAGCATTATTTTCACTAATTAAGTGAGTTTTTAAAGTTTGAACAGGTTCACACTTTATTTTATAAAGTGGTCGGTCACTTAAAAAGTGGCCGGTCACTTTTAAGTGACCGGCCCTCTTATAATAAAATAAAGCAAGGCTCTCTAAAAAAACTCAGCGCTAAAAAGCTACGAAGGGGCCAGATTCAGCGATCTCTCTCTCTCTCTCTCTCCTCTCTCTAGAAGCGTCAGATTCAGCGATCTCTCTCTCCTCTCTCTAGGGGCGCCAGGCTTTTGCTTTTCGGCCTCTATTCCTGCCGGGTGCCAGGCCCTATAAAGTAGCAGCCAACGTTCAGTTTCTGAAGCATGCCGGAAGCAGCAGAAGGAGCTAGCGCTGGGATTCTGGAGCAAGTGTTGGTGACGGAAATTGCAAGTGTTCGTGCGACGACTGAGTACGGAGGTCGCTTTTCCGAGGAAGGAGCGACAGGTATAAGGTGTTGATACGCATTGAGAATTATTGCTTTGTGTGGTTTGTTTTGCAGGAATCTCCCGTCTTACGGGAAAGCCCCTAACGGGAAGTACGGCTTCGCGCCTAAGTCCCTTATGGGAAGGAACGGCCTTGTGCCCAAGCCCTTTACGGGAAAGCACGACCTTCGGGTCTAAGATTACAGAACGGAGGGGTTTCCTCGGGTTCTCGTGCTTGTATAAGAATTCTCCTTGAATAAAGAATACTCTTGACGGGGGGGGGGGGGGACCAGCCCATCTTCTGGTCCCCAATACTGTGTCGATCTTCTCCCTTCTCTCACCTTTGCAAAGTATTTTATTTTTCAGATTTCTAAGTGCTCGTGAATGCTCCCATTTTGTGACAATATAGATGCATACACCTATCTTGGAGTAGTCTTCAATGCACCGGTGTTTTCATTGAGGAGAGCAACAGAAACTAGATTGGCGAGAGCTTATGCAGCCTTGGGAAGGTTGGAGAAGATGTGTTCGAGGTTCGTGAAACATCATAAACTAGAATGACGAAAGCTTATGCAGCCTTGGGGGGGTTGGAGAAGATGTGTTCGCAGGTTCAGTTTCAGGAACCTCGAACAAAGCTGTGGCTTTTTGGCACTCTAGTGGCTTCAACTGTGCTGTATGGCGTTCAAATTTGTGGATCCTTAGTGGACCACCATGGCAGATCTGGTAGCACTGATGGATGGAGATGTATGGAGAGGCCTCTAGTCTGTATGATCTCTTGGCTGTTTCGGGCTAAGGCGTCAGTGCCACATGAGATTATTCGAGCCGAGCTAGCTGCCCCCCCTCTTGTGATCGAGGCCCTTACTAGATCAATATTCTTCATGCATAATTTATGGACCTTCCTAGAGATGAATATGCTTGGCTAGCCCTTGAGTCATCTTGATAGCTAGCGACAGGGGGGTCACATAGGATGCTGGTATGGACAAATTACATCATGGTTTCAGTCACATGGCTTCATCATGGATAGACTGCCTCCGTTCTAGTACTCCTTGGATGCACCCTCCCTATCTCTCACACAGACAGAAATCACTAGAATCATACGTCAGGATTTGATTCAGCTAGATACCAAAAGCACATGGATACAACCGACACAGGAGTTGGGCACGAAGATGGCTTTCTATATAGAGCATCCTCTCCAACTAAGAGAAGATGGATATGTGATCAGACCGTCCTATATGGACACTCATTTATCCTATGGGATATGATGTGCTATTGGTTAGATGCGCACATCATCACACCAGCTAGAGATTGAGACTGGCAGATTTAGGAGAGTATCAACAGAGGCCAGCATATGCCAGTTGTGTCATATAGAGCCGGAGATAGAGTTACATCACATTTGTCATTGTCCGGTATACTATGAGATACGAGGCCGCTTTCATTGTCTATTGAGAGAGGGCTTTGGACCATTGGCTAGAGTCATGAGATATTAGGATCAGAGATGCCTCGGGTTGTTTTTGCTAGAGTTGCGCAGAAATAGGGAGTCTCTTGAGGAGACCAAGCAGTGGGAGACATTCACAGAGGGAGATCACTGACTTCTTTAGAGCAGGGACTCAGCAACTAGATGAGCATGCTTCACAATAGACTTCAGAGCCCACTTCTAGCAAAGGTATATTAGTGGACAGAGCCACTGAGCTCGGAAGAGCTAGACTTCCACGTCTACGGGGGCGACCACGACAGCGACGGAGGCTCCACCAGAGAATCAGGACTATTCTAGCACGACATGAGAGACGCCCAGTACGACTATTTACACACGCGGACATTGACGAAGCTCTTCAGCGACCGATGCAATACTTTCTTGGACAACGCCCGATGCCGGGCATCCTTGGGCACTGATGATGATGATGTTTTTAGTCTTTCACTGTACTTCATTTTATTTTATTTTTGTACCCATACATTGGATTAGATCCACCAAGATTGTATCAGTTTGGTCTCATAGGTCATTTTGGCCTTTTGAAGATCTTTAATATAACATTTCATTTCATTTCTCAATTTTGTTCAGTTGTTTTAGTTTCTGTCGTGAGTGATGCATTGGATCTTTGGCTTGGGGTGTCCAAGTCTATACATAATTTAACTAGTACCGCCCTCTACCCTTGGGGAGTTCTACCTTTGTGATCATCAGTCAATAAGGAAATACCGGAAGGCACCTCTGTTTGCCACTGTTGCCTTGTTCTCCTCTTCTTTGCTTCTCTTCTCCTAGCTCTCTCAGCCTCTGTCCTCCTAGATCTTGAATATACCTCTAGACCCTCCTGCAACTTTGTCTGCTGTCTCTGCTCTAAAGGCTCCTCTTTAGTGCATCCCGCTGTCGTACGCCCTGCTCTACCACATACAAAACAGTGTCATGGTAAACCGATGTAAATTACCTCCATGGATAGTCAGGAGAGAGATGACCATGTTAAAGCATTTTGCCTTAGCTGGGATGTAAACTTGAGTGCACATTTCTTTTAAGTGCTGGCAAGGTTAGATGTAGCCAACATTAAGTTTGAATAACAACCACTACTAGGGGAAAAAAAGCAACCAAGGTGGAGCTCTTAGCTAAGAAACTTTTTTGCTGTTGATGTTTTGGCAGGCAAAATTCTTGATTCATCATACTGTTTTGTACACACACAAGGACGTAATTCAAAGCATATGTACATCTGATCTTGGAAATGTTTTCACAACTGGGTAAGCAACTATCAAAGAAAATTTATTGGAAATGTTTTCACAACTGGGTAAGCAACTATCAAAGAAAATTTATCAACTTTTCAAAAGCAAAGCAAGTAGCTTCGAATGCTCCCATAAACGTCATAATTATCTTTCCATTAATAGTGATTGCTATTTTTTTGGCCATTGATCTTTGTCATAATTTAAAACTTGAATTTTCATGTTGTCATATTTTACTTCAAGGTTTCAATAGGAGTGAATGGGAGAATGGGAGGCATGAGGAAGGGAAAAAGGCTAGCGTTGAGGGTGGGGGGTGGAAGGGAGGGAAAAAAGCGCGCAAGCATCTTTACAAAATCCACAATTGGCCCTATGAGATTGAATATCAAGTATCAAGTCATAGCTTTAGAGCCTAAGCACAAAATGACGTTAAAACTTGAAAGCTCATAGGATTAAATGATTGAATATTTTCTTGGACCTAGTTAGTTCCAAGGCGCCAATATGTTTGGCATGCTATTAAAAGAACGACATTTGATTTTTGAAGTTTGTCCTAGAACCACGAGGATTGTAATGGCTGTTGTAGGGAGTGAAATAAGGGTTTGTTCATGCTTATTGATGGTGAAAGGCCTATGAGTGAAATCAATTATGCATGCTGTCTGTGTTTTTGCCTGGATGGAGAAAAAGCTACATAAGTGCACTTTAATGTAAATGTGTGCTATATGGTAACTAATTTGTAATTCTTGTCTTTTTATGTTCAGATTTGACAGATGCATTTGCATTTTTGATAGTGCTAAACCTGGTGAATCCATAATAAAGCTTTCAAGATGCCATGAGGTAATGCTTGCTTTCGCGTGGAGCTATACATCATAAATTGAAGCAACATTGGTTTGGATCGGGTAGTTCAAACCGATAGAGTATAAATGAAAATCAAACTCTTTCTCCCCACTTTAGGAGCTTATTGTGCTGGTACATTTATGGGTGGAGAATCAAGATAGCACCAGAAGGATGCCAATATTGTGAACAAGGCTGTTCACTGTGTGTATAATGATTGTGTAGAAAATCTCCATAGCGATGACCCAGAGGTGGAATCTTGGCTCCATATCGAACAATGGAAACAAACAAGGCATAAGTAGTTTGGCTTTCAAAGCTCAATCTTAGGCCTTGGGCATCCACATCCACTAGCGACATTTGTCTAAACATGTTTGTCTAGGCCCCCCTTATCTTGTGAATTGCATAGGTGCCCAAATACGTTTTGTACCATGACTGTGTTTGGCATCTATCCTTCTTTGAGTTCTTCTAAACATGACTTCCAGCTTAGTTCAATCAAGGGGTGCATTCTCTGCTCTTGCATGTTATACATTATGGCTTAAATCTGTCGGATTCATCAAATTGTTCTATGTGTCGTTTCATTACCAACACTCAAGCATAGAAAACTTTAGAGATATTTGATTGAACCAACAAACATATTGTCTATTCTTATAGGTCTTATATCACGAGTTACACTGTCGTGTGCACCACCTCTTGGTGCCACATGGTCACATGCAGTTAACACCCTTGCATGTGCGCATTGTTCAACTATGGCATTGATCAATATGTAGAGTCTTGTGATTGTTGCTACGCTTGCACGTATTTAGGTGCATGCTTTGAGTCCTAAGATCACGTCAAGAATAATCATGAGTTACATTGTCGTGTGCACCACCTTTTGGTGCCACCTGGTCCAGTGTTCGGGAAGTCTTTTTTTCCAAAACGGCCGGACTTCGTCCTTGTACAAAAAGAAACCGGAGAAACTAGTAAATTTCTGAAAATTTGTAGGATTTTTGAACTAGGTGTATTTCTTGCCGGTTTTTTCCCTTCTGCCTTGGCTTGAAACCGGCTAAGATAGACTTTCAACCGGTTCTAGGCTAAGCTGAGGCAGACCTTTCCCGAACACTAACATGGTCACACATAGTTAACACCCTTGCATGTGCGCATTTTTCAACTATGGCATTGATCAATATGCAGAGTCTTGTGATTGTTGCTACGCTTGCAAGTATTGAGGTGTATGCTTTGAGTTCTAAGATCATGTGAGGAATACAGGATATGGTCAAAGTGGATTGAACAAGACCGTGCTTTCATATTTTTAAAGCATTAACTGCAGCCCCCCACCCCCCACCCCCCCACCCCCCGGCCGCTGAATTTCTGATTCTTTCTATTGTGGATTTTCTCTGGAATCTGCGATTTATCTCCCTAGAACAAGTTAAAGTTTCTCTCTAAAAGCGAGTTTTCTGAAATAGGCTTGGACACCCCAAGCCAAAGATCTAATGCAACACACGTGAGAGAAACTGAAATAATTGAACAAAACTGAGAGAGAGACAACATGGCACGGCGGAGTTCAACACGCTTCTTGGATCTGCTTGCCACCTTGAAAGTCGACTTCCGATCCAAATAATCGGGGAAATCCATCGATTTCCTCTTCTTCCAAGAGTGCTTCAAGCCTTTCATTATCTGGTTCCTCTTCTTGTCCAGAGCTCTGTTCAGCTCTTTTTGCGAGTACAGTTTCCGCTTTTCAGCACTTGTCTGTCCTTTCAGCTTTCTTTCTGACCCGAGAGAAGAATCTACGGTCTCAAGCCATCTCGAGTGAAGCTCATCAATTGGGTAATTCTTTAGATGCTTCACATATTTCGGGTCTTTGGAGTACTTGATCAGTCTTTTCACACACGTGTCAACCTGCAGTTGACGTATGTACTCCGCTTTGGCAAAATTCCCCGCCGAAAATTTGTTCAATTCTTCATTCTTTTCTTCAAATCCTGCGTCAAATTTTAACTTTTCTTCGCCTTTCCGCTGAGGTGTCAAATTCTCCGCGAGAACCCATGTTTGGTCTTGGGTTCTCTATGGCTTATGCCCCTTACGATAGAGCGATGAAGACAGGAGCGCTCTCCATCTAAGGGTGAAGCTGGGCTTATCTTGGATTCATCTAGGTATATTTTTAAGTCGTACAGCGGACATGCAGACCTCACATTGTGAAGTTTTCATCCGAGTTACGACCAATTGATATTGTGCTAATTCTTTCTATATTTTGTGGTGCGTATGCCCTATCAACTACCTCATTTTGGTGCTAATTTTTTTGATTTAATGCTTCTTTTGGTGCTAGGCTTCATTATGGCTGATTCTGCCCTTGATCTCCGGAGTCATGGTAGAAACTCAGTACGTTGAACTTTGTGTTGATGTATGCTCATGTGTGCGTGCGTGCGGTGTGTGTTGTGTTTGGGAGCATATGTTAGTATCTAGTTCTACACCCACTATTGGGCACTGATGACGTTAGTGGGGATGTCGTGGTATTTAGTCAATACTATGCATGATGGAGCCGATGGTTATATTGTCTTGTGGGTGACTACCATGGGTCTATACCTTGTACTTTCCTTTAAGGGTGAATCTGGGCTTATCTTGGATTCATCTAGGTATATTTTTTAGTCGTATAGCGGACATGCAGACTTCACATTGTGAAGTTTTCGTCCGAGTTTCAACCAGTTGATATTGTGCTAATTCTTTCTATCTTTTGTGGTGCGTATGCCCTATCAACTACCTCATTTTTGTGCTAATTTTTTCGATTTAATGCTTCTTTTGGTGCTAGGCTTCATTATGGCGAGTCTGCCCTTGATCTCCGGAGTCATGACAGAAACTCAGTACGTTGAACTTTGTGTTGATGTATGCTCATGTGTGCGTGCGTGCGGTGTGTGTTGTGTTTGGGAGCATATGTTAGTATCTAGTTCTACACCCACTATTGGGCATTGACGACGTTAGTGGGGATGTCGTGGTATTTAGTCAATACTATGCATGATGGAGCCGATGGTTATATTGTCTTGTGGGTGACTACCATGGGTCTATACCTTGCACTTTCCTTTAAGGGTGAATATGGGCTTATCTTGGATTCATCTAGGTATATAAAGGTGAGAGTGCCTAATAAGTCTTGGGGCAAGAACACGAAGATTCTTTCACAAACAAAATCTTGACTGCTCTGTAAGATTTTCCTCGAGAACGATGTGGCAGGCCCTCGGACACACTCACACACCTTGGCGGCAGAAATGCCACGTGGCAGCAGTGTACAAACCCACAAAATGTGCCGACAGGCCGACGTGGTAGTACTGTACGAATCTCCGTAAATTTCGTTGTACGGGACGTCCCGTAAAAAGCGTTGACATGTTGTACGGATTTTCGAAAATTACACTGCTACTTTTGGCTGGCTGAATTAGCATTGGCAAGCTTTTGGGACATCTTGCTTTATTTTTGAAAGCTTTTGAGTTTAACTTTTGGGGCTCTGCTTTTGGGCATACCTTGTAAGAATAAATAAGCCTCAGGGGCTCACTTCTCTGGGCATCTTGATGTAGAGATTGAGAGAGAGCACCCATGGGCTCTTGTAATTTGCAGACAAATTAATATAATAAACAAATACCGAAAGGGGCGCTAGTCTTTGAAGTTTGGGGCCAATACCTCTTGGCACAAAACTACGCCGGGCTGTGTCGTCTTTTGTGAACTATTTTGAAATGAATCTCTGCTGTGTCGCGGTAGAATCTTGACTTGGGGTGTCCAAGTTTGTTACAGTGGTATCAGAGCGCAGCCGATTTCTCTTCTACTGGGAAGTCCGATCCTTTTCTCGCGACACTTACTGATTCCAACAAGAATAAGTCGACTTCTTCTGCATATCCTGATGCGGTAGATCATGAAGAAGATTCAACCGAATTAACAGAGGAAGAGTATGGGCCACCTCGGCCTACTTAGTATGAACTTCAAGAGATGGGACGTCGACAACAGGTTGACGAGTGCAGAAAGCAGATGATTAAATTTGCGAAGGATCCTCAGTTTGCAAAATTTTTGTCTCAGCAATCCATCGCTAAAGTGCACACTCAGTGGCAAAAAGCCACATAACCACCCATCAAACCGGCAATCTAGAAACCTCCTTCTTCGAGGATCTTTATAGAACAAGAATTATAGGAGGTGGTTCGGACCCCGATCAGTCAGCTTTTGGACGCGAGCAATCAATCCAAAAAGCAAGTGAAAAACCGCAAGAAGGGGATTGACTACCTTGGTTATTTGGGCCGTCAATCTTCTTTTGCATCTGCAACAAAGTAGAAGAAGCGTGTACGATTTGAAGGATTACCCAGTTCTTCTTCTTCCTCTTCTTCTGACAGTTCTTCTAGCTCTTCTGACTCGAGCGAGGAGGACAAAAAAGGCAAAAAGCGAAGCAAAAAGTAAAGCTTCCGAAAGGGCAAGAAAAAGGCAAAGAAACCCAAATTTCGCCCAGTTTTTGACAGTTCTAAAGAGGAGTTATCCTATGACAGTTCAGACTCCGATGACCATATATTTTATGCAAAGAAGAAGCATTTTTACAGAGCCAACCAATATGACTTCCTCAAAGACAAAAGCAAGAAAGCAAAAGAGTTCAAAGGTGGACAATCGATTAAATTTGAATTCTTTTTTGGGCTTCGAGATGCTCCGAGGCTTTGGCCTTCATTCAACAGTTTGACATAGCCTTCTTTGGAGGGCATTACTCAGAGCACTCCAAGATTAGGAGGGTTGCATCTTTTCTTAAAGGCAATGCTCGAACATGGTGGTCCACTCTTCTTTTGAGGATGCAAGCTCCAGTAAAGTGGTTGAAATTCAAAAGGCTCTTTATATCTTCTTGGCTGACTCAGGAGTACGAACGAGATGTACGAACCGCTTGGAACCATCTTCGGATGACCAAGGGAGATTCTGTGGACGCTTATTGCAAGAGATTTTGGGACTCTTTTCTACCAATCTCTTCATTTAAGGTCTCTTTTAAGAAACAGATTGAGCGGTTTTGCTGCGGACTCCCTACAGAGATCTGAGACTACTGCCTGGAACAAAAGTCAAATTCTATTCAAGAATTAACGGGTCATGCGAAACACGGGTTCTCGATACATTCGGAAAATTTGACTTACCCCATTGATGAGATTCTGACTCAAAGAACCTGACAGACCTCCAACAATGAAAGTAGAAAGAAAAGAAGGGTAAGGATACACGACCCAAGCTCACTCTTCCAGAGAGGGCCAATTATATCAGAGTGGGAAAGTGTTTTGGTTGCGGGGAACATGGCTACATCTCCGTTAAGTGCCCCAAAAAGGCACAGCAAGAACAGATTGAAGACATGTCAGAGAGTTCGAGAGCAGCAGAGGAACGTGGCAGAAAAGGCAAGATGAAAGCAGGACTAGTACCAGATCGCATGGGTAGTGACCCAAGCCTGATTGATGAAAGTACAGAACTTTGCGGAGCTTGGGGCAAAGTGAAAGATCAAGAAGCCTGATTTTCTTCGATGGATGAGCCAAGGCCAACTTCATTTCAACTGAATTGGCGGCGCGGCTCGAGATTACATCCGACAGGATGGGACCACCAGCAGAGGCAGTTCTAGCAGCAGCGGGACGGGACATAGCCATTACACTTGTCATTGGCAAACTTCGGTTGCATTCTCAGGGGTATTTAGGGCACGAGGACTTTGACATAATGCCCTTGGAAGGTTGTGACGTCCTCCTAGGAGTCTCTTGGTACCATAAGAACAACACTGTGATTGATTATCGAGCAAAGAAAGCAACTTTGACGAATGAAAAAGGTCGGAAAATTGTACTTGATGTAAAACTGAAGGGAGTGTCTGCCCCTATTGTATTTGCTTCGGCCATTTCCAAGTTAATGAAATCCAGTCTCTTTGTTTACTCGATCTACTTGAAAGAGTTAAATGATGAACACAGAACGAACATGTCTAAACTTGATAGAGAATGCCAAGATTTTCTCCACTCTCATGCCGATTGCTTCTTTGAGGGCCTGCCAGGCGAGTTTCCCCCATCTCGTCCTGAGTATCACACCATTGATCTGATTCTTGGAAGCACACCACCGAACCGGCCACCTTATCGTGTGAGCTGAGCCCATAATGAAGAGATCATGAACCAAGTGAAAGACCTTCTGTCTTATCCAGTCGAGTACTTCACCCTACTGCTCTCCGGTGTTGTTGGTTTTAAAGAAAGACGGATCTTCGAGAATGTGCATTGATTACAGAGCTCTTAATAAAATCACCATCAAGAATAGATTTCCGATTCCAGGGATTGATAATATTCTTGACAGACTTTAGGGATCCTCTTGTTTCAGCAGGATTGATTTGAAAAGCGGATATCATCAGATTCGAGTCGCGCTGGGAGATGTCTACAAGACAGTCTTTTGGACGAGCTTTGGTTTGTATGAATTTTTGGTTACCAATGCTCCAACGACTTTCAACCAAATGATGAAGAGGATTTTCAAAGAGTATAGATCATTTGTTGGCACTTTCTTTGATGACATTATAGTTTTCTCCAAGGATGAAGTAGAACATAGACACCATCTGCTATAGGTCTTTCAGGCATTGCGAGATCAGTAGTTAGTTATCAATGCCAAAAAGAGTGAGTTTTTCTTGCCGGAGATACACTTTTTGGGACACATCGTCTTGGCAGCAGGCGTACAGATGGACCCGGCCAAGATTGAGATTATACGTGATTGGCCCGATTTGAAGAATGTTCATGAAGCTAGAAGCTTCTTGGGCTTGTGTTCTTACTACCGGCGGTTCATTCGAAAGTTTGCAGAGGTAGTTTCCCCTTCATCCACTTCGCATTCAATGCCGAATAGTTCCTAAATTTCACTAAGAACTGCCAAATCACTTTACCTTTCACTTTTCTTTTCTTGTGTGCCAAAATTTGTTCTAGAACAAGTATCTCCTCGCTCTATTCTACTTCAGGTTGCTCATAAGGCTCCCCATCAACTCGCATCTCACCCTTAAACGGTTTCAAAAGACTCACATGAAATGCATTTTGAATCTTCCAAGTATCTGGCAACTTAAGTCTGAAGGATACTTCATTTATCTTTTGTTTGATCTCTAAAGGGACATAATATCTCATGCTAAGCTTGGGAAAAAGTTTCTTCTTTCCCGCTCGTTTCCTTAGGCGTGCCTTCTCAAAACGTAAGAGCACCCAATCATAGTAGTCTCATACGGTCCCGTACGTTTTGTACGCGTACGATGATGTGCGGTACTAAACAAACTAAAAAAAATTATGATATACGATGACGTTATGTACGTTCAAATTTAAAAAAACAAATAATTCTCAAGTCTAAGGGCCTAAGGCTTAGGCCTTAATACTTACTTATAGAAACTTGACATTTGTATAGATTACAAGTTAGTAGTTACAATACTACATAGTACATAGTACAATGTAAAGAGTCAAGACTCAAAGACTAACGAGAATGAGCATTACATAAACCAAAATGACCATTGAAATTAGATAAGTAGAGACCAAGTGGCAAGGGCTACAAAGTACTCAAAAAGTGGCAAGGGATACAAAAAAGTGGGGGGACCAAGTGGCAAGGGCTACAAAGTACTCAAAAAGTGGCACACCATAATAGAGAGACTAAATAGTAAAGTCACTAGTCACTAGTGCTCTCATCATCTTCCTCATCTTCCTCTTGTGAACCTTGCTCATCAACATCATCCTCTTCCTCACAAGAGTCGAAGGATGACGGCTCATAATCTCCATCACTAATGAGGTTGCCTTCATCATCATACTCTGGCTCTCGAGGCTCTCTATCCTCGGAAGTGATGGCCGCCGCACAAGAGCCGCTTCCGGAGCCTCGCTGCACATAGGTCCTAGGAGCCTCCGTGGGTGTTGTTGATGCTTTGCCTCTACCTCTTGTAGCCCTAGCACCTCTGCCTCTTGTAGCCGATGTAACTCCATGGATGATGACCTTGCGTGATCGTGTGCGAGAAACCCGGCGATCAATCTCCTCAAGCTCCAAGTAGAGCTCACGAAAAATCATTTGCTCCTCAGGGTCTTGCTCTTTATTGACACTCTTTAGAGTGTCAATCGTAAGTGTGAGCTCATCCACGTTGACCTATTTGACATTTACAACATTGGACAATGAAAACATAATTAGTATATTCAAACTAATTAAAGACTAGACTCTAGAGTATAGAAAATGGAGTGAGTAGTGATTATAATTTATAATTTATACTTGTCGAGCCATAGGCATCTCATGCGTAGAGCGCAACATGCGTAAATTGGAGCGACAATAGATAAGTCGCTCTAATTGCTTTGTTGAGAGCTTGTTTCGGATTTTGGTGTGGATGAGGGAGTATGCGGACCAATTACGCTCACATGCTCCCGATGAGCAATCCTAAAACACATCAAGAGAGGCATAAGCTATAAGAGACTATAGTTGAAGAGATTAAGCATAAAATGTAAAAGGTTGAGGCTTGTTGCTTACTTGGCCAAGAACCCTCAAAGCAAGTCGTTTGAGAGTAGGCAATTGATAGCCAAAGCTCTCCCATCAAAATAAAGGCTTCACCAAGGATTGCCGCTTCCAACACAAGTTGGAAGTAAATGCGGTGCCTCGTTGGTCGCTATAGTTGATTACCTCTTGGAGAAATGCTCCAATGTCCTCTTTTTTTAGCACCTTAAAGAGGTAATTGTTGCGCTTCTCAATAAGCTCTTGATTTGCAAAGAGTTCAGGCTTCTTGTAAGCCGGATGCAAGAGAGCCGCAAAGTAATGGATAGGTCTCTTCATCCAATCCCACCGCTTTGTGATTAGGAGGAGAATGTCGTCTCTCTTGGGAGAGTCCTCGAGGTAATCGCTACAAGAAGAGAGAGGAAATGTACTAAGTAGAGAAACAAGCATGTAGAATTTAAATATATAGAGAATGACATATGTAATAATAAATATGTAGTTATACCGTGTTCCATCGGGAGCCCCATCTAGGATTGTAGACTTCTCAATCTCCTTGTAAGCTTCCTCCATGAAGTGCCATAGAAGCCCAATAGTTGCCCCTTCCATGTCGGTCATGCGGAGAGCCTTGTACAAGGGCAAGATCGCAACGACAAGACCCTTAATTTCTTGCCAAAACTCCTCCCGCAAGCAAAGCCGTTGGATGGCTTTTGCATCTTGTTGGGAAGCGGCGGACTCTCCATTCATCCACTCCTTAAACTCATCGGAGACCATGGTCTTTTGTATTTTGTTTTGCACATCATAGAGCCGCTCTAGAAGTAGCCACATGGCGGCAAAGCGAGTGGCCGATGGCTTCTTCAACTCAAGGTCGGAGTAGGTGCGGTAAATGGCAAGCACCCTCACTTTGCCGTTGATGAAATTGATGATGGAGAGTGCTTGGTTGAGAATATCTTTCACCCAACCTAGCTCCCCTATGTCTTCAAAGAGAAGGTCAAGGCAATGAGAGGCACATGGAGTCCATACTATGGATGGAAATTCCTTCTCTAGCCTCTTACTCATTGCCTTGCAATTTGAAGCATTGTCGGTAATCACTTGCACGACATGCTCCGCACCAACCTACACAAGAGGCATTTGTGACAAGAAGAGTTAAAACTTCAAAATTAAAACATAGGACTCATTGGCAATTGCTCATGACATAAAGGCTCGATTTACGGTTTTACCTCAAGAATGGCTTGGCGGATGTGCTTCCAAATGAATGCCCCGGTCACTTTCTTCCCTCTCGAACCCGCATCCACCGCCCATAAGAAGTACGTGCCAAGAGGACAAGAAACAAGAATGTTGATGATGCCCCTCTTCTTGCGGTCGCTCCATCCGTCGGAGAGGATAGAGCATCCATACTTTGCCCAACCCGCACGTACGGGCTCAAGTGACTTGTCAATCCTTGCCCTCTCTTCATCAAGCTTCTTTGTTCTCATGTCATGGTATGACACACCCGTCCACCCTTCGCATGGACCAACCGCCGCAATTGCTATGATCATCCTCTTCCATCGCTCCAACCGAAGAATGTTGAAGGAGAGATTGCATTCAATCACCGTGCGGGCAATCTCTATTTCGGCGATTCTTTGTCTCTCCTTGAGGAAAGACAAGGGGCCGGAGCATCCACCCACCGATTTCGCAAGAGAAGTTTGCTTTGCCATCTTCGGAGGCCGGCCACCATCACTTGAAGACCCCTTGGACTTCTTGGACTTCTTGGAGGAGGCACTACCATCACATGAGGCCGCGGTGGCACCGGTAGCCATGGACATAGTTGGAGAGGCCTCTTCCTCCGAATCGGAGCTATCAACATCCGGTGACACGAACTCATCCGAGGTGACTCTACCCTTGCGTGTCTTCAATGGAAGATACTTTCTCTTGCATTCCGCAAGGATATCTTCGGGGATATTAGGACATGGCCCCGCTTGTCCTCCCATCTTTGTCAAGTGGATGATGAGACGGGTGACGGAAGAGGTCATAGCTTTTGGGCAATATTTGCACCACCACTTGCAAGAGTTTTGCTTGCCCCCCACCCGCTCAAAATATCGGCAATGCTTCTCAAAGGCTTCATGAAGAGGAGGTGGCATTATGTAGTATGTAGCTAGTAGCTACTAGCATGATGTATGATGTATCAATAGATTAGAGAGAGAGAGAGAGAGAGAGAGAGAGAGAGAGAGAGAGAGAGAGAGAGAGAGAGAGAGAGAGAGAGAGAGAGAGAGAGAGAGAGAGAGAGACCCAAGGAAGCTTGAAGGAGAGACCCGTCACGGTGTCACCCAAGGGAGCTTGAAGGAGAGAGATGGTAGACCCAATGGAGACTCGAGAGCTTGAGAGCTTGAAGCTTCAATGGAAGCACATGGAGATGAGAGGGTAGAGCATTGAGAGGCTTAGGGCTAAAGCTTGTAGCTTGTAGTTGTAGGTTGTGTTGGATAACAAAGGGGAAGGGTTGCTTAAATAGGAGAGAAAGAGCATGTGAGGCTTGACATTTGAGCAATGGGCATTGGCCCTTGGGCAATAAGCATGGCAATGTGCCAATGGCCCATGGGCAATAAGCATGGCATTTGGCTTCAAAACTGCCCGCAAACGGCTCCAAAAGGCCTACAAACTGGCCGTTGCAAAACGGTCAAAAAGCTGCCAACGGTCATAAACTGCCGAAAAAAGTCACCGGACGGAACGAACGGGACGGGATGGGTCCGGCCGGACGGACCGAGAGGTTCCGTTCGACGTACGAAAACTACCCTGCACCCAATGATCTTCCTTCAACTTCAAGTCGCGTCGATGTCGATCTGCTGCCTTTTTGTGCGGTGCTTGAGACTTCTCGAGAGCCTCTCGAATCTTGGCAAAAGCAGTGTCCAGATCTCTCGTATATTGATCTCCTTCAAAAATCTTGCCTTTAGTGCCTAGAAAGGGAGGGACCTTCTTAGCACCTTCGATTACCTCAAATGGCGCCTTTCCCGTCGAAGAGTGAACCGTGTTATTGTAGGCAAATTTCCCCAAGGGCAATAATTTTCCCATTGAGTCTTCTGATAAAAAAATGTAAGACTTCAATAAATTCAAAACCACTGAATTGGCTATCTCAGATTGCCCATCTGTTTGTGGGTGGAACGATGACGAGAACTGCAACCGCGTGCCAATGTTCTCCCAAATAGCCTTCCAAAATAAACTCGTGAATCGAGGGTCCTTGTCAGAGAGTATGGTCTCAGGCATGCCATGTAACCGAAATATCTGAGCAATGAACAGTCTCGCTAAATTGTTCGGCTTGATTGATTTCTTGATTGGAATGTAGTGAGCTTGCTTGTTAAATCTGTCAATGATAGTCCAAATGCCATCATGCCCACTCTGTGTCTTCGGGAGATCAAAGATGAAATCCATTGCAATACTTTCCCAGGGTGGGAATGGGTAAAGACTGTTGTAATCCTTGTGCCTTATGCTTGTCAAACTTGACCTTTTGGCATACTAAACAACTGCGAACAAAGTCGTCTACATCCTTCTTGAGTCTCGGCCAATAGAAATAACGCTCCACCCCCTTCAAGGTGGTATCGATGCTGCAATGACCCATAAACGGTGGACAGTGGCACTTTGTCAAGACCTTTTCCCTCAAAGGCTGTGTGACACACAACATCGTTTTCTTCATCAAGTAGCCATCCCATGGAATACCTTGAAACCGTCTCCCTATTCTGTGTCCGAGTAAAAACGTCGGTAGAGTTAGGATATGTGGCGTAGTGGTCAATTGTCACCAGGAGGTGTATTTTTCTTGTTGCCTTCTCTAAATATGTACTACATGTTTATATTTATTTTATTTTGACTTGTTTTTCTCGGAACCCTTGAAAAGGTGCAAGTGGGCATTGCATGGCCAGTGTGAAACGGCTATGACCGAATAGGTTTCTCACATCGAGAGTCTAGGTCGGTCAGTCTGGGACTCGTTGGGCCAATTAGCACTGAATTCTGATGAGTATGGAAGCCTATGTGTGCCAAATGAAGTTTGGGCCACTCGGAAAGTCACTTATAACTTTATAAGTGAGTGGGAACTAGGGAATTAACTCAAAGGGGCAAACTGGACACCTGGCAGAAGGAGAGCAGCCTGTAGGACACCTCAGCTAGAGGAGGTGCCCAAATGAGGTGGGGGACTGATTTTTACTCTATAAGTGACCTATAGTGTGTGTGTGAGTTGTGGTTGCAGGTTGACAGCTTTAATGGAAAGTTTGCCTTCTCCTCTGTCCCATGTAGCGCGATGATTTGCTCTCGTGCATCTCTCTCTCCCCTTTGGCACATATGGTAATGCCCCACTAGTTGGGCTACTCAGATGAATATGTACAGTTCTGGGGTTTATGCGCGTTTGCCAGTTTGGACAGCTTTGTGAGAGTTTGGTCTAAGTGTACGGATCGTGAACTGTTAATTAAATAAAGAAATACCGAAAGGGGCGCCAACTTTTGGGGCCTACAGGGTGTCGGATTCATGTGCGCAGTGACATTCTAGTCACTGGACGCAACTGTGTTCTCTTTTCTTCACAATGCTCTGTGTAAAGTTAACAGGTAATTGAAATAGTACTGCCCTCTACGTTACAGGTCGGTTATATCAACCATATCCTCGAAGCTTCCGTGATGAATCACGGAAATAGCCAAGACTAGGGGCTTCTGAGACAATGCATCTGCCACTAAATTTTTCTGTCCCTGAACATGCACAATCTGGAAGTGAAACTGTGACGTGATGTTAGCCCACCGCATCTGCTTTTCCAAAAGCTACTTCTGGGACAAGAAGTAGCGTAGACTCTAATAATCTGTAAAAACTGTGAAATCGGCTCCGAGTAAATAATGTTGCCACTGTGTAAGAGCATGGATCTCATCCATAGCTCTTTCTTATAAATTTGGGCTACCAATTCTGGCCTTGAAACCAATTTGATTTCATAAGCAATCACATGGCCTTCCTACATCAAGATTGTTCCCAGACTATGACCACAAGCGTCGCAATAAACTCGAATGGTTTTTGTAAATCTGGCAAAGCCAACACTGGTCCAATAGTCAATTTTTCATTAAGTGTCTGGAAAGCAGTCACCTCTCTCGGTCCCAACGAGAAAGGGACTCCTTTCTGAGTCAATAAGTGCAAAGGCGAAACTATCTTTGCAAATTTCCGAATGATCCTCCGATAGTAAAGAGTAGAAGCCCAAAAAGCTTCGAACTTCATGAACATTCTTCAAGTCAGGCCAATCGCCAATAGCCTCAATTTTGGCCGGATCCATCTGTACTCCACTGCTAAGACCATGTGTTTCAAGAAGTGCATCTTCGGAAAGAAAACCTAGCTCTTTTTGGCATTAATAACCAATCTATGATGGCGCAATGCTTGAAGGACATGTAGCAGATGGTGTTGGTGCTTTGCTTCATTCTTGAAGGAAACTATAATTCCATTAAAGAAAGTGCCCACAAAAGATCGATGCTCTCGGAAAATCCTATTTATCATTCGGTTGAAAGTTGCTGGAGCATTTGTAAGTCCAAAGGGCATCACCAAAAATTCATACAAACCAAAACTTGTTTAAAAGGTTGTCTCGTAGACATTTCCTGCAACGATTGTGATATAATGATATTCACTTTTCAAATCAATCTTGCTGAAACAAGAGGATCCATGAAGTCTGTCAAGAATATCATTGATCCTTGGAATCGGGAATCTGCTCTTGATGGTGATTTTACTGAGAGATCTATATGCACATTCTCCAAGCTCCGTCTTTCTTTAGTACTAGTAAAAGCGGAGAACAGTAAGGTGAAGTACTAGGTTGGATGAGACCCTTTTCAAGAAGGTCTTCACTTGGTTCATGATTTCTTCATTCTGGGCTCGACTAACACGGTAAGGTGGCCGGTTCGGTGGTGTGGTTCCAGGGATCAAATCAATAGTGTGGTCCTTAGGACAAGATGGAGGTAACTTGCCTGGTAGGCCTTTTGAGAAACAGCCAGCATGTGTGTGCAAAAATTCTTGTCGTTCTTTATCAGTTCAGACATGTTCGTCTGTTGTTTATCATTCAATTCTTTCAAATAGATAGAGTAAACAAAAAGACCAGATTTCATTAATTTCGAAATGACCAAAGCCGATACAATAGGGACGGATTTGCCCTTCAATTTTACATCAAGTACAATTTTCTTGCCCTTCTTATTGGTCAAAGTCGCTTTCTTGGCCCGATAGTCAACCACAACGTTGTTCTTGTGGTATCAAGAGATTCCTAGGAGGACGTCACACCCTTCCAAACGCATAATGTAAAAGTCCTCGTGCCCTAAATACCCTTGATAATGCAAACGAAGTTTGCCAATGACAAGTGTAATGGCAACATCCCGTCCAGGTGCCGCTAGAACTGCCTCCGCCAGTGGCCCCATTTGTCGGGCGTAATCTCAAGTCGAGCTGCCAATTCAGGTGAAATGAAGTTGGCCTTGACTCCTTCATGGAGAAAATGAGGGCTTCCTGATCTTTTACTTTGGCCCTTGCGCGACAAAGTTTCGTACTTTCGTCCTTCGGTCGGTCCCCATGCAATCCGGTACGAGTCCTGCTTTCATCATTCCTTTTTTGCCACGTTCTTCTACTGCTTTAGAACTCTTAGGCCTGCGCCTTTGTGGGGCACTTTGCGGAGATGTGCCCTCGTTCCCCGCAACCAAAACACTTCCCCTCTTTGAGATAGTCACCTCTCTGTTCCGTAGTCAATCGGGGTCGTGCATTTTGCCACAAGACGGGCACCACGTGTCAATAGAAAAGAACAGACTGAATATACTTTTAGCACTTCAATAACAACCGAACTGAAAGAGAGATATGACACGCGATACGGAGTGGTGGAATTCCACCCTAGAGAGTATTGGCCCCAAACCTTGGCGCCCCTTTCGGTATTTCTTTATATTGCATCAACACAGTACAAGCCGATACTCCAGACTCTGCACCTTCTCCAAGAAGCATGCCAAAGAATGAGCCCTAGCCTCATATGTAAAGGCCCTTGGCCTAAAAAGCATTTACAGTGAAAAGCCTTCAAAACTCAAAAGCTCTGGTCCCAAAGCAATGCCAAAAAGTTGCCAGCGTAAATAACAGAAATCCTTACAATCCTGCCACGTCAGCACTTCAGTGTAAAAAGCGAAAATCTGTACAGTTCTGCCACGTCAGCAGTAAGCGAACTTTTCGGAGCCTCCGTACAGCAACCACGTCATCAGTTTTTGGCGGAAGCCTTTGTGTGTGTGTGTGTGTGTGTGTGTGTGTGTCTTGCTTTATTTTAATTCCTTGATGTCTCTTGGGGCCCCATCGAACTGGGTCCCCATAAGTTGCTAGGACTTCTTCTGTTACTTGTTCTTCGTAGGGTTTAGGCCCCTCGGCTTGCATCTGCAAGTTGGCTCCATTCTTCAGGGCTTTGACACATTAGCAGTTTGTGACATCTCCCTTTCTTGAAAGAGAGTAATCGTCCGCGATTACAGCATATCTGCAGAACAACTCAAGTTAGCTCAAAAATTTCCGAGGGACGTTCCGAGGGACAATCAGTTTGCTCTTTTTGTTAAGGAGTTAGCTTCTCCTTTCTTTTTGTTAAGGAGTTAGCTTCTCCTTTCGGCTCTTTTGATCAAGGAGTTGGCTTCTCCTTTCGTCTAGATTGGAACTCTTGATATTCTGGCGTAGTAAAATTAGCCATCACACCCTGACCGCACTGATCTTCCACGGGTGTCTTGACGCACTACAATTACATACCCAGGCAATCTCATCCAATTAGGAATATTTAGTGGTTGGCACATCACAATGCAACCCAAATGCTCACATATGCATGTTATAAGACATACAAACATAAAGCCGCCGATGAACACTCCCCCCGCAAATAACCATCCAGGTCGTTGGTGTAGGTTTCTTCGTTAAAGCCAACATGAGAGGTGATTGTGTAATATTTTGGTATATATTGGTACCATTTATGAACGGGTAAATTTTCCGGTACAATGTGCCATCTGGAAATCTATCCGTGTCTAGATAGTATGATAAATAGAACAAGCTGGACGCAGTGCAGAATAGTTCACAACAAGCAGATGAATAAGATGTTGTTCCGAGATCGCGCAAAAAAGCTATAATTTAATAGTTTTGCGACCAAGAAGTGGAAGTCGTTGAGAGGAGGTAGCTCTCCCATTACGCCTTTAGAGAAACAATCGGCTTGCGCTTGCATAAAATCTTGTCATTCCTTTCCGAGGTCGGACAAACTTGATGTTTTATGGTCATTTAACTCATTCAAGTAGATCGAGTAAACAAACAATCTAGATTTCATTAATTTTGAAGTGGCCAAAGCCGTTTTAAGTGAAACGGACTCACCCTCCCTTTAATTCAAGTACTATTTCTCTACCCTTCTCATTCTTCAATGTCGCTTTTCGCGCCTTGTAATCTACCACAATGTCGGTCTTGTGGTACTGGGAGATTCCCAAAAGGACGTCACAATCTTCCAAAGGCATGATGTCCTTATCTTCTTTGACAGAGGAGCCAAGGACAACTTCATCTCGATTGAATTGGCAGCTCGACTTGGAATTACGCACGTCGAGATGGGACCACCGGCCGAGGCAGTTCTAGTGGCACCAGGATGGGATGTTGCCATAGCTCCTGTCATAGGCAAACTTCGGTTGAATTGTCAGGGGTATATAGGGGACGAGGATTTCTGATCTTGTACTTTGCCCCACGCTCTCAAGAGCTTTGTACTTTCATCCGTCTATTCTGTGTCGGTCGCCACAAAATCTGGTAGCAATCCTGCTTCGTCGTCCCTTTCGTTGCTCGCTCCTTTACTGCTTTGGAATCTTTGGCTTGTCCTCAGTGTGATCATTGGACGCTTTGTTGGGACACTTGGTAAGAACATGGCCTTGTTCCCCGTATCCGTAACATTTGCCCGCTTTGTAGTACTCGATGCACTGCTCTCTTGTGATTTCCCTTCTTCTTGTTACCGTTGGTCGGTTCTTGTCCAGTCTTGGCTGTTACAAGTCTATCTGTAGGGTAGTTGTCACAAGACGGGCACCACGTGCCAATAGAAAAGAACATACTGAACAGACTTTTAGCACTTCAATAACAACTAAGCTGAAAGAGAGAGAGAACACGTGACACGGAGTGGCTGAATTCCACCCCAAAGAGTATTGGGCCCAAACTCCCCCTTTTGGTATTTCTTTGTATTGCATCATCGAAGTACAAGCCGGTACTCCATCCTCTGCACCTCCGTCTAGAAGCATGCCCAAGAATGAGCCCATGGACTCATATTTGAAGGCCCTAGGCCCAAAAGCAGTTTACATGAAAAGCCTTCAAACCCAAAAGCATCTTGTCCAAAAGCCATGCCCAAAAGCTGCCAGCGTAAATCACGGAAACCCGTACAGTCTGCCATGTCAGCAGTCAACGCAAAACGAGGAAATCCATACAGTCTGCCACGTCAGCAGGCCAGAGCAAAATCAGGCGAGCGCAAAACGCGGAAATCCGTACAGTCTGCCACGTCAGCGGCCAGAGCAAAATCAGGAAATCCATATAATCTACCACGTCAGCAGGCTAGTGTGAATTGCGAAAATCTGTTGCTTCTTCTTCTGTTGCTTGTGCTTCTTCTAGGGTTTCCTCGGCCAGTAACTCCTTCCTTAAGTGGGTCGACACGTCAGCAGTTTGTGTCAGTAGGTAAGTGTGCCTGCATGCATAGCAAAACCCTGTTTGGCATGTCCCATGAGCTGTTGCGTGGACTTTGACTTCTACAAACAGTAACTCCGTATCTCGGAGTCCACTATAGAAGCACTCAACTTATTGCTTGAAGGTGATCTTATTGAAGGAAGAAACTGGGTAGAAAAGTACCCAAAATATTTGGTAGTAAGTATCCAATGTGTCGTCCTTGGTCATCCTCATATGATTTCAATCGGTGAACACATGTTGTTTGTATTTCTGAGTGAACCATGAAGAGTTGAAAACTCACTTGAACTGCAATCACTTCATCAAAGCTTCTCTAGGTAATAGTAAGGTAGACCGCCATGTCTGGGCTTTCCCTTTGAGATATGACGCCGCTCTTCGTACCTTGGACTGCTCTGAGTAATGCCCTCTTGAAAAAGCGATGTTAAAATGCCGGATAAAAGCGAGGGCTCTGTGGGTATCCTTTAAGCCTGAAAACGTATCAAACTTTATAAAACTTGGCCTCCCTCCTTAAAATCCTTGCCTTCTTTCCCTTATCCTCAAGGTAGTCGTACTGGTTGGCTCGATATAGATATTTTCTCTTCATCGCGTACATTGGCTCATCGGAATCTGAACTCTCAGAGGACGAGGAGTCCTTATCCGAACTATCAAAATGCTTCCGAGATTTCTCACTGGATCTACTCTTCTTTGCCTTCTTTTTGCCTTTGTCGCTTTTTTGAGTCTTTCTCCGCTTCTCGTATTTTCTGCTCTCATCGATGGAGTCAGAGTAAGAGGAACTCTCTGAATTGTCAAAAGAGGACGATGATGAGCTTGGATCATCCTCAAAGCAAACACGCCTCTTTGGTTTACTAGCTGCCTTATAGATGTGCGACCCGAATAGCCAGGATAGTCTATTGCTACTCTTTTTCCACGTCTACCTTTTGGTCTTCAGGGGTTTGTTGACTCGTCGCTCTACAGCTTCATCCAATTCACCCTAAGTACACTCTCTGTCTAGTTACTGTTGGTGTAGGTTTTTTCGTTAAAGCCAACATGAGAGGTGAATGTGTAATAGTTTTTAAATATATTGGTACCATTTATGAACGGGTAAATTTTTTGGTACAATGTGCCATCTGGGAATCTATCCGTGTCTAGATAGTACAATAGCTGGACGCATTGCAGAATCGTTCAAAACAAGCACATGAATACCCAGATCGCTCAAAAAAGCTATAATTTAATAGTTTTGCGACCAAGAAGTGGCAAGCCGGACACAATGGAAATACGACCCGGCGGGAGCTGACAAAGTGAGAGGGGAGAGTCATGAAATTGGCCGAGTTATAAATGCAGAAAACCGGGATTAACGCTCATTTCTTACGTCTAATGTTTAATTTTTTTTAAAAATGAGTGGTTGGGTCGATATGAACGCGGTCAAATGACTTAACATTAAAATAAGACTAAAACTACAGCAAACCAGGGTAGAAAATTTAGAAAAGCCAGCGTTGGCAATTTGCGAGCACTTCCCCCCCTCTCTCTCTCTCTCTCTCTCTCTCTCTCTCATGCCATCTGGCAAAGAATCAGCATGCGCAAGGCTTATAGGGAGAAAGCGCTACCAATTGTGGCTCTTTGCAGGAGTTTCCACCCACGCACAGAGTCCCCTCTTTGGGCTCTCAATTCAGCCAATTCTCTCTCTCCTCACGATTTTCTTTCTCTGGTGTTAGTGACAGCCGTGCAGAGGCTGTGAAGTGTGCGGGGGAGGTAGAGTGCAGCCATAGGAGCTTGTGTGCATCCCTGCGGGGAATAGCCACACTCAGACAAGCACACTACCGGTGGCCCACAAAAATTTCAGCACTTTGATGTATTCCAGAAGCAGATTTCAGCCAAGGAGAACTCGTCATCTCCTATGTGAGAAAATATCAGTAGAATCTTCTCCCGCTCAGAAAATCCAAGTACGAAGCAGACATAGCCGTTTTCGGCTACAGGTATGAAGAATTTCCGCCAATAGGCTTATGAAACCATGCATCTTTATGCATCAGAAAAGTATTAGGGACATGAACAGAGAATTTTGTTTCGGCTTCTTGTGCTTGTAATAGTTCAGAAAGTAATATAAATCTCCTTCAAGGGGGAAACCAGCCCTTCTTCTGGTCCCTAGTGCTGTGTCAATTTTTTGCTTTGTTTTCTCGATTCTATGTCGAATCCGACGAAAAATAGTAAATATTCAAAGTATTAAGTGTACGCTTCCATTTTGTGTGATTGAATGGATAGCGACATGCCATAGAGAGTGCACCTTGTCAAGTGGATGCTTCACCAGAAATTTTGCGTTTTGTACTGGTGATCCTTGGAGTATTGTAGCATTTGTCGAGCATAGTTGTCGACCTGATGTTGACGCTCCATCTCCATTCTTTCAGAAGATGTGGGTGGAGGTGGACCATACTCCTCTTCCGAGTCCTCAAAAAGGGGATGATTCCTATTGGAATCCCCGTTGGTTTCTTCGTCGCGCAAGCGATCGGGTGCGATAGTTTCTTTTTGGTGGGATTCGTGGATTGAATCCATGTGTGCTGCAAGTAAAGGGATCGGATCCTTCATAGAAGAAGAATTGTTTGAGCTCTGATACCACTGTAACAAACTTGGACACCCCCAAGCCAAAGATCTAATGCAACAAGGTGAGAGAAACTGAAATAGTTGAACAAAACTAAGAGAGAGAGACAATATGGCACGGTGGAGTTTTGCGCCTAGAAGTACTGGCCCCAAAGACTGGCGCCCCTTTTTGGTATTTCTTTATTATTATTATGCTTCAACAAGTACAATGTCCGAGAGCCTCTCTTTGTTTGTGGTGCTCCCAAGCAAACCTGCCCGAAGAGGAGGATTTGACACACTTTTAAAGAAAGGCCCCTGGCCTGGCTCAAAAGCAGTTACATGAAAAGCTGAGGCATTTGAGGTCCAAAAGCTAGCGCCCTCCAAGGGCTGTCCGTTCAGCATGCCAGGTCAGAATGTCAGTGCATTTTGCGGCTGTCCGTACAGCCTACCACGCTGTAGCCCATTATGCAAATTGGGCCTCTTGCTTTTATTTACAAGGTTTTAGGCCCCTCGGCCTGAGTACCACAAGTTGGTAGGTACAACACACACACACACACACACACACACACACACAGATTGAGTTTGCGTGATTGCATGGGCTCCTACTCTCGGACTTCAGCACCCCCGTTCGGGTGTTTCGTTTTTCCTTACAGATTTGAGGGCGCTGAAGTTCGAGAGTAGGTGCTCATGCAATCATGCGAACTCAATCTGCATAATCTGTGTGTGTGAATGGTGCTTACAGGTTTGCTTTTATAGGTCTTGAGGACCCGCAACAATAGGAGGTTCTCCTTAAAGCTGGGCACTCCAAAATCAGCCCCCCCCTTCTCCATGCTTTTCTCAGTTCTGGCAAAATTAAAAAGAGGAGAAAGAAAAAATGCTTTTATTTTAATGCTATTATAAACTCAGTTTTAGAGAGAGAAAATGGTTAATGATGAGATAAAAGCCATCATTTGTCATCTACAGCCGTAGGTAAGTCATGTGCAGAGCATTTTTGTGATCTGCACAAATCCTAAAATTTTAGCCAAATAGTATCATGCAACTATAACATTCAAGAATGACCGAAAAGAGTTGCATTTTCATGGAGTTTCTATGCTACCAAGTAAACGGCATGCAGTTAAGCATATGTTAAAGGTATGGAAACTTTTGTGATGTTTTTAGCACTGTCTGTAAAAAAAGACACTTCTTTTTTTGTGTATGTGTGAACTCCTTCCCAGCTGTTCCTGTTCCTGGGTGTTGTATGCTTTTCATGATTCCGCAGTCTGCGTTCCTGTAGCAGTTCCCCGTTCCCCACCTAGTAACTATGGGTGCAGGGCATGTGAGTAATTCTCTGCCATTGGGTCCTGCTCCTGTAATTTAAGACCAGGAGTAAGCATAGATATTAGATCTCCCCCAAGCCAATGCATACATATTAAATTGTCCCACTTGTTTGCCTCGATTCCCTCTTTCATCGTGTGGATAAATGTTCAAACATCTCTAATATTTAAGTTGTTGACTCTGACAGGGAGCAATCAGTTCAGCTGCCTATGATAAAGACTTGAAAGTTTTGGTAAGTGGTGCGTATGATGGCTCGTTGAAGCTATGGAGTCACGAAGGGCACTGCTTGGACACTTTCAACAGTATTATTGATTGTGTCACCTCTATTGCGTACATACCTCAAACAAAGTGCTACTGGGTCACTGGAAAAGCAAGGTTTGAACTTGTTTTATGATTGTAAATAGTTTGAGGTTTGGCATCTTAGAAATGGGCACTGTATGAAGATATGATTGGACCAACTAGAGGAGAAGGTCGGATCAAAACATTATTTACACTGTGTTTGGTTGTGATCCAAATTACATGATGGAAAGGGACCTGTTTGTATTCAATTTGTATAGAGTTTATCATATTTTATAGCATTGTGAACCACTTGAAAAACATCATGGCCATGAACAGTCTATAATCTCTGCATTTTCCTTTCATAGGTACCCTATTATTATTGATGCTTTAGCTCCTGCCAATGTAACAGACTGGGTAGCCGATACTTGTTCCTTTCGCAGACTTCCTTTGTGCAAGGTAGAGACAGCACTTTGTGTTGAAGACATGCAGACTGTCTCAGATTGAAATGCTTAAGAACCTGTTGCAGGTCTTTCATGCATCAGACACAGATGTTGCAATTGGTCTGACTACTGAACGGGAGATTATTGTTTGGAGATATAATCAGTTTGGACCGCATCATGTCTTGCAAGGTCACAGTGATTGGGTAGAGGCCATTGTTGTGGCCCACAGAAAACAAACAAAAATAAAGGAGGATGCAATGAAAGCTGCATCTTCTTTAAAAAAACTGTATTTGTGCCTCTCTATAGAATTATGTTAAAAGTAATTTCTCTACTTAGAATAACTAGGATTGCAGAACTGTTAAATGCTAGTTTCAGATGGTGAACTATCTATGTTGTCTTGGATGCAGCTTTCCAGACTTGAATCCTCCATCGACGAAAGATACATCCACAGAGATAAACGGCACAGAGGATGATGAAGGCTTCATTCCATCAGATATTGAAGTTTACAGTGGAGGTGGTGATGGTGCTCTTTTGAAATGGCAGACTGACAGGACATCAAAAACTTGGGCTCTTTCTGAGCTAGGCCTCCCTTCACAACATTCTATTTTGTGTATGTTGCATTACCAGAAGCTGGATGTTGTTATAACAGGTTCCCTCTCTATCTCTCTCTTATATATATTAGTCTATAGTGTGCAAATATATGAAAGCCATGGTTTGTGCTATTTAATGGCTTAAATAATGATGACAGACTAAATTCAGGCTAGATGTCTTCAACCGTGAATAATCAAGGCTCAAGAAGCCATGGTGGTGGTCTGAGCTAGGAATCAAGTCTATAATATGCCTAAAAAGTCTCACATTCAATATGATTTCTTGGCATCCCATGTAGGCCAACCAATCACCAATCTCTAACGCAAAATGTGCAATAATGCACATAAACAAAATGATCATTTTTGGAGTATACAATCCACAAGCAAACCTGAAAACCTTTGTAAGAAATCCTCATAAAACCCCTCTTGTAAACAGCAAGAGCTCTTTCTACGAAAGTGCTTGTCTTTCCAATCTCATTGTATACTCCCTCAGAAAGAATTGGGTCTTACTGTAAATGTGCTAGAGGCTAGCGACCAAAGCCACACAGCAGTGTGGTCCTACTCTACCTCAACTAGCACTCTTCTCACATCGGTAGTGCAACATTTCTTGCAAAGATCTCACGTTCCAGCCATCAAAAACAATGTTTCAGCTCTTTCTTGTTCTGAACTTATTTTTTGGTCAACAACCGCATGACCATTCAAAGCTCTTCTCATGCAGTTTCTGCACATTCCTCGCTCATGGACTGTGTTCTCTATATGTGCACTTAATCTCCTTCCCTCTTTGCTCCCACCACTTTTGACCAATGCAGTTTAAAGTCTGTAACTTGAGTTTCTTCGAAAAAGGAATTGTTATTCATGAGTGCTGAGGTCTTTGGGGTTTGAACTTAGGGAACTGGATTTTACATCTTATATATGGTCACTTTTTGGCTTGAAGACTTTGGAATTATACTGTTGTAATTATACTACGTCTGTATAAAATCAAGCCAATATTTGCGATTTTGGATTTTATCAAAATTAAAGCTGCCTTTTCTTTTTGTTACTTTTGGTTTCTGCCCATTCCGTTATGGGTTGTGATGATGATTCCATCGATAGTATGTCCAGAATCTCTTTCTTTTCTTTGTTATTGAGAACTCTATTCCTCTGCCAGTTGCAAGCTATGGGTTCCATTGCAACTAAAACCTTGCCTTTGTTTCAGAGTCCAGCATTAAAAGATATAGGCTACTTTTGCAAGTTACCATAATATTCACATGGCTGTAAAAAAATAACCTCCAGCGTAAAAAAATATAGGCTACTTTTGCCAGCTAGTTCCCAAGTTACCATAAGTTCACATGGCCGTAAAAAAATAACCTGTTATATCATGATGATTCATCTGATCAATCAGAAAAAGTAAATCTAGAGGATGTCCTGAACTCCTGTTATAGGTTTGGACACTCCCAAGCGAGAAATCAATAGTGAACAGAAACTGCAAAATCACTGAAATTTGACGAGAGAGAGAGAAATGAAATGTTATATTAAACGTCTTCAAGAGGCCAAAATGACCTATGAGACCAAACAGATACAATCTTGGTGGATCTTATACAATGTCTGGGTACAAAAATAAAAATGAGGTAAAGTAGTGAAACTAAAATTCTCATCATCATCATCATTATCAATGTCCGAGGATGCCCGGCATCGGGCGCTGTCTGAGAAAATATTGCATCGGTCGCTGAAGAGCTCCTCAATGTACGCCTCTGTAAATAGTCGTACTGGACGTCTCCCATGTTGTGCTAGAATAGTCGTGATCCTTTGATGGAGCCTCCGTCAATGTCATGGTCGCCCTCGTAGATGTGGGCGTCTAGCTCTCCGGAGCTCAATGGCTCTGTCAACTAATATACCTCCGGCATAGGTGGGCTCTGAAGTCTGCTGTGAAGCTTGCTCATCTGGCTGTCGAGCCCCTGCTCTAAAGAAGTCAGTGATCTCCCTCTGTGAATACCTCCCATTGCCTAATCTCCTCAAGAGACTCTCCTGATCTTGATATCTCATGACTCTAGCCAATGGTCCAAAGCCCTCTTTGAAAAGACAATGAAAGCGGCCTCGTATCTCATAGTATACCGGACAATGACAAATGCGATGTACTCTGTCTTTGGCTCTATATGACACAACTGGCAAATCCTGGCCTCTGTTGGTACTCTCCTAAATCTGCCAGTCTCAATCTCTTTAACCGATGCGATGATGTGTGCATCTGACCAATAGCACATCGTATCCCATGGTATAAATGAGTGTCCATATAGGCCTATCTGATCACATATCCATCCTCTGTTGGTTGGAGAAGATGCTCCCTATAGAAAGCCATCTTCGTGCCTAACTCCTGTGTCGACTGTATCCATGTGCTCTTTTGGTATCAAGCTGTATCAAGTCCTGACGTATTAGTCTATTGATCCCTCTCTGTGTGAGAGATGGGGAAGGTGCATCTAAGGAATACTGGAACGGCGGTAGTCTATGTGTTATGTCCTGCTCACAGGAGAGGGGATCTAGCCAAGATGCCGTCGGGATGGGCGTCCAGTGTCCGGGCGGACGTAGTGTGAACACGGCCAGTGTGGCCGGCCACTATTATAAAAGGGAGGCCAAGGCCTCATTTGCAGTTATCGACCCCCACTGGCAGAGTGCCAGTGGTTAGCCTGCGAGGCTAGGAGTGCGCGAGGTCACCTCGAGGAGGTGAGGCTGGGTGGTATGGGATGCTCGGTCTTACAGGTGCACGCCTACGTCCTCGGACGCTGGCCCCAGCACAGGGGAACTGCCGGATGGTGGCTATGGTCGGATGGTTCGTTCGATGCGTGTCTGTAGGCGGTCCATGTAGCCGGAAGATCTACTCTCCTCGTTTGTTTCATGGTATCAGAGCCGGCTTGGCTGCACGAAGGATTGTGTGCACACCTATAGACTGGTTTAAGTCGGATAGTCTTTATTTCATGCAATTTTCGATGAATTGGTTATTTAATTAATCGTTTTTCTTCTCATTAGTGTGGGTGCAGGTGGAATTTAATATGTTTTTTGGCTGTTTTTTTGACAAAAATCAGCAAATTTGACTGGTGGGATTACTGATTTTCGATGAAAAATCATAGAGTTAAACTTCGTGGCTGTCAAATTTTCAGAACACTTATCAAATCCAGCATACTCTGACTCTCTATGTTTCTCTATATGCAGTTGCAACAGAGAGAGAGAGAGAGAGAGAGAGAGAGAGAGAGAGAGAGAGAGAGAGAGAGAGAGAGAGAGAGTACCTCTCTCCTCTGAGCAAGGGGCTACTCGTTCTTATGTTGTAGGGAAGAGACAGAGAGACAGCGTGGGGATCCAGCTGACGTGGAGGGAAGAGACAATGTGTCTTTTTTCTTGAGTGCTTGTCGTGTGTGTGGCACAAGCGTCCACAAGCCCCCCAAATTGTACTTGCGCTCATCTTCTTGAGCCACGCGTCGATAGCACTTGCAGCCCTTGCTGATTTTTTTTAACGCTGCTGGCCTTTAAGCCTTGCGCTGTTATAAAACAGCACACTGCCTTGTTTTTTTTTTTAAAACTCTACTAAGTGGCCTTTTATTTTAAGTGGCCAAGACCTTTTTTTTAAGGCCAAAGTTTGAAACCTGTAAGTTATTAAAAAAAAAATCACTTACAGAGACTTCAAAATCTACAGAGAGCTTATTTCTCAAGTCTCGTGCTTCTCTCTCGAGCTTCCTCTCTCCCATCTACTCGCACTCCCGCCATCACCTGCTCGCCTTCAGATGCTCACGCCGACGCGTAGAGCTACTCACAGTACAACTTTTAGCGATTGAAAAGTGCAGTAAAGGTCCCAATTTCGCGTGAAAACTTCAATTTTCACGGACCTTGCCATGGATTCCTCTAGTTCGGATGTGCAGCGTGACGATGCGCCAGGTAATGTTCAAATTCCATTCACGCATGCTCTCTACACATGGATTACAAGTACTTTCCAGAGTTTCGACCAACGTGTTACTGCTTTGGAAAACGTGAACGTTCAGACGAACGTTCGCTTGGCCTCTTTCGAAGGGGTCGTGCAAGGTCTTAGTTCCCGGCTTACTGCTCTAGAAAATACGGCTCAATCGACGACTGCGCGTATTTTCGAGGGTGAAACCCATCTCCAGCAATTGCAGACGCAGATTGCTGCTTTTGGGCATTCACAAGGTGGTCCGACTGCCACGATTCCGTACAAAACTACAAATTTCTCTGGAGAAGAGAAGGAGTGTACGGAACTGTAAATAAATGGCTACATTAGTGGACCACGTATTTTGATCTCCATGGGGAGCATGATGAACGAAGGATTCAGACGATTCCTCTCTATTTGCCCAGTAAGGCGCTTACTTGGTTGCGCGACATAACAGAGAAGCCTACGACGTGGGCTGATTTTTGTGTGAAATTCAAGAGGGATTTCGCCAAAATGGACCCTTTGAAAGCCTATGCCAAATTGCAGAGTCTTTCGATGAAAACTTTGTCTTTTAATAAGTATACGACAGCTTTCAAAGAAGCGTTCACCTTCTGCAAGGTGGATTCTATGCACGCTGTGCACATGTACCTGCTGGGATTGCATTAGGATTACCGTTGGGCCTTAATCAAGGACAAAGCCCCGACTGATGTCGAGGATGCAGTGGCAAAGGCCAAGACGTTCCAATTGATAAATGGAGGGAATTATGAGAAGAAAAGAACTGCAGACCATCAATCCGGTGAGGGTGCTTCGAGGAAGCGACCGAGATTCCAGCATAAGTCCAAATCATTGCCGAGATTTTCTTAGGAGAAGAAGAAAGCCAAAAATGCTTCAATTGCTAATGCAGTGAAGAAGGGGGCTTGCTTCGGATGTGGACATAGAGGTCACCAAATCAAGGATTGCCCCAAGAAGAAGAAGACACAAAAACCGCAAGGTTGTCCTTCAGTTTAGATTCATGAGATCTCAGGTAACTTTGATGCCATTCAAGTTGAAATCCATCATTTATCGCACAGTTCATGCAGTAATTGTACTTTTAGCACCAAAGTGTTTGGTAAGTAACGATCTTCTCCGTTTCCCCGGGAAGATCAATGGTCACGACGTGACTGTACTCCTTGATAATGAAAGCTCACACAATTTTGTGGATGCAAAATTGGTGCAGAACCTGAGCCTGCGAACGCGGGACAGTGACCATGAGTATCGCGTGAAGATGGCTCGTGGCGAGGATACGGATGTATGGAATCGGATGGTTCCAGACTTGTTGCTCGAGTTAGCTGATTACAAAGAGAACCTGGATTTCCACATCATGCGCCTATACAAAGCAGATGTTATTTTAGGAATTCCATGGTTTTATGATAAACAAGACTCATTGTATATAGACTATGTACATCACTCTCTTGTTTTTGTTAAGCAGGACATGCCTCATGTATCTGTGTCGCTTTGTAATCAGAAGCCTGTAAATAATTGTTCTGCAATACCAGTTGTTACTGCTTTGGAAATGTATAAAGATACAAAGTCTTTTGATGTTGACTTTTATCAATGTGTACCATGCTTGGTTTGATTCGTTAGTGCTTGGTACTTTTGTCACTCAATTTCGTAAAAATGTTCCATGTTCTTCTGTTGAACTTGGGGATTTTGACGAATCCAACCTTATCCGAGAAATCATGACTGATTTCGAGGATGTTTTTCTTGATGATCTACCTCCTGGCTTGCCGCCTTCGAGAGGAGTAGATCATGGCATTGAGTTGGTGGCTGGTAGTCAGCGCTTCTCAAAGCAACCCTATCGGTTTAGTAAAATTAAGGAGGACGAGATTCAACGCAAGCTGAAAGATTATTTGGCGAGGGGTTTTGTTCGGCCAAGTAAATCCCTGTGGGGAGCGCCAGTGTTACTTTCTCGAAAGATGGATAACACTATGCGCTTTTGCGTGGATTATAAGGGGTTGAATAAGCTCACTGTGAAGAATAAGTATCCACTCCCACGCATGGACGATCTGATAGATCGGCTCCATGGAGCACTGTATTTACAAAGATAGACCTGCGATCAGGCTATCATCAGATACGGATCAAACTGGAAGATATTCCTAAGACAGGTTTCCATACGCATTATGGTCACTACGAGTTTTTAGTCTTGCCTTTTGGTTTGACCAATGCTCCAGCTACGTTTCAGCAGATGATGAATGATCGGCTAAGATCATTTTTAGGCAACTTTGTTGTTGTATTTCTCGATGATATCTTGATCTACAGCCGAAGTTTGTCTGACCACCTAGCGTATATACGCATTGTTCTCGAAGTACTGAGAAGCTTTACGCTAAGGCTTCTAAGTGTGAATTCTTTAGGAAAGAGCTTCTGTACTTGGGTCACATCATTACTCGTGATGGAATTCGCATTGACCCTAAAAAGTTGGATAAAGTGCGAAATTGGCCGATTTTGAAGAATAAGTCCTTTTTAGGCTTTACTGGATTCTTTCGCAAGTTTATCAAGGATTACTCTAAAGTTGCTGCTCCGCTTACGCAACTTTTAAAAGGAGGGGTGAAAGGGCCAAAGACTTCGGGTCCTTATCGTAGAGGTAATCCCCTTGTTGTTTGGAATGAGCGTCTCGACGAGAGCTTTCGGACACTAAAGCACTTGGTGACTACTGCGCCAATATTGCACATTGTGGATCCTAGCAAACCGTTTGTAGTTGAAACGGATGCTAGTGATTATGCTATTGGTGCGGCATTATACTAGGATGGACGTCCTGTTGCGTTTGAAAGTAAGAAGCTTTTTGACGCTGAGATGCGTTACCCAACGTATGAAAAGGAGCTTTACGCTGTAGTCCACGCCTTGAGGAAATGGCGGCACTGCTTGTATGGCTCTACGTTTGTTGCATGGACAGATCATCACTCCTTGCGCTATATCTGTGATCAGGGTGATCTCAGAGGCCGGAAGGCTAGATGGGTTGAACTTATGCAAGAGTTTGACTTTGAGATCCGTTATAGAAAAGGATTTAGTAATCGAGTTGCCGATGCACTCAGCCGGATTCTTGAGGTTAACGCCTTGTCTATGGGGCTGAAATCTGAACGGATTTCTATCTCTCTCTGCGAGGGCTATGTCGTTCCGATGGCCACTTTGGCAAGATATGGAATGAGGTCAAAGCGGGCCATGACTCGCGTGCAGGCTTGGGTGATCCGGAGACCCAAGTGAGTCATGCTGGAGAGACGAGACAATGACAATATTCCATTAGAGGTGGACTATTGTTCAGAAATGGTATAGGCTGTATGGTCTCCCAGAGATATCATCAGTGATCGAGATACTAAGTTCATTGGCCGATTTTGGCGTGATCTCTTTGCTCACCTTCAGACGAAGTTGAGTATGTCGTCTTTTGACCATCTTCAGTCCGACGGACAAACTGAGAGGATGAATCAGACGTTAGAGGACATGTTGAGAGCCTATGTCTCTCATAGGCAGTCTGAGTGGGAAAGGTATCTTTCACAGTTAGAGTTTGCCTATAATAGTAGCAAGCATTCTGTTACTGGATTTAGCCCATTCATGCTGATGTATGGATTCGAGCCTAAATCCCCAATTGCTATTGGCTTAGAGAAAGTCAAGAAATGCCAAGCTCGTGATTTCCTGTATGATATGCAAGAACGGCTCGTGATCGAGTCACTACTTTTGCTAATCAAAAGAGATCTCCAAGGACTCTAGATGTGGGACAATGGGTCTATTTGAAGATACCCAAGGATTCCAAGACTACGCGAACAGGAAAGCATTATAAGCTTTCAACTAGATATTGTGGTCCATTCTTGATCACAAAGAAAATTGGCCAAGTTGCCTATAAACTGGCTCTTCCTTCGGATGTTAGTGTACATCCAGTGTTTCATGTCAGCCGCCTTAAAGTGAAATTGGGCGAAGCCGACATTGTTGTGCCTATCGAGGGAAATGTATGGCAAGATATGCAAACTGAGTATATTCCTCGAAAACCAGAAGCAATTTTAGATCATCGTACATGTCATTCACGTCAAAAGGCTTATGACGAGTACTTAATTAAATGGAAGGGTCAATCTGAAAGGTTTGCTACTTGGGAACTCGTTAGAGCTTTGAAGGCTCAATATTCCCACTTCATTGATGAGGACATCAATGGTTCTTAAGGGGGGAAGTATGTTACGTCCCGCTCACAGGAGAGGGGATCTAGCCCAGATGTTGTTGGGATGGGCGTCCAGTGTCACGGCGGACGTAGTGTTAACACGGCCAGTGTGGCCGGCCATTATTATAAAAGGGAGGCGAATGCCTCATTTGCAGTTATCGACCTCCACTGGCATAGTGCCAGTGGTTAGTCCGCGAGGCTAGGAGTGCGCGAGGTCACCTCGAGGAGATGAGGCCGGGTGGTATGGGACGCTCGGTCTTACAGGTGCACGCCTACGTCCTCGGACGCTGGCCCCAGCATGGGGGAGCTGCCGGATGGTGGCTATGGTCGGGTGGTTCATCCGATGCGTGTCTGTAGGCGGTCCGTGTAATGGGGAGATCTACTCTCCTCGTTTATTTCACTATGTCACAAACTGCTAACGTGTCAAGTCACTGAAGAACAGAGCCAACCTTCAGATCACGGCCGAGGGACCTAAACCTCAAGAAGAACAAGAAACAACAGAAAAAGAAGTCCTACCAACTTATGGGACCTCGTTCGATGGGGCCCAAGAGACATATAGGAATTAAAAATAAAGCGGGACCCTCACTTGCGCAGAAACTGATGATGTGGCAGCTGTACGGAAAACCACTGACAGTGTTGAGGTGGCAGATTTCCGCAAAACACGCTAACGTGGCAGTTGTACGGAATTCCGTGATTTACGTTGGCAGCTTTTTGACATTGCTTTTGGAGCAGACGCTTTTGAGTTTGAAGGCTTTTCATATAAACTGCTTTTGGGGCCTCGGGTCTTTAAATACGAGGCTATGGGCTCATTCTTTGGCATGCTTTCTAGAGAAGGTGCAGAGTCTGGAGTAGCGGCTTGTACTATGTTGATGCAAAATAAAGAAATATCGAGAGGGACGTCAAGGTTTGGGGCCAATACTCTCTGGAGTGGAATTCCGCCACTCCGTGTCGCGTGTTGTCTCTCTCTAGTTCAGTTGTTATTGAAGTGCTAAAAGTCTGTTCAACAGACAGAGCAAACCGGTGCTTCCAAAGTCTACTTGAATTTTTTTTGAAGTATCTTCGGCCCCCGACCCCTGACTTATTAGCCACTCCCACCCTTCATACATCGCGCGTCGGGCGTGCTCCCGTCTTCACCGCTCATGTCTTACAGGGCATAAGCCATAAAGATCACTTGTAAGAGAAGGATCCAATATTTGTTTCAAGGTGTTGTTTTTCTCAGAGGCAGTGCCATGCAGATGTTGATCTCTATAGCTACCAAGCCGCACACTCCAAGGACTTAGCAAGCTTTCAAGAAAATTTTTGCCCGAAGTTATATGGTTTTTGACATCTTCCTTCGGAGTGCAACTTCTGGCAGAGCTTGAATTCCTTTCATGGAAAACCTAATAGATTATAATTTGAAATTTCTAGACATCTCTCAGCAGGTGTCTCTTGTTGATAACCTCGGAGGTCTAGTGTGATCGCTATTTCGTGGGACTATGATCACTGCTAGAGGAACACTATCTGTCCAAGAGCTGATGCACGATACTATGGTCGGCTACGACCTTATGAAAGGAATCTAACCCTAATTTCTGGTGCAGGTTTCAGTGTCACAAACGGGAGCGCATAACAATATAACTACATTCGGATAAATAGAATTTATCACTTATTACTGAAACCAAAGGATAGAGAGAGAGAGAGAGAGAGAGAGAGAGAGAGAGAGAGAGAGAGAGAGAGAGAGAAGATCGACACAATACTGGGGACCAGAAGATGGGCTGGTCCCCCTCCGTAATAGTATCTTTATTACTGAGGAGACGTCTATACAAGCACTTGAACCCAACGTATTACCACGTTCGTTCTAGAATAAGACTTGATGGTTCCCGGAAGCCTCAGCTTATGATTCCTAGAGCAAAACCCTATTCCACGGAACTTCCGTTCCTTATTCCAATTCCTCGAGAATCAAGGTTCTCGCCTCTGGATCTCACCTTCTAGACTTAGGGCATGGCATCCCTGCAACTTCTTTTCCGGCTCTTCCCAAAGACCTCTTCCTGCAGAATAACTCTACTTTCTCAGACATGAAGTCCTTCCCTTGGGAATTTCAACTTCCGGATCACATCTTGAGAGTCTACCACTCTGGGATCCGTGGATTTACTTCCCAAACTCGAGTACGAAACCCTTGGGCTGATCTGGCTCTAGTTCCTTAGAGCGCTTTTACTCCCTCACGAAGAGGAAGTACACCTGCAATCAACTACTCAGAGATCATAACATGAAAATCGTTACCTTCACAATCTCGACGCTCGAAATGCAGCTCAGTTCTCGAAAAGCAATTCCCCGGAAGAGATCTCTACATAGAAAATCCTCTCTTCCAATCCTACACACAAAAGAGGTGTGTTCTCGGGTTCCTTCTCGTAAATCAGCCCCGTTTACAACGTTTATGGGCTGAAAACAGAGAAAAACAGCAACTTGTCGCGATGGAAACACGCTCCGTAGGCACTTCTTCGCGAGAGAACTTGCGCACTAGGTCTTGGCGACATCGGGTACACTTGGGACAATCATGGGCATCATCGGCAAAAGTCTTCTTTGCAGGTGAATTCTTCAGCAGCATCTCCTTCTTGCAAAAACTGATCCTCCTCTTTGAGTGAGGGCATGTGATGCTTTTATAGCTCCTAGCCACCGGCACGAATAGCTGCTCGCGTAGAGATCACGATCGTTTTTTTTTCTTTGTTCTGCCAGAAAAAGAGAGAGAGAAAACGTGGCTGATCTGTTGCCTTATTTATCAGATGGTGCCCACTTATTAAATGGGCGGCCGGCGTATTTTAAAAATAGTCTGAATCTTCCCTAAAACTCAATAAAACCTTATAAGTTAAAAACAATGCTTTCATAGCACTTCCTAGGCGTCCCTGGATGCAATCACACGCACAGTTGCAATGCAAACATAGACTTCCTCGCGGGAAAGCATTTACTTTCCCGAAAGGCAATCCCGCTTTCTCAGAAAGCATCTGTTTTTCCTCAAAGTTCCCTCTGAACCCATCTTCATTCAAGTGCTTGCTTTTCCTTGTGCACAATTCTAACACAGATCAGAATTTCCTGCTGACTATGGACATGTCACCCACCTTGTGACGCATCAAGAATACCCATCACCTAGTCCTTTCCTACCGAACTTATGGTACAATCTGTTTCACGATGCTCTATGTCACCCATCCTATGACGCATCAAAGATGTCTGTTCCCGGATGGTCGAATACTTCGTTCCGATGCTCCTTGTCACCCATCCGATGTGACGCATCGGAAGTACCCGATCCTGGTGGCCTTACAGATATTTCTGTTCTTAGTGCTCTCGTCATTACTTTGAATGATGCACTAGGAATACTCTGTACCCTCTCACTTATAAATCCAATAATTCATTTAGAATTATTTTTTTGTAAGATAAAGTCAATTTAGCAACATCCCGCTCACTTATAAACAGTTGTCCTCAACTGTAGAGGTCTAACTAAACTGGCGGGGAGAAACCGGAAAGATTCTAAATCTTGCTCAATGGTGAGTTGAGCTAGTCCTTTCTCAAAAGAGAACTTAAAATTTAAATTAAACAAAAATTCAATAATTCAATACTTACCTTACCGGTTCATGTTTTTCCTCTAGTACCTCGAGGATATCCTTCACCTTTCATTAAAGTCACGAGCCATGTAAGAACTCGTCATTCACCTCTTTGCAACAGATTGGAAGTTTCCTGATCCGAGAATCTGTTAACTCAATTCCACCTTCTCAATTCGGAGAATAATAATCCTGCTAGAAATCAATCTAGGTCTATGTCCTTTCGCATAACCTTGCGCTATTAGTCGTGAGGATATTAAACCTCTTGTGTCCTCCCGCATAGGGCATGTCGAGAGTATTAAACTCATGTGAATCTTCCTGCGGCAGACAAAGTGTGTCATCTTACCAAAATAAGTTCTTATTCCAGGCCTTTGCTTTGGGTAGGCCAATTGTTCTGATCCAAAGGTTCCTTATCCGAGACTCTATTAACTTGATTCCGTCTTCTTCGAGAAGAATAATCTTCCTAGAAATCAATCTAGGTATTTGTCCTTGCGCATAATTCTGCGCTGTTAGTCGAGAGGGTATTAAACCTCTTGTGTCCTCCCACATAGGGAATGCCCAAGTCATAGAGCATTAAGCTCGATGTCTTTCTTTCACAATTTGCGATCACCTTAAAGAAGGTTCTTGTTCCGGGCCGTCGCTCAACGTAGGTGGACGGTTCCAATCCGAAGATTCCTTGTGCACGGCGGCATTTCCTTCCACTTTTTTTCCTCTTGCGAGTTATTACCACCAGCAGTGTTTTCTAGACGCCCATTAGAGTCTCTTCCTTACAGAATCATAAAAAATGATTCACCTTGCGAGCATCAATGACGCCTTGCAAAATCTCAGGCAGATAGGATTCTAGCTATAGCATTTTCTGAATGTACGTTCAAACCCGGGAACCCCCTTCAATTCTCAAGGATGTCTCCCATATGTTATTCTTACCATTTTGAAACTGTTGGCGAACTATATTCTTACGAACATAATAGTTCGAATTTATTCGAGTAGCGGTTAAATGCTACTTGACCTGCTCATGGAGAAACATATACCGCAACGAAAAGTTGCTACTGTAATGGTAAAAGTACATAGCGCACTCAATGATCAACGACCATCAAAAAACCTCTTCTTCGTAGAGAAACTCAAATTCATTCTACTAAACACATCTCAAGTAGAGATTCTCGTGTCGGAATATCCTGCGTGCAAAAAGGCTCTGAAGAACAAACTCCCGTCGAGATCCTAAAAAGGAAGTTGGTTCATCTTATTCCGTTCAACCGAAAAAAGCTTCGATTGGTAGATGACCCACCTTAGCATAGGTCTATATTTTCATGTGTTATCCATGTACCCAAAGGTGTACATAAGTTTCAACGAGCCTGGGAAATTACCTTCCCTTTGTAAGATCCTTAGAGCGAAGACGCTCAACCTGACGATCCCTTGGCTTAATCTTAGAGCAAAACCCGCTCATCAAATAAACTAGGAGTTTAATCCTGGATTCCTCGATCACAGGCCGCAGCCGTCGCTTGTTCCTTCGCTCGTAAAGAGTCTTCCTTCACTTGTGCGAAAAGCACTACCATATCTTCCCTTGTCGGGTAGGGGATGTGGGCTTAAAGAGTACTCAAGCTTCATGAAAGCTTTTCTTTGCTTGAAAGCTCAGAATGGTTCCTTCATAATTTCCTACCCGCAATAGCAGGTAATTTGTTGGAGAACTATCGGATACCAGATCAATGATGGACCTTCCGGATGGTTAAGCAAAGTAGTTCATCGTCTAAAACAATGTTTTGACTCAACCTTACTCTCATAAACACTCGAGAGTGATTGTCCTGGTTAGACACGTGCATATCTCGTGCATAAAAGCAATACGCAGTTGATGAGTTCCTCAAAGATTTAACTTTGATCAAAGACTTGCCCTCTCACTCAAAGTTTGAGGGTCTTCTATTCAAAAACACAGGAGTTAGATTGAATTCCCTTACTGCAAACTTTCTCCGGATAGCAATGTATCCTTCGAGGAGAGGTAACAAAGATTTGTTGTTTCTGTGTTCAGTGGTTCTTGTCTCACTGCGGGGATTGTATTCTATGTACAATAAGGTGTACACTTTCAGCTTTTATTGCTGACTCCACCATCTGCTACAAAGTATCTTGCAGATGCGTTTACAAAATTCGGGCAAAATTCCTTCGTTAAATTTGTTCATCTTTCCTTCCTCAGAGAGGATCAAGAATGAAGCTACCTTGGCAAGAGTGAACCACTACTTGCTTTGACTCGCTCGTGTTCCTATTGGGCCAATCTTCTTGAATGCCTTCCTCAAAGCGCAGAGGAAAAAAATTTGTCGGAAAATTCAGCCTTGAATTGTTGTTGAAAATTCCTTGCACAGCTTTGGTATACCACCAAGTACTTGCAATCTCCCTTGAGGTGTTTGGTCACATGCCTCACCTTCGATACTTCTCAGAAATTGCCGTTTGCAAAGGCAACTTCAAACTGTCGAATGAAAGCAGTAGCTTTCAGGATATCTTCCCTTCCGCCAAAAGTATCAAACTTGACTGGAGTGTTCCTAGGTCTAGAGGCCTTCTTCATATCCTTCCTGAGATGACGGGATTTCTTGGCTATGGTTCTGGATTGATGTTCATGGATATCTTCTGGGTTCTGAACGATCTTAAGAATTCCGCTTCTTGGATTCTCTAGGTTCTTGAGCATCATGCTCTTGTCGCCTTCTCAAAGAATACCAAGTCTTGTGTCGACTTCTTGCAGAGAGAAAAAAAAAAAACATTTCCAACTTTGCGAGCTTTTCCTGCAAGACTGAGGTTTCCGCCTGCTTACTTCTCTTGGCTTGTCATGGCTTCTTCCCGTATCTTCCCAGAGTCGTCCTCCTTTACAGAGAAAGAGAGGAGATCATGCTCTGATACCACTGTCACAAACCAGAGCGTATAACAATATAAAATACATTCGGATAAATAGGATTTATCACTTATTACTGAAACCAGAGGATATATATATATATATATATATAGATAGATAGAGAGAGAGAGAGAGAGAGAGAGAGAGAGAGAGAGAGAGAGAGAGAGAGAGAGAGAGAGAGAGAGAGAGAGAGAGAGAGAGAGAGAAGATCGACACAATACTGGGGACCAGAAGATGGGTTGGTCCCCCCTCGTAATAGTATCTTTATTATTGAGGAGAAGTCTATACAAGCACTTGAACCCAACGTATTACCACGTTCGTTCTAGAATAAGACTTGATGGTTCCTGGAAGCCTCAGCTTACGATTCCTAGGGCAAAACCCTATTCCACGGAACTTCCGTTCCTTATTCCAATTCCTCGAGAATCAAGGTTCTCGCCTCTGGATCTCACCTTCCAGACTCAGGGCATGGTATCCCTGCAACTTCTTTTCCGGCTCTTCCCAAAGACCTCTTCTGCAGAATAACTCTGCTTTCTGGGACATGAAGTCCTTTCCTTGGGAATTTCAACTTCCGGATCACATCTTGAGAGTCTACCACTCTCGGATCCGGTGATCTACTTCCCAAACTCGAGTACGAAACTCTTGGGCTGATCTGGCTCTAGTTCCTCAGAGCGCTTTTATCTTGCAGAGGCTTGTGCCTTCCACTGCTCCTACTCCCTCACGGAGAGGAAATACACCTGCAATCAACTAATCAGAGATCATAACATGAAAATCGTTACCATTGACAAAGAAACTTGCTGCACCACGGGATCTATACCACCTTCTAAGAGAATGGGTTGCATCGAGGAGCCAGAATTATGTATCCACATTGCATCATTTCCCCAATCGTGGAGTGCTTTAGTATGTTGCAGCCAGGGTCTTCCAATAAGCAAGGGAAATCCGCCCTCAACTTGGGGAAGACGAACCACCACAAAATCCAAGTTAAAAGTAAAGTCTTGTACCTGTAGAGGCACCTTGTCGACTATGCCCATTGGGTAGATTGTTCTCTGATCGGCCAATGTAACAGTGAAAGGAGCAGGTCGGGTAGGCTTTAGACCTAAGGCCATCATAGTGAATTCGGGCATCAAATTGATTCCAGATCCTCCATCAACGATGAGGCCGGATAGATGGTGCCCAAGAATAGATACAGTGAGGCGAGGACTTTTATAATCGGTGAGGGGAGCAGATGGATAGGAAATCAAATAAGACTCTGAGGGCTGTACAGGGAGGTGCCTGCCACTAGGCCCAGCCCCCAGGTACAGAGACTGAATGACTGACAGGGTGTCACTTCTAAGTGTTACGTCGAGCCTTAGCATGTCGTATAGTGACACCTGTTGAAAAGTATTTTTCAAGATGGCTTTTGCTGTGGGCTTGGCGCCTTCGAATTGGGCTCCCTTTGGGACCTTAATCTGTTCCAAGTTCGCCACTGCTTCCAAGAAGGCTCCATCAATGTCAGATAACAGTGAAGTTGGTTTGCTCTGAGCAATTTTGAAGGACTCGTTGTTTGGGTCAAATAGACCAGCTTGAGGAAGTGGGGACCGGCGAGGTGGACCTGTGGGCAGACTGAGACCAAGAGCTGCTCTTTGTGCCCTAGTAAGGACACAAGCAGGCTTCTCCACTTGCAATGGCTTAACCACATGAGTAGCAGGTGATGGTTGAGGCACGGTGTTCACAGTAATCAAGTTTATCTTCGGAAAGGTGAATTCTTGCTGGTTCTGAGTCGAGCTTGAAGACGTGGATGCCCTTTGCATGGGACAATCCTTACTATATTGATCCTTCGAATCAGGGCAATGACGACAAGGAGGGGACCCCTCAGGTAAAGGACACTTGCTCTGATAATGCCCATATTCTCCGCATCTGTAGCAGAGTATGGGCCGATTGGAAGGACGAAACAGGGGACGAGGTGGTTGATGCATGGAGTTGGAGGTTGAAGTGTAGAAGCTCTGAGGGGTTGAGGTGGCATTAGCATTATAAAAACTGAGTCGGGAAAGTACTTGACATACCTTGGACAACAGGGGTATTGAGCAAAGGTGGCATGTAGTTGGGATGGCCGTAGTGGGAAACCATGTTGGATGCTGGTGCTAACCCCTGTTGGAGAGCAAGACCAAGACTTTGCTATATTTTGTGCAATCCCTTTATATAGTAGCAATCCTTATCTTCATGACCCGATTTTTCGCAGAAGGGGCAGTAAGAGCGAAGGGGACAGTCCTGTGGAGGGTGTCCTGGAGAGCGGCACGAACTACACCATACCATAGCCTTAGTCTCCTGCTGAGACCTGAGCTCTTCTAACTCTCTTTTAAGTTGATCAGAAGCCCCTTGATGTGGAGGCTTCTCTTGTCTGAGAGAGAAGGATCTCTCTTCGTGAAGGGCCTGCTGTAACTTTAGGGCTTCCAGTTCCCTTCTTAACGAAGTCAAGGGGTCCGATGGACTGTCCATGAGTATAGGGGCAGTATCTAATTGAGGAGAGTCAGTGAATTGCCTTCTTGCTCCCTCTATTCTAGTAGCAGTAGCAACAAGGTCCTCCAGACTGGCTTTAGGACGGAGACTTTCTCTGAGCTTTTGTTGAGAAGTCTTAGGCAGAGTCTTCTCTACCCACTTCTTCACCATGAATTCCCCTTGTTGCTGAGGCAGCTTGGCGACCAGGGACTTTGTTCTAGTCATGAGCTCTGCAAATGTCTCCTTGGGCTGGAGCAACAGGTTGGCCAACTCAGCTAGAATCTTCTCTTGATAATCCCCTGGTCGGAAAGCTTCACAGAACTGCTGTATTAACATGGTCCAAGTAGTAAAGTGGTTTTCAGCAAATTGACTGTACCATTTATCTGCAAGACCATCCAAGGTGGACGGGAAGAGCACCAGGTATGCGTCTTCTCTGTTGAGGCCACGACCTTTGCAAAGAGAGACAAACCTCCGAGCATGGTCGTCTGCATCTTTTGCGGAGAGACCTTTAAAGGTAGGGAACTTGATGTTCACCTTTGCCAGAACACTTGTGAGCTCCTCCATGGCCTCTTGCTCCTGAGTTTGTTGCTCACTAGCTTGCTGTAAGAGAATAGGGGAGAGCCTTACCGGAGAAGGTGACGTGGAGGATGTAGAACCGGTCGAAGGAATGGAGGTAGCCGTATGAGTAGGTATGGGTGATGGGGTTAATATGCTTCTACTGGGCACCAAGGGTTGACGTCGTCTGTGGTAGTACTTCAGAGGACTCAGTAGTGCACTTTGACGCTCCAAAGACCTCCTTGTATGTGTCATGGAGTAATTGCCAACCCCACCAAGCTTTGGGCAAGAAGACCTTCACTTGGGCAAGACAACCTTCACTTGGGTGAACATTGGTCTAGACTCTACTAGACCAGGGCGAGTGACTAGACCACTTGGCCTGGACCAGGACGAGGAAGGACTAGACCAGGGACGAGGAGAAGACCAGGATGAGCATTGGGTGGCCCAGGGCAAGAGAGGACCAGACCAACAAGGCGAGAGACTAGACCAGCTAGATTAAGCTGTCAAGGGTGAAACTGGACCAGACCAACAGGCTGCACAGGCGAAGCGAAGAACCCATCTACTCCACAGAGTGAGACTTCAGTTGAGGTCCCACCGTGATCGCCAAAATGAGAGCACCTGTAGCGCGGATAATGTGTCGTGCTCTCTACAGTGTGGGTGCCCCTCAGTGCAATGTGCGCGACAATCTCACTCAAACAAATGGAAATTCTCTCAAAAGAATGGAACACAGAAACAATGGATAACAACAACAGAGACACAACAGTGGACCAGAACATGCGGACTCGACTAGCTCAAAGAACCATGTACAGACTCAGGCGTGGCAGCACACTCAGCTCCAGCCCATGACTCACAGGTACAAAATGGGGTGTCGAGGCTCAGATGTGCAGGGATGGTGAAGCAGTGCTCAGTGTAAGACCCGCTCTAGACGACTACGTACAAGATAATGGAACTGGCCCAAAACGACTACTCATATGTACAACCATAAGAGCCACCAACGGCCCATAAATGTCTAGCCAGCTAAGTCTATCTCCAAACTGAGTGGTGGTGGTGACTTGGCCACAATGTCCACTAGACCACCGTAGGTACCCTGCCACGTGTCACTCCCAGCCCAAAGGGTCCGCCCAGTGTGAACCAGACCAACTGTAGCTAACTGTCCAACTGCCTGTCTTGTGAAGTGACACTGTAGCCCTGCTACAACAACACTTCCTAGGAGTCCTTGGATGCAATCACACACACAGTTGCAATGTAGACATAGACTTCCTCGCGGGAAAGCATTTGCTTTCCCGAAAAGCAATCCCGCTTTCTCAGAAAGCATCTGTTTTTCCTCAAAGTTCCCTTTGAACCCATCTTCATTCAAGTGCTTGCTTTTCCTTGTGCACAATTCTAACACAGTTCAGAATTTCCTCTTGACTATGGATATTCCCTTTCCGATGCACCCGTCACTCACCTTGTGACGCATCAAGAATACCCATCACCTAGTCCTTCCCTATTGAACTTATGGTACAATCTCCTTCACGATGCTCTATGTCACCCATGCTATGACGCATTTGAGATGTCCGTTCCCGGATGGTCGAATCATAGTTACCAGGAAAGGGAAACCGGAACGGGAATGCGGAACGGGAACGCCGAACAAAATGCCATTTCCTGTTACGGGTACTCACGTTTGAAACACGGAACGGGGATTTGGAACGGGAACTTGGAATGGGAACGGGGAACGGAGACCTGAAAACGGCCATTCCGTGTTACTATGGGTCGAAATCTTATTTCCGATGCTCCCTATGACCCATCCGATGTGACGCATCGGAAGTACCCGATCCTAGTGGCCTTACAGATATTCTTGTTCTCAGTGCTCCCGTCATTACTTTGAATGACGCACTAGGAATACTCTGACGCACTAGGAATACTCTGTACTCGGATGTCTCCAATGGGAAAAACCTTGTCACTTAAAGTTCCAATAATTCATTTAGAATTATTTTTCCTTGGTGTTCCAAGCGAGAAAACCCTCTCACTTATAAATCCAATAATTCATTTAGAATTATTTTTTTGTAAGATAAAGTCAATTTAGCAACATCCCGCTCACTTATAAACAGTTGTCCTCAACTGTAGAGGTCTAACTGAACTGCCGGGGAAAAACCAGAAAGATTCCAAATCTTGCTCAATGGTGAGTTGAGCTAGTCCTTTCTCAAAAGAGAACTTAAAATTTAAATTAAACAAAAATTCAAAAATTCAATAATTCAATACTTACCATACCGGTTCATGTCTTTCCTCTAGTACCTCGAGGATATCCTTCACCTTTCATTAAAGTGACGAGCCATGTAAGAACTCGTCATTCACCTCTTTGCAACAGATTGGAAGTTTCTTGATCCGAGAATCTGTTAACTCAATTCCACCTTCTCAATTCCGAGAATAATAATCCTGCTAGAAATCAATCTAGGTCTATGTCCTTGCGCATAACCTTGCACTATTAGTCCTGAGGATATTAAACCTCTTGTGTCCTCCCGCATAGGGCATGTCGAGAGCATTAAGCGCATGTGAAGCTTCCTGCGGCAGACAAAGTGTGTCATCTTACCAAAGTAAGTTCTTATTCCGGGCCTTTTCGTTGGGTAGGCCAATTGTTCTGATCCAAAGTTTCCTTATCCGAGACTCTATTAACTTGATTCCGTCTTCTTCGAGAAGAATAATCTTCCTAGAAATCAATCTAGGTATTTGTCCTTGCGCATAATTCTGCGCTGTTAGTCGAGAGGGTATTAAACCTCTTGTGTCCTCCCACATAGGGAATGCCCAAGTCATAGAGCATTAAGCTGGATGTCTTTCTTTCGCAATTTGCGATCACCTTAAAGAAAGTTCTTGTTTCGGTCCGTCGCTCAACGTAGGTGGACGGTTCCAATCCGAAGATTCCTTGTGCACGGCGGCACTTCCTTCCACTTTTTATCCTCTTGCGAGTTATTACCACCAGCAGTGTTTTCTAGACGCCCATTAGAGTCTCTTCCGTACAGAATCATAAAAAATGATTCACCTTGCGAGCATCAAGGACGCCTTGCAAAATCTCAGGCAAATAGGATTCTAGCTATAGCATTTTTTGAATGTACGTTCAAACCCGGCGAACCCTCTTTGATGTTCTCCCATATGTAATTCTTACCATTTTGAAACGGTTGGCGAACTATATTCTTACTTTCTTTCAAGAGGGGGGATGTCACAAACTGCAGATGTGTCAAGTCACTAAAGAATAGTGCCAACCTTCAGATCACGGCCGAGGGGCCTAAACCCTAAGAAGAACAAGTAACAACAGAAGAAGAAGTCCTACCAACTTATGGGACCCCCCTCTGATGGGGCCCAAGAGACATAAAGGATTTATAAATAAAGCGGGACCCTCACTTGCGCAAAAACTGATGATGTGGCAGCTGTACAGAAAAAATGAAATTCTGTTGACAATGTTGACGTTGTAGATGTCCGCAAAACGCGCGACAGTGCTGACGTGGCAATTGTATGGAATTCCGTGATTTATGCTTGTAGCTTTTGGGCATTGCTTTTGGACCAAAAGCTTTTGAGTTTGAAGGCTTTCCATATAAACTGTTCTTGGGGCCTAGGGCCTTTAAATATGAGGCCATGGGCTCAGTCTCTGGCATGCTTCCTTGAGAGGTGTAGAGTTTGGAGTACCGGCGTGTACTGTGTTGATACAAAATAAAGAAATACCGAAAGGGGCGCTAAGGTTTGGGACCAATACTCTCTGGGGTGGAATTCCGCCACTCTGTGTCGCGTGTCGTCTCTCTCTCTCTCTCTCTCTCAGTTCATTTATTGAAGTGCTAAAAGTCTGTTCAGTTTATTCTTTTCTATTGGCACGTGGTGGCCGTTTGTAACAGCCTATCCATGTTGAAACCATGTGACTGAAACCATGATGTCATTTGCCCATACCAGCATGTTGTATCTCGCTGTAGCGCTAGCTGTTGAGATGACTCAAGGGCTAGTCGAGCATATCTTTCTCTGGGGAGGTCTCGTAAAGTATGCATGAAGGATATTGATCTAGTAAGTGCCTCGACCACGAGAGGGGGGGGCAGCTAGCTCGGCTTGAATAATCTCACGTGGCGCTGAGGCCTCAACCCGAATCATGCGAGAGATCAGAGAGACTAAAGGTCTCTCCATACATCGCCATCCATCAGTGCTACTAGATCTTCCATGGTGGTCCGCTGTGGGTCCCCATATCCGAACTCCGTAAAGCATAGTTGAAGCCACTACAGTGTCAAAAAGCCAGAGCTTTGTTGGAGGTTCCTGAAACTGAACCTGTGAACACATCCTCTCCAATCCTCCCAACGCTGCATAATCTCTCGCTAGTCTAGTCTCTACTGCTCTCCTCAATGAAAACGGCGGTCCACCATGTATGCATATGTATACTCCACTGTCTCCTGGCCATTTGTAAATGTGGGTGCTGACTTCGTGATCCCCTGTGGCGTGGTGTTAAACTCCATAACCTTAGTTTTCCCCAAGTTAATAGACAATTCACATCATGAGAAAATGTGTACAAAGCATCTAAGTGATGTTGCATCCCCTCCGGGGAGTCAGAAATCAACACAATATTATCAGCATATAACGATAGTGGGATCCATGTCCCTGCCAACTGTGCTTCTCTATTACCATCCCTCTCGATGTAGTCAAAAACCTCATCCACATACATGCCAAATTGGGTAGGAGATAGTGGGCAGCCCTGTTTCATCCCGATAGTGGAGTGAACCAGATAAGAAATCCCCTCTCGAGTGCGTACATGCCCCACTACTGACTTGTGTAGAGCCATGATCCCCCAAATGAACTCTGTGAGTACCCCATCTCTTGCAGTCTGCGCATCAATCTAGCTCTGGGCACTATATGGAAGGCTTTGAGGAAATCTACAAAGCAACACTAGAGTCGTCTCCCATGTGATCTCTCCTCCTCAATAATGGCTCTGAATGTCAGAATAGGATCAAGAGTAGAGAAACCTCTCGTGAAACCCGCCTGTCTTGTTGTGCGTACACCCTCTGTCTCTGTCCATCTACTCAAACACTGCTCAAGGATGGCTGCGCACAACTGTGCCAATGTGTGTCCAATTGTGATAGTGTGGTAGTTTCAAGGCTCCATAGGGTCCCTGACTTGAAGATAGGTACAATAGTAGTCAAACTCCAAGTATCAGGTAGGCCCTCACACACATGGCACGGTTGAACATCACTGCTAGAAGCTCTGCAAGTAGATCTCTAGCATGCATAAAATGCTCCGCTACTAGGCCATTGTGATCATATGCTCTCTTGGTCCTCATCCTGTCAATGGCCTTCTTTACCATCTCAGTGGTAAAGAAAGCACGTGTGTAGGCATGGCTCTGGCAGATTCGAAAGAGGTGGCTGCCCCGAGATTGTGTAGAGAGATGATGCATATTGATCCCATACCTCTGTAGCAGTGATGACTGGTGGGGGAGAATGCCCATGGAAGAGTCTCTATGCCCGCTTGAATCTTGCTCAAAAACAACTGGTATAAATCTTGCGAAAACTCCCTCTTCTTTCGTCGCACCATATGCCGAAAAGCAATCTGTGATTGCCTGTGAGTGATGACTCCTAGAAGTACCTCCCTTTGAAGCCGAGCTCTCGTCTCTCTGCAGTCCTCATCATACCAGCTATTCTGGGGTATGCTCCTAGAACGTCATCGCTTCCTAGGCTCAGTGTATGGGTATGCCTCTGCTGTTGCATCCAGCAGTGTCTCTGTCAATATATAAGTGAGCTCCTCTAGAGGTCTTCCCGGATCCTTTGTGCAGGCAAACTTCCCCACCGAAAATTTTGCCAAATCTTCATTGTTTTCTTCAGTTCCGGTGCCGGGTTTCAACTTTCGTTCGCCTCCGCGATGAGAGGTGTTGTCTTTGTCAGATTCTCCGCGAGAACCCATGTGTTTGCAGAAGGGATCGGATCAGCTGTAGAAGAAGAAACAACCTCGCTTTGATACCACCATTACATGCTTGGACACTCCAAGCGAGAAATCAATAGCAACAGATGAACAGAAACTGCAAAATCATTGAACTTTGAGAGAGAGAGAGAGAGAGAGAGAGAGAGAGAGAGAGAGAGAGAGAGAGAGAGAGAGAGAGAGAGAGAGAGAGAGAGAGAGAGAGATGAGATGAAATGTTATATTAAATGTCTTCAAAAGGCCAAAATGACCTATGAGACCAAATTGATACAATCCTTGTGGATCTAATCCAATGTCTGGGTACAAAAATAAACTGAAGTGAAAGACTAAAACTAAAAGACTAAAATCGTTAGACTGAAAATCATCATCATCATCATCCATGCCTGAGGATGCCCGGCATCGGGCGTTGTCCAAGAAAGTATTGCATCGATCGCTGAAGAGCTTCGTCAATGTCCGTGTGTAAATAGTCGTACTGGGCGTCTCCCATGTTGTACTAGAATAGTCCTGATTCTCTGGTGGAGCCTTCGTCGATGTCGTGGTCGCCCCCGTAGACGTGGAAGTCTAGCTCTCTCGAGCTCAGTGGCTCTGTCCACTAATATACCTTTGATAGAAGTGGGCTCTGAAGTCTGTTGTGAAGCATGCTTATCCGGTTGCTGAGTCCCAACTCTAAAGAAGTCAGTGATCTCCCTCTGTGAATGTCTCCCACTGCTTGGTCTCCTCAAGAGACTCTCCCTGTGTCTGTGTAGCTCTAGCAAAAACGACCCGAGGCATCTCTGATCCTGATATCTCATGACTCTAGCCAACGGTCCAAAGCCCTCTTGAATAGATAGTGAAAGCGGCCTCGTATCTCATAGTATACCGAACAATGACAAATGTGGTGTAACTTTGTCTCTGGCTCCGTGCCGGGTTTCAACTTTTGTTCGCCTCCGCGATGAGAGGTGTTGTCTTTGTCAGATTCTCCGCGAGAACCCATGTGTTTGCAGAAGGGATCGGATTATCCGTAGAAGAAGAAACAACCTCGCTCTGATACCACCGTTACAGGCTTGGACACTCCAAGCGAGAAATCAATCGCAACAGATGAACAGAAACTGCAAAATCATTGAACTTTGACGAGAGCTCCAGATGTATTGTCTCCACACTTCCCTTCATGTATTGGTGCAATGGAATGGAGTGATGTTTATGCTTGCTATTCATTGCCTATGATCATTCATGTATCCTCAGATGTGTGCTTCCTATGTCTATGCGCATTTGGGGTGTCGAAGCTACAACATCGGTAATGCAATGTAAACAAGTTGAGCTCCGTAGTTGGTGCAATGAGACACCATATTTTAGAGAGGGCTTGCGGGTTGCTTTCCTCCCGCCAGAAGCTCATCCCTTGGATGGCCCAGCTGCCTCCAAGAAGATGCGCAGTTAGTCCGATGCTTTACCAATTCTTTCATGCAGACTATGGATTTACATGTAGTTTCTTGGAATGCTAATGGTTTACAGACTTCTTGGGTAAGAGGTTCACGTAAGCTTTTACTTCGCAGAGATTTACATGCTCATGTAGTAGGCACTGTGGATATATTACTAGTACAGGAGCATAAGATTGCCACTCCCTTTGGTAATCTCATGCCCTCGGGCGCTCACACTTTTTGGGAGCCTGCTCGGGGCATTCATGGACAGAGTTGCGGTGTATGCATTTCAGTGGGGCCACGATACTTGGCATCAGTTCAGCAGCATGGCAGCCTTGTCGTTGGCAGAGCAGTCTATGTTTCTATCCGGATTCGGGACTCTATCATTGGTTTTATGTCAGTATATGCACCCACTACTCCTCGGGAGAGAGCTACTTTTTGGTCCTTCTTGGTTGCTGCTCTACCTGCTGTAGACTCTTGGGTTGTTGTGGGCGACTTCAACAACGTCGAGAGCGACTCTGACTGGCGATCGATCACTCCTCCAGTTCTATCATCCATTTCTCTAGATGAGCAGCCAGCTTGGGATTGATTTCTTCTAGCTATTCAAGGTGTTGACGCCTGGCACATACCCTCTTTTGGTCACCACCCTGCTACACTTCATTACTCCTGGGGGTTTCAGAGACAGCAGGGAAGATTATTAGAGCGACTTGATCGTTTTTACATTGGCCCTTGGGTAGCAGCTCTAGGTGGATTTACTACTATTTGGCGAGGGACCAGCCTCTCAGATCATTTACCCATCTCATTGTTTATCTCTTTCACTAGATCCGCTGCACAGAGACGAGGCTGCCGCATCCCTGACAGTGTTCTCACCACTGAAGTTTTGCAGCAGCAGATTCGTGACTTGTGGTCCACGGGTGCTTCTTATTGTGGTCCCCTTGGAGAGTTCCTTGCCCATTGCATTACTCAGTCTAGTATTTACTGTCGTGATCAGACTGCTAATATTCATCGTCAGTTGAGAGTACGCGAGTCTGACCTCCACATTCCTCTTGGTTCCACACAGCGCTTGCTTGAGGAGTGGCCTCAGGATGCTTATCTCGTTGCTAGACAGACAGAGCTCACACAAGAAATTCGTCGCGTACAGGAGGCTAGGTCTGAGTCCACTCATCATGCATCAGTATCTTATTAGATAGCTAAAGCTGATCGAATGAATAAGGACTTCTTCGCTGCGCATAAAGAGCGCCCTCCTGGCACCACCCTCAGGACTTTATGCGATGCTCAGGGAACACTTCATATGCATCCTGATGTTATTCTTGATATGTCTACAGATTATTTTGAGGCATTGTTCACTGCTGATGTATGCACTACTGAGGTTTTACTTGCCCGTGAGCAGATCTAGCATCACACCCGACATCGTTGTACAGACACTATGGCAGAGATCTTGTTGGCTCCATTCACACTTGCAGAGCTTCATGCTGCTATCGAGAGTCTAGATCCATCTTCGTGTCCAGGCGAGGATGGCCTCACTAGAGCTTTCTTTTTGACCTATTGGGATGTATTGCATATACCACTGCTTCGTGGTTCTTAGGATATCTTTGCATCAGGATATATGCATCCGGATCTTTGTTCAGGTCTTATATCTCTTATTCCGAAAGGGGGTGACACCACTGAGCTCCGCCAGTGGAGACCTATTACCCTACTCCCTTCGGTCTATAAGATATTAGCGTTACTGATCAGCCATCGCTTGTGACCGTTCTTACCAGATATTATTCATACTTCTCAGACAGGCTTTGTCATGGATCGATGCATACTGGATAATATCTTCACTTTTTATGAGGCAGTAGAGTGGGCCAAATCATCTTCTGAACCTCTCGCTTTTTTCATCCTTGACTTCGAGAAAGCATACGATCGTGTTGAGTGGGAGTTTCTCGAAGGATCATTAGCCAGGATGGGTTTCCCTTCGAGATGGATCTCAGGCATTTCCGCTCTCTTCAGGACTGCCAGCAGTGCTATTACTATTGGTGGTCGTGTCAGTCGCAGTTTTGAGCTCTCTCGATCTGTTCGTCAGGGATGTCCTTTAGCAGCATATCTGTATCTGTTTGTAGGAGAGACTATGTCCGACTTTCTTCGTGCTCAGAGTCATGCATTTCGTGGCTTGACCATGCCAGTACCTTCAGCTCCGGACCTTATCGATCAGGAGTTTGCTGATGACACTATGCTGATGTTGCGCTATTTGCTAGCAGCTCCTGATGCCATGCGGGGAGCCCTGGAGGTTTTTTGCATTGCCAGTGGTGCACGCATTAACTGGCATAAATCCTGCGGGTTATTGGTTGGCAGTGATGACATACCTACTTGGGGGGTTCACATGGCTACAGCCAGGTCAGACATGCAGATATCTGGGCTTTCAGGTTGGATTTGACGTTTCCTCACAGCAGCAGTTTGCACCCGTACTACATTCCATTCGCAGGAAGCTATGTCATTGGTCTTCACGTCATCTGTCGTTGGCTGGCCGTGCATTGGTCGCCAACCAGGTCATTCTGGCTACAGTATGGTATACGGCCTCCTGTTGGATGCTACATTTTGGTGTGATAGCTCAGCTCCGCAGACTCGTGCGGAGCTTTTTATGGAGTGGCACAGATGGGACTACTGATACTCGTGCTAGAGTTCGTTGGTCCATGATTATTCGTCCTAGGTCAGCGGGTGGCCTTGGCATTATTGATCCAGAATTACAGAGCCACACACTTCTTACCAAGCTTATTGTTCGGGGTCTTTTTCCCGGCCAAGAACCTTGCAAGATGCTTCTTCAGGCCGCTCTTTCCACAGCGACTCCACGCCTCGGCACTAGAGGTGGCCATACTTGGCAAACAGGGTATTGTTTTCTCTTTACGGATGTCCCCTTGTGCACCAACACTCTCTCACCCTTCATCCGATCGCTCCTTCAGATTTGGGTATCCATGCGACGAGCTATCATACGCTCACCTCCCTCATGCCGTGATGAGATTGAGCGCCAGCCTCTCATTTGGAATGATGCAGTTCTTGATTCTTCGGTTAATCCACCCTGTCAGCTTGGAGAGAGGACTCATATTGATTGGGTTGCTTGGGACACTGGCCCTGTTGCCTCTATGCGGTTGTTTCATGAGACACGTATGCTGGATGCAGATTTTGTGGCAGAACATTATGACATTGGTCGCGGGGTAACAGACAGACTGCTTGAGATTGACTCTGCCATTCCTTCACACTGGGACGCAGTCATGCGAGGCACAGTTCAGATGCCTCCACATTGTGGCTGGGAAGGCCTCTTTGCTCAGAGCACTCTCTTATTAGTTCGTTTAGACACCATGCTGTTCACAGTTGATACTGACTACTCTCCGGGGATGCATGCTAGATTGACATATGCTACTACCTCTCCGCACCTTGTCTACCCCGGCGCTCGATGGGAGGCCATACGAGTAGTTGGCTCCCGCGGGAAGCGTCGTTGTGTTGACCCCCGTTTCACTTCCGCTGATGTTGCACTTTGGAGGCTTTGGGTGTGGGAGGGTCGTGCCCTATCTCAGCTTTATTGGGACCCAGGTGAGTGGCATTGGCCTCACTCTAACCCCACCGGTGCACATGTATCATTCTTTGAGTACACAGTCAGAATTGGAAGATTCGCATTGATGAGACATCACCCAGAGCAGCCCACTCGTATGCGTTTCTGGTTACATTCAGGTCTCTCCCATGCCTATCTACAGCAGTTTTGGTCAGCCATCTGGGATTTACATGTGGCTTGTCGTATTTCCTTTTTCTTGTGGATGATTGCACATGCAGGACTTCCAGTTGGGACTTGGTTAGCTTCTATGGGTCATGATCCGTTATGTACTCTTTGTTCTTTGTGCCTACCTGAGTCACCTGCACACTGTCTTTGGTCATGCTCGTCTTCTCATGTAGTGTGGCTAGCAGTTTGCTTTTTACTTAGCAGAGCTAGTGTTCAGCATGGATTTCTCACTTGGGGATCTGTCTCTTGGTTGATGCCGATGCCCGGACCGCATCTTTTCTACAAGGGCTCAGACACAGATCCAGCTCTTATGCTTACCTCGACTGGTTACCGGCGAGGGACTTTGGCTATGTTACCATAGATTGCTTGGCAGGGGGATCCTCAGACACGTGATGAAATCTTCTTAGTCATCACTAGCATTGCACTATGGAATGTTTGGAGAGCTCGTTGTCTTCACGTTCTCAGTGCGGCTCCACAGCTCCTTCCGGATACCCTCATTGCCTTTTGGCTGGACATCATTCACACCCTCATTTGGCAGTGGGATTCTTCCTCAGGTACATCTAGAGCAGCCGAGGCTCGTCGATTTGACTTCCTTCGGCGTTGGGCCCGATCTGCACTCTTCTTCACACTTACAGGTGGACAGATTACATGGCATTATGCACCTCCTCAGTGGTTTCTCCTCCACTCATCATACAGACCACCATGAGATTGTTCTAGTCGAGTTGTCACTATAGTGGCTCTCAACCTTACATTCTGCTTGTACACCCCACGTGATAGGCTATTTTGGCATCCGCTGGGGATTATATTGTACTCAGTAATATACAGCCCAGATTTTTCCAAAAAGAAAAAAAGAGAGAGAGAGAGAGAGAGAGAGAGAGAGAGAGAGAGAGAGAGAGAGAGAGAGAGAGAGAGATATGAAATGAAATGTTATATTAAATGTCTTCAAAAGGCCAAAATGACCTATGAGACCAAACTGATACAATCCTTGTGGATCTAATCCAATGTCTGGGTACAAAAATAAACTGAAGTGAAAGACTAAAACTAAAAGACTAAAATCGTCAGACTGAAAATCATCATCATCATCATTCATGCCTGAGGATGCCCGGCATCTGGCGTTGTCCAAGAAAGTATTGTATTTGTCGCTGAAGAACTTCGTCAATGTCCGTGTGTAAATAGTCATACTGGGCGTCTCCCATGTTGTACTAGAATAGTCCTGATTCTCTGGTGGAGCCTCCGTCGATGTCGTGGTCGCCCCCGTAGACGTGGAAGTCTAGCTCTCTCGAGCTCAGTGGCTCTGTCCACTAATATACCTTTGATAGAAGTGGGCTCTGAAGTTTGTTGTGAAGCATGCTTATCCAGTTGCTGAGTCCCTGCTCTAAAGAAGTCAGTGATCTCCCTCTGTGAATGTCTCCCACTGCTTGGTCTCCTCAAGAGACTCCCTGTGTCTGTGTAGCTCTAGCAAAAACAACCTGAGGCATCTCTGATCCTGATATCTCATGACTCTAGCCAACGGTCCAAAGCCCTCTTGAATAGACAGTGAAAGCGGCCTCGTATCTCATAGTATACCGAAAAATGACAAATGTGGTGTAACTCTGTCTCTGGCTCTATATGACACAACTGGCATATCGTGGCTTCTGTTGGTACTCTCCTAAATTTGTCAGTCTCAATCTCTAGCTGATGCGATGATGTGCGCATCTGACCAATAGCACATCGTATCCCATAGGATAATTGAGTGTCCATAGAGGCCGGTCTGATCACATATCCATCCTCTGTTAGTTAGAGAAGATGCTCTCTATAGAAACTTCGTGCCCAAGTCTTGTACCGGCTGTATCCATGTGCTTTTTGGTATCTAGTTGATTCAAATCTTGACGTATAAGTCTAGTGATCTTTGTCCGTGTGTGAGAAAGGGAGGTGCATCCAAGGAGTACTGGAATGGAGGCAGTCTGTCCATGCTGAAGCCATGTGACTAAAACCATAATGTCATCTGCCCATACCAACATGCTGTGTCCCCTTGTAGCGCTAGCTGTCGGGATGACTCAAGGGCTAGCCGAGCATATCTGTCTCTGGGAAGGTCCCATAAATTAAGCATGAAGGAAACTGATTTAGTAAGGGCCTCAACTACGAGAGGGGGGGCAGCTACCTCAGTTCGAATAATCTCATGTGGCAGAGGGGCCTTAGCCCGAATCATCCGAGAGATCATAGCGACTAGAGGCCTCTCCATACATCTCCATCCATCAGTGCTACCAGATTTGCCTTGGCGTCCACTGAGGGCCCCCAAATCTGAACCGCATACAACATAGCTAAAGCCACTCGAGTGTCAAAAAGCGACATCTTTGTTCGAGGTTCCTGAAACTGAACCTGCGAACACATTCTCTCCAAACCTCCCAAGGCTGCATAAGCTCTCGTCAATCTAGTCTCTGCTGCTCTCCTCAATGAAAACGCTTGTCACCTGAAGACTACCCCAAGATATGTGTATGCATCGTATACTCCACCATCTCTTGGCCATATAGAAAAGTAGGTGCTGACCTCTTGACCCACTGTGGTGTGGTGTTAAACACCATGACCTTGGTTTTCCTAGGTTAATAGACAATCCACTATTGTGGGTAAATGTGTATAATGCATCGAAAAGACGTTGCATCCCTCCGAGAGTCGGAAATCAACACAATATCATCAGCATATAACAATAGTGGGATCCATGTTCTTGGCAATTGTGCTCCTCTAATCCAGTGTGACAGAGAAACGCGTTTCATGCAGATGAAACCCCGAAACCTATGAAACGTTTTGCCGAAACGCATGAAACGGACATGCATTTTTTATGAAACGTTTAAAATTGGGGATTTTTTTCCAGAAACTTTGTTCAATAGAAGTACTTTGCTAAATGAATCAATGATGCATCAGTTATGATTCATGAAACTAGTGGTTTTGTTTTAACTTTCATCAATACTAAACATCTCTTTAATCGTGCTCGCTTGAAGTCGCTTCTAAGCGGTGAGAACGTCTCTCTCTCTCTCTCTCTCTCTCTCTCTCTCATGGACATTGAAGTCTAGAGTCATATGTGTATACATATTTATCATATTTTATTAATATATAATTTAACGTCGTTTATGAAACTTGTTTCATGTTTTTGACGCTATGAAACGAAACGTTTCAAAACCTTGAAACCCCGAAACGACCGAAACCACGAAATGTTTCATGTCACACTGCTCTAATCCGATCCGAATTTTTTTTTCCACGGCACCTATGGCTTAACACAAGGATCAATCGATTCCCTCTGCATCTGGAGATGCGGGTTGGGATCACAATGAAGATTCCGGCAGAGTATGGCCCGCCTCGGCCTACTCAAGCGGAGCGGTGAGAGATGGAGCGTCGCCAGTTGATCGGCGATGCAACGAAGATGATGCTCAATTTTGCGAAGGACCCAAAATTTGCAAAATATATGAGCGAGACTTCTTTTCACGAAGTGCATGAGCAGTGGCAGAAAACCACTACACCACCCACGAAACCCACTCTCAAGAAATCTTGTGCCCACAAGAAATATGCAGAGAAGGAATTAGAAGAGGTGGTTGATGCACAGATCGCCTAGCTTTTTGACGCGCAAAAGAAAGCCAAGAAGCATGGCAAAAAGCAAAAGAAAAGTACTTGACTTCCCTGGATATTTGGGTGGTCAGTCAACTTTTGATAAGGCAAAGAAACAGAAGAAGCGTGTTCGATTTGAAGGAGTAACCAATTCTTCTTCTTCTTCTTCTTCTGACAATTCTTCTAGCTCTTCAGATTCGAGTGAAGAAGACAGAAAAGGTAAAAACTGAAGCAAGAAACAAAGCTTCGGAAAGGGCAAGAAAAAGGCAAAGAAGGCTAAATCTCGCCTAGAGCGTGACAGTTCTACTGAGGACTCGTCCACAGACAGCTCAGATTCTGATGATGGAAACTTCTATGCGAACAAGAAGAATTTTCACAAAGCCAACCAGTATGACTTTCTCGAAGATAAAAGCAAGAAAGTCCGAGAGTTTAAGGAAGGTGGCCACTCGATCAAGTTCGATACTTTTTCAGGATACTCATATGCTTCGAAGGCTTTGTCTTTTATACAGCAGTTTGACATCGCTTTCGTGCGAGGACGCTATTCAGAGCACTCCAAGATTCGGAGAGCTACCTCTTACCTTAAGGGGAATGCTGGCACGCTTCTTTTAAACAAGACTGCGCCAGTTAAATGGCTGAAATTCAAAAAGCTTTTTATTTCTTCTTGGTTGACGCAAGAATATGAACGAGATATACGAGCTGCTTGGAACCATCTTCGGATGACCAAGAAAGATACAATCAATGCTTATTGTGAAAGATTCTGGAGCTCTTTTCTATCCGCCTCTTCATTCAAGAAGATCACGTTCAGAGAACAGATTGAGTGGTTCACCTTGGGTCTACCTACAGAGATCTGAGATCATTGCTTGGAGCAGAAGTCAGCTTCTATTCAGGAGTTGATGAGTCATACGAAGCGAGGCTTTGCCATTCAATCTGGCAGTCTGACTTACCCCACAGATGAGAACATGACATAGCGAGCCGAATAGACTTCTGGGAATGAAAGTAGAAAGAAAAAGAGCAACCCAGAGAAAAAGGATGCACGACCCAAGCTTACTCCTCAGGAGCGAGCTCGATTCATCAAAGAGGGGAAGTGCTTTGGATGCGGGGAACCGGGACACATCTCCGCGAAGTGCCTTGAAAAGGCACAGAAAGATTAGAATGATAAGGACGACGACAGGCCTGAGAGTTCGAGAGCAGCTGAGGAAAGTGGACGAAAAGGCAAGATGAAAACAGGACGGTTCTAGATTGTGTGGGTACTGATCCCGATACCATGGATGAGAGTGCAGAACTTTGCCGAGCTTGGGGCAAAGTGAAAGATCAAGAGGCCCTGATTTTCTTTGATGGAGGAGTCAAGGCCAACGTCATTTCACCGGAATTGGCAGTGCGGCTCGAGATTACTCCCGATCATATGGGACCACTTGCAGAGGCAGTTCTAGCGGAACCCGGCAGGGACGTAGCCATTACACTTGTCATTGGCAAGCTTCGGTTGCATTGTCAGGGGTATTTGGGGCATGAGGACTTCATGCCTTTGGAGGGTTGTGATGTTCTCTTAGGGATTCCCTGGTACCACAAGAACAATGCCGTGGTCGATTATCGGTGAGAAAAGCGACTTTGACTACAGAAAAGGGCAGAACAATTGTACTTGATATTAAACTGAAGGGCGAATCTGTCCCTATTGTATCCGCTTTGGCCATTTCAAAATTAATGAAATCCAATGTGTTTGTTTACTCGATCTTTATGAAAGAATGAGCGATAAGGATAGGACAAATATGTCTAAACTTGATAAAGAACGCCAAGATTTTCTCCACTCACGTCGATTGCTTCTCAAAAGGCCTACCAAGAGAGTTACCACCTGCTCGTCCTGAAGATCATACCATTGATTTGATACCTGGAAGCACACCACCGAACCGGGCACCTTACCGTGTAAGCCGAGCACAGAATGAAGAGATTATGAACCAAGTGAAAGACCTCTTGGAAAAGGTTCTTTTCCAGCCTAGTACTTCACCGTATTGCTCTCCAGTGTTGTTGGTTTTGAAGAAAGACGAATCTTGGAGGATGTGCATCGATTATAGAGCTCTCAACAAAATCACCATCAAGAACAGATTTCCGATTCCTAGGATCGATGATATACTCGACGCGTTACAGGGATCCTCGTGCTTTAGCAGGATTGACTTGAAGAGTGGATATCATCAGATCTGAATCGCGCCGGGAGTCTACAAGACAGCCTTTCAGACTACTTTTGGGTTATTTGAGTTTTTGGTGATGCCTTTTGGCTTAACCAATGCTCCTACGACATTTAACCGGATGATGGACAGGATTTTTCGAGAGTACAGACTATTTGTTGGCACTTTCTTTGACGACAATTGTTTTCTCCAAGAATGAGGCAGAACACAGAGATCATCTGCTTTAGGTCTTTCAGGCATTGCGAGATCACAAATTAGTGATTGATGCAAAGAAAATTGAATTTTTCCTACCAGATTTTGGGACACATTGTCTTAGCAACTGGAGTGCAAATGGACCCAGCCAAGATAGAGGCTATCCGTGATTGGCCCGATTTGAAGAATGTCCATGAAGTTAGAAGCTTCTTGGTACTGTGTTTGTACTATAGGCAGTTTATACGAAAGTTTGCAGAGGTTGCTTCCCCTTTGCATATCTTAACATAGAAAGGAGTCCCTTTCTCGTGGGGATCCACAGAGGTGACTGCCTTTCGGACCTTGAAAGAGAAATTGACTACGGGTCCACCAGTTTTGACTTTGCCGGACTTGCAGAAGTCATTTGAAGTATATTGTGATGCTTGTGGTCGTAGTCTCGGTGCGGTCTTGATGCAAGAAGGCCATGTCATTGCTTACGAGAGCCGATTGTTCTCTAGGCCGGAGATGACAACAGAGATATATGAGAAAGAGCTTTTGGCGGTTATCCATGCTGTTACTCAGTGGCGGCATCACCTACTCGGAGCGGATTTTACTATCTTTACAGACCATCAGTGTTTTACTTCCTTCATAGAAGCAGCTTTCGGCAAAGCAGATGTGGTGGGCGAACATCTTGTCATTGTTTCACTTCCAGATTGTGCATGTTCAGGGATAGAAGAATGTGGTGGCAGATGCTTTGTCTCGGAAGCCGTGTGTTCTAGCTATTTCCGCGATACATCATAGGAGCTTCGAGGATATGGTCGATCACTATGCCACAGATATAGATTTTGCAGATATTTTCACATGGATACGGGATGGGGAGACAGTAGCTGGATACCTCGTTTGGGAAGGCTACTTGATGAAAAAGACTGTTGTGCGTGACACAGCCGTTGAGGAAAAAGGTTATGACTGAATGCCACTGTCCACCTTTTACGGGTCACCGCGGCATTGGTACCACCATGAAGGGGCTAGAAAGATACTTCTTTTGGCCGAGACTCAAAAAGGATGTGGAAGAGTTTGTGGGTAGTTGCTTAGTATGCAAGAAGGTCAAGTTTGACAGGCATAAGGCACAGGGATTGTTACAGCCTTTACCCATACCCACCCGCCCCTGTGAAAGTATTGCGATGGATTTCATTTTTGATCTCCCGAGAACACAGAGTGGTCACGATGGTATCTGGACTATTATAGATAGATTTAGCATTTTATTCCAGTGAAGAAAACTGTCAAGCCGGATCATTTAGCGAGACTGTTTGTGGCCCAGATCTTCAGATTACATGGCATGCCTGAGACGATTGTCTCTAACAGAGACCCAAATTTACGAGTTTGTTTTGGAGGGCAATTTGGGAGAACATTGGCATGCGGTTGCAGTTCTCGTCATCGTTCCACCCACAGACTGACTTGCAATCCGAGATTGCCAATTCAGTGGTTCTAGATTTATTGAAGTCTTATATCTCAGATCAGAAGACTTAATGGGAAAGATACTTTACCTTTGGTGGAATTTGCCTACAATAACATGATACACTCTTCGACAGGGAAGGCGCCATTTGAGTTTGTTTAAGGTGTTGCGAAGGTTTCACCCTTCCTAAGCATGAAAGTTGCAAGAACATGTCTCACATTCTTCAGCGTGAAAGAAGAGCCATTCTGAAACTTCAATTGAACATCTCCAACACCTAAGATCTCACATGTCTGCCCATTGCCTAGCTGAACATGATCTTTAGTGGTCACATAAGAAGTAAACCACTCCTTGTTTGGAGACACATGAAGTGATGCCCCTGAGTCTATAATCCAGCACTCAGTGCATTTCCATCAGATGCTGTAAGAAGAGCTGAGTCCATTGTATTCTTCAAGAAGTAGATGTCTCCTGACACTAGACTGTCATCCTCTGCAACAGTGTTTGTCACATTTATTTCTTGAATCTTCATTGAGGACTTGTTCTTCTCACCATGGTCTTCAGCTTTCTCTTTGCCTTTTTTTGCTTTCCATTCTCTGCAGTCTCTTTTCATGTGACCCTTCTTGCCACAATGGTAGCATTCTATGTCACTCTTGCCTTTAGCACTGCGGGACTTGCTACGAGACTGATTCTTCTTTCCACCTTTGTACTTTTCTTTGGTCCTTCCCCTGACAACTAAGGCTGTTCCTTTGCCTTTCTCCATTGTCTTTCTATTGGTTTCTTCAGTAAGCAGACTTCCTTCTACACCTGCTATGTTCAAACCATCTGTAGGTGCAGAATTACTCAAAGCTGTGCGAAAAGTGTCCCAACTTTCTGGCAATGTGATCAACAGGAACATAGCTCTAACAGGTTCATCAAACTTGACACCTTGAGCTGACAACTGACTATAGATTGTGTTGAATTCATTCAGATGATTCGACATAGGTGTCCCTTCTTTCATCTTCAAGTCAACAAGCTTCTTAAGCCAGTATACCTGTGAAGCTGCACTCTGCTTCTCATAAAGATCACTCAGCTTTAACCATGCTTGATAAGCCGACATCTCGTCTGCTACATTGAAGTAAACGCTTTCTGCCAAAGTCAGCATAATGGTAGAAAGTGCCAATTCATCCATTTCGCTCCATTCATCTTCGTCCATATCTTCTGGTTTTATCCCCTTGAGCTTTATAGGTTTTATCTGCTTCTTTTGTACCAACACGTGCCAAATCTGCTTCTTCCACAATGGGAAATTGGTTCCATCCAGCTTCTTGATATTGTAAAGAGCAGTGTCCTGTGATCCAGCCATAGCTACGCTTCATAGTAGTTTACTTTCCTGGGAAAAATTCGGCAGAGTTTCCCTTGTAAACTGACCTCTGAACCAATATCAAACTGTCAAATGAACCAAGAAAGCTTCAGATTCTGCAGAAATTTTGGCAGAGTCTCCTTTGTAAAATGGCTCTGGTGTACTAAAAACAGAGCAAAAAACAGCTCAAAAAACCACTGTCTCTCTAACACTGTAAGCTGTGGGTAAACCTGTCCTGCACCTTTACTGTCTCTCACTGTCCTGTAAGCATAGACTGCGACAATGCCTCAACGGCAGTAAAGCAAAGATGCAATCCCAACTGTCTTACTCACAGTCAATACATCCTAGCTGCCTATCTAAGGGTGCTCGAGGGATCGCTCCAAGACTTGTATCACCGAAAGGATCTCAGCATTCGAGAATCCCCCAGCTCAATAAAACCTCACTCGACCCTCAACAAAGGCTGCAGTAAATCTGACAGTACATAGACTTCCCACAAAGTCATACATCCACAAATTTCCCACTGTATGCTGTACCCGCTGCGGCGGTTGTTTGCTGCGTGACTCACAGCCAGCAAACTCTCAACAAACATACATCATCTCTGACAATACATCCCATGTGGAAGTACCTGCAATGTCAGGATGAAATCTGGAATATCAAGCAGCAAACACAAGCTACCTGATGAACTAGTGGATGTCGCCTACAGTGTGTGTGTAGATGCGCCCGTGTCGTATGTGACACGCCTCCAAGAATTGTGAGCCATCCTTCGATGTGTAGACAGCCACAAATCAACACTCTGGGAGTGTCGATATCCTCAGCACCTGCAGTCGTAGGCCGAAAACCCCAAATTTGCAGAGTCGGATCTGCACCCGCTGAGACCACGTAGTCGAAAATGGCCTGCGCAGAACTTTGTCGAAGCCGAACGGTGATCGAGATGACCTCAGAATGAAATTCTGAGCACACCAAGACCTACGGGTTCTCCCACAAGATTTGGGGCCGTGTCTTTGCCTGTCGAATTTCACTCCAATCTGAGTTGGTGACTCTAGCCTCCTGCAGTGCTGCCTCGAGCCTCGATCTGAGCTCTGATACCAGTTGAAGGAGTACGAGCGGAAGTGCGACGCGAGAGAGAGTGCGAGAAGAAGAGCACGACGATATGGTGAACTCGCTCTACTGTAATGTGTAGAGCATAGTGAGTTCTTATTAGGTTTTAACAAAATAATATGTGTACATACCTGGTGGCCCGCCCACTTACCTGGGCGACCACATTGGGCTTCATACCCCAACACTATATGTATCAGAGGTTGTAACTCCTCCCTGAATAAGACTGCCACTCCTCCTGAACCTCGTCCTTTGTGCTCTGATCGAGTCTCTTGTCTGCAAGCTGTCTCCCATCTGTATCCATTTACATGTGGCATGGACTGCCCCGGGGCTTGATGCGTCTCTCAGAGTAGAAAATGATGCCCCTCCCTGTGAAACTATCCTCAAAGGCAAGGCGGAGTTCAACGCCGAGACGTACTGGCCCCAAAGACGAGCGTTCCTTCCGGTATTTCTTTGTTATTGCTCGCCGCAAAGTATAACTCTCGAGGGTCCTCTGCTCTTAGATTCTGCGTCCAGATTCCCTATAGAGTGAGGCCATGGGGTCCTTTTAAACTTAAAAGGGATGCCCAAAAGCACTTCTCTAAAAAGCATTAAACCCCAAAAGCATTTGATCACCAAAAGCTAGCGTGGAAACTGCCAAAAACAGCCAACATAATTTGTGGAAATCCGTACAGCCTGCCACGTGGCAACCTCAACGTAATTCGTGGAAAATCTGTACAATCATGCCATGTCATCATCCGTGCGGACTGCCACGTCAGCATGTCTGCACGTTTTATGGAAATCAGCCTCAGACTTCAAGCTTTGGGATTTTTAGGGTTAGGCCCCTTGGCGGTGCTTAGACATTCTTTAAGTTGGTTGGTTCAGTGTCTCTTGCCCACTCGCCATTTTCTCTTCCAGTTGGGTATGCCACGTCATCACTTTGTGAGTGTCTCTTGCCCACTCGCCATTTTCTCTTCCAGTTGGGTATGCCACGTCATCACTTTGTGAGAACTCTTGCTTTCCTTTGTGCGACTCCGTGCAGGGATGCATCCTGAAAGTGCTTTGTCAGATAGGTGAACAATGCTTCTTCATGTCAACGGTGATCTGGCTGGTCCTGCATGCCATCCCCCCAACGACCATGAATCCTCTCGCCCTTCATATGGCCCTCAGTAACAAATTTGTACTGAAGATTGTACTGCCCTTGCATTAGATGTATGATGCTGGCAACTGTGTAATAATCCATTAACGTGGTCTCCTTATCATGAATGTTGTTGGTGTACAATGAGGTACACCCTCTCAAAAAGAAGTAAGAAACTGGAGCCAAACCTTCAGGTATCATTCTACTTGGTTGGATCCAAATCCTCAACCACCATTACGTCTTGGCAGAACGATTGCGTCTTATGGGTCTACTTATGTGATGGGATATGCATGTTTGCATGAAAAACTCAGTAAAATACTTGAATTTTGAGCCAATGTATGCTGGGAAATTCATAAAGTTGTGCCGTTTTCTTGCTCATAATTGCATTATATTATTGTGCTTCCTCCTGCTTCAAGGAATGCTGTGGCTCGGTAAGTAAATCCTAATCAGCAATTTAAGTGTGCTCTATGAGATTTCTTGATGATTATGTTTTTGCCATCCTCTACTCTTTTATGAGCTACAAGGACTACCTAGTCTCTTAATGCTTTATACAAAACCACTCTTTTCAAGTTAAAAGTACATAGAGCCAAAGGGGCTATCTGTTTTTTGCCGGATCATACAAGAGCTTTGTTCTCTCCTGCAGGATCTGATGATTGCAAGGTTAGAGTTTGGAACTTGGACGGCCATCCAAGCGTACCACGATGGAAAAAAGCAGCACATGCTGTGAGCAGGGGCCCAGATATACTGAGGGGTCACACCGGAAAGATCATGGCACTCGCTGTGTGTAAGGATGATGTAAGATCTTTATAAACTACAGAAATTGCTAGCACTTATTACAATGCCATTCACCATTGGTGACATGAGTTTTGTGGTGATAATGCTTTTGGTATCCACAGATTTTAGTGTCTGGTTCATATGATAAGAGTCTACGGTGGTGGGACCTTAATCTGTGCTTGCCGTTGGATATAATTGAGATGGCACACGATCTCCCTGTCAGAGTATGTAGCCAACCTTTCTTGCGATTGAGCTAGTCAGTTTTGGAGTAAGCAGGCCGTTTTTATAAGCATTCAAAAAGGTTTAACCAATGTAATCTCCCAGCTAATACGAATCAGCACCTGTTAGACTAGCTAGAAAACTAATACATTTTTTTTGTAGGATTTGGAGTATTGTGAGAAGAGAAATGAGCTGGCTTCTTGTGCTGGTGAGCCTAGATTCAAGCTCTGGAATGCACGCAAGAGAAAAAAACTAAAGACGGTGCCTAGTGAGTTGGGAGATATAATCATTGTATGGCTTTCAAACACCTACAGCTGATCGCACTGGCTCATTATTCAATTGCTCCAAAAGGAATTGAAAAGCATTCTTTGTATTGCAGGTGAAGTGGTGTAACTTGGATGGAGGTCACTGGGTAACAGCCTCAGACGATGGAACTATTGCCTTGTGGGACCCCAAAACCTCGAGTCCCGTGCGTTCAATCTGCTATAGGAAAGAACCAGTTACTGCTTTGCTGGTAGATGAAGTGAACATGCTGCTCCTTGCAAGCATGCAATCAGACTATGCGATACGAGCATACCAACTTGACCTTACAGGAGAGCAAGTATGCGTATATACAGGACACACAGAACAAGTTCATTCTCTTGCATATTTGAGCAATAGGAATCAATATCTGTCGGGTTCGTGGGACAATTCCATCAGGATATGGCTTGCTCCTTTGGAGACATCATTGTTGGAGAGAAAAGTTAGGTTTTCTGTAGCAAAAATAGAGAACAAGGAGCTCACCAGGCCGAAGGACGCGGATTTTCTGTCGGATGTGAAGTATGTTAGTAATTATGAAAGGGAGCATCCCCTTCTTGTACCAAAGCAGCTTCAAGACATAGCAGGCAATCTCTCCTCTCATAAACCAATCAGCGATGCTTTCCTCCAGAGTGCAGCCCCTCCACCTTCCTCACGTCCTAACAAGGGAGAATTGGTGAAGCAACCAGCTCTTGTTTTCAAACTTGCAGACCTTGAGAAGTCCCTGAATGATCAAATTGTGTGAAACGGGTGGACTGAGAAGGTTTGAAAATAGGGGGTTTGCATCTCTCTCTCTCATTCTTGGTAGCTTCAGTCTGCTCCCTCTCTTTGACAAATATTAAGCAAGCAAAAAGATCTTGAATTATTAAAATCTCAGGGGAATTCCCAAAATATTCCTCAAATTTCAAAATTCCCAAAATACGCTTGTATTTTCACCAACAAGCTCACAGATGAAGCATACTCTTACTCTTCTCTAAAGGTTTTAGACGTTGGTAAAACGAGAAGGGCCACCTTGATAGCTATGTCTCCCAATAGAGTTCAAGATACAAATTCAATACCACGGACAATATCAAAAGAACTACCACAACACCATGACTCAAAGGCAAGTGAACCCTTGTGAATTTACAAGCACATGTACACATGGAAGACACCTATGGAAACTAGGAAGCACTTGCTTTGACATGGAATTAATGCACAAGTCAACCAATGCATTTGAGAAGAAGAGCACTCCAAAAATCCTCCCCTTGTGTATTTTGTTGCACTTAAAACTCACGCACATTCCTCCCCTCAAAAAAAAAAAGAAAGGGTGAGGCACATACAGACACACAATGGCTCCTACACACAAAGAGGGTGAGTCACAAAAGAGTGCTTCACATGCACATGTTTTTTTTTTCTTGAGTGGATTGGAGGATATTCTCCCCTGTTCATGTTTTCAAATTGTCATTTTTTCTTGCCATTGTTGATAATGCCACCATATACGTATTGCTATTTGTTATTTGTGCTAGGTTCAATGCTTGCTTGTTTTTGTTTGATTCTAATTTTTGGTTGTTGTTGTTGTCTTGTTATATGTTGCTTGATGTCGTGTTTGTTTGGGTTAGTAGTGTAGTGCATGGAGTTGATGCATTGATAGGCATGACATACATATCACAATAATCTCTCTCACACACACATTTACAGCCCATGAGGAGGGTCTTGCCATCTTATAAATATAAGATGGTAGTGTCTAATCCTCTCACAATGGTCACACACATAATACCATCAAAATACAAGAAGATATGATCATATATCTCTTAGGTTTGTGATGCACGTTGGAAAGGGGGAAGGGGATACACACCCAGAACTCAAACAATCTGCCTCTCTACATCTCAGTGTAAACACAATCCCCTTGTCTACTGTGATTTAGCTTCAAAATCCGATTTCCTACTAGCAAACCCCCGTCTGCATGCCTCAACTCAACCACATTGTATCAATTCACAGTTTAGCCCACTTGCTTCGCACGAAACAATCCACAGCTTCCTACACACAAAGATCCTCTTTCTCTCTCTTTGCCACAAGATGCCACCGGTTCGATGGGGGCACACTTGCCTACCCACACACCCGACACCATGGGAAAACATACAAGAGCAGTAGAACAGAGGGGGGAAAGGGAGAGATGACACCAAAATGTGGGCAATCCCTGTTTTCCTTTGCTCAAAACAGCTAAGTACAATGGCCTCATCGTCGGTACAACCTTGACGGGCACGAAAAATTGATCACAACAACCCTCGTTGGCACCGTCTCTCGGATGGAACTTTCTTCCTCTTGCCTTCGTTGCATGCACGAGCTCCCTCTTCTCTCGAGCATGCACACACGAGCTCCCTCTTCTCTCGAGCTCTCACCGTCCAAAAGCACCCCAGGAAAGCCTCGCTTCACTCCTGACAGAGTTGTAGAAGAAGATCAAGAAGCTCCCCTTTCATTCCAAAAAAAAAGGAAGCCCTCTTCTTGTTACTCCCAAGGGGCAACGACGGTTCATTCCAAAAAAAAGGAAGCCCTCCTCTTTTTTACTCCCAAGTGGCAACGACGGCGCCGTCGTTGCTCCCTTTCTTCTCCTTCCTTTTTTTTTTCAAGCTTCTGCTTAATGCATTCCACCTGCACCAACCTTGATGCAATAAACGATTGCCCAAGCATCGACCTAACAAAGCAAACTCTTGCTCAAGTTGACGAGAAACTCAAGGTAAACCTTGCCTTGACCTAAGTAATTATTTATGCTTTTGATGATAATTAAATAACCATGCTAATAAATTGTCTTGCAAAGCATGTTCCATAATTTGCTATGCAAATTAGAGTTTCTCAATGTAGTTGGTATGCTTGCAGGGATAGTTTAATATGACACTACCTGAACCATCTGGGTTCCTTGTTTCTACAAGTAATCCGCATACAACACTCAAAGCATGGTCGTGTAAAGCTCATCAAGTGTAAGCATTGAAATTTGAGGTAATGTTGAGGTGATGTGAAAATAGAATTATATTTATTTACTGCAACTGACAAGTGGCAAAAGCTTGCTCGATGTATAGTCTATGCGAGAGGATATCACATTTATGTACATTTTATTATTCAAGTGCTCTTTATGAGATATGATCATTATTATCTTTGGACAAAAAAATTGTATCCATTTTGAGCATTCAAGAAATATATAAATAAATACGTGTAAGAAGAAAATAATCACTTTTGTACGGGGGGAGATTGCACCCAGTGCCTATGTCATACCTCTCTTCTCTCACCTCTCCTTTCTTGTCGTGTCGGTGTAGCACTCCGCTTTAGGAGGTGCATCAACACGTGCTCTCTCTCTCTCTCTCTCTCTCTCTCTCTCTCTCTCTCTCAACGGATATAACTTGATTATGTGCAAAGGACGGCTCATCGGGTATGCAAACCTGTTGTAATTTATTCATGATAGTATGTAGTTTTGGTGTATATTGCAAGCCCTCTACACTCCTATCTGTTGTAGTGATATCAAAGCAAGGTAAAAAAGGCTTCTGTCAGTGCTAGAAACAAAATGCTCTTTTCTAAGAACAAAACCCAAATTGTCATGTCCAAGTGTGAGGATAAGGGTCCTATAGAGCATGGATCAAGGATGGTGGCACGGGGGCCACTATTAGTATAACAGGGGATTGGACAGAGGAGTGGTAGTTTTCCTACCCTTCCTCTTGCTGGGTCATTGTAGAGGGGGGGCGAAGACTATGGCTTTTTTCACAAGCATGTAATCCTCTCTCTCTCTCTCATTTCGACTTAGAGGTCATGGGCAAATGCCCTTACACACACACACACACACACACACACACACACACACACACACACACACACACACACACACACACACACACACACACATGCACACAAGAGACCAACTCAACCTGCACAAAATGGCAGCTATTGAGATTTATGGGGTCACCTTAGCATGAGAGGAAAAAGTCACTTCTTCCTACTCTCCATGCTTGCAAGCACCCTACGAGTCGATGCACCTCTTCTCTCTTTTCTTCACTTGATATTGTCGGACGCCATGGCTAGGAGCTTACCAATCCACACTTAATTTAAAAGGGTGTCCTAGGGCATAATAAGGGTGATGGGTTAGTGGTTGCAAAAGCGTACTCCCTAACCACCAATGATTAGTGTTATGCTATGGAGGGTGAAGCCTTAGCTTACCAATGGTGTTAGGGTTAGGGTTAAAAAGATGGTGATTAGGTTAGGTTATTGCAAAGTCAAGAGAATGGAGAGAGAGAGAGAGAGAGTATAGCAAAGTGCAATTGATTGATTAGAAAGTAGCCTCTATATACGCTTGGTGCTTTACAATCATTGGCTATATGGGTTTCATCCTCTTGCTATTGGATCATGTCATTATCCATCCTGTCCTAGGTGGCTAGAGGGCTTTACCACATGGTGCCACAAGTTAGGATTATCCTTACAAAGGGGCCACTCTCACTAAGGAAATTTAATTTAGCAAGGTATAATTAATAAGGGTTTCAAAGCTTCACTCAACACAAAGTTTTGAAGGTGAAAGTTTGCAGTTTTCTTTAAGAAAATTCAACATATGCAAATTTGTGCGATCAACATGATCACCTATAGAATAAAGTTGTTTAGATTACTAGTTGTGTGCACATGCCTATGCAGTGAGTGCCCAAACCAACTTCCCCCAATATCAAATTATGTTCCAACGTGCATGTATTTTAAGTTTTCCCTGGAGGCATCAAATCCCAATAAGCTACAAAAGAGCGCCAAAACTTCAAACAAAGTTCTCCCATTTTATGTAATTAAAGACTTGTATGTTTACTCTCAAAGCATGGATTTGAGGTAATTCTTTTCAATTTTATAGCACACTATGGCTTCAAATATTCTAGACACTCATCACTTTTGACTTTAAACGTGACTCACCTACTACTGACTGTGCAAATTTGATGCTTAATGTTTGCATGGTGGACACAGACAATGATTCGGCCTATAATATAGATCATGACCTAGTTGTAAGTGAGGGCTTTAAAGCATTAGAAGCACGCTCAAATTAACTAGAACACCATATTTATTCATTAAAGAAGAATGTTATACGGTTATTAGAGCTCATAGTTAATTTTTTAGCTCAACAAGCTACAATAAGAGCACAACCAACAACTAAGAGTAGTACACAACCAAGGGGTGGTCCAATACTTACTCCAATCGGGTAACCCTCCCAAGGGGATGGAACTTCCATTGATGTTGATTTGTTGCCAGCTTTAGACCCAAGCATGAAACCACCAGACTGTTGTGCTGAAGACAAGGATCATAACAAAGATACAATGGATACTTTCCTTGATAAATGGGGAGATATCCATCGATTACATCATACTTCATATGCATTTAGGGCAATGGATACCAGTCTCACACATGAAGACAAGGCCTACAAGTGGTGGATGACGTACATGCCACATAACCGCCATAAAACATGGGCTATTTAAAAAAAAACATTCCCAAAAGAGTTCTTGCCAACCAATAAGAAGGATCATAATTGGTCAAATTGGGATTTTTTTCATTGTGCAAGAATTGCACATTGAACGAATACATTTCTCATTATCACAATCTTTCAAAATTGGACGGGTTGGATGAGTTCCTACAAGTTCATGGTTTTATTAGAGGTCTTTATCCAAAGTTTAAGAAGGAAGCCAAGACATAAGATCCCAAAAATGAGAAGCCATGCATACCATCATTGCATAAAGCATAGTGCACCATGCATAGTAACAATGATAACACATGTGTTGATACCAATATAAGTGATCAGTTTAAGCGATCCAAGGGACCTCGAGGAACTCTCTCTTAAAAATATTTTGAGAGAGTCTGCTATTTTATGAAATTAAACCTATGTTTCGAGTATCATCAAGCATGCATACCATTTGCAAATTTACCCAAAACTACCGCTCAAAACTAGTTCAGGCAATATGCGTTTTTGGTTATGCCCGTTAACTTGACCAATGCCCTAGGTTCTTTTATGACTGGTATGGATACTATTTTAAAACCATACTTGTTGAAATTAGGGTTGCAAGAAAACACATACAGATTGGAGAAGATGAAGGAAGCTCAAGGCACATAACAGAGAGTGTATTGCTGCTTAGTGTGCAATAGAAAGATGAGATAATCCTAGAGTGATGGGCGTATATACAATGCACGGGGGGGGGGGGGGGGGGGGGGGGGGGAACCTCATAGTGAGGGAAAAACTGCCCCTATTAAGTGTGTTCACACACATCACGACCACATGTATATGGTAACAAATCCCCCCTGGGAGTGATGTTGTGAACCATGCTCTAAGGACATGATCAGTTCACCAAGGGGAGTAAGCCCAAAGCTTTGTGAAAAGCTTCAAACTTTTCACGAGACAATGCCGCACCTCAATGTGCTTTGTACGAGCATGAAAAATTGGGTTCCTCGCAACTACCAATGCGCTCTGACTATCATTGTAGATAGTGTTGGCAGTGTCCTGTCCAACACCCAAATCAACCATAAGGCATCTGAGCCATACACACTCAACCGTAGCTCTGAAGATTGCCTTGTACTTAGCCTCACAATAGGAAGTGGCCACAATAGGTTGCTTTTTGCTCAACCATATAGGCATGAACAATTGTCGAGCATGAAAAAAAACCACGTGTGGACACTCGCATGTCAAAACAACCAGCCCAATCTGAGCCGAAAAGCATAAAAGATTCCATCCTTTGGGGCCAACTATCATGGCCAAGTGGCCTAGTGATCTTGCATGGGTGCTTGCATGACTAGAGGTTGAAAGGAAAACCTTTATACTGGATCTAAATGGCATGTTGGTAAATGTTTTTAAAACGTGATTCAATTGAGATACCCCTATATGGCATTGCCAAGTACACCCTCCCTAATAGGCAACTTGTGTATTGTTGGCGGGCATGGGGGTGCACCTTGTAGGTATGTAGGTGTATTACATGCACTTGGTAGAAGAGTATATTATAGTTCATATCAGTTACACACACTTATAAAAGGGGAATTTTAATTCATTCTTAAAAATATTACAGTTTTATGTAGTAAGAGGGGTGGTTTTATTCCGATTAAATCTGGCGGCAATGATCCCCGGGCTATGCATGAAACTGCTGATGTGTGAGACTGCAAACTGAATATCTGGCCTCGTGTTGCATACATAAATAAGGCAGCCAATGATAGTTTGGTAAGGAGTGACATCGGAAGGACCACCAGCATCATGAAGAATCAATTTCAAACTTGTTTTCATGGGAGTGGCAATAGGTCTGCAATCCTCAAGTCCAAACTTACATAGCAATGTCTCTATGTAACTTGTATGACACGAGGAAATAGCACCATCACACTGCTTAAACTGTATAGCCAAGTAATGATGCAACAGTCCCAAATCTTTCATCTTGAAAGTAGCATTCAAATCATCCTTAATTCAGCAATAGTCTCTCACTTGGTCCAGTGATCAACAAATCATCCACATAGAGAACCACAATGAGAAGTGAATCACCCTCATGCTTTTTCATACAATGTGCTTTCTGTTGGACTGTTACAAGAGCCTCGTTTGACTAAATGAGTGTCATCCTTCTCATACCAAGCACGAGGAGATTGCTTCAACCCATACAAACCTTTCTTACATTTGCACACTTTATCTTCCTGCCCTTTAATATCAAAATCACAAATTGTGTTACATAAACTTCCTCAAATATGTCACCATTTGAGAAAGCAGTAACAATGTCTGAGTGATGTATATCCTAACCAAAATGAGCTACCAATGCACATAAAAAATGCACAATAGTCATATGACAAGTGGGAACAAAAATCTCTTCATAATCTATGCCTTTTTGTTGTGCATAAATCTTTGCAACAAGTCAAGCCTTATAGCGATCAATCTCACCATCCGGCTTGCGTTTCAACTTGTAAACCCACTTTGTACCAATGGCCTTTTTGCCAGGATGCAAATCACATGAAGTCCATGTGTCATTTACTATAAGTGCATCATACTCTGATTGCAATGCAGCCATCCAATTTTTTGAATTTTTTGCTTCATCAAAAGAGAGAGATTCCTTAACATCACATAAGCTAGACACAGCCAAAGCATAACAATCTGATGCATGGTGAGAACCTGAACGAGTACGACTAGACAAAGGTGCATCCAATTTATTGTTATGCAAAGTATGCAGCAGCCATTTTGGAAAACCTCTAGCCTGCACATTCTCAGCCCTTTCCTCATCAAGTACATCATGTACATCTGCATCAGTAATAAGGTAATCTATAACATTTTTAGAAACCCCCATAGGTTGTACATTTGCCTCATTTGAATTTACATTCAAACTTCCACCATTAAAAAGATGCAACAAAGGGTCATAAATGTCCCGTGAGCTTACATTATTGTCTCTAGTACATGACAGCAAGGGCTGAAAAAAATCTTCCACAAACATAACATCTAGTGAGACCAAGATACGCTTTGTTTACGAATGATAAAACCTATAACCTTTGCTTTTAGCACTATAACCAGAAAAAATACATTTGACAGCCTTATCATCTATTTTTTGCTCTACGTTCTTGGCACCAAAGCATATGCAAAACAACCAAAAACACGCATGTATTCAATAGAAGGCTTTCTATCATGCCATGCTTCATATGGAGTCATAGATTGCAAAGCTTTCATAGGACACCTGTTAAGTACATAAGTGACACACATGATGGCCTTAAGCCAAAACAAATGCGGCAAAGCTTGACTTTTGACTATACATAGTGCAATTTTTGTAAGTGATCTGTTTTTCCTTTCAGCAACACCATTTTTGTGAGACGTATAAGGCACTGTATATTGATGTTTTATCCCATGACTAGCCAAAAATGCATTAAATTCATGAGACATATACTGTCCCCCTCGATCTGGACGGAGGGTGCCCATAGTACATTTCGAGACGTTTTCGGCCATAACCAAACATTGTTCGAAGCACATAAACACTTTGGACTTCGCCTTAAGCGGATACACCCACGCATGCCACTTGGCGTAATCATCAATGAAAGTCTCAAAGTAAAGGTAGTTGCCCAAGGACAGAGTTTGCATGGGCCCACAATCCACAAACATCACTATGCACAAGTTGAAACCTACATGTGTCCCTAATTGATCCATGCTTTGGAAACTTTGAAAGCTACATCTCACCCAAAATACAACCTTCACGAATATGTTTGACGGGTGCTTTATGACAGTAAAGAAGCAACCATATGAGATTTTTGCAAATGCAGCAAACTGGCAAAATTCAGATGCCCAAAATGTGCATGCCAATGTTTTGCATCTGAAATGGCCTTAGAATCCACAAATGTATTTGAAAATTTTGCTCACACTTATCATACAAAGTGAGATTATACAGCCCACGGCATAAAATGCCAGATGCAACAATTTCATCACGAAAACTTAGATCATGTACTGTACATTTTTCATCCACAAATTTGACTACAAGACCAAGTCTATCAAATGCAGATACAGACAAAAGATTCTTCTTGATCCCATGTACATACAATGCATTAACAAGTGTGAAAGAACTTCCATTTGCAACAGTAAGCACAATCTTTTCAACTCTCTTAACCGGATAAGAGGCATTGTTGGCACAAGCGTCTGAATTTCCATGAGGGACATCCTCGAGAGAGGTAAGTAAACAAGTCATGATGTGAGGTAATGTGCTTTGTAGCACCACTGTCAAAATAACACACATGTGAATCTGCAACAACTCACATGCATGCATCATGGACATCAGGATCATAAGTACACTCTGTACTAAAAGCTCACTCTGCATCTACATCAGCATCATAATTTCCTTTCATAGAAGACTCTAAATTAGCTGCACTTGTAGTGGACCCTATAGTTGATCCAACCTCTTTCTTCTTACCCTCTTTTGCCTTCAATTTTGGACACTACTTGATCAAGTTATCAGTGGCTTTACAATAATGGCAACACATCTTTTTTTTAACCCTTATCACCAGAATTCCTGTACAAATTGTTGCCAGCAAAAGCGTTAGGAACATGTGATTTACCACTCGCAGAAGAACCATGAGAAGTGGCTACATTGCTACCACCACCTTTTCTTTGAGCAGCAATAAAGGCGTGTTCAACTGCACGCTGCCTAATCCCGTTTTTTCTGGAAAGTGATTCTTGCAACAACAATGTGCATAATGCATAAAACTTGACAACTTATGGATTTCCTTGGGCCATAAGTCTCCAAGTACTAGCAAAAGTTTGGTACGAATCTAGCAAAGCATCAAGAACAATCTGCACAAGGGAACTGTCAGAAATGACTTCACTTGCAGAAATTAGTTGCTTGTTTATATAATTGACACCATCAAGGAAAGTGTCCATTTGATCTTCCTCATGCATAATCTTCTACTCCAGCTCTTTACACAACAATGCAATTTTAGCCTCATTGCGACTTGCATAAAGACCTGCTAGAATATCCCAAGCCTGTTTTGCATATTTGCTGAACGTATGTGAGGAGGAATAGTGTGATTCACAGACAATGCAATCACTGCATGAGCCTGCACATCTTTTACATCCCAATGAGTTTGCTCAGCCATAGGCAAAACAGCTCTGGCAGCAGCAATCGTGCCACCAAAACCTGCAACATCCTCAACATCGCCTACATCCTCACAACCAAGATGTAGATCAATGCCCTGCACAATGTTCCAAACACCCTTTAACACTAGAACAGAATCATATAATCCCACATAGGGTAGTCATCCTCATCCAATCTATCCTCAACAGTAAACATCTTGAACACATTTGTGTTGTTGTCAGCCATGGTAAATGTTGCACATGATGTGAAAACTGTCTGAAAAGAGGAGAAACAAAGTGTGAACAACACGTGCTATATAGAACAATCCATAGAATACTGTAAGGGATCTGTTATTCAAAAACACAACATTGACATAAATTTTACACAAAATGACGAGATAGTCTGCACAATACTACTTGTAGTGGAAACGGAGGCCAAAATGAACCCAAATCAAAAATCTGAGTAGACCAAGCTCTATGAGCCTTTGCATAATATTTTTCGACTTGTGGACGCTCACCAAAAGCTCACAGAAATCGAAGAAAGCAAGCAACCATGTGCTGGGGCTATTGGTGACTAAGCCCGAGAGGACGCAACTTGCTTTGATATAAATTGTTGGAATTAGGGTTTTAAGAAAACACACACATCTTGGAGAAGACGAAAGAAGCTCAAGGCACACAACAGAGAGTGTATTGCTTGGTATGTAATGGAAATATGAGCTAGCCCTAGAGTGATGGGCGTATATACAATGCACGGGGGGGAAAACCTCCTAGTGAAGGGAAAAATGCCCCGGTGGTTCTAAGTGTGTTCACATGCATCACTACCACATGTATATGGTAATAATACTTGGGAAAGTTTGTTATTGTTTTAATTGATGAAATCCTTGTTTATAGTGCTACCAAAGAGGAGCATTTAAAACATCTCGTTGGACTTACTTTGTCAACACAAGCTTTATGCGAAGGAGAGTAAGTGTGATTTTCTTAGTACAAAAGTGCATTACGTTGGTCATATTATTTTAGGAAATGATATAATAGTGGATACTTCCAAAGAGGATGCTATTTTGGCGATAGATTTGGAAGAACTCCAAATTCCTCTAGAATTGACAATTTTTAATCGTATGTTTGTCAAGGATGTGCAAAATTTGGTGATTCTATAACAAACCAATTGAAAAGGAAAACGAAAGAATTTCTCTTCGGGTTAAGGTCAACATTAGAGTTTTTGCAAGCTCAAGGGAGTTTAGCATTAAGCACATATCCGTGTTGTAGTCATTCCCTAATAATATTTGTTCTAAAAACAAATACTAGTTCTAAAGTTATTGGTACATTTGTACTCCAAGAGGGTAGACCAATGGCTTTCAAAAGTAAGAAACTTGATAGAGCACAATAAACTTGCTTTCTCTACAAAAAAAAACTATATGCCTTAGTGTATGCTTTGAAAAAGTGGAGATACTATTTGTATGGAACTCAATTTGAGATTGTCTTTAGGTTTGCAAGTCAAAGAGATTTGAAGGATTGGATCACCATATGGGCTAAGATTCTTCATGATTATGATGTTCAGCTTTGATATTGCAAAATGCTCTTAACCGAATGATCTTGGTATGACGTTGTAGCATATGATATAACTCTCTTTTGATCATGGAGATACAAAGTGAGTTTTTAGCATCTCTAAAGAGGAATGTGAGGATGACAAGGCATACTCCAAGGTGTGGAGCCATGTTAAATTGAGGAATCCTTTTCACTCTAATGTTGATAGCTACATAAGGGAAGGGTATGTGTACCGACAGATGTAGTCATTTAGTGCCAATTTTTTATATGGATGTCATAGTAGTCAAAGTGCATCCAAGCATTAGAAATCCTTATTCATTCATAAGATGACAATTTTACTAGCTACGTTTACATAGATACGTTCAAGACTATGTCTTGCATTGTCAAAAATGTCAACTTAACACAAAGAACCTCAAATAAGGTCACTCTTGGATCCCCTAGAAATTCCATGTTTTCAATATACTTATTTTGGAGAGTCTTAGGCATTTAGACTCTGATCTGGTATTTCACACATTTAAATATTTGCTTGATTCTTGCAAACAATTGAGATAGTGTAACTATCCAATGAACACTCTTCATGTAATTAGAAGACCAATTCAACTACTATTTTTGGAGTTCAAGTAAAAGGCAAGTTACTTTTTCTACTTTAGAAGCAATCCCAAAAATGAAAGCACTCTCAAAAGTGCATATTGCATGCACAACTTCGTTGGGAGAATAAAGCTTCGAAGACTCCATGAGAAAGGAGAGCAATCGAGGAGCATCTTGAGCATGAGACTTTAGGCAACATGGAGTCTTACCCCAACAGAGCCTTCAAAAATGATTCAAAAGCTATAATTTTGGCTCTTTGATTACTTTCGATTCCTATCAATCTTCATCCATACTCTCTGAACTTCTCTAAATTACTTATTTATCCACTCATAATATTTATTACTGTTGAGAATATGAATTAATTCATCATTATAAAAAGAGGTATTGAGCCCCGATGTTAAGGTTTCCTTTTCACTCCTTAAAGAAAGGGAAGTTTTCTTCTAAAATTCCTTTTTCTTCAAGGAGGAAGCTTCACAAGTGAACAAAATCCTTGTTAACTGAGTCAACATCAGTTAACAGAAGTTGCTAAAGACCGAAGACGTACGGATACACATCGAGGATGAGTGCAAAGAAGTAGTAAAGGTTGGAATTACACATTTTCCACGTTTTCCCAAAATGGTCACGTATTGTAAATTCAAGCCATTGTAATATTTTAATGTGTTACAAGCTCAATGGGAGTTCCAAGTTGTAAATAATAGGTCACTTACTGTGCCTAGGTTGTAGATTCAGTAAGTGGTGAGCCCTAAAGGGCTTGGGCGCTCGGACATTGCATAATTTTACCCTAGGTAAATAAGGCAGTGTGTATATGAAATTATGGTTCTCAAGCTCATTTGTTGAGAGCACTCTTTTGTGAGAGCTCTTGAGGTGTGTGGCTATGGAGTCCTTGAGATTCTCCTTGCCCATGAGACTTGATTAACACTAATCAATGATTCATTCTCTCTCACTATACCTCTCTCATTCTTCTTATGATTGCCTATGATGCTTAGATTAGCTAGATCTTAACTAATTAGTGGTTAATCTCTCTCTAATCTTGTGTGATTTCCCTCTCTTGCTTGTGTGTGCATGTAGGTTTGATTGGACTGTGGTGCTCGATAGATCTATGTATGTGCTTGCCATTAGTGTGTTGCATGATAGGATTAGTCTTGTGTGCGTCTTGCAATTGTAGTGTGTGTGATTGGGTTGATTAGAGGTGAAGAGAAGTGGATATGGAGATTGCCCTTCATTACGTCTTAGCTCCTCCATAGGCCGAGAAGCTTACCTTGTAGAGTTAACCATTTGTGTTGCCATGATTAGCTCACTAACCGTGTGAGTGTTTCCATGCCCTAGCCGGGTAGCTCATCCCTCCGGATTGATAATTATTGGTCATTGGAGCTTGCAACGATGGGACCCTTAACATTTGGTGTTGTTGCCGGGGACGATGGCCTACGCTAGTGGTAATTGTGGCATAAACGAATGCGTTCCCTCACTAATTTCACTTGTGTGTTTATGTTTTTGTGGATTTTGAATGTGTGTGCATGAAGCATTGTGTTCATAATTCCCTAATGTGTTACCATATCTTGCCAATTGTGTGTTTACACACTCTAATTTCACACCAACCCCTTGCTAATTTGACTAATTTTTGCTAACTTACTAATTTGCTATGAAAGATTGGAGCATTCGACCATTCAATTGATCTTTAACGGAAAGGTAATTAAGGTGGTATTCTCAACCTCCCTAAAATCTAGAGATGTGTAGAATTGTGTAGAAATCCCACCATGATGCAATGTTAATGCTATGCTATGTTGATGCTATAGATTGAAAATTTTGGGATTTTTCGTTTTCACGCGGTCGTAATGCCGAAATTTTTAAGATTTGGTGGTGTATGATTTAACAAGTTTCAATTGTTAATTGGTGAATGTGTGTTGCTAATTGGATGCCTAATTGAGTTAATTGCATGCGTGGATGGTCAATTTCAAGTATGTGTGCACTAAAATCAAGTGTGTGTGCATTTTAATTGAGTGTGTGTATGCTAATTTTAGGTGTGTGTGCACTATTTTGCCCATGTTTGAGCACCGAGAAATCAATGTGTGCATTATGATTTTTCAATTGTGATGATTGATTTGTGTTTTCTCATGCCCAACTAATGATTTGTGAAGTCACATTGCAAGTCCGACAAGTTTAACCCTTTTGTATGCGCACCTAAAGATTGGTAAAAACTGCCAATTTTTTAGTGTGTGTGCGCACACCTAAAAAAGTGTTTAATTTGCATGGTTAATTCAATGTTTTGATTGCATAAAGGATGTGTGTAATGAATTAAATGCTGCATTTTTGTGCTCAAAACTGGGATTTACACACTCTAATTGCGTCAATTTTTGACTTAATTTTGTCGGTAATTTTGACGGTTTAATTGCCTAGTTTGATTTTATTGATAAAATTGTTGGCAATTGAATTGATGTGATTTTGGCAATTTTATTTGGCTGCACTATTTCCCAATGTGTGGAGAATTTGTAGAATTTTTTTGAGTATTTTTCGGATATTTTTTGTAGACTTTTGGCAGTTTTTTGCTAATTTTTGCATTAATTTTTGGATAATTGCATGAAAATTTGATTTTGCGATCTTTACTAGCTATTTTGTGTGTGCGTATTTATGGAATCATTTTGTTCACATTCGTGCCCTCCGTGGTCGAGTTTTGAGCGTTTTGCTATTTTCGGAGACCGGGTTGATGATTGCTATTTTCGGTGTGCTTTTGCGTGTCGGAAATGCTCTGTTGTGAATGACGATGATTTTCTAAGATTCCTAGAATTTTTTGGAAAATTTTTGGAGTTTCGGCTAATTTTTGGCATTTCTTGGAAATTTGAAAATAAAGAAATAAATAATAAATAAAAGAAAGCGGGTTTCGAGCTTCGGTACCGTGCCTTGCGGCGCATAAAATACTTCTTTTCTTCTTCTTCCCTCTACGCGTGAACCCACCTTTCCCTCTCACTCTCTCTCTCTCTCTCATAAAACCAGTGTATTTTAACCGGCTGACATCATAAAATCTCGGTTAGATTTTGAGCTTGCCTTGAAGAAAACCGGGCAAATTTACACAAGTTTTTGTGTAAATATCGGCAAAAGCTTCAAATTTTTCCTTAAAAAACTGGTAAAATTTCAAGTTGCCCTTATTTTCTTCTGTTAGAAAAAATGTTTTTTTCTAGCCCTAACTCCCTCTACTGCTCTCTCCCCTGCGTGAACCCCTCTCTACACACACACTCCTATTCTCTCTCTCTTTGTCTTATTCTCTCTCTCTCTCTCTCTCTCTCTTTGTCTTACTCACAGGGGTAGTCTTTTGCGAGGGAAGCTTTGCCTGCCATCGATTCGATTTTTCAACATTGACTGGCTCTGCTGGCCTCAAAAGCCTCGAGCTCTAACATTAACCAGAGTCACACCACAAGAAGCCACAATTACATGAGCATGGCTACTAGGGCTTCGTCCCGCAACAAACTTACCTTTGCCGGGGTTGTGGCAACGCCCCCAAAGCTAGACATCACTATCCGCCTCCAAAATGAAGTTGAAAGGATCCGCAAGGAGAACGACGAGCTGAAACAAAGAATTATTGCCATTGAGCTTCGGCTCACCACAATGGAGAAAGACAAGAAAGAAGAGATCGAGCAGATGGAAGCCAAGCTCAAGAAAACGAAGGTAGATGTAGAAACCACCCTCACAAAGGCTGTCAAGAATCACGTGCAAGAGGTCATCTCTAACAAAGTTGAAGTCCGTGTGGCTTCTACGCTACGCGAACGACAAAGGCAAGATGAAATCGCCCTCAATGTCCGCATCGGCGGGCTTCCAAGCGGCTGGAAAGGGGAGGGGGACATCGAATTTGGTAAGGCACTTCCTCTAATTCAAGCGGCACTCCCCATGATACAATAGGATGAAGAGGCAATCACCGTAGTTACACACGAGTATCGAACCAACCATGCCATCCTCACTCTCAAGACTAAATCGGATCGAATCAAACTCCTTCAACAATCAAGGCTTCTCCAAGACACTAAATTTTGGTTTGCGGAAGATCTTACACCCGCTCAACTCAAACAAAAAAAAGTAGAACTTCAAAAGGTACGCGAAGCACGTGCAGCAGGAAAATGGGCAGTGTACCGAGGAGGTAAAGCCATCATCCAGGAGTTTCGAACTCCTAAACCAGCCTCCCTCCCACTTGCTCCCTCTAAGGTTTTTTCTTGTTCTCTTTTCTTGTTTATCCCCCGTTGGACCCTCAGTCCTTAACTAAGATGTATATGACAACCCTATCCATTGTACTGTTTTGTTTTTTTTTGGTCCCATAGGTCATATATGACCTCCGTGGATGATAATATAATTAATCTATCTCTCTCTCTCTCTCTCTCTCTCTCTCTCTCTCTCTCTCTCTCTCTCTCTCTCTCTCTCTCTCTCTCTCTCTCTCTCGTGCTTTCTGCCACTCGCCAGCAGGCACGGACCCCGCCGTGTGCGCGTGTCTCTTGCCTTTTTCTCTCCCTCTTAACTCTCTCTCTCTCTCTCTCTCTCTCTCTCTTTCTCTCTCTCTCTCTCTCTCTCTCTCTCTCTCTCCCTCCTTAACCCATCCACTCACTCTCTAACTCTCACTCTCTCTCTCTCTCTCTCTCTCTCTCTCTCTCTCTCTCTCTCTCTCTCTCTCTCTCTCTCTCTCTCTCTCTCATTCTCCCTCACTCCCTGCGTGTCCCCTGCCTTTTTCTCTCTCTCCCTCTTAACTCTCTCCCTCTCTCTAGCGTACACCCGTGACCCCACTCCAAGCCTTTTTTGTCTCGTTCTTCACGCTGCCTGCAGTGTGCGCCAAGCCACCAAGCCACTCTCTCCCTGCCGCCGTTGCAGTTGCCGCGTCATCTAGTGCGTATTTCCTCTGCCCTACCGTAGCTTTCGCTGACAGGAGCCACGCGCGCACTAGACCCTGCAGATCAACGCCACCCGTCGTGCACATGATTCAACCAGGCAAGCCAGGGGTAAAAGACCAAAAAAAAAATTTGTTGTTTGTTTTTATTTAATTTAAGTTTATTTATTTATTCAAAAAATAATAGAAAACTCAGAAAATTCATTTAAAAGAAAAAATAGAAAACTCATAAAAATTCAATAAAAGGGATTTAGAAAAAACAAAAAAACAAAAAAGAAAACAAACAAACAAACACATTAAAAACCCATAAAAACGATTTAAAAATCAATAAACTCAAAAAGGAGACCAAAAAGTTACCCAAAAAACCAATAAAAAACAAATAAAAATTCACCAAAAGAGAATTAAATTCATAAAAATCACAAAAAATTAATAAAAAAGAGAATAAAATAAAAAAGGATTAAAAATTCATAGAAAATTGATTAAAAAAACATATAAATTTCACAAAAAGAACTCATAAAAAAATAAAAACATCTTAGAAAATTCTATAGAAATAAAAAATTGACCAAAAAAATCACCAAAAAAGTAAAAAACACAAAACATTCTAAAATTCATGGAAAAACTAAAAAATTCACAAAAAAATTACGTATTCACAGAAAAATTGTAAAAAATCAAAACTTTTTCAAAAAAATCATTAAAAATACTAAAATTATTAGAAAATTCAAAGTTTCACAAAATAACTAGGAAAAATAAAAAGAAAGTCACCGAAAGTGCTAGAAAAGCCAGAAAAAATCAGAAAGAGTCAAAAAAAGCTAGAACGAGGCCGAAATGCCAAAAACACACGCACCGCTGGAAAAAGTCACACGTCGGGAAAACTGCACAAAAGCGAACAAGTGGAAAAGGCAAAGCCAAAAAGAGTACCGCATATCGAGCAAACATTGCACACCGGGCAAACCGCACAAAAGCGAACAAGTCGAAAAGGCAAAGCCGAAAAGAGTATTGCACATCGAACAAACACCGCACATCAAGCAAACCGTGCAAAAGCGAACCAGGGACAGCCGAAAAAAGCGAGCAAAACGACCAACTTAAAGCCGTGAGCGGCCGAAAGTTTTAAATTTATCAAAATCAAGATGAAAATCGACCAACTCGAAGAAGTTGAGCGGCATTCAATTTTCAAAAATTCTGCATGCTAGAAATTGGCTAGTGCGAGTAATTGCACTGCAAATTAGCTTCCATTTGGACAAACAGGAGCACAACTTGCATACGATTGTAGATTAGGCTAGTACGAGCAGCATAAATTTTGCTAATCAATACCAAAATCTACCAATTGACAGTTTTTGTGAATTAAGTCAACATGGACTCAAATCGAGCTGTGAGTTCAAGTACAACAGAGCAAACTAGTAGCAGTGGCAACACATGCACAACTGCAACAGAACAAATTTTGCAGCTATATAGCTACAATGGAGACAAAGTCTTGTACATAGATTCAGAGGGCCATAGATATCTAATGAGAAGTAAAAGCAGCACAGAAGCCATGATCTTGTTGATCAGAGTAAAGCCAGATTTAGAGAACTCCCAGAAATTCACAGACTTTAGTGGAGCCAGGTATTGCAAGCTCAAAGATGAAGTGCATATAGAGGTACAAAAAATCAACCCAAGTGTTTATCTAGAGACGAGCACAAGTCCGCAAAGCATCCAGTTAGTGCATATGCAAGCAGTGTCATTGTACATGTATTACATTGGTCAGATCTATAATTGAGAACCAGAAATGGAAGATCCAACAGATCAACCAATAGAAGCCAATCTAATTGGAGAACAAAGCCAAAGACGGTACAAAGGTCAAGACGGAGCAATCTACAGCTTGATGCTCAGTGTTTTAAAAGAAGACGCCGACAACTTGGCAAGTACAGAAGCTGAAACTTCTCAGCTAGAGCTTGACATGACAGAGCCAATTGAAATACCACCAATCATGGCATATTTCTCAGATTGTGGACGAAAAAGTGGACATTTTTTTGAAGATTGTCCAAGAAATCCAAACAACAGGGACACATCAACTGACAACAAGCAAGGTACATAGCAAATTGGAAATGCGAATCTTGATGTAAGTGCATTTAACTCGTCACTTCTCATGCAATCAGATGATTTTGCATTACCATCAAAAGCACCAATAAGAACACTGCAAATTCAAAATCAGCATAAGGATGCACAGGCACCTGAAAAGCTGAAAATTGATTCTTTGAACGACAAATTCTTGCATGAATTTAGTCAAGGTGTCGAGATATCACCGAATGTAGAAAAGACTGTTAAATTTGCAAATGATTTTGCATCCACTGCCACAAGTGTGCAATCATTCACGAGTTTAAGGGATACATCAAACAGAATGATGTTAGCTTTGTATGGTATACATAATTCATATGCACACTATGTAGACCGAAAAGGAAAAATGTACAAAAAGGATCAACTTGTGTGTGATCGGCCCACATACCAGCTCATAGAAGTGAGTCCAATGATAGATCAGAAAGGATGGTTCATTTCAAAGGAAAGAATCTATTATAGCCCATCTCTCTAGAGTTGAAGAATATTACCCAAGTGAATCCAAAAAATTGTTCAGAGCCAAACTCTCCTCTATTGGAAATCAAACTTCGATGTTGCGACCAAATGAACATATACTTTGACCGAAACAGTCGTAGATATAGACGGGAGTCTAGCATCTATGATACCTTGGGTCCTGAACCGCAGAAGCTCATATCATAGGAGACCCATGGGATAGACAATATCAGGGCAAAGATAATGCTATCTACAGCTTGACTTGGGGAATAATTTGTCATGTTTCACGAAGATACATAGGAAACTATGCAGAAGGTTTATAGATGCCAAACATCAACAATGCTACCCAATGTGTACCTTCACAATCCCAAAAGGTGAGACTGTACCAAAGCCAAACAATTTTGAACTCTTACAATGAAGTAAGCTATAGTGATCACCCTAGGAAGGGGGAAAGTCAATATGAGGATGATACGCATCCTCATGGATGGGTTGTAAATGACTTTCCTCAATCTGCAATTGTATAACATTTCTAAATAACTTAAATTTAAAAAAATTAAAAATTAAAAGATGTAGCAACTCCCACAAGCTGTTTTTCTTATAAATCCATCAAGCTCAGCTTATGTACCAGGAAATGCTACAACAATTAGAAGCCCTAGAGCTTCTAGCCAACAGACCCCTTCAAGACAAAAACCATCGAAAGATCATAGTGTTGTTGGAAGTTTCCAAGTGAACCATATTCCATCGGAGTCACCAGACAAATGCCTCTATGAAGATCATCAAGGACAAAAGTTTCAGCTGATCTCCACAAGTCAAAGCCAAAAGCCAACAAATCCAATAGTGTTCAAACAATTACATGTGATCAAGCTCCCATGTCCACATGGTAACAGCAAGATCATGATCTTGTACAAACTCATACGGATGGTTTGGCTGAAGTCAAAGACTATCTAAAGATGATGCAAAGCCTCAAGCTGCCAGAACAGGTGATAGAAAATTCAAAATCAATGAAAGCTAAAGTCCAGAATGCTACATAAAGGTCACCACCAAAATTCCTCCAAAGAGGGAGACAAATTCTGCCAGAGAGTACAGTGGATCTTCTAAGATCAAAGGTTACTCAGATGCAGGAGGAGGATGCTCAACAATTGCAAAAAAGTGCAGTATCACAGCCAATGGAGTCAACATCGATTAAAGCACGTGGTCAAAGCAAAGAAAATGCAGATAAAGCTCAAGGATGTCACTACATAAGCAAATCCTAAGACGGTCAAGTGCAACATCATCGGTAAAAACGAAGAAAAACTATCAAGTGAAGTAAAGCTAGATTTTCAGTTAGACAAGAACCTCATGTCTTTTCGCACTTGGAAAAGATGTGGCCAACCACAACTGGAATATGCTCCTAAATTTGTGAGCATATCAGGAAACAAACGAGCAAAATGCTGGGGAATCATCTCCACCACCATTGAAGTAAGTTCACAAATCACCACAGCTCAATTCCATGTGATCACGGCAAAGGATATGCCAGACGATATCATAATGGGAATGCCAATGGCCCAAGAGATGCTAGAGATACAAAGTTCACACATGACAGAGTCATCACAGACATCAAAGACTGAAGACCAAAACTGGTCACCCGCGGACGCCAGCACAAAGTCCTCAACCACATTTAAAATGGAGATTTATGTCAAAGCAGATCTTATTCAAAATGATTCGTCTCCATCAAACAGAACTGTAGAAGAGCTTAAAAACCAGGCAATATCAAGTGCAGATCAAACAGAGCAAAGAGAAACCACAATAGTTATTGAGCAGAGAATGACATCAAAGCCAGAAGTTAAGAAGAACAAGATTGCAAAAAACCAGGAAGAAATAGGAAGTCCAAAGATCAATCACTCATTGCCAGCTGATGAAAGCCAGAGTGGAACACAAAGTCTCAAGTCAACCTCCATAGAGACACAGCTAGATCAAGATGAGACCATGGCAAAAGCAGGACAAAGATCTTCAATAGAACCAGAAATAAGAATAGCTATAGTTCTCAACAGTACAAAAGGAGCAAGTGTCAGATGCAATGCTCTACTAGATAAAGAATCAAATTGCAATATGGTTGCAGACCACATCCAGAGTATCCTAGAGATTACTCAAGGCAAGACAGGTAACAGAGAAATCATGGGTAAGGCTCAAGTAAAAAAGAAATGGTTGCTACCCTTAGCATCCAAAATCATGACGAGCAGGTAAAGTTTCAAGTGAAGCCTTCAAAGGAAATGCTTGCAGATGTCATCCTTGGACATCAATGGTTAGATCAACACAAGGCCTACACAGAGGATAAAATGCTAATACTCTCTTTTCCAAGAGATAACCAACAATATTTACAGGTATTGTTAATGCTACATTCAGAGTTGCAAAAGTCACAAGAATCAAAGACGAATCTTTTAGACAAAGATAAAGGAACCTCCACCGACTAGCAAAGAAGGTGTGACAGCATATGCCTCTACATCAAAGAACCCTCATGGATCAGCTTCTTCAAGAAAGTCAGGCTTTCAAAACGTCAAGCCGATTCATGACCCAACTGAAACCTCTAAGGAGACAGCCAGAAAAGCAAAGATATATCAGCCAAAGTACTCAAAAAAGCAAAGGAAAGTCAAGCAAGTGTTTATTCCGAGCATTTTAGTTAAAGTCAATGATCCAGTTTGGATTAAGGACAGGAAATCAACACATGAAGACAAACACATGGGATGGATAGCATCATAATGGATCTTAAAAGAACAAGAGTACTATAGAGGTAACAGACAGATATGGGTACCAAAACCGCAGGTAAAGGCATATGAAGTAACTTAAGTCCCTCCCAAGAAAGAAGGCCCACAAGGTATCAACCTTGACAATATCCTAGGATACCTAAGAAGCAGGTATACAACAGAACGACATTGAATGATGTTGAAGTCTACCACAACCCTCAATAGGATACAGAACAAAGACGGATCTCAAGGAATGTTCCTCTTGGACAAGGACTCTATACATGCTATACAAAGATTTGGCTACCAATCAACCGAAAGCCAGGTGCAACTACACCAGACCTGCATGAAGATCTCAAGAGCTCAACAAGACCTAGAGCTCAACAAAGTCAACAAAGGAGATACAAAGGTCATCAAGAGATTTGGATTCCTAAGTCTTCTAATGCTCCTAGTCAAAAACCAGATGCTGATAGCCAACAGAGGCCTACAACAACATCAAAGACTCATATCAACAGGCCTACTTGGAGAATCAAAAGGATAATGGAGTCTTCACAGTCAAAGAAGGACAACCCAACCAACAAGAATATAGATTCAAAGATGATAAAACAGGTATGGAAAAAGAAACCTTCAATGCCAACTTGGTCCTTCACTAATCCTCTTTTTGAGGATTCAAGCTTACTTTTACCTGAAGAAATGTTTGTAGTAAGCACAAGAATGTGAAAATTCAAGTCGCCAGGGTGCAAAAAACACTATTTGGCATAGTCAGAGTCGGCGGGCTGCTGAGCCATAAAATGAGCAAAACATTAGTCCCAAAGCTTCAAGTCATATTAAAATCTATTCTAAGCATCATAGTTATTAGGCTTACGCTCAAGCTGAAAGTGTTGAGCATATCTAAGTCATGTCGCTCATGCTGGATGAGATGAGCATAAGAGTCAAAGTCTATTACCTTACAATTGGTGGAGTGTCGTAGAGTCCAACACTCACGCATAGTGCACAGTAAGATGAGAGCACATATCCTCGACAACGAAAACCATTCTTAAAGGGGTGCCAGCTTGCAAAGCCATGTCATATGCTTTTATAGCTACACCATCTTTCTGAAGAACCCCTCAAGAGTTTTCTTGCACAACATATCGTTTCCCATGCATTTCTGTGTATGCATAAATAGGATGTTTCATCATTGGACATATGCATTAGACACTCTTTTTTGCTTCCACCTATGCACCTTGAGTGGACTACAACAGGAAAACCAATGTTCCATCATGCTACCCTTTCATATTTGCTGCCTTTTTAATTCCATATCTATCAGCAAATAATCCCTTGAGTACTTTATTAATATTTCCCATGCTAATAAGTACTCCAATAATGCGCGTATCCCAAAGGTACTTTTTTCCCAATGTGTTTTTTCCCTTTGGTCATCCAGGTATTAGACCTCAATTTAGAACCTCATCATTCTACTTCCCTTGTACATACTTTTCATAAATAAACATCATTCTCATCATTATGCTATTACAATGGACAAAATGCAACATAATCTCACATCAAACATATTCGGACCAATGAAGATGCTGCAGCAAATTGACCTCATCAACAAATTCAATGACAAATGAACACAATCAGTCCATCAACAACCACTCAAAACCTTCCCTTGCCTCCACGGATACATTTCAACAGTGCCCGAGGATGGGCACTAAAATCGGAAGGGGAGAATGTTAGCTAAGTCAACGTCAGTTAACAGAAGTTGCTAGAGACCGAAGACGTACGGATGCACATCGAGGATGAATGCAAAGAAGCAGAAAAGATTGGAATTACACATTTTTCACATTTTTTCAAAATAGTCACGTATTGTAAATTCTTGAATTATTTCAAGCCATTGTAATATTTTAATGTGTTACGGGCTCAATGGGAATTCCAAGTTGTAAAGAATAGGTCATTTACTATGCCTAGGTTGCAGATTCAGTAAGTGGGGAGTCCTAGGCCTTGGGCGCCCGGACATTGCATATTTTTACCCTAGGTAAATAAGGTAGTGTGTAAATGAAATTAGGGTTCTCAAGCTCATTTGTTGAGAGCACTCTTTGGTGAGAGCTCTTGAGGTATGTGGCTATGGAGTCCTTGAGCTTCTCCTTGCTCATGAGACTTGATTAACACTAATCAATGATTCATTATCTCTCACTATGCCTCTCTCATGCTTCTTATGATTGCCTATGATGCTTAGATTAGCTAGATCTTAACTAATTAGTGGTTAATCCTTCTCTAATCTTGTGTGATTGCCCTCTCTTGCTTGTGTGTGCTTGTAGGTTTGATTGGAGTGTGGTGCTCGGTAGATCTATGTGTGTGTGCTTGCCATTAGTGTGTTGAATGATAGGATTAGTGTTGTGTGTGTCTTGCAATCGTAGTGTGTGTGATTGGGTTGATTAGAGGTGAAGAGAAGTGGATATGGAGATTGCCCTTCATTGCGGCTTAGATCCTCCATAGGCCGAGAAGCTCATCTTGTAGAGTTAACCATTTGTGTTGCCACGATTAGCTCACTAACTGTGTGAGTGTTTCCATGCCCTAGCCGGATAGCTCATCCCTCCGGATTGATAATTTTGTTGGTCATTGGAGCTATTGCAACGATGGGACCCCCAAGAAGCTCATCGTTTTTGTGAAGAATTAATGAAGGTGTTCTTACAAAGAACAAGACGTGAAGCGCTACGATTTCTGCAAGGCGAGGATTGCATGCAATGCAAAAGTCATCAAGCATTAAAAAACACAAAGACTTCAAGCTTACGAGGTACAAGTTGATGTTTTTTCTCTCTCTACAATATTGTGTGTTTACCATGGCCGGCGAGGATATCCCATTTACACACGCTTTTGATTTTGAGCACGCACATCAAAATTTGGTCACCAGGGGTGCTGTCAACATTAATATGCATGACAATGATGATATAGGAGATCATGGCCTTGTAGAGATGACTGCTTTCAAGAATTTAGAAAATTGCAAAAGTGTACTTGAACGCAACTTCTCTGCACTAAATGTAAATGTTACAAACCTTACTGAGATACTTGTGAAATTTGTGAATTCACAGACAACTCAAGGAGCCCCAGATGGCACGGTTCAAGGAACCCAAGCTCGCACGACTCAAGGAGTCCATGAGGCAAGTGCTTCAAAAGATGCAGAAGGTAGCAATGCATTACTTAAGAATATCACAATCATGGTGAAGAGAGTGATTACAACAAGGATGCGGTCAATACGTTCTTACACAAATGGAGTGATATTCATAGGCTGAGACACACCCCAAATATTAAGACAACTGTGGAAACAAGTCATTTTCTTAAAGGCAAGGCCTATAAGTTTTGGATGACATTTCCAATAGATGCTCGTCCTCAGTCTTGGGCTGCGTTTCAAGCTTCTTTCTCCAAAGAGTTTTTGGACTCCAATGAAGAAGATAAGAATTGGCTAGCATAGGATGTATGCTGGATGTCTTGCCTCTCTCTCTCACTTAGTATCTTTCTAAGTATCAAAAAATCATATTAAAACTAGAAAGTCTAGATGAATTCCAAAAGATACGAGGTTTTAATAGGGGTCTTGACAAAGACTATCGCCTTCATGGCAAGACCCAACATCCAAAAACTTTTGAAGAAGCCATCGATCATGCCCAAAGATATGATGATGACCAAGAGAGGAAGGGAAATGTTCCCTACTATAAGAATAATTTTGCTAAGAGCAATTTGGCTAAGAGACAATGGCGAGGCAGATCTCCCACAAGTTCCAAGAGGAACAAGAGACAATCTACCTCTCCACGCCACAAGAGGCTAAGAAGCCTAAGCAATCAGGAGATACACCGTGTGGGTCTCTCAGCAGTGCGAATTTTGAGCGTGCAAAGAAACACAATTTGTGTTTCAGGATTCTTTTGGACCAACATAACAAGAAGGATTTTCCTCTTTTGCAAGGTAAAAAAAGGCTATGCACACGGTGCAACATCTCACATTAGATTCATCTCCTAAATATTGTGTTGTAGAGGTTCTTCACATGGAAGAAAGAACAAGTGTCCTGTGTGTGCTTCAATGTGGCAACCCATCTTTGGTCCCCATGAGTTGATTTGCATGCATGGCACTATTAACAGACTACGTATTTGTATTTTAGTAGATGATGGTGCAACTCACAACTTCCTGAATTATAAGCTAGTCAAGAAATTGAAGCTTACACAGACTCCCTGCTCCCACAAGTATGTGGTAGAACAGATGTCTCGAAATGATAACGAAGTATGGGACGCATCAATTTAAAGGGTTGAGCTTATTGTTCAAGATCATAAAGATGACCCTTGACTTTCAAGTTATGAACATGGACCGCGCTGATGTAGTTTTAGGACGAGAGTGGCTGCATGGTTTAGGAAGCACATTGCACACTAGTTATGAACACAACTCCTTATCCTTTATGGCCAATGGTAAACAATATACCATCTGCACCTCTTATGTGTATAGCCGAACTTTCTATTTTACAGAAAGCACATTTAATAGATGAAGTCTTTTTGTGTTACTGCTTGTCTCCAAGTCTTGTGAATTCTCGAAAGCAAAGAAATATGGATTCTAGTTATGGTATGCAAAGTGCAATGAATTTTAATAAAAAGCAAAATGCTAACATTTCTAAAGAGCAAAGTACTCTCAATTCTAATTATATTGAGCATGTGCAACTATTGTAAAACAAACATTAAAGGAATTACAAGATTCTCCTTCCCATCATAACTCTAGTTTACTTCTCCTTTTGCACGACAAAAGCTGACTCACTTACTCACGGAGTATAGTGAAGTATTCTCAAGTGATTTTCCGCCTAGTTTACCCCCTACACATGATGTGTAGCATGGCATAGATGTCTTCCCAGGCATTGAACCAGTGAGTGAACCACCCTATCGTATGAGTGCTAGTGAGGCCAAGGAGGTTGAGCGTCAGTTGGCTAAGTACCTTGCCCGTGGTTTCATTAGACCTAGCACTTCGCCCTAGACATCGCCAATTATATTGGTAAAAAAGAAAGATGGTACTATGCACATGTGCGTAGATTATCACGGATTAAACGCCATGGGGCAAGATACTATACAAAGATAAATCTTCATTCAAGATACCACTAGCTGCGTATTCTTTTGAAAGATATCTCTAAAACTGCCTTTAGAACACGGTTCAGGCATTTTGACTTTTTGGTTATGCCTTTTGGTTTAACGCTCCAACTAGAGTTATGACACTCATGGATAGTGTCTTACATCCCTATCTTGGAAAATTTGTTGTGGTTTTCCTTGATGACATTCTCATTTATAGTAAGACTGAAGATAAACACATAGAACATCGACGATTACTGTTCGAACAGCTACGAACTCACGCCATGTATGCTAAGCCAAGCAAGTGCGATTTCTTTAAATTAGAGATACATTACCTCCTTCATGTGACCTCTTATTCTGGAATCAAGATGGACACTGACAAGGTCGCTGCCATTCTTCGATGGCCACATCTCAACATGGTTGAGGAGCTTCAAGTCTTCTTAGGCATGGCTGGATTTTATCGACAATATATCCGTGATTATGCCAAAATCGTTGTTCCTATGAGGAATCAACTTAAAGCAAAGGGTAAGACCTTTTCTTGGGAAGAAGCCCAACAATGCAGTTTTAACAGCTCAAGGTAGCTGTAGCCACTCCTCCCATCCTAGCAATTGTTGACCCACTTAAGCCATTTGTGGTAGAGACGCTAGTGATAAAGCAATTGGTGCAGTATTTCTCTAGAGGGAAGACCTATAGTTTTTGACACAAAAAAGTTGGATAGAGATCAATAGAATTATTATATCTATGAGAGGGAGCTCTATGCCATAGTTCACGCTTTACAAAAGTGGCGACACTATTTATATGGTGTCGAGTTTGAAGTAGTTTTTGACCATGAGAGTATAAAATGGTTTACTACTCAAACGGACTTGAAGGGTCGTAAGCTATGATATCGCAAGGGGCAATATGTAGTAGTGAATGCACTAAGCCGGATGCCTCATATTAATTCGCTTGCTTTCACGGAAATAAAGAGTGATTTTGGAGTCATTACGTGGCAAGTGTGCACAAGATCAATCATATGCTAAAGTGTGGAATGCAATTTTAAGAAGGGATCCCTCACACTCACATGTCTCTACACAGCCAAATCAACATGTTTTTGCACACGCAGATAAAAACTCCAACACATTGAGCCCCACCCCTACTCACAAAGAGCTTAAGCAATGGAATAATTTTTCTATTGACAATGGCTACTTACTCCACAAGGGTAGAGTATGTGTGCCAAAGGACCCATATACTAGGCGCCAAATATTATTTGAGTGTCATGATAGTCCAAGTGCTGATCATCAAAATATTCATAAGACGTATGCCTTAATTTGTGGCAATTTTATTGGCCAAGCTTACATCATGATATTCAAGAGTACGTACTAAATTGCCAATAGTGCCAAGTTAATACGGCAGAGCGCCTGAAGGTATTACATCCTTTAGAGATTCCACAAGGTAAGTGGGAGAGTATCTCTATGGATTTTGTAGTAGGACTACCTGATAGAAATCATGGCCATGATGCCATATGGGTAATTGTAGACCGTTTAACAAAGATGGTCGATTCATTCCCACTAAGACTACGATTAAGACATCAAAATTAGCACGACTATTTATAGAGCATATATAGAGACTCTATGATCTTCCAACTACTAGTATCATTAGTGACAAAGATCGAAAGTTCAATAATCACGTCTGGAGAGCTGTGTTCCAAAAGTTGGACACTACACTAGTTAATCAAGTGCTAGAGGATATGCTGCGAGCGTACGTTAGCAAGAAGCAAACCAATTGGGAAGACTATTTGTCTATATTGGAATTTTCTCGTAATAATTCAAAGCATGTGACTACAGGGTTTAGTCCATATATGCTTTTATATGGTTTTCAGCCTAGATCACCCGTTACCGTGGGGTTGGCTAGGGAGAAGATACAACAAGCGAAGGATTTTCTCCAAGACCATTTCCATATGCTTTGAGTTGCTCGACAGAATGTTAAGCAAGCTCAAGATTGTTATAAGAAGTACGCACATGAGCATCACCGTCTTGCTACTTTTCAAGAAGGAGACAAGGCTTTCCTCAAGGTTCCTGAGCATTCAGAAAGTCTAAAGACAGGAAAAGTTGTTAAACTTTCATCACGATATTGTGGACCATTTACTGTTCTTAAACGTATAGGTCAAGTGGCCTATAAGTTAGCTCTTCTTGAGCACTCACCAGTGCACCCTATTTTTCATGTTAGCCATTTACGAAAATAGCTAGGACAAAATGATAATGTCATTGACACAGGTGTGTTAGTTGACCTTATTGAACCGCCAAGCATCCCTCATGGACTTGAAAAGATTTTGGATTCTCATGAGCTTTGCATCAGATATCATGTGAGACGACAGGTGTTGGTAAAATGGCTTGATAGACCTGAAGAAGATTCTACACGAGAGAATGTCTCCGCACTTAAGAAACTCTTTCCTACGTTCATTTTCGAGGACGAAAATGATTCTTTAAGGGAATGTAAGGACATGGGTCCTACGAGCAAGGCCACCGGCACGGTTGGACAGTGTGTATGCTAGGGGGAGGCTATAAGATAGCATGGTTGGGTGGAGACTATCACACGACATTACTCTCATCCTTTCATGATCCCATTGGAAGGCTTTTGCCCTAGAACTTATCTACGTGTGAGCCAAAAGCTTTACCCCAAGGGCAATACTTTATAGGGAATCAAGAATATCAACCCGAACTAGCATCTTAGTAGCCTTGTCCCCTCTTGGATTAAATCACTTAAATCACTTATGCCATTTGAAGAAGGTAGTTGATAAACCATAAGCCTTTACTTATGCCTTGCAATACACTTTTAGAGTTGCCAAAGAAGAATTTATAGTAATTATTTGACAAATAAAAAATAAAGTGCAAAGAGGATCTTGGATTCCAAATTAAAAGGAGATGCATCCACTATGTAAGGGTATCATAATGGAGGTTTAACTTCATGACAATCCCAATGACCACTTCATCTTGCATATGCTTGTACAATTGTCTAGCTATTGTCGACAAAATTACAAAGGCCCCATCTATATCACATTCACACCCTATTGAATTAGAGTGTATGATGGTGTTCTAATCCTTGAGATGGAGCATCCAAAGGACTTCGAGCACCATTTAATGGGAGCATACCTATAAACAACCTTCTATACATGCTAGGTGTTATTGTAAGAGCCTTTGGTTTGAATAAACTATGTGAGAGTCTCAGTGAGATCTACCTCAACCGAAAGCTATGGATCCCATATGAAGGCCTTTCCCCTATAACCTTACCTACTTTATGAGACAACAACTTTGATCCAAGGAAAATTCCATAGAAGCACCTACCCAAATTGGCCACTTGGTGGGTCAAACCGTCTCCTCTTGGATTAGACCCTTGATGCCACTTGAAGAAGGTGATGGGAGTGTTTTTTATCAACCATTGGCCTTGACTAATCACTTGCAATGCACTTTTTGAGTCATCAAAGAAGAAGATAGAATTATTGTTTGGCAAAGATTCACATAAGTTGCAAAGAGGTTCTTGGATTCAAAATGAAAAGTCATCCATTCCTTTAAGGGTATGCCATGGGGGTTTGATTTCATGACATATCCCTACATATACATGTGCCAATTGTCTAGCTCTTATTGACCAATCACAGTGGTCCATCTGTATCAAATTTTGAGTTTATGTGTTTTTCTAAATCCTTGAGGTGGAGTGTCATAAGGACTTTGAGCACCATTTGTTTTCGTGGGTATTATCTATGCCAAGAATTGTGTAGGTTAACAAGGGTTTCCCCACAAAGAGGTTGATTCATGTCTCAGATGAGTCAGTGGAGAGTTGTCTCACTCTTTCAAAATTATTCCAAACATTGGAGATGACAAAATTATAAGGGACAACATTATTTACTTGGTGTCGCCTTCCTTGAGATTACACAAGGCCGCTTGGTACAATCTAGGCCATTACTTTTCATTGAAATTGATGTTGATCTAGGCTCACTGAAAAGCATCCAGCACGTTGCTTTATAATCAAGCATGCCGATTATAATAATAATCAAACAAATCAGCCCTTCTGCACCTCGACTTTGACAAGCAATGTGGAAACCTGTACACCCTGCTGCACCTCGGTCACTAAGTAACAAGCATTGTGTGACAAAGTATCTCTCTCTCTCTCTCTCTTTGTGTGTGTGTGTGTGTGTGTGTGTGTGTGTATACAAGATTCCTTAAACCCTTTGAAGTTTGGCCGGTTGAGGACCATGCAAACGCTTCAACGTGAATCTATTTCGATACAAAGTAGTAGTGTTTTTTCATTGCCCATTCTCTCTCTCTCTCTCTCTCTCTCTCTCTCTCTCTCTCTCTCAAGCTCCTTTGCACCACCTATTTTAGCTTGGGTGGTGCACCAACAAGTCTTTCCAAGACCTAGTAAGTGAGTCCTAGATGTCCATGTCCCCAAGAGAATAGGGACAATAGCTCCTCTTGGAAAAGACCCAGTACTCTCTGTTAGGGAAAACTTGTTGTGAGAAGGTATTGTACCATGAGCTATTTATTGAGTGTAAGTGTGTTGTGGCCATGGTAATATTGCATGGGAACTCGTTATAGGGTTTAGCACTACCAAATCCAAGTCTTTAGATCTGCTCTTCTGCATCGATAGCTTGTCGTCGATGTCTTCAAATAATTTGTCGGACATATCGGATACCCCAAACAAAACCTGCTTGAGATCCTAAATCCCAAATAGTATCATTGAGAGTTATAAAGGGAAGCTGGTAGCTGCAACCCACAATGAAACCCAAGTGCTTAAGCCAAAGTCTAAGCCAAAGTCAAGCCTGACAAGATCTTTCAGAATTTCTATGGGCCTCATCCCTATCCATGGGCTTTTCTCTTTCGGATATGTCTTACCTGCATCACAATCCATATTGGGCTATCATCGTCCATATGATGGTATTTGTGCTTGACATACCAAGTTTACAGAAACGCCCACGAGATGAGTACGTTGTTCCACAACTTGCAGACTCTACGAGGACTTGGAAGCGGGTAGAGAAGACAAAATTTGACGCAACAACCCCTCCTCCTCAGGGGATTTTTTTTCACTGCCATATTCAGATGTGCAAGATATTGTAGACTACCTAATTATATCTTATACTTGAATCTTTTTTGCCGTAGATGCTTATATCAAATCTGTTAAGTCAAACCTGTGAAGTCATTTTATGAAAAAGAGCTAGACGAGGGCGAAGGAGGTGTTTGTGGAATAGGAAGAAACTCAAAAGAAAAAAACACTAAGAAGAGACTGGGTTATGAAATAGCAGCCTCGAGCCCTTAAACAATGAAATTGCTCAAAAAAATGTAATGGATTTGGCCTATTAACTTGAGAGTAGCAGAAATTAATGAGAATTTCTTTTAAGAAATTACTTTGTGAGCATAGCGGGTGATCATAGCTGAAGATAACAACATAAACGTAGCAATTAGATAACTTAGCATGAACAATACTTTTGCAAGAGAGAGAATTTAGAGAACATGACAACAATTGAGGACCGGATTTATGTGGAGCCGGTCCCCCCTCCAGTAGGCATTTGTATTATGATTTCTCCCCTTAAGAGAGACTTGTTACAATACAATCTTTGTGTTCCTTGTGACCTAGGTGATGCAATGAAGATGGAAAGCTTCATGCATCACAAGCATAACATAAACTTTGAAGAAAGCTTTAACTATCCCAAGCCTCAGTCCCAAGACCTCAAACACCTTTGAAGGTGGAGAGAGCTAGCAGGGAATGAGGGTAGGGAAGAGAAAGAAGAGACATTTCATAGGAGAAATAATTAGCTCCTCACTTATCATAACTCTTCTTGCTAGCATACATAATAGCATAGTAATGAAGATGGAGGAGGTGGCAAGCTTAAGCATTGAAACACGGCTCTTGGTTGGATTTGCACTCCATAGCCAAGAGTGTTGGTGTAGGCTCTCAACTTCTCAAGGAGCTTGGAGAAGGAGATGGAGCTCTTTCACTTTGCATAGCACACAATGAGAGTGTGTGAGTGTGTGTGGGTGAGTATACCCTGCAAGCAAGGCCTCTCCTTGCTTTGGTCGACCCCCTCTTCTAGCTCATGCTTGAAGCTCATTGGCTCATGCCAAGCCTAGCCAATCACAAGCTTGGGTCATTTCTAGCAATAGGGGTAGTCTTGGGACAAGTGTCCCCCTTTCCCCTTTGAGAGAGAGGACTTGATAAATGCAAAAACAAAGATAATTCAAGTAATTTATCATGGACCCCTTTTAAGCCTAGCCAATAGGATTCAAGCACCTCGTGGAGGTAACATGGGTAGGAGCTTAACATGTGTCCTTGCTGTCTCTAAAGGCTTGGGGTTACCTTGAGTGTGTATGTGTGTGTGTGTGTGTGTGTGTGTGTGTGTGTGTGTTCTCTCACTAGCCCCTAGAATATGGGCTCGCCCCCTCTTATGTAGGGATCATATTGACTTTAGGTTCTCAAGAACCTTATTCATCAAGCATGACAAAGAACTTGCAACTTGGGGGTGTTCCCACAAGCATCTCAAGCAAGCACAACAAAGTACCTCAAGCACCTTAGTCATCTTGCAGGACAAGCACCTCAGCCATCTTAACCATCCACCAGCAAGACAAGCACCTCAACCACCTTAATCAAGCACGACAAGTACCTCAAGCATGACAAGCACCTCAATCAAGACAAGCACCTCCAGCTGGGTCCGGTTTCCACCTCAAGCTCAACCCTAGCTTACCTAAGGTCAAAGGACTTTTACACACATTATTGGAGGTCTTCAATGAAGCTAACCCTAAGGTCTTGTGCTCCATTGCTTAGCCTTGCTCTTTGATAGACCATCTCTCATTTGGGCTCTTTTACCATTGGCCCTGTGTTAAGATAGATCTATAAGCACGTGTCTATATGTTAACCCTTGTTCCAGTTTATTCTCCCACATTAAGTGATCAGTTTAATATGAGAAAATCATTTGGGTTGGTTAGATATTAGAGTTTATGACATTACCTCTCTCTTGAAATCATAGTCGTCCTCGACTATGAGGTAGAAGAGATAAAGCCTTAGTCATTAGTCAATCTTACTTAGCAGGTAGAGGATCCCCTTTTTACCCTACGACATCTTTCCAAGATGGATGACTAATCCATTTGGTGCTTGGGAGACATAGCTGCCGCAAGCATGTCTACTCTTTAGTCCATTTCATTCTCCCAAAGTAGAGTGACAAAAAATTCGTGTTTGAGAGACGTCGTCATCACAAACATGATTCTAAGCATGCATACTTTTTAAATTTGTGCACAATAAAAAGAGAACTAGTCTTATAAGACAAAAACATGGATCGTTTAAAAGAAATTTGTACATCTGCTTACTCTAATGTAGCATTGTAAGCATTGACAAGGTTCATACTATCCTTAAGCTGTATTCCTTGCATCCATCTAGGATCTTCAAAAGGATAATTTTTGAACTTAATAAGATACCGTCGGATAATCTTATCATGTCGTAGTATCTTGTCTTCATGCCGAAGGATAGCTTTGGGTTGTAGCACCTCTTCTTGGTCTTCAACTTCGGGAGGGTCTTCAATAATTGGTTCACTTGGTGGCTCTCCTTTGTAGGGCTTAAGTAGGCTCACATGAAAAGCATTGTGTATGAGCCAATGGTTGGGCAACTTGAGTTGGTAAGCCGTCTCATTGATGGGCTTCAAGATTTGGAAAGGACCATAGTATCTTTTTTCTAGCTTAGCATAATACTTTTGATGGCCCGTAGGATTTTTGCCCATCGTTTGCCTTAGGAAACTTGAGTAAGACCCAATCATTTTCTTTGAATGTTAAGGCCCTTCTATGCTTGTACATCAGCTTTTTGCCTTTGCTGAGAGATGGATATAGCCTCCTCAATCTTTTGAAAAGATTCTTGTAGGTCACGGCTATAATCATCGACGGTGAAGATCTTCCCATGTACTTTGAGTTACAAGGGACTTTTAGGTTTTCCCTTAATGATCTTAAAAGGTGTTTTTCCCGTAGATGTATGTATAGTATTAATGTAACATTTAATGGCCTAAAAACTTGTGTGTAGCGGAAATTAGCATGAACATAGTGGGCATTTCATTAGAATAGATTCCTAATGAGAATTACAAGAGTGCTTGGGTAGAGAGAGCAACAAAAAGCATAACACCTAGTTAGATAGCATGAACAATACTAACAAAAGAGAGAGAAATTAAGCTATTGACAATAGTTGAGGACCGGATTTGCATGGAGCCGGTCCCCCCTCCAAAAGGCTTTGTATAATGGTTTCTCCCATCAAGAGAGACATTGTACAATACAATTCTTTGTGTTCCTTCAAGACTAGCTAGTGCAATGAAGATGAAAGCTTCATGCACCAAGCAAAACACTTCTCAAACACAACATCAATTATCCCCGGTCTTAGACCCAAGACTTCACACACCTTCGAAGATGGTGAGAGGTAGCAGGGTATGAGAGTAGATTGAGAGGAAAAAGGAGTAGTCTTACGAGAAAGATGTACATCTCCTCACATAATCACTCATATTTGCAGGAGTACGAGTGAAAGTGCGACGCGAGAGAGAGTGTGAGAAGAAGAGCACGACGATATGGTGAACTCACTCTATTGTAATGTGTAGAGCATAGTGAGTTCTTATTAGGTTTTTACAAAAGAATATGTGTACATACCTGATACCAGTTGAAGGAGTACGAGCGAAAGTGCGACACGAGAGAGAGTGTGAGAAGAAGAGCACGACGATATGGTGAACTCACTCTACTGTAATGTGTAGAGCATAGTGAGTTCTTATTAGGTTTTTACAAAAGAATATGTGTACATACCTGGCGGCCCGCCCACTTACCCGGGCGACCACATTGGGCTTTATACCCCAACAACCTCCTACTTAAAGTCCAATGTGGTACTTTAAGTGTGAGAGAAGCTACTATACAAGCTAATATACAAGAGATGTAGAGAAGTGATGTACTACCCTACACCTAACTGCTTGCGAAAGTGCGCAAAGCTCTCTGAGGGAAGTCCTTTTGTAAGTAGATCAGTAGGATTTTCTGTGGTATAAACTTTGAAAAGCTGAATTTGCTTATCCTCGAGAATTTCCCTGATGAAATGATACTTCACATCCACATGCTTTGTCTTTGAGTGATAAACTGGATTGCAAGCCAATTGTATAGCACTTTGACTATCACAATAAAACACAAGCATCTCTTCTTTGATTCCCAAATCTGTTACTAGTCGATTAAGCCAAATTGATTCTTTGCATGCCTCTGATGCTGCAACATATTCAGCCTCTGTAGTAGACTGAGTAACACAATCTTGTAATCTAGAACGCCATGATACTGCTCCACCAGCCAATGTAAAGACATACCCTCACGTAGACCTTTGGTTGTCTAAGTCACCTGCATAATCTGAGTCTGTAAAACCCTTTACACTTAGCTCCTGACTCCCATAGCATATACGCATACTCTTTGTAGCTTTCAGGTATCTCAATATTCCTTTCACTGCCTCCCAATGTTTCTTGCCTGGGTTTGACATGTATCGACTTACTACTCCCACTGCAAATGCAATGTCTGGGCGAGTAGCAATCATTGCATACATCAAACTACCCACTGCAGACGCATATGGAATCTTATCCATTTCAGCTTGTTCTTCCTCAGACATAGGACAATCTTGTTTGCTAAGTTTCACATATGGTGGCAATGGAACACTCAATGCCTTTCCCTTCTCCATATTGAAACGTTGCAAAACCTTGTCAATATATTCTGTTTGAGATAACCAAATCAACTTCTTTGATCTGTCTCTCTCAATGTGCATACCAAGTATATGACTTGCCTCACCCATGTCTTTCATGTCAAATGATTTTGCCATCTTTGACTTCAAAGCTGAAATTTCTTCCAAGTGTTTGCCAGCAATCAACATGCCATCCACATACAAAATAAGGATCAACCAACTGCCATCCTTAGCCTTCTTTGTATATAGACAGTGATCGAACTCACTACGTTTGTAGCCTTGAGAAAGCATAAACTTGTGGAACTTATGGTACCATGCCCTCGGTGATTGTTTTAAGCCATAAAGACTCTTTAACAACTGGCATACCAAATCTTCCTTGCCTTTCTCAACAAACCCTTCTGGCTGCTGCATGTAAATTTCCACATCTAAATCACCATGCAAGAACGCTGTCTTGACATCCATTTGGTGCAACACCAAATCTAATATGGCAACCAATGCAAGAAAGCATCTCAATGTAGTCATCTTGACCACCGAAGAGAAGACTTCATCAAAGTCAATGCCTTGTTCTTGCTTAAGGCCCTTGGCAACAAGCCTTGCTTTGTACTTTGGCTGACTATCATGAGCGGTGATCTTATACCTGTAAAGACATTTACAAGGTAGAGCCTTTTTGCTGTGTGGTAATTTAACTAGCTTCCATGTCTGGTTTTTATGCAGAGCTGTCATCTCTGACTGCATGGCCAATTGCCAATTCCCGGAGTCCTTCATTTGCACTGCTTCCCTGTAACATGAAGGCTCATTGCAATCAGTCAACATGACATAGTTCATAGATGGAACAAACCTATCAGGAGGTCGTGTGATACGTCCAGATCTACACACAATAGGTGGCTCAGGCTCAGCCACAACCTGTGGTTCCACTCTATCTTGTCCTTGCTCCTCTTGAGCCCTGACATTTTGTCTTGCACGTGCAGGTCCATCTTCTTGGAAGACAATTCTTCTAATCTCCTCAACCCTCTCTGGTTTAGAATGATATTTGGCTTCATTAAAGTGAACATCATTGCTACGGATAACATTTCTGGATTCGGGATCCCAAAGTCTGTACCCCATCTCACCAGAATTACCATAGCCTAGAAAGATGCACTTTCTACTCTTTGGCTCAAGTTTGTTCCTAAATTCCTTTGGAACATGAGTATATGCCTCACAGCCAAAGACTCTGAGATGCTTGTATGAGGGCATTTTGCCTGACCATACTGAATCCTTCTGCAAAACCTTGCTAGGAGATCTATTTATAAGATGAACAGCTGTTGATATAGCTTCAGCCCAAAACCCATTTGGCAGTTGTGCATTAGATAACATACTTTTGACCTTCTCTTGTATGGTCCTATTCATCCTCTCAGCAACACCATTTTGAGGAGGATTGTAAGGAGCAGTAAGTTCACGTTTTATACCTTTTGACTCACAAAAGTCCTGAAAGGCCTTTGAAACATACTGTCCACCATTGTCAGTGGGTAAGCATTTAAGCTTCTTGCCACTGTGATTCTCCACAAGTGTCACAAACATTTTGAAAACACTAAACACTTCATCCTTGTGCTTGAGAAAGTAAACCCATACTTTCCTCGAGTCATCATCTATAAATGTCATAAAGTAAAAAGCTCCCCCTTGAGATACGTTAGGCATAGGTCCACACAAATCACTATGAACAAGTGCCAACTGTGTATCTCTTCTACTGCTTCTATGCTTATGTGGCTGCTGTGTTTGCTTACCATACAGACAATGTTCACAAAATTCAAAATCATTAAATGACAAGCCAGGCAAATAACCAGAATGAGACAAGATTTCCATTCCCTTCTTGGACATATGTCCTAACCGGCTACGCCACAAAGAAACGTTCGGCTGCTCGGTTACATTGATTACATTTTTAGAGACATTTGATATATAAATCATGTAAAGTCCTCCAGACTTTACTCCATGTGCTACTGTGATAGAACCCTTGGATATCTTCCACATATTCTGTCCAAAAGTGGTGACGTAGCCAGCATCATCAACTAAACCTGTGTTGATCAAGCTCTTTGTAATTGCGGGAACATGTCTCACATTCTTCAGCGTGAAAGAAGAGCCATTCTGAAACTTCAATTGAACATCTCCAACGCCTAAGATCTCACATGTTTGCCCATTTCCTAGCCGAACATGATCTTTAGTGGTCACATAAGAGGTAAACCACTCCTTGTTTGGAGACACATGAAGTGATGCCCCTGAGTCTATAATCCAGTCACTCAGTGCATTTCCATCAGATGTTGTAAGAAGAGATGAGTCCATTGTATTTTTCATTAAGTAGATATCTCCTGACACTAGACTGTCATCCTCTGCAACAGTGTTTGTCACATTTATTTCTTGAATCTTCAATGAGGACTTGTTCTTCTCACCATGGTCTTCAGCTTTCTCTTTGCCTTTTTCTGCTTTCCATTCTCTGCAGTCTCTTTTCATGTGACCCTTCTTTCCACAATGGTAGCATTCTATGTCACTCTTGCCTTTAGCACTGCGGGACTTGCTACAAGACTGATCCCTCTTTCCACCTTTGTACTTTTCTTTGGTCCTTCCCCTGACAACTAAGGCTGTTCCTTTGCCTTTGTCCATTGTCTTTATATTGGTTTCTTCAGTAAGCAGACTGCCTTCTACACCTGCTATGGTCAAACCATCTGGAGGTGCATAATTACTCAAAGCTGTGCGAAAAGTGTCCCAACTTTCCGGCAATGTGATCAACAGGAACATAGCTCTAACAAGTTTATCAAACTTGACACCTTGAGCTGACAACTGACTGTAGATTGTGTTGAATTCATTCAGATGATTGGACATAGGTGTCCCTTCTTTCATCTTCAAGTCAACAAGCTTCTTAAGCCAGTATACCTGTGAAGCTGCACTCTGCTTCTCATAAAGATCACTCAGCTTTAACCATGCTTGATAAGCCGACATCTCGTCTGCTACATTGAAGTAAACGCTTTTTGCCAAAGTCAGCATAATGGTAGAAAGTGCCAATTCATCCATTTCGCTCTATTCATCTTCGTCCATATCTTGTGGTTTTATCCCCTTGAGCTTTATAGGTTTTATCTGCTTCTTTTGTACCAACACGTGCCAAATCTGCTTCTTCCACAATGGGAAATTGGTTCCATCTAGCTTCTTGATATTGTAAAGAGCACTGTCCTGTGATCCACAGCCATAGCTACGCTTCACAGTAGTTTACTTTCCTGGGAAAAATTCGGTAGAGTTTCCCCTGTAAACTGACCTCTGAACCAATATCAACCTGTCAAATGAACCAAGAAAGCTTCAAATTCTGTAAAAATTTTGGCAGAATCTCCTTTGTAAAATGGCTCTAGTGTACTCAAAAACAGATCAAAAAACAGCTCCAAAAAACCACTGTCTCTCTAACACCGTAAGCTGTGGGTAAACCTGTCCTGCACCTGTACTGTCTCTCACTGTCTTGTCACTGTCCTGTAAGCATAGACTGCGACAATGCCTCAACGGCAGTAAAGCAAAGATGCAATCCCAACTCTCTAACTCAAAGTCAATACATCCTAGCTGCCTATCTAAGGGTGCTCGAGGGATCGCTCCAAGACCTGTATCACCGAAAGGATCTCAACATTCGAGAATCCCCCAGCTCAATGAAACCTCACTCGACCCTCAGCAAAGGCTACAGTAAATCTGACAGTACATAGACTTCCCACAAAGTCATACATCCATAAATTTCCCATTGTATGCTGTAACCGCTGCGGCGATTGTTTGTTGCGTGACTCACAGCTAGCAAACCCTCAACAGACATACATCATCTCTGACAATACATCCCATGTGGAAGTACCTGCAATGTCAGGATGAAATCTAGAATATCAAGTAGCAAACACAAGCTACCTGATGAATGGGTGGATGTCACCTACAGTTGTAGGTGCGCCCGTGTAGTATGTGACACGCCTCCAAGAACTGTAAGCCGTTCTTCGTTGTGTAGATAGCCACAAATCAGCACTCTGGAAGTGCACATATCCTCAGCACTTGTAGTCGTAGGCCAAAACCCCAAAATTGCAGAGTCGGATCTGCACCCGCCGAGACCACGTAGTCGAAAATGGCCTGCGCAAAACTTTGTCGAAGCCGAACGGTGGTCGAGATGACCTCAGAATGAAATTCTCAGAGCACCAAGCCCTTCGGGTTTTCCCACAGGCTTTGGGGCCGTGTCTTTGCTTGTCGAATCTCACTCCAATATGAGCAGGTGACTCTGGCTACCTGCAAATGCTGCCCCAAGCCTCGATCTGAGCTCTCATACCAGTTGAAGGAGTATGAGCGGAAGTGCGACGCGAGAGAGAGTGCGAGAAGAAGAGCACGACGATATGGTGAACTCACTCTACTGTAATGTGTAAAGCATAGTGAGTTCTTATTAGGTTTTTACAAAAGAATATGTGTACATACCTGGCGGTCCGCCCACTTACCTAGGCGACCACATTGGGCTTTATACCCCAACAATATTAGCATAGCTTAGCTTAGTAATTAGCATGGTAGAGGAGATGAGCATGCATTGAAGCTTGGCTCTTGGTTGGATTTGCATCACAAAGCCAAGAGTTGTTGGTGTAGGCCTCCCTTCTCACAAGCTTGGAGTAGGTGGTAAGCTTACTATTAAAGCTTGAGAAGGAGAGAGAGTCTTCTTTACTTCACACATGAGATTGTGTGAGTGTGTGTGTGATAATGCCTTGCAAAAATCAGCCCCCTCTCTCTCTTGGTCGACCCCCCTTGCTATTTGCTCATGCTACCCTCTCATTGGACCTCCCTAGGGCTAGCCAATGACAATTAAGCAGTATAAGTGATAGCCTTCTGACATGTGTCCCCCTTTCCCCTTTTGTGAGAGCTTTAGGTAATTTAATAAGTCAACTAAACTCTCATTGGACCCCTTTGCCTCCTGGCCAATAGGAATCAGGCAAGCCATTGGGCTGTTGAATGCTCATTGGACCCCTTGGGAGACTGTCCAATAGTCTTCTAGAGGACTTAATTCTCATTGGTTCTTTTATTAAGTTTTCTAAATTAATTAAACTAGATTTACTCTAGCCTAATTCTCATTGGTCCACCTCCAAGGCTATCCAATAGGAATTGGGTACACCTTGTGGGCATTTGGGCTAGGGAGCTGACATGTGTCCCTCATTCCCTTTGTGTAAAGGGAGCTTGTGTGTGTGTGTGTGTGACTTTCTCTCTCATCCCGTACAAGCTAGGCTCGCCCCCTCCTATGTAGGGATTTGAAAAGACTTTTGGGACACACACAAAGCATCCAATTCCCCCCATGGTTGACCTTTGGACACAACCTTTGAATTTCGGAACCTTAGCATTTTGGAAGTCTTAATGGGCTGAACCTTAGGGTCTTTTTAGCCCATTGTTGCACATGGATCTTATGCAAATGGCCCCCCCTTTGGATCCCTATTTTCCCTCCTTTGGATCCCTACTGTGGCCGGTCTGCTAGCTTAACCAATATTCTAGCTTTTTCTCCCCTTGCACTTCCCCATTAAATGATCAGTTTAACATGAGAAAATCATTTAGGAGAATTAGATATTGATTATTATGACATTACCTCTCTCTTGAAATCATAGTCGTCCTCGACTATGGTGTAGAGAAGATAAAGCATATTCATGAGTCCTTTTCTTAGCGGGTAGAGGATCCCTATGTCACCCTACGACATCATTCCACAATGGATGACTAGTCCATTTGGTGCTTGAGAGCCTGAGGCTGCCGCAAGCATGTCTGCACATTAGTCCTATCAATCTTCCATAGTAGAGTGACAAGCTCTACTTGGTGTTTGGGAGACGTCGTCTCCACAAACTTGATCTAAGCATGCATACTACTTCATTTTTGTACACAATAAAGAAAAAGAGAGTCTTATAAGACAAAAAATTTGTTCATTTTTAACATTTTGTACATTTGCTTACTCTTGGGAAGCATTGTAAGCATTGACAAGGTTTAGGTTATCCTTTAATTGTATGCCTTGCATCCATCTAGCATCTTCAAAAGGATAATTCTTAAACTTAATAAGATATCGTCGGATAGTCTTACCGCCTCTTAGTACCTTGTTTTCATGTCGGAGAATGGACTCGGGTTGCAGCACCTCCTCTTGGTCCTCGATCTCCGGTGGGTCTTCAATAGTTGGTTCTTGAGGTGGCTCTCCTTTGTAAGGCTTTAATAGGCTCACATGGAAAGCATTGTGTATAAGCCAATGATTGGGAAACTTGAGTTGATAGGCCATCTCATTGATTGGCGTAAGAATCTGGAAGGGACCATAGTACCTTTTTGCTAGTTTAGCATAGTACTTTTGGTGTCCCATAGGATTCTTGCCCGTCGTGTGCCTTAATCGAGCCTTGGGAAACTTTAACAAGACCCAATCATTTTCTTTAAAGGCTTGGGCTCTTCTGTGCTTGTCAGTAGCAGCAGCCTTTTGCCTTTGCTGTGAGATAGAGATAGCATCCTTAATCTTTTGAAAAGATTCTTGTAGGTCTCGGCTATACTCATCTGCAGTGAAGATCTTCCCATGTACCTTAAGTAGCAAGGGACTTTTTTATCTTCCCTCAATTACCTCGAAAGGTGCTTTTCCCATGGAAGTATGTACAGTGTTATTGTAAGCATACTCCACTAAGGGTAAGTACTTCTCCCATTGGGATCTTTGATCTACTTCTCTTACATAGGCTTTTAGTAGATCGAAAATTGTTAGGTTAGCTATTTCGCTTTGGCCATTCGTTTGGGGATGATAGGCCAAAGAGAAGTTTAGCCTTGTCCCTAAATTCTCAAAGAGACCCTTCCAAAAATTACTGGTCATTCTAGGATCTCTATCCGACACTATGGACATTGGCAAGCCATGGTACTTGAAAATTTGTGAAATGAAGAGGGTTGCCATTTGATGGGCTTTGATAGTCTTTTTGACAGGTATAAAATGAGCTTGTTTACTGAACCTGTCTACTATCATCCATATTCCCGTATTCCCATGGATAGACTTAGGCAATCCAAAGATAAAATCCATGGATATGCTCTCCCATGGTGAATTAGAGATTTGCAAGGGTTGAAGCAATCCAAGTTGCTTCCCTCTATCAAATTTTCTCTTTTGGCATACCACACATTTAGAAACATACTCTTGTATGTTCACTTTCATGGTAGACCAATAGAAAAAATGGAAAAAATGTGGGTCGAATGGAGTTACACGGTTAACCCTATGGAGACGCGTACAAACTATTGAATAATTTACGGATTGCAGTGATGAGAGAAAGCTGAGATTGGGACCAAAGAGATATGGTATGGTCCAATCTTATTTCCAGATTTTGAAAGTAAACTTCTACTTATAGCATCTAATTTGCCTCATGAAAAGATGTTTATTTATCCAAGCTAGAATTCTATTTTAGAATTGTGCTAGTCTCTCTTGCTAAATAAATAATTATATATTGCAGATAGTAACCATGCCACCCCGTCGAAAGTTGAGAGAACGAGTTGCCCCTACTGTTGTATCGATAACTGGCCCTGAAAGTTCTATAAACCCTTCAAAGCAAGTGTCACTTAAAGTTCCAGTAACCTTTATACCTAAAACCACCACTGTTGATGCTACTCCTCACCTAGCCTCAATTTATTCCAAGATAGATCTCACGTCATGTTACTACCAGGTTAGAATCAAGGAGGGAGACATTCCCAAGATCGCCTTCAACACCAAGTTTGGGTATTACAATTTTACTGTTAGGCCTTTTGGTCTAACTAACACCCCTACTACCTTTAATCGCGTGGTGACAGATCTCTTCACGAAGAAGTTAGAGAGACCTGTTTTGGTCTTCGCGGATGACATTTGGTTTATACGGAAGCTAAGAAGATCGTAATAAATATCTATGACAATGTCTTAGAAAGCCATTGAACCTGTTTTGAAGCTTCCAAATTTTTGATAAGGTTTTTGAAGTTGCAGTAGCGGATGTCATGTCCCATATAAATAGGAGGGATTCTACAGCAAGAAGTTTACCCCGTAGCCTATGAGTCTTGAGGGCTTAGGATCCCCAAGAAAAACTATCCAACACATGTTATAACCACTTCTCTTTTAGCGTTACTATCCCTTTGCGATATGTAAGCTCTTGATGTTTTGATTATAAGATGAATACAATTTTTCAACGATATGTAAGCTCATGATGTGGTAATTTCTGGAAAAAGAAGTTCAATCCAACCTTCTACTTTGAAGTTCTTGTAGTGAAATGAGAAGTTATTGCTGTGCATTTGACAAATAGAAAAGACAGCAAATGAGACGTTCTTAAAAACTCACAAAGGAATCAAGATGGGAAAGTGCAATAGATAAGCTCATAAATATTGCTAACATTTAAACTCCAAAGAAGAATAAGAAAACAAACTTACGAGTTAGCCAAGAACTCAAAGTTGAAATCTTTACTCAAAACTATCATAGACAGTAGACCCTTTGCTAAGATGTTCTTAAGAATTTAATTAAAGAGAAGATACTGACATTTCAAGACAAGGAAGTACGGACAATACTCAAATTTTTCAGAAAAGGGTTATTCCTTCAATTAAAGCCAAAAAGGATTACAAGGGAGGCAGGAAGTAATTACAAGAGAGGCAAGAAAATATACAGCTCAGCAAGATCCTCTAATATATGGTCACATAACCAAGTATCGCAAGCACCGCATATATTAGGACGCTCACCCTCTGGAATGCTTCTACAAGAAACAGCTTGAGCAATTTCTCGCGTATGAGCTGAGAAAAGAAAAGGACCTCTAAGAGGAAGACTTCAGATGGTATCGAGGCAAATCTTGGAATGGGGGATGAACTGCACAAGCAAAAACAACCTTGCGGAGAACCCAGGATCTCATGTTCTTTTGACGCAGTAGTATCGAGGGCCAAGTCCTAGAGCCTCTGTAACCATAGCAAGTCGAGTATTGTTGTGAAAATGGTCTCTACTCCAGAGAGTCACTCTTGTGAGATGTCGCCATGTCTTCCATATCGTCTGGCCGACACAAGAATTTGGTTGACGAAAGAGGAGATCTTTGTATCGCTCTAAGATCTGTCTTTTAACTGCCTCGTCTGCACTCTGCAAGTGAGAGATGCATACATGAAGAACCAAGTCTTCTTGCCAAGACGCCATCAGATAAGAAAATGACTAAGTTACAAGAGAGTGAAGATCGCGAAAATAAGAGGATAACAAGTGCTGATAAAGAAGGGATTACTAGTAGCTTATAAAGAGGAAGTATCGCATTGAAGAAGCCACAAATGTGATGACTTATTCAAGAAGATAGCTTGTTAAGAAATATTTTCCATGACTTCAATATTATATCAGCAAATTTTTGGAGATGAAGAAGTGTAAGAGAAAAATCAAGTTGAAAGTGTTAACAAGAAGTTAAGTCGCAAGACGTATCCAAGAAGCTTCATCAATTACGTATTTTATTCGAGTTGAGGACAGCTCTTTCTTTTTTTGTTGGGGAGAGATTCTTCCTTCAATGGACTCAAAGACCTCTTGACCAACAATCCTGTCCTCATCAACCTTGACTAATTCACCCCTTAGCTCTTCTTTACCCGAGGAATTTCAACAAGAAATTCAAGTAGACCCCTATTTTAGACCTCTTCTGCAAGAGATTCAAGCTTAGAATCTGAGGGAGCATTTAGCTGACTATACCCTAGCAGATGGTCTTCTTTATATCAAACAACGGATGTGCATTCCCATCAGTTTGCGTACCCAGATTTAAAGGAAGCCCACGATAACCCGTTGGCAGCTCAACCCGGGTACCATAAAATGTTTGCTACCCTCCAAAGGAATTTTTATTGGCCTAAGATGACGAAGGACATCCTGGATTATGTTCGCAAATGCCTTACTTGCCAAAAGACCAAAGCAGAATGCGTCAAGCTACCTGATAAGCTTCAGCCCCTAGATATTTCTCAGATGAAGTAGAAATGTCTGAGTATGGACTTTGTCACTGGTCTTCCAAAGACAACTAGAAACTATGATTCTATTTTTGTCATAGTAGATAAGCTCACTAAGGTGGCTCATCTAATTCCAGTCAAGTAGACAGCCACCCCCATCGACATAGCCCAAGTATTTGTTAAAGAGGTAGTAATATTACATGGAATCCCTACAAGAATCATCAGTGATCGAGATGCCAAATTTACTTCTAAGTTTTGGCAAGCAAGGTCTTGATCTCTGGGTACCCAATTGAATCTCAACTCAGCATATCATCCGGAGACTGATGGTCAAACTGAGCGAGTGAATCAAAGTCATTGAAGATATGCTTCGAGCATACTGCAACCAGCAGACCCAGCAATGGATCATGTTTCTTCCCCTAGTTGAGTTTGCTTATAACTCATCTCACCATCGCAGCCTCGGAATGTCACCCTTTAAAGCCTTGTATGGTCAGGAATGTCTAGTCCCTCTTCGATTAGCCAACCTAGCTCTTCATGTTCCTTCTATAGGGTCGAGTCTGGGTATGGCCCTCACAACCTTCTCACTATCTACTCTACTGCTCACTGTCTACACTAACTAACATAGCAAAACTGCTCACTCACAGAGTACTCAATCTACTCACATAGCACATTATAGATTTACACTAGCTAACAGATCTACTAACTTGCACATTATAGATCTTATCAAATCTAATAGAAAACCTACACATTTTAACACTAACAAATACTAACAAACCTACTAAACCTGCGCATTACAGTCACTTAGCAGATCTACACAAACTCAGACAAAAGCTGAAAACAGATGGAAGAAAGGCTTCCAGAGGTAGCACTGAGTGCTCCTCAAGCTTTAGTGCAAGGAAATCCCCAGCAACGGTGCCAAATATGCGCGCTCTGCCGCACATGCCGAAGGCTGGGAACTTGCCTGTGCACTGTGTGCAAGCCTCAAAAGGCTGCAAGCACACAAGTAGACAGTCCCAGCAAGTTCAAAGAAACAATGGTATGTCACTCACCGCTCAATGCTTCCATTGTGAAGGATTTTGTGCTGCAAAAAACTGCCTTGCCACCTACGATTCCGCCACAATGCTTGATCACTCTCCCTCCCTCTCTCTCTCTCTCTCTCTCTCTCTCTCTCTCTCTCTCTCTCGCACACACACACACACACACACACACACACACACACACACACACACACACACACACCCGTGAGCACACAAAGGAGAAGGAGACAGAGATGGAGCAAGAGCACTTCTCTCTCTCTCTCTCTCTCTCTCTCTCTCAAGCACACACACACACACACACACACACACACACACACACACACACACACACACACACACACACACCCGTGAGCACACAAAGGAGAAGGAGACAGAGATGGAGCAAGAGCACTTCTCTCTCTCTCTCTCTCTCTCTCTCTCTCTCTCTCTCTCTCACTCACTCAAGCATACACACACACACACACCCGTGAGCACACGAAGGAGAAGGAGAAGGAGATGGAGCAAGAGCACTTCTTAGCTTACACCTCAGAGAATAAGGATTTTTAGGTCAAATGGACCTTTTATAAGAGTTTGATCCATTCACACATGGGTACCCATAGTGGCAAAACTACTTTAAAAATAAGATAAGTGGTGCGTCTCTATCGGCGATCACCTACACACCTATTGGACCGACAAGCCCGGTCCGTTCCTCGAAGGTGATAGGGTGTCCGTGAAGGTTAACAATTTACTTCGCACGAGTGCTTCAAGTCGTGTGCGAGAGAGAGTGTACTTTTCTTGATCTAGTAAGAATCATAGACCTGGATGTATGATGCGGGGTCATACCCAATCCACCAATCATGTTTTCCAAACTCAAAAGTTGCTATCTTTTCATCAAGTGCAATGTGCTTGTTTTGTCCATTTTGCACCCCCTTAGCCATATTGGTGAGAGTGTCACTAGAATTAAGGTGGTTCAAAGGTACACAAGTCGAAGTGGACTGCACATAAATAGCACACAATCTACCAGCCTCTCGCTTCGTATGACAACAAAGGACATGTAGACACAAAGGAAAGGCGTAGGCAATTTTGTGATGGCTTGTGTCATCCACTACGCATGCGAGGTCGTGAGACAACGATAGAGGCATCACATTGCAAACGCATTGCATACTGCAACACAAAGATTGACCAAGTTCCCTGCTCACATGGAGAGAGAGAGAGAGAGAGAGAGAGAGAGAGAGAGAGAGCATACTTACCGAATGGAAATTGTGTGTCACAATACAATGTGAACCATGATTGCAAAACATGCCCCTTTTTAACATACAGCATATAACACCTTTGACCTTCCAAATTCTTTACAGGAGATCTCTCAAAACCTTTTAACACTTTTTGAATTTCAACTTTTAGTTTCTTTCTAATGAAATATTCCATGTTTTTCAAAGTTTTATCTTTCTTTGAAATTGGGGGACCCTACTTGCACAAATTTCTAAAACATATCAATATTGATCTTGGAAAAAACCCCATGAAAAGATAAAGCCAAATATATCATCAAAAATCAAATATTCATTATATAACAAAATCTTCACTAAAATTACATTTTTTTAATGGTGCATTTATAGTAGTACATTTACCCTATATAGAGTAGAAAGTCATTTGGTTTTACATTGTAGAAAGGATTTTCATCTCCTACAATCTTAGAGTTCACTTTTGCATTTTGAATTTGTGCATTCCCATCAGTTTGCGCACCCAGATTTTAAAGGAAGCCCACGATAACCCATTGGTAGCTCATCCCGGGTACCATAAAATGTTTGCTACCCTCCAAAGGAATTTTTATTGGCCTAAGATGAAGAAGGACATTCTAGATTATGTTTGCAAATGCCTTACTTGCCAGAAGACCAAAGCAGAACGCGTCAAGCTACTTGGTAAGCTTCAGCCCCTAGATATTCTTTAGATGAAGTGGGAATGTCTGAGTATGGACTTTGTCACTGGTCTTCCAAAAACAACTGGAAACTATGATTCTATTTTTGTCGTAGTAGATAAGCTCACTAAGGTGGCTCATCTAATTCCAGTCAAGTAGACAGCCACCGCCATAGACATAGCCCAAGTATTTGTCAAAGAGGTAGTAAGATTACATGGAATCCCTGCAAGAATCATCAGTGATCGGGATGCCAAATTTACTTCTAAGTTTTGGCAAGCCATGTTTCTATCTCTGGGTACCCAACTAAATCTCAGCTCAGCATATCATCCAGAGACTAATGGTCAAACTGAGCGAGTGAATCAAGTCATTGAAGATATGCTTTGAGCATACTGCAACCAGCAGCCCCAGCAATGGATCAAGTTTCTTCCCCTAGTTGAGTTTGCTTATGACTCATCTCACCATCGCAGCCTTGGAATGTCACCCTTTAAAGCCTTGTATGGTCAGGAATGAATAGTCCCTCTTCGATTAGCCGACCTAGCTCTTCATGATGGATCATCAACTTCTAGTCATTAGAGACAACCTGAAGAGAGCTAGTGATAGGCAGAAGAGCTACACCGATCTTCACTGCTCCACTAGAAGCTTTAGCAATGCGAACAATTTTTCCTCAGAGTCAAACCCAAACGCAGCTCCTTAAAGCTAGGGAAATTCCGTAAGCTTGCATTCAGATATTGTGGACCTTTTGGAATCCTTATAAAGATATGAGAACAAGCCTATGAGGTAGCCTTACCGCCTCACATGCGCATTCGTAATGTTTTTCATGTCAGCCTCCTTAAAAAATATGTTGCTGACCCTCTACATGTTTGAATCATGATGACACCATTCTTGTCACTCAGGAAGAATTTCAAACGGAACCAGAACAAGTTCGGGACCAAAGAGATATGGTATGGTCCAATCTTATTTCCAGATTTTGCAAGTAAATTTCTACTTATAGCATCTAATTTGCCTCATGAAAATATGTTTATTTATCCAAGCTAGAATTCTGCCTCAGAATTGTGCTAGTCTCTCTTGCTAAATAAAGAATATGATATTGCAGAAAGTAACCATGCCACCCCGTCGAAAACTAAGAGAACGAGTTGCCCCTACTGTTGTGCCGATAACTGGCCCTGAAAGATCTATAAACCCTTCAGAGCAAGTGTCACTTGAAGTTCCAGTAACTTTTATACCTAAAACCACCACTGTTGATGCTACTCCTCACCTAGCCTCAATTTATTCCAAGATAGATCTCAGGTCATGTTACTACCAGGTTAGGATCAAGGAGGGAGACATTCCCAAGATCGCCTTCAACACCAAGTTTGGGTATTACAATTTTATAGTTAGGCCTTTTGGTCTAACTAACACCCCTGCTACCTTTCGATCTCTGGGTTTTGATCTCTCGGTACCCAACTCTGGTGAGCCATGTTTCGATCTCTGGGTATCCAACTGAATCTCAACTCAGCATATCATCCGGAGACTGATGGTCAAACTGAGCGAGTGAATCAAGTCATTGAAGATATGCTTTGAGCATACTGCAACCAGCAGCCCTAGCAATGGATCAAGTTTCTTCCCCTGATTGAGTTTGCTTATAACTCATCTCACCATCGTAGCCTCGGAATGTCACTCTTTAAAGCCTTGTATGGTCAGGAATGTCTAGTCCCTCTTCGATTAGCCGACCCAGCTCTTCATGTTCCTTCTATAGGGTCGAGTCTGGGTATGGCCCTCATAACCTTCTCACCATCTACTCTACTGCTCCACTGTCTACACTAACTAACATAGCAAAATTGCTCACTCACAGAGAACTCAATCTACTCACATAGCACATTATAGATTTACACCAGCTAACAGATCTACTAACACCTGTACATTACAGATCTTATCAATCTAATAGAAAACCTGCACATTTTAACACTAACAGATTCTAACAAACCTACTAAACCTACGCATTACAGTCACTTAGCAGATCTACACAAACTCAGACAAAAGCTGAAAGCAGATGAAAGAAAGGCTTCCAGAGGTAGCATTGAGTGCTCCTCAAGCTTTAGTGCAAGGCAATCCCCAACAATGACACCAAATATGTGCGCTCTGCCGCACGTGCCGGAGGCTGGGAACTTGCATGTGCACTGGGTGCAAGCCTCAAAAGGCTGTAAGCACACAACTAGACGGTCCCAGCAAGTTCAAAGAAACAATGGTGTGTCACTCACCGCTCAATGCTTCCATTGTGAAGGATCCTGTGTTGCAAAAAACCACCTCGCCACACAGGCGATTCCGTCGCAATGCTCTCTCTCTCTCTCTCTCTCTCTCTCTCTCTCTCTCTCTCTCTCTCTCTCTCTCTCTCTCTCAAGCATACACACACACCCCCCTGTGAGCACACGAAGGAGAAGGAGACGGAGATGGAGCAAGAGCACTTCTCTCTCTCTCTCTCTCTCTCTCTCTCTCTCTCTCTCTCTCTCTCTCTCTCTCTCTCTCTCTCTCTCTCTCTCTCAAGCATACACACACACACACCCACGTGAGCACACGAAGGAGAAGGAGACGGAGATGGAGCAAGAGCACTTCTTAGCTTACACCTCAGAGAATAAGGATTTTTAGGTCAAATGGACCTTTTATAAGAGTTTGACCCATTCACACATGGGCGCCTATAGTGGCAAAACTACTTTAAAAATAAGATAAGTGGCGCACCTCTATCGGTGATCACCCACACACCTATTAGACTGACAAGCCGGTCTGCTCCTCGAAGGTGATAGGGTGTCTGTTAGGGTTAACAATTTACTTCAAACGAGTGCTTCAAGTTGCGTGCGAGAGAGAGTGTACTTTTCTTGATCTACTTCTTTGAAATTTGTCAACAAGAGCAAGGGGTTTGAGGATAAGAGAGGCGATGCCGCGCCGAATGTGGTGCCGTTTTACTAGTAAGAATCATAGACCTAGATGTATGATGTGGGGTCATACCCATTCCACCAATCACGTTTTCCATCATAGCGCAACTCAAAAGTTGCTATCTTTTCATCAAGTGCAATGTGCTTGTTTTGTCCATTTTGCACCCCCTTAGCCATATTGGTGAGAGTAGCACTAGAATTAAGGTGGTTCAAAGGTACGCAAGTCAAAGCGGACTGCACATAAATAGCACACAATCTACCACCCTCTCATTTCGTATGACAACAAAGGACATGTAGACACGAAGGAAAGGCGTAGGCAATTTTGTGATGGCTTGTGTCGTCCACTATGCATGCGAGGTCGAGAGACAAAGATAGAGACATCGCATGGCAACGCATTGCGTACTGCAACACAGAGATTGACCAAGTTACCTGCTCACATGGAGAGAGAGAGAGAGAGAGAGAGAGAGAGAGAGAGAGAGAGAGAGAGAGAGAGAGAGCATACTTATCGAATGGAAATTGTGTGTCACAATACAATGCGAACCATGATTGCAAAACACGCCCCTTTTTAACATATAGCATATAACACCTTTGACCTTCCAAATTCTTTAGAGGAGATCTCTCAAAAACTTTTAACACTTTTTGAAATTTCAACTTTTAATTTCTTTCTAATGGAATATTCCATGTTTTTCAAAGTTTTATCTTTCTTTGAAATTGGGGGACCCTACTTGCACAAATTTCTAAAACATATCAATATTGATCTTGAAAAAAAACCCCATCAAAAGATAAAGCCACATATATCTTCAAAAATCAAATTTTCATTATATAACAAAATCTTCACTAAAATTATATTTTTTTAATGTGCATTAATAGTGGTACATTTATCCTGTATAGAGTAGAAAGTCATTTGGTTTTACATTGTAGAAAGGATTTTCATCTCCTACAATCTTAGTGTTCACTTTTGCATTTTGAATTGGATGTTTTGTAAGGTTTTCGTTGAAGTGAATCAATGATTGACACTATACCTCATGAGTTGTAACTTCTAAGATCTTACACCACAAATAGTAGGTAGAGTGTTGATCCAAAAGATATCTTTGTACTTGGTTGATGTGAATGTGGACAACACCTAGACCTTACAAGTTATCATGCATTGCCCAGGAGAAAGTAGTTAAAGTAGTGGCTGATGCACAATTGTAAAAGCTCTAAAAGCTCACATGACAATCATAGGCATTTACCCCCCACTATGGAGGGAACGAGATCGAAGGTAACAGCAATGTACAGTTGTAAATACATGATATGTGTAAAGTTTTTTCCTACTATCTTCCCCGTGCTGATGGTGGAAAAGAAAAAGGTAGCTATATTTGAAGCCCCCAATAACACTAATATTGTATTTACAATGGGACCCTCTCGTACTTGTCCTTTGAAGGGTTAACAGTAAATATTTCCCTCCATCAGAGTCCATATAGAACGAAAAACTTCAATGAAAAACATCCTAGGATTCCCTTCGCTTTATGTGCAACAGGGTGCAAACCATGGGATTAATGGCCCATATTCAAATTACGGCCGTCATCAAATCTTGATCGTCAATCTATAAAAACTAATTTTGGAATCTTGAAAGTATTTTTTATTAAATCCCAAAATTAGTGTTTTTGGAGTTATAACTCCACAATCCCTGCATCTATAGCAAAGTACGCATGTGGGCATGATGGTTAGGGCATTGGGCTCTCATCGTGCTAGTGAGGGTTCAAATTGTGGGTGCGAGGGATTGGGGCATCCTAAGAGAAAGCCTCGCATCCCAAGATTAGTTTTCCCTACACTAATCTCGGGATCTCGAGATTACTTGTTAGAGATCGATGACCAAAATTCAACGGCAGCTCCAATTTGAATATGGGCCGTTGATCCCATGATTTGCACTCCATGGCACTTAAAGGGGAGGCTAGGTTTCCTTCAAAGTTTTTATAAAAAGAGAATTACCTACAACTTTGAAATCGCAACCCACACACCCAACCCCCATAGGTGGAGGCAATCCGAGCATTAAGGTGAGTCTTCCCAGCAAGATAAGGCTATGGTCACGTGAGGGCTCGGTTATCTGTTTGGGTAACTGAGGCTACTGAGCCTCCTGTGCATTGAATGAGAGATAATTGAGCCATGGTCACGGTCACGTGCAAGCACAGTTATCAACAATTACCTGCTTATGGCAGTCAACAAAAGCTATATGGAGGATGTTACCTTTGCTAGCAAGTAGAGAGAGAGGATCTAGAGAGAGAATGTTGATTCCTTTGAAGGTTGCCCACATCAAATGTATTACAAACACCCTCTAGTGCAACTATGCCAAAATTGGCACAATTACAAAAGGCTATGCTTGGTAGTACTGAGCTTCCTCAATAAGATACGCATGACCACATTGCGAGCTTAGTTATCTGCCTGAGTTATTGATAGCTGAGCCTCGTGTGACCACCACTTAAGGTTGGCCAAACCGCACAGAGAATGCCCCTAAGGGTTAGAACATGTCTTCCAGCAATCAAGGGGTCATAGCTTATGAGTTCAAAGGATTCCTTCAAAGTTGAAGTTGAACTAGTGCTCAAGAAAAATCATTATCCAAATAATACACAATTCCTTTATAGTTTTTCTACAGAAGAAAAATTAGAAATTTAAGCTATGTATATTTTGAACTCTCTTCCTCAAATTTTAGGCGTTTTTTTTTTTTTGTAAAGTTTCGGATAAGCCTTTACATGTGGTCCATAGATCACTTCCTTGGCAAAGATGGTATGCTCAACACCTTAGTCTCTACCCAAGTGGAAGAGTACAGATGATTGTTGAATGTCTAGCAACAGGGCAAGAACTGGTTGGAGTCAAGATGGGAGACAGTTGTGAACAGTATTTGGTGCCCGCCATGGCCTCATAGAATGAAGTTTTTTGTGTGGAAGGTTCTTTGGAGAGCCATGCTGGCTGGTGTGAAGGTATTCGCTAGGGGAATTGTTCCGAACATATGCTCACAATGTAGATCACCTAGGGAAGCCCTTGCCCACCTATTCAAGAAGTGCCCAACGGTTTGTGGCCTAGCAGGGAAAATTTGCAAATAGGTCCAAAAACTTGGAAAATAAGATTATTCAAGAACGACCTTTGCTTGGGAGGAAATGTCTTCAAGAATCAAGCACCACTCATAGTCACGCAAGTTGTGAGATACTACTATTTTTGTCATGTTTGGAGGGCAAGGAACAGTCGGTTATTCCAAAACACTTTGAAAACAACTAAATTTATGAAGATAGTCCAAGAAAGTTGGGAGCCAGTCATTGCCTTTGAAAAATAGATTATCTATGATGAGTGGTGCAAAACCATTAGCACCATTATGATTGACTCTCTTGAGTGAAAAGGTGGGCTATTCACTTGCCATGGGGTGGCTCCCCTTTTAGCCGAGGTAATGATGACCTAGGGAAGTTGTCATGCCTGGACTTGATCATGACATGAACTTGTAATTTTTTTGCTATGTAAATATAATCTACTCACAATTGTGAGTGTACCTTTTTAGGCTCACTTTGTAATTTTCTCTTTCTTTCCTTAATTCAAGAATCTTTTCCCATATATTTGTCATCTTGCCTCTAGCGGACATAATGGAATTTTCAAGGGGCATGATTATAAGCCAAGACACAAGAACTTAGTACTTCAAACCCTATCTTTGGGTAGGCCAGGGCGATGGTCCGAAGCAATGTTCACAAAAGACAAGGTTTGGTGTAATTTCAACAAGCTTAAGCTATAAAATTCCGAGTAGGTGTGCCCAATTTTGAGTTTGGGGCTTATTAGAGGGTATCTAGTGAGATATTCTCAAACGAAAAAGGAAAGGGTAGATTCACTAGCCAGCTGGCAAAAGAGGAACGGGGTGTAGGGGAGGGGGGGAGCAAAATGGATATTTTCCTTAATGCAGGCTTTGGTGAAGATGGCAGCGAGTTGCAGGGACGTAGTCGCGAGCGTAGTACGTAGTATCATAAAATGCTTTTTATGGCACATGGAGTGGAGGAGGGAGAGACAGAGAGAGTCGACATGCATCAATAATGGGAAGGCTGAGAATTTTTGCTCCTCTTCGTCGTCATGGTATATGGTAGGCCTCTAGTGTAGATGGAAGAGCTCTCGATCATATGGTGTGAGCGTGTAGGCTTCTGGAGCTTATGGCATGTGTGCAGAGGAGAGAGAGATTACCTTGCACACGTGAGAGAGCGGCCAAGGTGCACATTGCCTCTTGAATGCATAAATTGCTCCACAACTCTCTTGAAAGCATCCATCGCATCTTCATGATTCTTAATTTGTTGTTCTTGCACATCCTTGAGGCATGCATGTGTGTCTGTGGACACGCGCTTACGCCTCTACCTTGAAAGTTGATTACTAAATGCCAATCGCAATGACCCACTTGAAGGGAGGGAGCCACCAGCGCAGGGTAGAGCAAGAACGCTTGGTGCCATGCATAGAGAGAGAGAGAGAGAGAGAGAGAGAGAGAGAGAGAGAGAGAGAGATTTTCCCCAACTTCATGTCGACCAGTGGGTAGGGAGACATGATGTGCATTCTCATTGCACCTTTCATTTCTCTATCTTCAAGCATCAATGTGCAACAGCACAGATGTGTTGTGATGTGCTTTTCATTGCAACTGCCATTTGTGTCTCTCTATCTCCCGTGCCATTAGCAGCAACGATGGATTACTGGAGGTTGGTCCCCTGTGCAGCAACAACAAATGCAAGCCTATCACATGCAAGGCGATGATGGGATCATAGCTGCGAAGAGATGAAACAAGATGCAAGTCGAGGAAGAGAGTAGGGATGTGCAAAGCAAGCCACAGAGAATGTGAAGGTCGTGCACGCAAGGGGGGGGTGACATGGGCATGGTTTTTCCTTTATATTGATAGATTCTCTAGGAATATCCCCAAGAAATTAATGGGTTTGAGCGTCTAGATTCTAACTAGGAAAATTTACACGTTTTAGTGTAAATAGTGGCGAATGCAACAAATTTTATTTTATTTTAGTAGAATTCACATTGTGTGAGTGAGATAATATTAACAATAAACAAAAAGTACATGACTAGCTCAGTCAATTAACTTGCGCTGACACTCAGATACTACAACCGGTCCCACCAGGCTTTTACATGGAGCCCCCAACAATACAACTCACAACTTATACAATAAATGCGGAGAATCACCTACTAGCACTCAGATTGTCAGATACTTCTTCTTTCATAATCTATGGCAAACAAGGAACCGCCGTGTGTTTGAAGGAGGATTTGAGGTGGCAAGCTTCGCATAAATTATATAGGAAAGCAAAGTGCTAATATGGACACTCGGCCGCAAGCATCACTCGGAGGACTGGTCTAGGACTACTTGCGCCTTGTTGTAAGCAGACGTAATACCGGGGGCAAACCTTGGCCATTGGTGGGAGTGGCTGCCCTTATAGCCGTTGTAATTATGATTCCTCGATGTTGTCATGGCTTAACATGAGCATGACAAAACCTTGTAATTTTTTCGCCTGCTTAATATAATTCACTCACAATTGTGAGTTTTGCTATTAAAAAAAAAAAGAATCACCTACTAGTAAGAAACAAAGACAAGGAGTAGGAGGCCACCTTGTAGGGGATGTGTGCCACCCATCCACCACAAATCCTGCTACCCGCCCTCCCCTTTAAGTGCCACAGGGTCCCAAACCATGGGATCAATGGTCCCGATTGAAAGGTGAGATGGTGGTCGATCTGGACCATTGATCGGTTAAATCTAAACTCGGGATATATTTCACAAAACTAATCCCGGGAGGTAAGCCACGTGGACCTGTGAGGGATCTAATCCCGGGACACCCTCACTTCCCCAGTTGGGTTTCAAACCCTCACCATCAGCTTGAGGAGCACACGTCTTGACCGACATGTCCGTGTACGTCTCGTTAAAATACATGTGATTCCACATCAATTTGAAGGTAGACTTAGGATCTCAATATAAAAACTAAACTTAGGATGCCAAGTTTAATTTTTGTAGACCCCACTATAAAAACTAAACTCGAAATCTCGAGATTAGTTTTTACGCACCGATGATCGAGATCTACAAACGCCCTTGATTTTGCACAAGGGCCCTTGATCCCATGGTTGGAACTTGGGACCCCTCCTTTGCATGCAACAAATTTTAACCTCAATCCCATAAAGGTTCGAGTTTGGCAAGGCGACGAGGCGTGGTTCAAAGTCATAAAGGGAACAAATGTGAGTTGAGGCCTCATGTCGGCGCAATCAGCGGATTCACATGGTGGTCACTGGTCACTGGACACTGGACCATGGAGGGGACGGTCTCTGCTCTGCTCTCTGCTCTTGTGTTGTAGACTGTACTGTAGTAGCCCGTAGGGGAGTTGTTGAATTGTCAGACCCGCTCACATACATGCACGCAATATTGCCTTCTCAATGCTCATGTGTACTGCTACGTCTAGACTCGTCAGTCGTCACTCTACATCGAGGCCTACATGTAGATAACAACCAATTCCAGCTGAAGAGAGTCCACATGAGGAGAGTCATGAGTCATGACCTCGCTCAGGTCGGATGCTTTTATTATTCCTTTTTTTCTTACCACTGAGAGCATCCTAGGTCCTACACACAGCTCTTTTTCAGAGCTAAACTTATAGACATTTGAGCTCTTTTCTGCGCAGTCTCATACTGTTTTCCCCAAAATTTAGCTGGCCTTTTCATTTTACCATGAACGCATGGCAAATGTGTATTGATTGGTTCAGACCACAAGGTGGAAGACATTTCATTGGGCCAAAAATGAGGCGCACATTTTTGGACCCACCAAAAGATGGGCGGTACATGTTTAACAAAGAACTCCTAGAAAGGAGTCGATATATCCTATTAGGTCTCCCCAATCTCTTTATAAAAATTTTTAAAAAAAAAGCTTTTCAAAAGAACTTAAATGGATAAGTGAACGGTGAGTTATCTATACATATATAACAGGGGGAGGGGGAGGAATTCCGGCTCCCCCCTTTACAAAGAACTCCCATTAAGGAAATAGATATATCCTATTAGGTCTCTCCCATCTAGAAAAAATAAAAAGCCTTTCAAAACAACTTAAATGGGTTAGTGAAGGGTGAGTTATCTATGCATTTACTAACATAATATGACGGAAGGGCTTCCTTTTACATTTGTCGCAATCTGCGATCTGAAGGTTAAAGTTCAAAACGAAAAAAAGCGTAGTTGTACGCAATAAAGAAGGAGAGAGGGGGAGAGAGCTTCGGCAGCCGACCGTATTAGTATATATTAGGGGGAGGGATTTCAGTTACCCTTGGCAGTGTGCTCTGTACCTCTCTAGCCACACGAGAGAGAGAGAGAGAGAGAGAGAGAGAGAGGCGGCCGACCAGATTAGTTAAGAAGTAAATCATCCATGGCATTTTTGGCTTTCTCAAAGAAGCCTTAGAGGAGAGTTGAGCTATGCATACTTTCAATGTTTTCAGTGATGATTAAGACTTACCTTAAATGTTATTTTTGTTTTAAACTATTTAATGAATTTTTTTATTTCACCTTTCATTTCACAGCCTCACATGCCTTTGACTTTTCTTGCAGTTTATAGCTTGATTCTAACTAGTGTGTGTTTGGGAAAGTCTCTTCTATTTAGCGGACGTCGATCGAGTTTCCTCCTTGCAAAGAAGCAAACCGAAAATACCATTAGAAATTTTGAACTTTGCTGGATTTTTGAACTACTTTCTCACATATTTCATCGATTTTTCTTCCCTTTACCATGGTTTGCAATTGGCTAGTCTCGATTTTCAACCGCTCAAGACTAGGTTGAGGCAATCCTTTCCCGAACACTGATTCTAGTTAAATTCAACCTAATGATTTTATCGCTTTCTTATTGTTTTAGAAAGCCACCGTGACCCTTTCACTTGTTCTTTTCCTCTCGCTCAAAGTGGCATCATTGAACCTTAAAGCGGTATGAGTGTAAGATGAGACATGAAAAGCACACTAGTTTTAGTGCCCGCAAATAAAAATGCATGTACACATAAAGTATTAGCTTTAGTGTGAGGCATACGGTCAGGTCAAGCATGGCCCAATGGGAAACCCGTGCAGGGCCTATCTATAAGAATAGATTGGGAGGGTGGGTGGAGGATGTGGTTCTCTTGCCCTATCCCACTCACTTGTATGAGAGCTTCAAATAGTTTTTGGGCCATGGAGTTGCATGCATGCAAAGAAGGGGAGAAGAAGACCAAGTAGAGGTAGGTGAGTACGAGAAGGCTCCACAACACACAGGGAGAAGAAGATCGAGCGGAGGCAAGTGAGTACGAGAGGACTCCACAACACACACACACGCGCGCGCGCGTGCAGGGAGCGACTTGCACTAAATTTATCTCTCTTTGGCTCGATAGATGTGTGCTGAGAAACACATAAAAAATCATCACTGCAATGTTGTGAGTCGATGACTTTATGGAGCTCTCTCTCTCTCTCTCTCTCTCTCTCTCTCTCTCTCTCTTATGCATGCATAGACTGCTCGCCATCGCCTCCTCTTGGTGACCTTGCATTCACACTAAGATACTTATTTTGGGGGGTCTCTTGAGTTTGACCAAGAGCGGGTTCTCCCATAGGGAACTCCGACAATTAACCATCGAGGCTTCAAGAGAGTTTTTCAAGCAGACGGCCTTGGACTAGGCATTTGATACATCAAAGGAGACATCTTTTCTCAACAAACGGAGATTACAAAAAATTACATAAATTTTCCTGCATGTCGAAGAATATGAAACCACTTTTGTTGCAAGGCCACATGAGCTTCACAAGGTAATCGGCAAGGCTTTGGTCTTGGAGGCATCCTCGGACAGGTAGTAAATACACAAAAAATTTACAATAATTTACAACAAGGCGATTGAAATTTGCAAACCGCCACGATTTCTACATATTGTTGCTTATCGCATGAGCGGTTGTAAGCTTGTGGGTTCGTCACATAGTGGTTTTGGTAAGCTCTCAAAGCCATAAGTTCACGGCACCAAAGCTTGCAAGGCTTGTGGGTTCGTCACATAGTGGTTTTGGTAAGCTCTCAAAGCCATAAGTTCACGGCACCAAAGCTTGCAAGGCTTCAAGTCTTTATCCTAGCAAGGAAATTCAGAGAAACATTCGGCACTCGAGATCATATTCGATTCAACAAGTCATCTCAGTTTTGGGATTTGATTTGGCAGTGCCTATCAATTTCCTTGGTTTGTGGTTGCTCATTGAGACTTTGGCACTACAAACTAGTTTCACACTAGAAGGTAAAGACTTCCTAAGTAAATGGGATGGTATTCATGATCAACATCGGACTCGGATGTAGTCAAGGCACTACAAACTAGTTTAACACTAGAAGGTAAAGCCTATAAATGGTGAATGTCGCTCAAGGAGAAGGGCATCATGCCGCGTTCATGGGCTTCTTTTGAAGACGTGTTTAAAAAGGTATTTTTGCCCACTAATGAGAAGGAAAGAAATTGGATTGGATGGGATAAGTGCTCTATGCACTAGCATAAGACACTACTTGAGTATCTCTCACATTATATGGATCTCATCCTCAAGTTGGAGAGTCCCGAAACCTTCCAGTAGATGCATGGTTTCATTCGTGGGCTAACTCCTGAGATTAAGAAGCATGTTAAAACCCAAAACACTTGAGGAAGCTATAATGCAGGCTTATATTCATGATGATCCAAAAAAAGTATTGCATAGCACACACATGCCTAACACTTCAAATGCAGATGCATCTCATTGTCATAATAAGATAAAGTTTTTGGTAGCATCATCTGATGTGTCCAAAAGCCCAAGAGGCCTAGAGATCACTTGTCAAATGAGAAATTTGAAAAGGTGAAGAATAATAAATAATGTTTTAATTGCTTGGGAAGTGGGCATGGAAAAAAGGATTGTCCCAAGTGGGAATCTACTACCCATGGCAAGTGTTGGAATTAGGGTTGCAGAGAAATGCACACAGCTTGGAGAAGACGAAGGAAGCTCAAGGCACACAATAGAGAGTGTATTTACTTAGTGTGAAATAGAAAGATAGATAGCCCTAGAGTGATGGGCGTATATACAATGCACGGGGGGGAAAACCCTCCTCAAGAGGGGAAAAATGCCCCGGAAGTCCTAGTGTGTTCACACACATCACTACCACATGTATATGGTAGGTGAACGAGAGCTAGCACATGAGTAAAGGGGACATGATCAGTCCACAAAGGGGAGTAAGCCCAAAGCTTTGCGGAAAGCTTCTCACTTCTCACGAGACAATGCCTTTGTGAAAATATCTGCAAGGTTGTCCTGTGTTGGCACATAAGCCGAGCTGATCTCTCCTCCTGAGAGCCTCTCCCTGACATAGTGGTAATGTACCTCAATGTGCTTTGTGTGAGCATGGAAAACCAGGTTCCTGGCAACTGCCAATGCACTCTGACTGTGTCCTATCCAACACCCAAATCAGCCATAAGGCGTCTGAGCCATACACACTCAACAAACTTAAGGGTGATGTGCTACGACACATTCACCAATATTTTTCAAGATAGCACATCAAAGTCAAGAGGATTAAGATGCCGTAATGAGAAATACAATCATTAGACATTCCTCAAATGACGTGAGAGTATGTAAGTATAGATTTTGTTGCAAGATTATGTCTACTCAAGGAGAACATGATTCAATCATGGTTGTAGTTGGTATACTCACTAAAGTGACACATATTATCCCATTACAAGTCAATTATACAACTCCCAAGATAGCTCGACTGTTTACTAAGGAAGTACTTAAGTTTCATGGATTTCCAAAGAGAATAACAAAGTGATAGGGATGCTAAGTTTTGGCATCATTGTTCCAAGTTGCTGGGGCACAATTAAGATTTAGTACAGTTTATTATCCTCAAACCAAAAGAAAAACAAAGAAAGTCAATCAAGTTATTAAAAGATATGACACAACAAACTAAGACTGTAAGGAAATATACTCAAGTTGCCCAAGATAGGCAAAAACTTTACATCAACAAGAAAAGAGATGCCAGACAATTCAAATTCGAAGTCAAGATATTTCTTCAAGAAAGACCCAAGAAAATAAATTTATCCTTGAGAAAGTACAAGAAGCTAAGCCCAAGGTATTGTGGACCATTCGAAATCGTTAAAGTTGTGAGTGACCAGGCCTACAAGCTAAAGTCACCTACAAACTTAAAGGTTCATGATGTATTCCACGTCAGCTTAGTCAAACCCTACATCCCTAACCCTGATCAATTTTTGGACTCAGATCAGATAGTCATGCCAGCACAAGGAGTTTTCGAACTTCAGCCGGACTATGTATTACTAACGCACTACGTGAGAAAGTAATGTATGAATCTCATGCTCCACCTTATGCGGGGCATAGAGGGATTCAGTCTACTTTAAAGGGAATTGAAACAAGGTAGCGGAAAATCCTCTTGACAGCCTGCCAATGCTGAGACCCTGGGCTATGCATAATCTGCTAACCTGTGAGACTGTAAACTGAATATCCGGCCTTGTGTTGCATACATAAATGAGGCATCCAACAGCAGTTTGGTAAAGAGTGTTATCTGCAGGATCACCAGCATCATGAAGACTCAATTTCAAACTTGTTTCCATGGGAGTGGCAATAGGTTTGAAATCCTCAAGTCCAAACTTACATAGTAATGTTTCTATGTAATTGTTCTGACACAAGGCAATACCACCATCACACTGCTTAAATTGTATGCCCAAGTAATGATGAAACACCCCCAAACCTTCATCTTGAAAGTAGCATTCAAATCAGCCTTAAATTCAGCAATACGTCTCTCATTTGATCCAGCGATTAGCAAATCATCTACATAAAGAACCACAATGAGAAGTACATCACCCTTACGCTTTACGTACAATATGCTTTCTATTGGACTGTTACGAAAGCCTTGTTTGACCAAATGAGTGTCAGTTTTCTCCTACCAAGCACGAGGAGATTGCTTCAACCCATACAAGGCCTTCTTACATCTGCACACTTCGTCCTCTTGTCCTTTCTTGACAAAACCACGAGGCTGCGTTACATAAATTTCCTCAAATATGTCACCATTCAAGAAAGCAATAACAATGTCTGATTGATGTACATCCCAACCAAAATGAGCTACCAATGCACATAGAGAATGCATGGTAGTCATATGACAAGTGGGAGCAAAAGTCTCTTCATAATCTATGCCTTTTTTGTGTGCATAACCCTTTGCAACAAGTCGAGCCTGATGGCGATCAATCTTGCCATCCGGCTTGCGTTTCAACTTGTAAACCCACTTCGTACCAATGGCCTTTTTTCTAGGAGGCAAATCCCATAAAGTCCATGTGTCATTTTCTATAAGTGCATCATATTCTAATTGCATGGCAGCCATCCAATTTTTTGAATTCTGTGCTTCATCAAAGGACAGATGTTCCTCAACATCATGTAAGCTAGACATAGCCAAAGCATAACAATCTGATGCATAAGATGCATGGCGAGAGCCTGAACAAGTACGACTAGCAAAGGTGCATCCAATTTACTCTCATGCACTTTATGAACCATCATTTTGGCATACCTCTAGCCTGCTCATTTTCAGCCCTTTCCTCATCAAGTATATCATGTACATTTGCATCAGTAATAGACTGATCTGTAACATTTTCAGAGACCCCCATAGGCTGTATATTTGCCTCATTGGAATTCACATTCGAACTTCCACCATTGAAAAGAGGCAACAAAGTGTCATAAATGTCCTGTGAGCTTACATTACTGTCTCTAGTACATGACAGCAAGGGCTGAACAGAATCTTCCACAAACACTACATCCCGCGAAACCAGAATACGCTTTGTTTGCGGATGATACAACTTGTAACCTTTGATTTCAGCACTATAGCCAAACAAAATACCTTTGACTTCCTTATCTTCCAATTTTTGTGTTGTGCTTGTGGCATCAAAGCATATGCCAGATAGCCAAAAACACGCATGTGCTCAATAGAAGGCTTTCTATCATGCCATGCTTCATATGGAGTAATAGACTGCAAATCTTTCGTAGGACACCTGTTTAGTACTTAAGTGGCACACATGATGGCCTCAAGCCAAAAAGAATGCAGCAAAGCTTGACTTTTGTCCATACATCGTGCCATTTCCGTAAGTGACCTGTTTTTCCTCTCAGCAACACCATTTTGTTGAGGTGTATAAGGCTCTGTACATGGTGTTTTATCCCACGACTAGCCAGAAATGCATTAAATTCATGAGACATATACTCCCTCCCCGATTTGGAACGGAGGGTGTCCATAGTACATTTCGAGACATTTTCAGCCATAGCCAGAAATTTTTTGAAGCACATAAAACTTTAGATTTCGCTTTAAGCGAAAATACCCATGCATGCCTGGAGTAATCATCAATGAAAGTCACGAAGTATAGGTAATTTCCCAAGGACGGAGTTTGCATGGGCCCACAAACATCACTATGCACAAGCTGCAATCCGCATGTGGCCCTAATTGAACCATCCTTTGAAAACCTAGAACGCTACATTTTACCCAAAATACAGCCTTCACAAACATGTTTGACAAGTGCTTCAAGAGGCGGCAAAGAAGCAACATGTGAATCTGCAGCAACCAACTGACATGCATGCATCATGGAGAGCAGGATTGTAAGTGCAACTCTCCACTAAAAGCCCATTCTGTATCAACATCAGCAACACAGTCTCCTTTCACAAAAGACTCAACAATGGCGCATTTGCATTGGAACCACCCTCTTTCTTCTTAGCCTCTTTGGCCTTCAACTTAGGACACTGCTTGATCAAGTAATCATTAGCTTTACAATAATGAAAACGCATCTTATTTTTTCCCTTATCACCAGAATTTCCAGACGAATTGCTGCCAGCAGAAGCATTAGGAACAGAAGTTTTGCCACTCGCAACAGATACATCAGAAGTGGCTGCATTGCTGTTACCACCCTTTCTTTGAGAAGCAAAAAAATCATGTTCAACTACACACTGCCTAGTCCTGTTTTTTCTGAAAAGTGACTCTTGCAACAGTAATGTGCATAATGCATCAAACTTGACAACTTCAGGATTTCCTTGGGTCATAAGTCTCCAAGTACTAGCAAAAGTCTGGTAAGAACCTGGTAAGGCATCAAGAACAGTCTGCACAAGGGAACTGCCTGAAATGCCTTCACCTGCAGAAATAAGTTGCTTCTTGATATCCTTAACACCAGCAAGGAAAGTGTCCATATCATCTTCCTCATGCATAATCTTTTATTCCAGCTCTTTACGCAGCAAAGCAATTTTAGCCTCATTGCGACTTGCATAAAGACCAACCAAAATATCCCAAGCCTGTTTTGCAGATTTTGTTGAACGAATGTGAGGAACAATGGTGCGCTTCACAGACAATGCAATCAATTCATGAGCTTGTGCATCCTTTACATCCCGACGAGATTGTTCTGCCGTAGGCAAAATAACTCTAATAGCAGCAATCCTTGCAGCAAGACATGTAACATCATTAACATCGCCTGCATCCTCAGAACCAGGACGTACATCAATGCCCTGCACAATATTCCAGATGCCCTTTGACACAAGAACATGCATCATATAAGCCCACATAGGGTAATTGTCCCATCCAACCTGTCTCAGCAGCAAACATCTTGAACACATCTGTGTTGTTGTCAACCATGGTAAATGTTGCACCTGATGTGAAAACCGCCTGAAAAGAGGAGAAATGAAGCGAGAACAACAAGTTCTATATAGCACAAACTGAAGAAGATTGTAAGGTACCTGTTACGCAGAAAACGGCACTGACAAAAAATTCTACATAAAATGACAAAATAGCATGTGTAGTACTGTCTGTAGTGGAAACCGAAGCCGAAATGAGCCCTAATAAAAAATCTGAGCACGCTAGGCTCTTTGAACTCTCTCAAATTTTTTTCGACCTACGAATGCTCGCCAAAGCTCACTGAAATCGGAGAAAATGAGCAGGGGTGTGCTGGAGCTACTGGCGACTAAGTCCGTGAGGACGCAACCTACTCTGATACCAATTATTGGAATTAGGTTTGCAGAGAAATGCACACAGCTTGGAGAAGATGAAGGAAGCTCAAGGCACACAATAGAGAGTGTATTACTTAGTGTGCAATAGAAAGATAGATAGCCCTAGAGTGATGGGCGTATCTACAATGCACGAGGGAAAAAACCTCCTAAAGAGGGAAAAAATACCCCAACGGTCCTAGTGTGTTCACACACATCACTACCACATGTAAATGGTAATAGCAAGGAGAAGGCAGTGCACATGGTGCAATTGATTCCCCTCAAATCCTCTGCTCACTATCCAACGTGGAAGTAACACATATTGAAGTTGTTCATGAATGATGTATCACGGGGTCTATATGGACCACACGAGCTTGTGAGAATGCATTGGTCTAACTAGGGTCACAAGGTGAGCATCCTGATACATGATGGCACCTCTCATAATTTTATCAACAAGTTAGTGAAATGTCTCAATTTACATTAGACACCTAGTTCCCACAACTACAAGGTAGCTATGAGTAATGGCCATGATACTCAAGTGTGGGATACACAAGTTAAGGGGGTACCTCTTGAGATTTAAGGGTAGCAGACACCCTTGGATTTTCAAAATATAAACATGGATAGAATAGATGTGGTGTTAAGTTGGGAGTGGTTGCATGAGTTACAATCGTCATTACATCATAGCTATGAGCATAATAGTTTAATGTTTCAATCCAATGGTGTGCATGTGCTACTATTGAGAGAAAAGGATCTGCCTTCATCACCACTTATTTGTGCAAAGTAAGCTTATGAATATCTCTTCTAATGATGAAATAAAAAAGCTCTTTTTTGTTACTCTTTGTGTCGTTTTTATCAAATGTTGATAGTAATCCAATTATAATTGACAATTCCTCAACACCACATTCTTCTTCTTCTCCTTCTCTTCAATAAGAAAATGTTGTTTGTCAATTGAAGGAAATATCAACTGAATACAAACATGTATTCCCCGAATATTTTCCTTCTGGGTTACCTTCGACATGTTCTGTGCAACACAGCATGCATGTGGTTGTAAGTAGGAAGCCTAATAGTAAACCGCCCTACAAAATGAGTCATTTTGAGGCTATTGAGGTGGAGTGTTATGTTGTTGTTGACTACCTTAGTAGAGGGTTTATTCAACCTAGTTCTTCACTATGGACATCTCCCATTTTACTGGTGAAGAAAAAGGACGATAGTATGTGCATATGCATAAATTATCATGGTTTGAATACGGTTATCTCGTTAAGAATAAGTATTGACTCCTATAGGTGGATGATTCATTTGATAAACTCACCTATGCCTATATTTTACAAAGATAGATATATGAGTAGGGTATCATCAAGTGCGATTTCATCTTGTTGATATACATAAAACTACATTCTGAACATTTTTTGGACATTATGAGTTCTTGGGTATGCCTTTTGGTTTAACCAATGCACTAGCTACTTTCATGACACTCATGGGTAGTGTTTTGAAACCATATTTGGGCAAGTTTATCGTTGTTTTTCTCAATGAAATTTTAGAGTACAGTGCATCTGAGGAAGAACACTTACAACATTTTGAAGCAAGTATTTGATATGTTATGACAACACACATTATATGCCAAGGAATCCAAGTGTGATATGTTGAAAGTAGAAGTTCACTATTTGGGGCATGTAATCTATGTTGTAGACCTACATATAGACCAATCCAAAGTGGATTCCATTCGTAAGTGGCCTTCTCCAAAAAAACTGGAAGAGCTCAAGGTTTTCTTAAGGTTTGCATGTTTTTTTATCGTAGCCTGTAGGCTCATTAAAAACCATGCTCAAATTTTTGTTCCTTTGATAGACCAATTGAAATCCAAGGGCAAATTATTTCATTGGGGAGAAGCTTGCTTCAATGCATTTAAGGTCACTCTAGCTACTACACCCATCTTAGCTATTGCAAATCCAATGAAAACTTTTGTGCTAAAGATAGATACTAGTAATCGACCTATTGGAACAATTCTTCAACAAGAAGGCATGCCAATTTTGTTTGAAAGCAAGAAACTCAATTCTACACAACAAAAGGACATGCCAATTTTGTTTGAAAGCAAGAAACTCAATTCTACACAACAAAAATATTCTCCTTGTGAAAGAGAGCTCTATGCAATAGTGTCTGCTTTGAAAACATGGTGACATTATTTGTATGGTGCTCAATTTGAAATAGTGTTTAACCATGAAAGTATAAAGTGACACAACAGTAAGACTCGAAGGATCAAAAGGCTAGGTGGATTGAGATTCTTCAGGAGTATGATTCCTAGATTTGTTATAAAAAAGGACAATACAATGTGGTAGTTGATGCTCTTAGTAGAATGCATGAGATCAACTCTCTTCTCTTCATAGAATGGAATGTAAAAGTGAATTTTTGGATTCTTTGAAGGACATATGTGAGCATGATAATGCATACTCAAGCTGTGAAGCCATGTCAAAAAGAGGGATCCTTATCACTCCAATGATGGTAGTGTGTCTATTTCCTCCACACTCGATTCTCTTGTTTCAAGTGATAAACTAAATAGATAGAATAAAGTTTTTGTTGATGATGGGTACCTCTTTTACAATGGGAGCATTTGTGTACCAACAACAGATGTAAGCATTTGATGCAAAGTTCTCTATGAATGTCATGATAGTCCCAGTGCAAAGCACCCACACATAAGGAAAACTTATGCACTCGTATGATGACAATTCTACTAGCCAGCTTATATGGCTATGTTCAAGACTATGTCTTGCATTGCCAAAAGGTCAAGTTAATCAAGCAAAGCGCTTAAAGATAGGAGGTCTCTCACATCCTCTAGAGATTCCCAATGGTAAATGGGAGAGCATCTATGGTGGGTCTACCAACCACCATATGAGGTCATGACTCATTAAGGGTGATTGTAAATAGTTGGCTAAACTTTGTAAGTTTATTCTGACCAAATCCACTATTAAGACTCCAGACCTAGCCAAGTTTTTTGTTGATTGAAAGGTTATGGTGGATTAGCAAGCATATCATTCATATTAGCATGATTGATTAGCACACTAATTACTCAATAAGAGAGAGAGAGAGAGTAGATTCAAAGATATCTTGAACTAACAACACACTTGAAGAGTACAAGAAGTAGCCACTTATATAGTAGCTGCATATGGCTTGGTGCACCTCTCAATGGTCACATAAGCATCTCTCCGAAAAGTCAAGGAATCAACCAAGTGGCCACATGTGGCTCCTATAACTATCATGAGAGGCTACCTTGGACTCTTGTGCAACTCACCATGCCATGTGTGCTAGGCCATGTGTCCTTACATGCTCATATGATGACTAGACTATTGATTGTAGAAGAGATGATTCACACAACAGTAGTCAGTATAGGCCAAAAGCCACAATGCCAACTAACCTCCCCTTGGACTTTGGACTAAACTAGTGACCCACTACAAAGATCTCACTTTTCCACAAAAGGCTAGACCACAAAGGTTATGCCATAAAGGCCATACCACAAAGGCTATGGTGACTCAATAGACTATGGTGCCATGGAGGCCAAAGACACCTCCCCTCAAACATATCTCTTAGGACCAAGCTGTCCACACAAACCAAGTTTTCCTTAAAGATGACTCCAAAGATGAGGTTGGGGTTCACTTGTCTGCAAGTTATCACTATCAATGCCAAGTCGCTAGACACTAGCTTCTCATCCATCTTCCTATTGTGCTACTCTTTGAATGTTGTTGCTTCTTCAACACTTGGAAGAGGGATGCTCCATCTTTCCACAGCATGTACACAGTTTAAGTCTCCATTAATCCTTTGTTATGTGTTTGGGCTTTCTACATTTGTAGCATTTCCTTATACATTTATTGGATGCAAAACCAGATGCGATTCAAGAAAATGAAAAACTAAATGTAGGGTTGGTTGATGGTGATCATGCTTCTCCCCTTGAAGGTGGATATCTCTTTTCTCTCATGGTGCTCCTCCCCTTGAAAATGGGTTTCTCTTTTCTCTCATTATGCTTGATTGACGGAGTTGTCTTACCACTTGAAGACTCTTCAAGGGCAGTGTCTATCTCCTCATATAAGCACAAGACTATTTCATCTCCTTAAATAAAATTTTGGGCATACATTTGAAAACTAGTGCCTGAATGCAAGACTTTAGTTTTGTATTACAAGAATTTAGTGAGATAAATCTCCTTCTTGCTTCAAAGTCAAAGATGTGGCGGTTGAAGTTCTTTGAAGCTTTTCTTTGGAAGCCTTTGAAAATAGCTCTCCTTGAAGCTCTGATGGCTACACGAGCTACTTCTTGTACTTCCCCTTATGGAGCACCAAAAGCTGTCTATGGGGATAATGCCTTAAAATGCTTGTCGATACTTGGTTGTTGTAGGGCCCATGGGAAAACACCCTTAGAAGAGGTGGCACGTGGACAAAGTTGGTCAATGGGAAGGGGTTCAAGCCCTTGGTGGTGCACTGGCTGATTAGTAGGAACTGCTTATGGGAAGCATCACTTGCGGAGCCAAAAGCGAAGCGGTATTTGATTCGGTTGAAGTATGGGCTATGAGCACCAAAAGGTAGAGCTTGGGTATGATCCTTTGTAGACCAAACCTCACATTCTATTGCAATTGACCATTGACACCTTAAAATAGTGAGCATGTTTTGAGATCAAGACCACATGCCATCTCCCAAGAGTAGAGTAAACAAGCTAGCTGCCAAGCCTTTGTTGGGATCGGAGAGCACACACACAGAGAGCCAGCACGAAGAAGGAGATAGACACAGTGTGTGGCGGGGCAGTACTCACACTACAATGTGTAGTTATAAGTATAGTTATTATGAATGAGTAAATGAATGGCTGTACATGGGCGGCTGAACAATGGGCAGCCGGGCACACGGGCCTTTAACCCAACAATCTCCCACTTAAAGGCAGTGTGCCTTTAAAGTGGCCAAAGTACAGCAAAAGAAGTCAAGCCATACCCATCAGCGATCTGCAGTGTGCAAACCGCTGTGAGGCTAACGACTTCGTGAGTAGATCAGTAGGGTTATCGTCAGTGTGTACCTTGACAAGCTCTATGCGCTTGTCCTCTAGCACCTCTCGTATGAAGTGATACCTCACCTCAATGTGCTTTGTCTTCGCATGGAAGACAGGATTCCGTGCCAACGCTATGGCACTCTGGCTATCACAATGTAGAATCGGAGCATCACCAGCCATACCAAGATCTCCCACTAGTCGTGAGAGCCATACGGCCTCCTTGGAAGCCTCAGTGGCAGCCATATATTCAGCCTCTGTAGTGCTCAAAGCAGCGCATGGCTATAAACGTGATGCCCACGAAACCGGTCCACCTGCAACTGTGAACACATAGCCGCTAATAGACTTCCTCGAGTCCACTGACCCTGCATAGTCTGAATCTGTATATCCGCAAACATACATATCCTTCTCACCATAACATAGGGACAACTCTGAAGTCCCTCTCAAGTATCTGAGAATACCTCTCACTGCATCCCAATGACGCTTGCCCGGGTTAGACATGTACCTGCTAACCACACCAACTGCATGAGAAAGATCTGGACGCGTAGCCACCATGGCATACATCAAGGAACCAACAGCTGACGCATAGGGAATCTGAGACATCTCTGTAGTCTCCAAATCTGTCTGAGGGCAGTCATCATGGCTGAGTTTTACATATGGAGGCAACGGGGTACTAATGGCCTTCCCCCCTTCCATATGAAAACGCTCAAGCACCTTGTCAATGTACTCTTTCTGACTAAGAAAGAGCATCTTGTGAGAACGATCACGAGTGATCCGCATACCCAAAATATGACTGGCATCCCCAAGATCCTTCATGGCAAAGGTCTCATGTAGCCTATGTTTCAAGGCATCCACATCAGAAATACACTTTCCTGCGATCAGCATGTCATCCACATACAAAACCAAAACAATAAGACTACCATCTGCAGCCTTGCGAGTATAGAGGCATGGGTCCTCATAACTGCGTACATAACCCAATGAACTCATGAATGCATCAAACTTACGATACCATTCACGAGATGATTGCTTCAGCCCATACAAGGTCTTAAGAAGCCGGCATACCATCTTCTTTGAACCATGAATAACAAACCCACTTGGTTGCTCCATGTACAAATCCTCGTGCAAGTCCGGATGTAAGAAAGCTGTCTTTACATCTATTTGCTTCAACTCCATGTCTTCTGTAGCTACCAAAGCAAACAACATACGCAAAGTAGACATCTTCACCACTGGGGAGAAGATCTCATCAAAATCAATGCCCTTCTGTTGCTTGAATCCTTTAGCCACAAGCCTTGCTTTGTACCTAGGCTTTGCATCCATTGAACACAATTTTATCTTGTAAACCCACTTGCATGGTAGTGCCTTCTTACCCTTTGGCAAAGGAGTAAGCTCCCACGTTTCATTTTGGATCAACGAATCCATCTCTGACTGCATAGCTTGCTCCCACTTGAGCTTGCCGACACTAGACATGGCCTCATCATAACATGATGGCTCCCCGCAATCAGTCAACAATACATAATCCATAGAAGGCACAAAACGCTGAGGCTGTCTTGCACGCCGCTCTGAACGCCTCAAAGGCTGTGCAGGAGGTGCATCTGGCTGTCCCACATCTACATGATCTCCCAACAAGGGCTGATCTCCCACTTGAGGGTCAGTGACATATGCCCCAAACGCTGATGCCATAAAGAAGCAGGAGGTTGCTCAGTGATCCCCACAATGTGATCAGCCACACTAGCTACACAAAGGGAATACAACGTATTCCTCTTAGCACCTTTAACCAAAATAAGGCTGCCCTTAGTGAGCTTCCAACCTCCATCACCAAAAGATACATTGAAACCAAGTGAATCCAACTGACCCACGCTAATCAAGCTTTTTGCAAGAGCCGGCACATGACGCACACGCTGCAAGACAAACATAGTAGAGTTTGGCATAGCCAACGGAATATTTCCAATGCCATGAATCTGCATAGAACGCCCATCGGCAATCCTGACAGTACCTGTGCTCGAAGCATCATAGTCATGAAACCACGACCTATGAGGTGTAACGTGAAAAGAAGCACCACTGTCAATGACCCAATCCATAGGCATACTACTCTCATGAGTGAGAAGAAAAGCGTCATCAAAATAGGATGCAAGCAACACATCACCAAGCTCTTCACTAGTAGCACTAGTCGGAGCACATACATGGTCATCTTGAGAGCTACACTCTCCCTGTGTTGCATTTAACTCCTCAATCTTGACATTGGACTTAGGCTTGTCCTTAGCATCATGGTCTTTCTTCTTACCATCTCCATTTTCCCTTTTCCACTTGTAGCAATCCTTTTTGAAATGGCCTTTTCTACCACAATGAAAACATTCCACATCCTTTTTACTTGTGCCTGCACGGGACTTGCTTCTAGATTTACCCCTAGTGGACTTATACTTGTCCATAGTCCTGCCTCTGACAACCATTGCACTAGAAGACTTACTACCTGCATTATTCTTTCGATTAATCTCTTCCGTGAGAAGACTAGACTCCACATTAGTACTTGTCAACTCATCCGCAGGAACCGAGTTACTTATGGCTGTCCTAAATGTGTCCCATGACTCAGGCAACGTGACAAGTAAAAACATAGCTTTTACATTGTCCTCAAAGGTAATTTTCTGCGTAGCAAGTTGGCTGAAAATTGTATTGAACTCATTCAAATGCGCATTCATGGAAGCACCTTCCTCCATTCGCAAATCAATAAGCTTTTTAATCCAATACACCATAGAAGCAGTCGAATGCTTATCATACATATCGCAAATCCGCTGCCATAGCTCATAAGCTCCACCCTGTGCATCTTTCACATTGTAATAAACAGACTTTGAAAGGGGAAGCCTAATGGTAGACCTGCACATCTCATCCAACTCCTCCCAATCATCCCTCTCCATGTTCTCTAGCTTAACTCCCTGCAACTTTAGAGGTCGAATCTGTTTCTTCTGCACCAAGACATCCCAAATCTGATCTTTCCAATATGAGAAATTAGCACCATCCAATTTCTCAATATTGAAAACTGTTTCCTCTTTAGTGCCCATTACAATGAGAATGCAACAATGAGAAACCTGTAACCAACCAACAAACTGCCACAACAAAGTAGTGTTGCAAATCTGACAACACCTGCTGCTCAATCAAAGAGCAAACGCATAGAGTATAAATCAGCCCATAATATGGTCAAAAAACGTACGTAGAAATCCACAAACAAATGCATAAACCCGTGACACCTGTAACTCAACCGGCCTAGGCAAACCGTGCCACAAAATGCATCAACAATGAGCTGTCATAGAGGCATAAACATACTCCATGTTTGAATAACCACAATAGAGACATAAGCTGACCAAGCTTACACAAATCCGTGAGCATAAATGGATCCAAGTGAGCATATAACCAATGCACAAGCTCAACGAAGTCCAATCTCTACGGTCAACCAAGTACCTGTCCGTACTCAAACCGCAACACTGCAAGCAAGAGCAAACCCGCTCTATGTATAAGTGAACCAAATCTCCACAATATCATGCATAAAGAGTGTCTGTCAAACTGCCATATCCACATCCATCAACATACATAGATGATGTAAACCTGTAGCTCAAGAACACGCATAAACAGACTGCCCAGAAGAGTAGAAGCTCCCACTCAAACCACAACCATATACATGGCTGTCCCACAGTCAAAATACATGTTTTGTAACCACAGAAGAAACCTGTATCCAAAGCTCCCTGTAACCTGTAACTTGTACCCGTACCTGTACATGTACCTGTAGTCGAAGAAGACAATGTCGCCAAACTCCCACTCTATCTGTGTGTATGAGGCCACTCCAAGAAGAGGCTACACACTCTCAAATGAGCTGTGGGCTCACGTAAGTGGAAGACACTACAACAATGGCACCTGTAATGGCTATGGAAGCTCTGGCAGCAGAAAACTACCAAAGAGAGCTGAAAAACGCAGCTCCTAGTCTGTAGCTCGGATGGGATTTCTAATGGCACGAATGGCTCCGAAAGGGGGGTTAAACCCCAGGACGCCTGATGAAAATACTCGCGGAGTGCTGAACCTTCCAATGCCAAGCTCAGAAAAAACCTTCTGCTCTTTAGAAATGCGCGCGTGCGCGAAACCGAAAAACGGCAATGAAACAGCAGCAAGTTTCAACACACTCAACAATGATGATGAAACTCTCAATGCTCTCACTACCAAGCTCTAATACCACTTGTTGGGATCGGAGAGCACACACACAGAGAGCTAGCACGAAGAAGGAGATAGACACAGTGTGTGGCGGGGCGGTACTCACACTAAAATGTGTAGTTATAAGTATAGTTATTATGAATGAGTAAATGAATGGCTGTACATGGGCGGCTGAACAATGGGCAGCCGGGCACACGGGCCTTTAACCCAACAGCCTTGGTGGCTTTCCTTATTGAAGTCTACAAAGAAAAAGTATCTAACCTTGTTAGAGTGACATGCACATAAACACACACACACATCTACATTAAGTATAAAGATGGGTAATGAAGTTGGGAAGGCTTTCATCCTTGGAATGCAGAGCTTGAGGGATCTATATAAAGCTTTCGTTGAGCACTATCCCCAGACAAGGAATGGTTTGCGATAATGAGAAAAAGGACGGACTAGTTGAATGAAAAAATTGATGGTAAAATGCAATTTAAATGCTAATGCATGCACTTAGTTACTAATTGATGAACCCTAATGCCAATGGACAATGAGTAGTGTCCCAAGAGTCTTTAAACTCAAAAACATATTCATGCTAACCAATTGTATGCTAATTAGGCATGAGGTATGCGATGGGGAGAGTACAATAGATATGCCAAGGATCCTTATGGTGATTAAGAAGTGTTAATCACATGTAATAGACATGATACTATTTGGAAGGTTAGGGGAAATTAGCAAAAAGAGCATTCATAATAGCATGCTTAATTAGCACACAAATCACTCAATGCAAGAAAGAGAGAGAGTGTGTGTAGACTAAAAGATAACTTGATTGATAATGAACTAACAACATGCTTGAAGTGTACAAGAAGTAGCTGCTCATATATTAATTGCATATGGTTTGGTGAACCGCTCAAGTGTCACATAAGCATCTCTTTAAAAGGTCAAGGAATCAACCAAGTAGCCACCTGTGGCTCCTATAAATATGAGAGGTTATCTTGGACTCTTGTGCAACTCACCATGCCATGTGTGCTAGTCCATGTTCCCTCACATGCTTGTATGATTACTAGACTATTGATTGTTAAAGAGATGATTCACACACTAGTGGTCAATATAGACCAAACTCCACAATCCCAACATTGACAATTTGTAAAGTTTATATGGATTTCCCAAAAACATTATCACTAATCATGATCCCAAATTTAACAATCACTTCTAGAGGGGTGTGTTTAAACGACTGGGAACACAACTCAATATCAGTACTATAGATCATCGAAAGATAGGTGGGTAGAATGATAATGTTGATCAAGTTTTGGAGGATATGCTACAAGCATCTATTAGAAAGAAGCAATCCAATTGGGAAGACTATCTCCCTTTTTTGAATTTTGCTTATAATAGTGCAAAGCATGTTACAACTAGGTTTAATCCTTTCATGCTTATGTATGGTTTTCAGTCTAGATCACACGTTATGATAGGGTTGACTTTTGAGGAAATTAGCAAGTCAAGAACTTTATCCAAAACCACATGGATATATTTAACATTGCTCATCAAAACATTTAACAAGCTCAAGATAGCTACAACAAGTATGTTGATGAGAAATGTCAGCAAATCACCTTGATGGAAGAGAAGAGGTATTTTTACGTGTTTCAGAGCATTCAAAAAGTCTAAAAACTATTCCTACACCTAAGTTATCACCTAGATTATGTGGTCCATTCAAAATACTCAAGCGAGTTTGCGATATGGCTTACAAATTTTATCTACCTATGCACTCTTGTATTCATCTAGTGTTTCATGTAGTTCGTTTACGTAAATGTTTGCAGAGGGACAATCATCACTTTTTGGTTGATTTCATTGAACCTCTAATGCAACCACATGAGGCCAAGTGCATTCTAGACTATCATGATTTACAAACTCGTCATCATGTGTGGTTCCAAGCACTAGTTAAGGGGAAAGATTGACTTGAAGAAGGTGCCACTAGGGAAAACATTGGTGTTCTTAACAAGAAATACCACACTTTTTTTTCAAGGAAAAAAACACTTCTCCAAGGGGGGAATAATGTGAGGCCTACAATCAAGCACGATCCAATGGGAAACCAACACAGGGGCATGTCTATAAGAATAGATAGGGAGGTTGGGTGAAAGAATGTGGTTCTCTAGCCCTAATCCTCTCATTTACTGCCCTACATAAGGCAAACAAAAATGCATCTAGCCTACACATGAAGAGCCCATCAATGTTGGACAAAAGGTTTTCTTTCTCAATCATTTTGTTTTCCTAAAAACATAAAGGAGAAATTTCTTTGTGAGGACTTTGTATTAGATGCAACTATAGTGCCATGGGGCACACCAATAATCAAAGGGCTTTGTGTTAGATGTAACTATAATGCCATGGGACTTTTCCTCTTGCTTCAAAGGGAGCTATTCTTTCTTGGACAAGATTTGTAGAGCCATATATAATTGAATAATTGTGACAATGTATTAGTTCTTAAGCTCAATGAAAGATGGAGGATTTCTTGGAACCCTCAGAAATGGTGCCCCATGTGGTCGATATCTCATTAGAGGATTTGATCTGATAGAAAATCTAAGAAAACTAGGGTCTCAAATGGTATATATTGCAAGTGTATTCTACGAAAAGAATCTATCCACCACCTCTTTGTCAGTTGTAAACACAACTTACAATTCAAAATGAGCTTCAAAAATCCTATGGGTTTGGTCTCTCTCACGTGTCTTGGATAACATTACTGTTGGGAGAATGTGAAGCTTTGGATATTCCCTTATAGACATGTCTCAAAGGAGCCTACCTTTGGCAAGTATGGATTGAGAGAAATAAAGCTTGGTTTGGATTGAGGCTCACACAATCTCTATTTCTCAACTCACTCAAAGCTTCATCTATGTAATGAGGGAAATTAAGTCCCATGTAAAGGAGGTTTCACAATGTGATGTTAGTGAGCTACAAAAATCTTTGAGATGGTACAGATGGAGGGTTGTGCTCCTTGGTTTGTATGCCCCTTCTAGGCTAATACTAATCAGTGATTATTTGTCTCTTTATAACAAACAAATGTAAAATTCTCCCTTTGTGCTATGACCACAACCATTGGCTTGGTTAGGATGGTCCCTATCCTCCCTTAGGGGTAGATGCAAACCCTTTCCTTTTTTCATAATACAGTACTTTTCTCCAAAGAAAAGAGTCAAAAAGTTTACTAGCAATAGCATGCACATGCAAGGCTTGGTTTTATTGGTTACTTTTTGGCTTGCTCGAAATGCCTTAGAGAAGGAGAGACTTAGGCATACATTTATGTGAATATGTCGACCCTATCTTAGGGCCTACTAGTATACTCACCTTATTGAAGTGTGCACATTTTATTAAAGAAGCCAAATAGTTTGAAGTGTGCCTTCAAAATTCAAGGACTTGTGATGCTTTACAATCTGCTTTAATGGCTCCATACATTTACCACTCTATGTTTGGCCTCCCCCTTCTACTTTTGCTTAGCATCTTTCTCTTCTCAAATCTTGGAGTTTTGTCATCTTTGTCTACCCCCTTTTTAGCACCCCTAGACTCTAGAGGACCGATGGGGGGTCCATGTAATGATTGGTTTAGATGAAAGGAACAAAGAGGAGGGGAAAGATAATGAATCATGTGTGGCACATGATCATTGGCCAACTAACAAACTTCACAGCCTACGCCTTTGGGGGTAAAGGGTGAGAATAATGTGCATTTGAGAACACACAAATCTTGGCCTATTTGGACCCAATGAGAAATGGAGATGCCCCTCCGACATGCACAAAAAAAAAAAGATAAAACTCTATAAAGTTTTATTTATTACGTTAAAACAATCCCTCCCTTAGTATAGCTTATGGACAAAGAGAAATGAGGAGACTACTCATTTGATGATGAGGATGTCATCTTCTCATCTTCTCGGTCAAGTTGTGAGGTACCTGACAGGTCGCTAGGCCCTAATCAATTGAGAAAAGCATAGACAAGATAGACAAGATTTTTGAGCAATTGAAAAGGTTTCCTAGCCCTGTCTCACAGGGGAAGCATGAACTAACACAATAATCTAACGTTTGTAATTCTCACCTTCCAAAAGAGAGAAACCCCAAATACCTTTTTCCCCATAATTTAGAGGAACATACAATTTGGGACTTCTCAACTCTTGGCACAATGAGTCTCTAGTTTTTCTTCTTCTATCAATGAGGAGCGGAGAGTTTCTCGACTAATCAAGACCACCCATCCTTGTTTGGCAACCTGAGCCAGCCCCCACTTTCCAAACAATCTTTCCCTATTAATCAACTTAAAGAAAATTAACAAGTTCAATTGATGTGATTTCAAATTGGGACTAACTCAATGTTTAGGTAGTTTTCTCTTTTCTAATTACTCATGATGCATTGAACAAAAAAGAAGTTTCCTACCTGTTCTTGAGCAATAGCATCACTTCATGGGATAAGTGGCACATCCTCATTCATCACGGGACCTTTCTTTTGCCTTTACCATCATTGGTTCTGGTTTCATGATCTTATGAGCCACCGTAGTGAGTTCTCTTAGGTGCCATTCCCACTACTAGATACTTACCTTAACTTGAAAATTTGTAAGCTAAAGTATAAGAGTCCAATGAAAGTAGGGTAAATGAATTTTTAATTTTGAAACATGTATGGTTATTCCACACATCAAACCAAAAACATATGCTTGCTTAATTCTGTCGTAATCTTATGATAAACATGCGTTATAATCCATACACTAATCACATGATTAATCACTTATATCTACTTGTAATAACAATCCATCATTTTAGTCGGACAAAATTCTTGAATATGATTAGCTAATTCATGCAAGCATGTAGGTTACATTGATGAAGAATGTACATGCAGTCAACACAATTGATTATGTAATTGAGCAATGAGACCTTAATTACTTTATAATGTAGAGAAATTACCATAAAAAGGTATGATGATTATTAATTTCCAAGTGAGGATAGGTAAATAAGCGTATAGCATTTGATAATGAAGTAGCAACCGGAAAGGATTCCAATTGAATAATAATATGGTAGTAATTGGAAAGGATTCCAATTTAATAATAATATGACAGCAATTGGAAAGGATTTCAATTGAGAGAAGATATTGATAATGACTTGATTAAATAATAGATTTACATTAGGGTAAAAGCATGTTAATGTGACACGCTTTTTGTACTAGTTAGCATATCCAAGATAGCATATCTAAATAAAATTGGACACACAATAAAATTTTTACAAATAATAGCAAAAATTGTTGGAGTTTTTAAATTTGGATTCCTTGTTTCAAGAGCTTTCTATTGATATATCATACGTCATAGATCTTAGAGATCTAGCTCGTGCTATTGTACTAGTTAGCATATGTCAAAATTGTGCTAACTAGTACTGTTCGAGACAGCAAAAACCATGTCACAATAACATGCTTTCACCCATTACCCAAATGTGCTTTGGAGTTATTGGTCTCCCAAAGCTTCAATGAGGTAGTCACCAAGTTCTTTGCCATAGCAGCAAAGCTCCCTTCTCCCAAGTGTGTTCAAGTGTGTGTAAAATTGAGAGTCAATGCCCTTTATATAGTGTTTTGGGGGTTTCTTGATGATCAAGGCATGACCATACCTCCCTTTGTTGCCCCCTCTTGCCAAATGAAGAAGTAGAGGTGTCACAAGCCTCTCACTTACCACTAGAGGTGTCCCAATTTACCCAATTGAGTGATACACCTTATGTACTCACCGATGCTTAGAGTCAACACACCATACGAGATGGATCCATGGATATGGTCATTTATAGACATGCATACACATACACATACATACACATGCACATACATGCCCATGCACATGCATACATATTCATCCCTTAGACTTAGGAATTTATTTATTACTACTAGGATGAAAATTAATTGTCTAGAGTGAGCTTGGCTTACCAAAATTTAATTTTTAGAAGTTGCTATTGAAAGGCAATCTTGATGTTGACAAGTTAAGGTGTCAGATGCACACGCCTGTTATATTTAGCAATTTTTGGAGCAGACAGCTAATTTTATGGAAATTCAAGACGGGGAAGATTTAGACAAGACGGTCGCGTCTAGGTGGGTGCAAGCACCTCAAAACTTACAATATTTGGACAAAAATGACAAAAAAGTAAAAAAATTCAATTTTGAAATCTCACAAAAATATATTTATCATTAGCCTATTAGAGGTGGAAAATTGATAGTAACTTTTTGTTTGTGACTAGAATGGTTTGATATGTATTCCTTTACATGGGAATCCCCTCTCCAGGGTGACAAAGACCTTACATTCTCCCCCACTTGAAGAATTGAGATGTCCTCATCTCAAAGGTAAGTCCAGATAATATTGAAGGAGAGATGTTTCGTCTTCCCACGTTGCATCTTCTTCAAGAAAATCTTTCCATTTGACAAGGTGCTCGATGATGCTTCTATTCCTAAGCTTCCTTTCTCAAGTTCAAGGGTGCAAAGTTACTCTTTCCTTCTAGGTCTCCTAATGTTGGATCTTCCATAATAATGGCATAAGTTTGAGCCACAACTCCTCTTCCACGGCCTCTTCTTGCATTCCTTTCTCCACGATGAACCGGTTGACCTCTACCATTTGGTGCTATAGGAATTGCATTGGTAGTAGCTGCTACACTTCTTCAGGGATACCTATTCCTATAGTGTCCTAGCTCATTACACTTATAACAACAAAAATCAGGATGCTCAAGTTGAGTTGTTGTAGTTGCGGCTGCTACTACAGGGTGATGTTGATAAGCTTGATTAACAGGTCTAGGGTTCTTATTATTGGGCATGTGCCTCTGGTTTCTAAAGTCTTCTCTGCCCTGATTCGTGGTCATTTCTTTAGCTAGAGGTGTTTCCCTTAAGAGAGCATCCTGAAGTGATGTGGGTCTCATTGCTTCAAGACAGGTATCCAAGGGTTGATTCAATCCTTGGCATAATTGTGTACCTGCTGTTCAATGGACATTTTTGGGGCATATCTTTGGAAGGCTACAAATCTGGAGTAGTACTCTCCCACCAATAAGGATAACTATTTTAAAGCAAAGAACTCATTCATTTTGGCGTATGCGGGTGGAAGATATCACGATGTAACCGCTTCTTTAATATTCTCCTAAGATTGAGAGGATCCTAAAACTCCCAAGTCCTTGCAATGTTGTTTCCACCATATTTTGCATCACCAATAAGACAAAATGTTGCAAGCATTGTTTGGTTTACAGGTTGGGTCCCTACATCTTCGAAACAGTCTTCCATTGCCTCAATCCAGGCTTCAACATCACGCTTGATATGGGTCTCCTCACCTTTGAATGTGGGTGGTTGGGCTTGTTTCAGGAGAAGCTTTTTCTTATGTAGGGCAGTGTATAAGGCATTTGATGATACCTACACAATCATATGCCTTTTGACGGTTTGATTTAAGACTTATTGCAGTCTCAAGTGCTTTAAACTTCCACAACTCAAGACAAAATTTGGAAAGAAACTATCTTTAGTAAATTCAAGATGCCATAACTTTATTTATATCAAGATATGTACAAAGTTGAGATCTCTTCAAGAAGTTAGATGAGCATCTTTTTATTCTTTACAATGTATACAAAGGTTAGCTCTGCTAAAAAGCTATATAATCCTTAAAGCTGGATTCCCAAGGACATAGTGGTGCAATCGATAGGTATTTGTGGATAAGTTTTTACAATCCACTATTTTGTCTAAGTAGTAGCTTTTATACACATCTTTGTGGGTTCATAAATACAACACTCTTATTTTGAGGAAAGATGTCAGGGATAAAAATGGGTTTGATCCTATAATTAGGGATCACTTTCACCACTTGATTGAAAACCCATTCATTTAAGGTCATGTCAAGGCCATCTTTAGAGATAATAGTGTAGTCATCCCTAGTAATACCAAGGAAGTAGTAAAGATGGATAACTTGCAACTCTTCCCCCTACCAAACCTTCTTTAGATCAGGGAGAGGCATCTGAGCTTCCTCACATTGATGTAGAAGTTACCACCTTCATAGTCCCATGCAAGATCCCATCCCCTTTGTATTATTGTTAATGCAGGAGAGAAAGCCTTCATCAAAATCTTCATCATGTTGCATCGAAAAGAAAAATTTTAAGAGTGACAAGCCTCAAAATACATTATTTTCAAGGTCTTGAACTTGTGATACTCAGCGTCGGCATCTTCCTGAAAGATCGATGTTGATAAGTTCTTAAACTTAAGTCTCCAATTCATTTTTTCCAAATTTTCAAACAATAACAATTTTTCCAGTTTCCTAACCTAGGATCTGATACCACGTGTAGGTCCCCTCCCCTTTACCATATCCATTTTGAAATAGGAGGGTACTTGATAGGTCGTTAGGCCCTAGTCAATTGCGACAAGCATAGACAAGATAGACAATATTTCTAATGGACAGACTCTTGTCACCAATTAACTTGAGTATGAGCCATTGAGAAAGATTTCTAGCCCTATCTCGCAGGGGAATCATGAACTAACACAATAATGTAACGTTTGTAATTCTCACCTTCCAAAAGAGAGAAACCCCAAATGCCTTTTTCCCCATAATTTTTAGAGGAACATACAATCTGGGACTTCTCGACTCAGGGCACAATGAGTCTCTAGTTTTTCTTTTTCTATCAATGAGGAGAGCTAAGTTTCTCGACTAATCAAGACCACCCATCCTTGTTTGGCAACCTAAGCTAGTCCCCCACTTTCCAAACAATCTTTTCCTATTAATACAACTTAAAGAAAATTAACAGGTTGTTGGACGGGAACGACTCACACACCCATGAAGTGCATGCAAACACTACCTAGATCAACATAATGTCAATCAAGGACACAGGTGACACGATAGGCACACAGAGGAAATCTCTTTAGATTGTCAGGCTGAAACCATCCTACACATACAACACTCTTGAAGGCCAACTAAACCATAATCAAGAACGTCACTGCTCTCAACTACACCACCTAGCCACATACACACATACGGAAGGCAACTCACCTAATCATGCCAGATTCGTACGAAACTTAAGGAACACCATCCCCTCACTAGAATACACTTGTCCCTAAGCTTCTACACTCAAAACCCTCACTCTAAACCCATCTGCAGAAAACGCATAGGATGACAGAGCAGAATTTTGAAAGTGCCCGAAACTGAAATTTATGAGTACCTATGCGTAGCTTATGTCGCCACGATTCTATAGACTACTAGCACGCAGAAAACAAACATCGTTTGATACACTTACGATCACAAATAGCTCGTAGATGCGTCGGCGTGTGCGCTTCGTCTCGCGTGGAATGCTTGGCATTGTCGCGTAGCTCTCCTCGAGCCTACATCAATGGTGCAGTCGGATCTCCAATGTGTTGAGCGAGCCGGGCGTAGCGAGAGGATAAAGCTCACACTCACTCTCTTTCTCTCTCTCTCACACAGTAGACGGCAGCGCTGAAGTTTTGATTATGATAAAAGTCTTCTTTACAAAATGACCTAGGTACCTTATATACTAAGGCTACCTTAGGTTTAACCAAAAATGGGGTTGAAAGGGTCAAATGGCTTTGTATTTACAATCTGGAAGTGCCATTGCACCCCGGCTTCTGAAACTAGAATAACTACTCATTACAAATGATGTTTATAGCCATAATCCGCAGCATTTCATAACTCGCAAAAGATAAGACTTTGGTACGAAACTTGAGTTATGTTGTGTTGTTGACCCGACAGTCAACACAGGTTCAATTGATGTGGTTTTGAACTGAGACTTAGGTAGTTTTCTCTTTCCTAATTACTCATGATGCACTGAACCAAAAAAAAAATTTCCTACCTATTCTTGAGCAATAGCATCACTTCATGGAATAAGTGGCACATCCTCATTCATCGGGACCTTTCCTTTGCCTTTAACATCATTGGTTCTGGCTTCGTGATCGTATGATCCACCATAGCGAGTTCTCTTAGGTGCCATTCCCATTACTAGATACTTAACTTACTGTGAAAATTTGTAAGCTAAAGTATAAGAATCCAATGGAAGTAGGGTAAATGATTTTTAATTCCAAAACATATATGGTTATTCCACATATCAAACCAAAAACATATATTTGCTTCATTTTGCCATAATCTTATGATAAACATACGTTATAATCCATACACTAATCACATGATTAATCACTTATATCTACTTGTAAGAACAATCCATCATTTTAGTCAGACAAAATTCTTGAATATGATTAGCTAATTCATGCAAGCATCTAGGTTACATTGATGAAGAATTGTACATGCAGTCAACATAATTGATTATGTAATCAAGCAGTGAGACCTTCATTACTTTGTAATATAGAGAAATTCTGATAAAATAGGTAAAATGATTATTGATCTCCTAGTGAGGATAGTTAAATAAGAGGATAGCATTTGATAATAGAGTAGCATTTGATAATAGCGAGTCCTCTTAGGTGCCATTCCCACTACTAGATACTTAACTTAACTTGAAAATTTATAAGGTAAAGTATAAGAATCCAATGGAAGTAGGGTAAATGATTTTAAATTCCAAAACATATATGGCTATTCCACATATCAAACCAAAAACATATGCTTGCTTAATTTTGCCATAACCTTATGATAAACATGAGTTATAATCCATACACTAATCGCATGATTAATCACTTATATCTACTTGTAAGAACAATCCATCATTTTAGTCAAACAAAATTCTTGAATATGTTTAGCTAATTCATGCAAGCATCTAGGTTACATTGTTGAAGAATTGTACATGCGGTCAACACAATTGATTATATAATCAAGCAGTGAGACCTTCATTACTTTGTAATGTAGAGTAATTACCATAAAATAGGTATAATGATTATTAATTTCCAAGTGAGGATAGTTAAATAAGAGGATAGCATTTGATAATAGAGTAGCAATTGGAAAGGATTCCAATTGAATAATAATAACATGACAGTAATTGGACAGGATTCCAATTGAGAGAAGAGATTGATAATGACTTGATTAAATAATAGAACTACATTACCCAAATGTGCTTTGGAGTTATTGATCTCCCAAAGCTTTGATGTGGTAGTCACCAAGTTGTTTGTCCCAGCAGCAGATCAGCTCCCTTCTCCCAAGTGTGTTCAAGTATGTGTAAAATTGAGTGTGAATGCCCTTTATATGGTGTTTTGGGGGTTGCTTGATGTTCAAGGCATGAACATACCTCCCTTGCTTGCCCTCTCTTGCCAAATGAAGAAGTAGAGGTGTCACAAGTCTCTCACTTACCACTAGAGGTGTCCCAATTTACCCAATTGAGTAATACACCTTATGCACTTACCCATGCTTAGAGTCAACATACCATACGACATGGATCCATGGATATGGACATACATACACATACACATACACATGCACATACATGCACGTGCACATGCATACATATGCATACCTTAGACTTAGGAATTAATTTATTAACACTAAGATGAAAATTAATTGTCTAGAGTGAGCTTGGCTTATCAAAATTTAATTCTAAAAGTTGGTATTAAAAGACAAGCTTAAGGATGACAAGTTAAGGTGTCAGATGCACATTCCTACTATATTTAACAGTTTTTGGAGTAGGGAAATAATTTTATGGAAATTTAGGAGTGGGAAGATTTAGACGAGACGATCGCTTCTAGGTGGGTGCAAGCACCTCAAAACTTACTATCTTTGGACAAAAAAGTAAAAAATTTATGTTTTTAAATCTTACAACAATATATTTATCATTAGCTTATCAGAGGTGAAAAACTGCCAAAAATAGTTACTTTTTGTTTAAATGATTAGAATGGCTTGATATGTATTCCTTTACATGGGAATCCCCTCTCCAAGGGTGGTCGAGACCTTACACAAGTAGAGTGCAGGCAAATGTAGAAGCTACTTCACTTACTCTTCTCCTTGACTCCAACCTAAGAGCCCTTCCATAGGATGAGTGATGAGACTCACAAATTACACTTGAGTTGCTTTCACACATGCAAAATAGTTTTGATAAGGATGTGGCCATGCATGCACCAATTATCAGTAATCTACAAGTGGTACTCGTATGCCAAAATCAACATCGTTTTGACAAGAGTTGTGTGGCTACTGATAAGAAAAATAGTTGATGTAGCACTGAGATGATAAAGAGAATTATAAAGTCCAACACCTAAAGGAAGAGGAGCAACCCAAAGACCATCAAGGCAATGAGAAGGCTGAGAAGACCACAAAGGATGAAGAATTTAAATAGGTTGTAAGAGAAGAAAGCATAGGAAGATGTGACACCACCTACTCAAAAAAACAAAGAAAATGATCATAGTGTGGAGAAACAAGGGTATTGAAAGAAAATAGCCCACACCAGTTTTGAGGAACAAAATTTTGCCATAGCCACATAATGGGCTACCACTACAATGATTCACACCAACTACTAAAAAAAAACAAGGTTAATGATCATAGTACAGCCCACACAAGTTTTGAGGAACAAAAATCAGGCTATACCCACATAATGGGCTACCACTACAATGAAGTACACCAAAGCCATCATAGGTTTTCACTCCCTAGATAGTCGATTTGGATCCTACAATCAAGTCAGCTAAGACCATTGGGGAGAGCACAACACAAGGGTCTGAATGAAGAAGAAGTTGAAGAATCTATAGCCAAAGAGCACCTACCATTTTTACATGACCTTTAATTTTTTGTTGACATTGAAGAAGATTTGTGAATTCCCAAGGATAACCAAGCCTTGATTCCTGCAAAGAAAATGATAGAAGAACTCAAAGAGATAGTGAAATCGGAGCAAGCTAGAATCAAAGCACTGAGAGGACCCCTCATAGGCTCCTAGTGGAGAACAAATATTCTAAAGAGATTCTTCAAACACACACACAAGACACCAGGGGAAAGAAACTTCTCAAAAATTTGGACTATGCATAGCAAAGACAAATTCAAGACAATGATGAAGATGATGAGGAGGTAGCACAACAAACAGGAGTAGGTGGCCAATAGATCAAACCACAAGTGCAAGAGAGGTTTTTACAATAAATGGAAGAAGGCAGTTCCAAGAAGGGAAGTAGGTGTTGCAACCCCTCCTCCAAGATATGCTCATAGAGTAAATCACTTTAGCTAAGACTTTGCAAAGATTAAGCACTACCAAAAGAGACAAAACTCCTTAATCGCAAAGCCCCATTTTTGCGTACAGCCAAACCCAAAGCCAAAGAAATTCTACAAATTTACCGCTTTGAGGGTAACAAACGCTATGGTGATCAAGGCCATTCAAAAAGCTACAAAGGCATACCTAGTTGGCCTTTTCAAAGATACAAATCTTTGCACTATTCATGAAAATTGGATCACCATATTGATCAAGGATATGCACCTAGCATGATGATTCTATCAAAAGAGAGGGACTAGTTCTTTGACTTTTTTTGTAACAAATCCTCAATACGAAGATTTGTATTGAGGAGTCATATATACTATTTGTATGGTTTCATGTCTTTTGACAATATCATGAGCATTACAATCCATTTGCCAGAGTCTTAGAGGTAAAAATTTAAGGTTTTCCAGATGTACAACCAACATTTTTAAAAAATTACAATACAAGATAGCAAAGAAATTCTAATCCAACGTTGAAACATTTTACACGGGTTGGATTTCTTGGTAGGTGATCTTCTTCACAAGCTTTTCTTTCTTCTTTTGGTCTTGGGAACCTCTACTAGCATAAGCGTGTCGGTTATCTCATGTGGGTCCATGTTGTCAAGGGCATTGTGCATGCCAATGCAAGACATGACCCAACCACGAAACCCACAAGAGAAGGTAGACACTGCAAAATATTTCTTGATGTGCACAACCATGTGTGAAAAGGGGGCAATGGTGGAGAGACACAATAACTTTGAAAAGGATTTCAAGGCCAACACATTAAAGCTCCCATTTGGGGTGAAGACATTGTGTACAAAAATAGCCTCCTCTTTAGGCATATGATTGAGGTAGTGGGAAAGGGAGGACTGCGGGTTGAATGCTTTCCTCTTGCCTCTAGTGTGTGTTGCACACTCATCCATGTTGACGACATTCTCATCCTTTCAATCTTTCTCATCGACATCCTTTCGGGTGAACAAGTTGTGTAAAAAAGGAACCTCCCCTTTAGGTAGATGCCGAGGTCGTGGGGGCAAGGGACAATTGTGGGCTGATTTCTTCTCTCTTATCTCTAGAGCATACTACCCATTCATCCATGTCGACACATTGTTTTTCCTTTTGATCTTTCTCATCAACATTCTTCCTAGGTTGTAAATTGATGGACGACTTGGATTGGTCAACCATCGTAGTAGTAGAAGAGCTATGGAGAGTCGGCAAGGGTGTGCATCATGTCATTGACTCTCCTTGTGCTTCTTGTAACTCAAGAGAGGGCACATCCTTTTGCAATGCTTTGTTAAGCTCCACACTTGCTAAGATGACAATTTCAAGCACATTATCACCCAACAAGCATGGAGTCTCTTTAAGATAATCATGCTAGGTTTCTAGAGGGAACTCAACATGAGTGACAAGGATACTAAAACATTCATTTTGCCACAAGGAGCACAACTTCTTAAGACCATGCATGAAGATGAACTACCATAGACCTCAGTTGGGATATTTTCACCTCATGGATGCCATCAAGACATGGGTATTCTACAGAAGCTCAAGATGGTGATAGAGTACAGGAGGTAGTAGCTACTATTACTCTCTCAACATCCACGGGGTCCTAGCACAAGACTTGGGGTTTCTCAACTCTAGGGTGGTCAAGAATTTACTCCAACACATATTTTCCTTTTTGAATGACTCTACCCACTTGCATGTGGGGGAGATTCACCTCTGCTATGCCAGGCTGCTTAGTGAGATGAAAAACAAGAGCATGGCTTGCTCTTAGAGGATTCTCATGTCAACCTTTCCTTTCTTGACTTGCGTCCCCTTTGTGAAAGTGAGCTCCACAATGTGGTTAGAGCGCCTTTACATATGCCTTCCAAAATGAAGGGCCTTCCAAATTGGAAGGCTCACTTTTTTAAGGTTGTGCATTCCCATAGGTGATCTCCTATCAAGTAGATAGGTGAGGTCCCATTGGAGCTGCTAAATGAGGACAAAAAGAAATATTTTGGTAGGAGGTAAAAGGATTTAGTTGACTTGTTCTAGTAGGTCATTTCCAATTTAGAAGGCCTTCCAAAATGTAGAGGGTGGTTCAAGGACCCTCTATGATAGAGGTGCTTCCAAGGCATGCACCGTTTTAATGTGGTGGTGGAGGCCTATGTGATTGCATTACTTAACTTGGAAGGCCCTCTGAAAATGCACCTATTGGGTCTATGTGAAGGTGCTCTTAGCCTCATTGATGACATCTTAAAATTGTTGAAGCCACAGCTTGAAGGGCCGATCTCCTCTCCGTATGTAGAGAAGGAGATCACTCGATCAAGGTAACCGAGAAGCCAAATGACATCCTTTACAATCTATGTGTAAAAGCATGCCAAGGTGTTTGAGAAGGTGTCAAGCTGGAGGTTGAGGCGGTTTTGAGGTTGGGGTGTGTAGTGAATAACTTAAATAGGTCCGCATGCCCTTCATACTTGAGCTTAGCAAGGAATGCATCACATGCATGTATGGCTAGTGGTTTGCAAAGAGCTTGGGTTTGAGCTTAGGTGCTAGAGAGTGGAAGGATAAAATATCAAGGGTAATGGGTCCTTTCTATAGCCTTCTAAATGACCAAAAATGCACCCCCCCCCGGTTGGCAAAAGGGCATGATGAGGCTTGTCTGATCTCCGTATTGCAGGGTGTTCCCAAGGCCATGCACATTGATTTCACCCCCTTTCTCTCCCCCTTTCCCCTTTGTCTACTGTTTGATGTTGCTACTCCATTTTGAAGTCCTCTCGTGCCCTTTCCCTTGGGGGGAGGCACAATGGCACTGTAGGATGCGCTTTTAAATAGAGTAGTCATACATGTCAAACAACCTTCACCCAATCCACTGGGTCCGCTTTTGCATAGGATAACCTTAGGAGGTAACCCTATCCCTAATCTTGTTCAACAATCTGTTCCTCTATTTCAAATGTAGATTTAGAGGTCCATCTCCAAAAGCCCTATCTCATATTCCAATGCTCTTCAAAACTAACCAAGCATTAACGCCCTGGTCAACATGCAACAATTCCCACTACTGTCACCTCAAAAAGGGGCTAATGTAGGCTCAGGCCCTTCGTTAAAAAACTCTTCAGCTCTTCTATCCCCGCAATAGAGACCCATTCAGGTAAGCCCCTCACAGCCGCTCCATAATGGACATTTTTCCCTAATCTCGAATTTCTGGAGCAACATAGATTCAAATCAAGAAAATCTTTATACTAATCATCATGGTATTCCTCTAAACCATGAGGGGAAATCCGAAGTGGCTCTTAACATCGGTGATGTAGAGCATAATTCTCTACCTACAGAGGAAGCTAATGGGGTTAACTCTGCTAAAAGAATATCAACAGAAAACGATCTTAACCAGGGTAATGGAGTGGATGGAAAAGTTACAGTGGGGTCATTAGAGCTAGAAAATTGGTTTAGACAACTTCAAAATGGGGTTTTTGTAGGTATTTTCCATGGGATTAGGCCTCCAATTGAGATACTAAAGCAATGGATTCCACAAGAATGGTAGGCTAGATACATGCTCCATGCCTAGGTCCAATACCTCCCTAATAATTACTACTTGTTTTTCTTTGATGATGCTAATAGTGCTTTGCAAGTCATTAGCACTAATTAGAAATACTCCCTTCTCTGTTTCCAAGTGGTACAAAGGATTTGATCCTAAAGGAAATAAACCCTAAGGTGCATGTATGGATAGATTTTCTTGGCTTTCCGATAGAATTCTTTTATTGGCTCAAACAGATGGGTTCTCAAATGAGGAAAGTACTGGTTCAAAAGCCCTCCAATGGAATTAACCTCAAATGAGACCCTCAGATCCTTATTGAAGTTGATAATGAGGCTCCTCTTAGAGATGCTATAACTCTAAAAGATCAACTGGGGCAAATCGTGCATGTCCAAAAAACAATGCATGTTTTCATTGCCTTAAACAAGGGCATCTTATAAAGGATTGCCCTGATTTGGCTATCAAAGTCTAGAAGGAAGCTAAGAGAAACAAAGAAGATAAAGACAACTATCACTCCTTTCAACAAGTCAATAGAAGGGGAAATGCAAGGGGCATACTAAGCAGCAAGAAATAACAACAATAGTAGGTAATGTTAATAGATATGGTGCCCTGTTAGATGAGGTATTTGACCCCTCAATGCGTGAACAAGTAGAAGATACAACTGACAACACCTCCTCCCTTCATCCCTCTAAGGAGGTTGAAGATGATGCCCTCTCACCAAAGCTAGTAGTCCCTAACCCTCAGGCACCATCAGTTCCCATGGAACCCCCAATCAGCCCATCAAAAAATGCTAGAGGGCTCTTATCAAAATTTGAGGATTGAGATTGTGGTGAGGACTTTGTCAATTCTACTCAACCTATAACACCTACCCCTAACCCAATGGACCTATCAACTCATGTCTCTAGTGATGACTTTACAAGATAACTACAAGAGCAAGATGATGATGAGATTAAAAAGCTTTCCCAATCCCCTCTTTACTTTATGGACATTCTGATGACTCAAGCAAAGGAGGAAACTCTGCCCATCAAGTTTGGCAAGTCCAAGAGAAAGAAAGAAAAATCAATTGACCCTGACCATCTTCTTGTGTCTATAATAAAGCCCTCAAAACATTTCAAAAAATGAATCGATCCATCTCAGGAGTTTCTTTAAGCTATAAAGTTCTCATTGATTGTGCCAGGGTTGTGTCCATTAGAAAGCGGCTCTCTGACTTGTAGCTAAAGTAGGACTTCATCAGTCTGCAGGAAGTGAAAGCCAAAGGACAGCCTCTGGAATCTTCAAAGAATAAGTAGGGACCATAAGTGGTTTTATACTAACCACACTACAGGTAAGGATGATGCTGCTCTTAGGATTGCGCTTAAACATGAAAAACTGATAACCAATGTTATGTATGGTCCAAAGGGTCATTGGGTAGTTCTCTCTCTCAATGATCATTTTAACTATACTTTTGTCTGTTTATATGCTTCGAATTCCATGCTGAGAGGAGCTCCATATCGTCAGAACTATCTGCTCTCCCTCATCCTCTTGTGATTGTAGGTGATTTCAATATGGTCACTGCTATCAAAGACAGATGGAATGGTCTGGGGAAGATCATACAAGGAAATGAAAAAGAAAAAGTTGGGATGAGCTATGTGACAAACATGCTTTAATGGACATTTCAAAGGATTCTAGTTTTACTTGGTCTAACAATCAACTCGGTAACTGTTATAGATATGCAAGGTTGGATAGGATGTACATGAGTGTGGACTTAGTCCAAGAACATTGGATGGCTACCTGCAGGACTGACTCCTCCTTGTTACTTTTTATCACAAGCCTCTACGGTTTGAATTTCTCAAAGGTGAGCATCATTAGAGCTGGTTGGCCTCATCTTGATATCTCTCTGTTTAAGCTTCCTTCTGTTAAAGCTATAATTCAGAATATTTTCAAGAATTCTTTTTTTGTGCATAATACTAATGCATTTGTGGCATGGGATTCAAGTGTCAAACAAACCCAGCATGCATTGACTCAGTGTAAGAGAAAGGCTAGAGAGATTAGAGCCCACAAAAGGATGATGATGATTAACAAGAAAACTACATTGCTTGAAGCATCTTCTCCAGCTGACTCTCCTCCTTCTTTAGAGCTCTTGCCTCTAAAAGATAAGCTAAAATGAGAGGAGCTCCTAGAAGGCCAGGGTTCCCTTGCTTGGACCATACAATTTTGGGCTAGAAAGATAGAGAAGCCCATACACATATGTTTTCACGTTTGAAAAAGAAAAAAATGTAAAGATTTCATTCCATTATTAAAAATACAAATGACATCCAAGCCAAAAATCATAAAGAGAATGTGAAACTTGTCAGGTTTTTCTTCTCCAATATTTTATCTTCTCCCCCTCTTAGAAGTAGAGAAATTACCAATGCCATAGCAAAAATAGCCTCTGTAAGGAACAAAACAGTGTCTTCTCAAGTAGCAAAACTGCTTGATCTACCTCTAACACAGGGAGAAGTAAGAGAGACCGTTGGAAAATTGAAGCCCTGGCAAGTCTCGTGGTTTGGATGGTATTCCTAATGAATTTCTATTTTCTTTATCAAGACTTCATGGTCCCTTATCTAATGTTGGTTTGTCAAGAATCACTGCTCTAGGAGTCTCTCCCCTTCCATCAATGCTAGTGTGGTGAAGTTAATTCACAAGAAAGGCTCAAGGGAGGGGTTGTGTAATTGGAGACCCATCACCTGTCTCTCTCTCTCTAGCTAGAAGACTTAGTCCCTTCATGGATTAGTTCATTCTCAATGAGCAAAAAGGGTTCATTAAAGGGAGGTACATTCTAGATGCTATCATTGCCATTTGGGAAGGCATGGAACTAGCTGAGGAATCTGATATGACTTCATTTTTTTCAAGATAGATTTTGACAAAGCCTTTGACAAAATGGAATGGGATTTCATTTAGCAGTCTATTTGATATGGGCTAAGGCAAAAAAATTATCGACTTTGTACATATATTGTTTGGTAATGCCTCAGCAAGAACTGCGATCAATGGTACCCTAACTGATGCTATTCCTCTCTGCAAGTCAATCAGACAAGGTTGTCCTTTGTCTCCTTTGTTGTATGCCATATCATCAGATGCATTATTGGCTTGTAAAGGAGTTGATCTCTAAAGGAAAAATGAAAGGTATAAAGGTTGAGGGAACATATGAGAACTTGTGCGTCCAACAATTTGCAGATGAAACCAATGCTCTAGTTAGTAATGTTGGTGAATTTGTTGATTTTTTTTGGGAAAATCTTAGTTTGTTTTACTTGGCCAGTTGGTTTGTGATCAATCACTCAAAAATAGGGTACAAAGTTTCCAAGGGAGCATGCCCAGATCTGGTAAGGGAAGCATGATGTAAACCGATTGAAGACGGCCAAATTTTTAGATTACTTGGTATTCCTATGGGGTTCAAGGTTTCCTTCAAACAAATATGGGAGCGGGTGCACAGATTCAAGAAAAGGCTTTTTTTCTGGCACAATCATTAGCCTAACCTTTTTGCAAGGGTTTTTGTTTTTAATCATTACCTTTTATCTTCTATGGTTTATTTTTTAGCTTTTTGGATGTCTTCCTAGCATCAACTGAACAAACTATTCTCTCTTGAAAGGAGATTCTTGTGGGGGATCTCTGATTATGTAAACAAGGTGCTCAAAGTCTCTTGGATAACTTGTTGCGATTCAAAAGAAAATGATGGACTTGGAATTCTTAACATAAAAACCTTGGCTTGCAAGTTGTCTAGCAAATAGATTCTAAGATCGATTTCTTCCTCATCCTTTTAGGCCCTTATTACCAAAAGGGATATCCACAAGTTTTATCTTAGTGATAATAAGTCTTGGAGAGGACTCTCAAAAGATGAACTCCTCCTCTCTAATGCGAATTTTTCTCCCAAGGGCTCTGACCTTGTGTGCAAATTTTGAAAGGCTTGTAAAATCAAGAAAGAGTATTGGAGCCCGCCTCACTCTTGGACTTTATGCCCTACTATGTGGTTGTAGGACTCCATATGGTTTGGATCGCTCTCAAAGTCTCATGGGTGGCATTTGTCCAAATGCTTCAAAGTCGGTTTGAGATGCTGGAAGGATGTTTGCAAAGAAGGTGAGTGTTTGTCAAAAGAGCAGATCATCTTGCAATATCAACTATCCTAGTGTTTTGTTCAGTTGGTCTAGAGCAGAATCCAAATTGTTTAGAAAGTGTTTTAGAGAATAATTAGGTGCCAACACACATTTCTCCATAAAGTATGTAAAAACATTTATGACTACAAAGGCTCAACAAATATGATGGGCCCTCAGTTGGTTAATAAGCTTAATGGTAGGTGGAGCTTGTCATATAATGCAAAATAGTGGTCTTATAGATTTAATGCATATGGGACTTTCCTTTGTCATTAAGCAGAGCTATCTAATGTGGATAATCATTAATCAAGGGTTATAGATTGGTTCAAAGGCAAAGAGGTGGGGTATTTTTTATGGGAGGTGTAGGAGATGTAAGGTTCATGAAGACCCTGGCTCATCTTTTTATAAACTGCATGAGCTGCAGCATATCTGCACTACTGATCAGTCAAAGCTTTCATGGAGATCCATTTTAGTAGGTGAATGCAGCTTCTTTGACATCCCTCATTCGACCCGTCTAAGGGGCCCCCTTAACTATGGCAAATATGGCTAGAGAGGAACAAAGCTATCTTTGTACGTTCATTCTCTTCATATGTGGTCCCCCTCACTTTCAATTTCAGAGCTATTATGTTGGAAATCTTAAAGCAGATAAATTTAGAGTCAAGGATTTGCAAAAAGTTCTAAGATGGCAAAGATGGAGAGAGGCTATTTTTTCCCAATTTGATCCCTTAAGATTGTACACTATTGCTGACTATCTCTCTCTGCGTCCCAATTTGTAATGTTCTCCCCTTCCCTAGGCTGCTTTTGTGTTGGCCATGATGCCCCTTGTGCTTCCTCAGGGTCACTTGTAACCTCTTTCCTTTTTGTTTAATATAATTTTTTTATTCTCAACAACCCCCCCCCCCCCCCCCCCCCAAAACCACCCGCCCAACCGCCAAAACAAAAAGGTTGAAGCTACACACCTAACAAAAAAACCTCAAGGTGAGCCGCATGATTGCAAGTTGAGGTCCATAACACTATTTTACACAACCTCGGTACACAATCAACTCCCTCCACGGACGTTTCCGAGATAATTAAGACACCTAAATTTTGCATCCATACACTCTATGAAAACAATATTTACATAACAAACAAGAGTTGCACAAAATAGTTGAGTAAAGGCAAGCATGATTTGCACTTGAGAACAGAAGTCAAATTGTTGATTTTGTTGAAATGGCCATAACAAAAGAAGGAAAATTTTGCCATGGTTAAACTAGCTAGCAGCTCAAGTAAAGCTCCCCTACACACCATGAATCTAGAATCTTCATAACCCCCTCCATCTACCTTCCCATCACATCAAAGACAAAACACTTGCATACTCAATGTATGCGCATGGAAATAATTATGAAGTGATGAAACCTTGTGACAATTCAACTTGAATCTCTCATCATAAACCCCATCCACTCCCATTGTAAGCAAGTGGTCATGAATATGCTTGCTAACCTGCAAAATCTCTTCAAACATGTGATTTCCTATGCTCATTGGCCTTGTACCACCTCCATTTTACTAGGGCCTTTGTCTCTCCTTGATTGCCAAAAATCCTTAAGATTCCAAGTTCCGATTGATTTTCCTTGTCAATGCTACAATCAGTGTTGGTGGCTCTGGATCTCCCCCCCCCCCCCCCCCTTTTTTTGAGCTTTATTTTCTTTGAGGTCATGTGCAAGGGATGAATGGCCCCAATGCAATGGTGGGCATGTCACTTAATTGTGATGGTTGAGATCAATGTTTGGATACAATCTAATGTGGATATCCTAATATTAGTTTTTATTTCGAGATCAGATTTTTTTTTTTAATGGGGTCGCATGTGGGCCATGAAAATGCATGTGGGGATGTTGTATAAGGCATTAGACTTTTACCGCAGTGGTAGGGGTTGACCTCCCAAGATTGGGATGCATCTCAAGATTAGTTTTTTTCTACTTTTCATAGTGAACAATCCTAATTATGCAACAAATTGACTATGTATTGGGACCATTGATCTCATGCCCTTCATCCTGTGGAAAACAAAGAGGGGTGGCAAGAACCCTACCCATAACAAGAAACCCAACAATAACAATTGGATAGTTTGAGTAGCCTTGAGTGAGGATGAGAGTGCACCAAGTCCCTCGCTCTTAACATCCCCTTTTGCACGGTTGGATCTTGCATCCATGTGCATGCATCCCTGCTCCTCGATATAGCGCCTATTACATCCTTCAATCCTCATCCCTCATCCAATGCATGCCTTGAGCAGGGCTCCTCTCCCATTCCCTCCCTAAAGGGGTTGGATGGCCCTACAAGATGCTCTGAATGGCATGGTCACCAACAATGCTAATGCCTCTGTGCTTAGATATCAAACAGGTGTGTCCCCACAAGCACCTTCTCTTGGAGCTCTTCTATAGAACTTGATGCATCTCAGCATGCAAACACCGACTCGGGTTTCTACTCCTCTTGCTACTTTGGAGAAATCCCCTCATTTCCTCCCAGTGCTTCGCACGATGGCCCTAAGTTCTCGAATCTCCCTGATCTAAATTTCAATCCTCCCACATGTGCTAAAGTTGTTGGCTCAAGACCTTTTCTTTAACAAGTAAGCAATGCCAACATTGCATCTACTTAGTAATTTTTTCTTCCTTAAATGTTAGCAGTTGGATCTAATATGATGATCCACAATGGTTGGAGTAATTTAGATACCCCCCCCCCCCCCCCCCCCCCCCAAAAAAAAATAAAAAAAATCCATTTTATTGCTCAAAATCCTTCTATCATTCAGAGTAAGAATGCCTCAAAACCTACTTATCTCCCTCTTCAATTGGGGAAACCTTAGGAGTATGTTCCTCTTGTGCAAGTTGAGCATGCTAATGAGCTCCCCAGGGGGGATCCTACACCCTCAAGTATTTCCAAACTCCAAAGACTCTGTCATAATTGGGGATTCTGGACTACAAAGCTGCTTCAAGCATTTAAATGATCGAGTGGCGATTGGTCTTTTCCATGGACAAGAACCTCCTCTAGATCTCCTCAATCAATGGATGCTCCACAATTGGGAAGCTAGAAACCTATTCATTACTCGGGTACAATATCTTGGTTTAATTGCTACTTGGTTAGCCAAGGACAATGGATTTGAAAAATACCCCCATTTCTTTCTTTAAATGGCACAAAGGATTCAATCCAAGGGGCTATATAACCTCAAAAGTTCCAATTTGGGTAGGTTTTCATGACTTCCCTCTTGAATTCTACACCTAGATTAAAGCAATTGGTGCACAATTGCAAAAAGTCTTAGGCCAAAAATCTACCAATGGTTTGAACCCTAAATGGGACGCTTAGCTTTTGATTGAAATAGACCTTAAAGCCTCTTCAAAGGAAGTTGTCCCATTGAAAGATCCTATAGGTAACTTAGTTGCACCTCCAAAAATTCACGTAGAGAAATGTCCCTAATCCCTACTTTCATTGCTTCAAACAAGGGCATCTGATAAAAAAATGCTTGGCAAAAGTCCAGGCCTTGATGGTCTTCCAAATGAATTTTATATTCAGTTTCAAGATTTTTTGGCCCCTTATATTTTCTTGGTTGGTTAAGAAGCTATGGGTATAGGATATCTCTCCACCAGCATCGACACTGGGGTTATCAAATTGACTTATAAAAAAGGGGATAAAGAGAACTTAGCAAATCGCAGACCTATAACATGTCTAACTTCTATCTACAAAATCTTTGCTCTATCCCTCGACATAAGACTCAACCCTCTCATGGACTAGCTTATTCTCAAGGAGAAAAAAGGTTTTATAAACAACAAGTGTATCCTTGATGCCATTATCAGCCTTTGGGAAGGAACGCAACAGCAAATGATACCCAACAAGATTATGTCTTCTTCAAGATTTATTTTGACAATGAATATGATAGGATAGAATGGGATTTTGTCCCTTAATCTCTATTTGACATGGGATTTGTTACAATGCTCATCATATTTGTTCATGTACTCTTTGGTAGTGCTTTTTCCAAGGTTTCTATCAGTGGGATTATCTCAAACTTCATTCCCCTAAAGAGAAGTATCAGACAAGGGTGTCCCCCTTGCCCCTCTTTTATTTTCAATTTCATATGACGCCCTTGGTTGGCTTATAACAGATTGTAGGAGACTAAACTGATTAAAGGAATAAAAATTTATGATGCTTCCTCAAATCTATGTCCACGAAAAGGATTAATGTTATGGGAGCTTGTGAGCTTAGCTGAGAGTGATGTAAACTCTTGTAGAAGCTCAAAAAAAGTGTGGAAGTTTGTGTGTAAGTGAAGAAAAGAGAACACAGGTGGATCTAGTTTCATAGATTTTCACAAGATACTTTGGCAGCGATCTTGTGCTTTGGTTTATGATCTTTGTGAATGGATTTGCATATGGTTGTGGCACATGGTTGATGCCCATTATACATGCATTTTGGCAAGCAATTTTGAGTGCGGGTGAGCTCTCTTGAGAGCATTGTTTTTGCATTGATCAAGTTTTTGGCTTGCAACTCTTCTAACGCTTGTTTATGCGCGGTCACTCTGTGGATGTACGTTGAGTGCAGATTGCCATTGTATGTGATATCACAGAGCCATTTTGGCATTTCTACTCATTGGCATTGAGTAGTGTTATGGTTCATGGTTTAGAGTCCTCTTTTAGAGACTATAGTGGTCGAGGTTTACTCCCACTTTGCCATAACTTTTGTTGACAGATTTTGGCCAATTTATAGTGGTCAAGATCTTCTCCCACTTTGTCATCTTGGATGCGATTTTACGGTTGATATTTTCATCAATAATTTACTCCAATTACAGAGGACACTCTGTCTATTTTCATTAGGTTTTATGCGTTTTGTGATAGGTGCTAGAGAGCTGTTTAGCCAAGTTTTGGCTTGTGCCTATGCGGATGGTCATTTTGCTTGCTCTCTCATTGTGTATGGTCACTATTTATGTGTGATTGGTCCTTGGTTTTGACAGAGGGTTATGCACTTTATGTGATGTTTGCCATAGTTTTGGTGGCAGGTCTTTGATCAGCTAGTTTTCTTTTACATTGTGTTGAGCGGTTATGCTTTTGTCGACAATGCCTTTACACATTATGTGGGTTGAATTGGATACACAGGTTGGTGTATCAAGAAGATCTCAAAGGCGCAGACATGTGGTTTGTTGGCATTGTGGAAGACCATGGCACATGAGAAGGCATTGTTTTAGGCATTGGAGACAGTGGAGGATTCCATTGGATGTTGTTGAGAGTACGAGTGTGGTAGACACTCCTACCTCTACAGGTTCAAACTTCACCTAGGCATGCCTGGACTTTGTCTCACGATTGGCAGCTCAACAACAGTGGTTTATGCCATGCTACTCCTCGCAGGGAGTGGTTTAGCACATTTTTTGCTATGAGACAGGATGGTGTTCATGGTGTTGGTGACATCCATTTGTGTTTTGCCAATGGGGGTATGTTTGTGCTCAATGATGTTCAATATGTGCATGATGGCCATAGGAGTTTGATCTCTATCTCGTAGCTTAGAGATCATGGGTGTCATGTTTAGTTGATTGATGAGTCTTACTTAATGGGGAAAGGTTTTCTTGTGATAGCGCAAGGCCATCATGGCGCTCGTTTGACTCTACTCTACATTCTTGATGTGAGAGATGACATAGTCTTTGTGAGTCCATTGCCATGCAGACGTTTGCAGTCTAGGCAAGTATACTTTGTCGATGAGCAGCGTGACACTTTGCTTATTGTGCATGTAGGGTATGAGGGCAGACATGTAGAGCAGGATAGCTCTTGGAGTGCACAACTAGAGCAGTCACTGGTGGTGGTGATAGCTTTCGAGGCTTTGCCAATTAGGGACCAGAGTAGTGAGTCAATGTACGAGACGATGCAGTCTGAGTGACTTTGTAGACATGTACTTTTGCGGATGAGCTCTAGAGTGTTGTGCATGAGATGTCTGTAGATGAAGAGTTAGAGCAGTCATGCTCTAGTGAGACACAATGGATTGTTCCTCTTAGGACAGAGATGCCTCCTACCATGGAGATGAGCGATATGGAGTTCTTTGACATGCTCATGCTAGAGGTTGATATGCTCATGCCAGGACATGAGGATACAATCCCTATGGATGATGAGGGAGTGACGACTACCCTAGAGTCAGGATTGATGTGTTCATATGCAATTAGTTCTGGTGGTGATGCAATGAGTGTTGAGATACCTATTGTGGATAGATTGGCAGAGGACATTGCATTGACGTGATTGGCATGGATATGCTGGCAAAGATTACTCATTTCTCATCAGCCTTCAGAACTCTCATGTATTACCTCTTAGTGTCGAGACCTGACATAGCAGTTGTAGTGGGAGTGTTTGCAGTTGGGGTTGTCAATCATATGATGACTAACACTAGCGTGATGCATCATGGAGCAGTGCAAGTCATCACAGGATACTTGTAGGATATGCATACTGATTCTAGCAGGGATATACGCTTACACACACCACTAGAGCCTATATGGCAGTATGCATTGGCTTTGAGAGAGCCAAGGCATAGGTTGAGACGATGTTTCTCCCTTACCTACTATACATACTACTAGGCCCTATAGTAGTACCACTTATTAGCACGTTCGCCTTTAAAAGGGAGATTGTTGGGGTAAAGGTGGTGTGCCTCTTACCCTGGTCGGACATGTCAGAGACGTTTGACCACCCATTACCTCCCCATTACTTGTACACACCTTATTCTTTACTAGATAGAAGAATAAGGGGCTCTCATACACACATAGTGTTGAGCTACTCCACCCACATACTGTTCTCTCTCTCTCTCTCTCTCTCTCTCTCTCTCTCTCTCTCTCTCTCTCTCTCTCTCTCTCTCTCTCTCTCTCTCTCTCTCTCTCTCTCTCTCTCTCTCTCTCTCTCTTTGCACACGCACCACATTCGTGCACTCACACGTGGAAGGAGCTTGACTTGCGAGACCTCCTCACTACTATTGTTTGAATAAAACCTACAGGATTTGCTCTTATTTGTAGCTTATGGAATGCTTGGTTCTCCTTGAAGTCTAAATGGAATCTCTCCCTCCTGAAGCACTGGCACTCACAATTGTATGACAAAGTAGTCATAGGATTATGTCATGGGGTGAGGCCTTCAATAGAAGCTTTGAGAACCTAGATGACCCAAATTTGGGAAAATAGAAACATTAAGGTAATAAATGTGCAGTATTTGCCTAACAACAACTACTTATTCTTTTGTGATGAGCTCAATGCAACCTTATAGATTGTCAATTAAGGACAATGTCTCATTAAAAACATGCCTTTATCTATTTTTCATTGGTTCATAAGATTTAATTATAAAGATCCTAAACCCTCCAAAATGCCAGCTCGGGTAGACTTCCTTGACCTCCTTATCTAACTATACCCATGGCTCAAAAATGTAGGAACTTGCATTGATAGAGTCTTAGGATAGAGAATAAGGGGAAATATTAATCCTAAATGGGACCCTCAACTGCTTATTGATATATATCTAAATGTTGACTTGAAGGGCATTGTCCCTATTGGGAAAATTTTGCATATTCAATCAATGATGTACAAAAACCTCCCAAATGCTTGCTTTCACTGTATGAAATAGGGATGCTTCATCAAAGATTGCCTTGATCTCAAACAACAAGTTCCAGAAGAAGATGCTTCACAAGAAAAAGCTAGAGATTTCCAACTTATTCCAAAAAAAAACACCTCCAAAACCAAACCCTCTACTTCAAGGTTCAAAAACATCTTCAATCCCTTGTTAGATGAGGTTTTTGACCCATTCATTCATGATCCAACATTCCCTGATGGACAGGGAAAAGGAAAGGAAAAAACCCCCATTGTCTCGGGCCAAAAAGTTGATGTACCTATCAATGGCTTTGATGAAAGTAATTTTAAAGAAAACGTTCAACCTCCACCAAGTCCTTTGGAGAAAACAAGAGGAATGTCCTCTACTTCATCCTCTGACTTTGAAGATGAATCCATCCCAAACACCCAAAGTCCCGAATAACCAGGGAATGATGACCCCACCTTTGCAGCTCAATTAGCAGAGAAGGACTAGATGATCAAGAACTAGATACACTCAGATTCAAATCAGTTTGTTGTTGACATACTAATGAGACGAGAAAAAGAAGAAAGGCTTCTCCTTCCTCCATCATTAGATTCAAAAAGAAAGGAAGAATCCTCCAAGGATCCAACAAAAGTCTCAGTGTCCATGGCTAAACCCGCCAAAAGCAGTAAAAATTGAAGTGTCCCCCAACGGGTCCCCCAATAAGGTTTTATACACTTAATTGTAAATGATTTTAAGATCCAACCAAGGTCCATATCGTTAAATAACGGTTATATGACACTAACTTCAAGCCTGACATTTTTTGCCTGTAGGAACTCAAGACTACTGGATAGACTTTGCTCTCGAATGTCCATAGGATAAAAGCAGGCTACGAATGGTTTTGTATCGAACATACCCATGGGAGAGGTGGAGTTGTTCTTGCTATTAATCAGTAGTCCTCTAACCACATCTCCCAGGTGTATAAAGCAAAAAGTGATAATTGAGTTTATGTCTCATTGAGCTCTCCATTTAACTATACTGTTGTGTCGAAGCCTTTTGGGAATGCCTTATCTCCTTCTATCTCGCAAGTGGATCTATATATAATGATGGTAAAATTGGATACAATTTTTTTGCAAGAACCACATCCAAGATAATTGTGGATGCAAGATGCAAGGATATTGTAGATGGGCAAGTGTTCAGATTGCTTGGAATACCTATGGGATTTAAGATTACCCTAGCTTAGAGATGGAGAGCTGTTGGTTTCACAAGCTAGTGCAATGAGGGTAGAGTAACATCAAAGCTATGTTTCGGTAGAGAGTTCTAGTTCAACATCAAAACTCTGATTCAACATCAGAGTGTGCAGATAATCTTTGTCACTGCAGCATTGTACGAGATTCGGGTGGAGCAGCAAACCTGTAGAGAGTGTACACACGACTGAGGTGCTTATGAGCTTTGAGCTCTCAGAGCTGCAAGCTTGGTAACTCAGTTTTGAGTTAGGCATGCAACAAGGGTTTCCCAGAGGGTGCCAGAACCTTTTTTCAATGCTTGTTGGATCTGATTTTGAAATATTTGGAATTGCTCAAAAGTTTTGCTTCCAAAAGTGCAAAAGATCTGAATTTGAGTTGCTAAAGTTGAATCCTTATTGCTAAAGCTAGATTGGATTGCTGTAACATCTTGCACGGTTAATCTGAATTTTACAAATTTTTCGAGACTGACTCAAAACAGTATATGCAGCTGATCTTGTGCTTTTTTGTCAGCTGCTATCAATGCTGCAGACCGAGTTTGATATTCCGACCAATAGAGGCTTCAATTTCTTGTTTTTGACTGAATTCATGGCAAGCATCAATGATAACAGTAAACTTTTTAACATCAAGAGGGTGCCCACAATTTTTCCATATGGCAGAAACAATGCTACAATGTCTTGTGTAGAAGAAACAAGTGAAGAGTATAAGACAAAGGGGGTACAACCAACAAACATAGAGCAATCGGATTGGGAAGATCTTGATGAGCTTGCATGATCTACGATAGAGCTTTCAACTTTTGACTCTTTTCTATTCAACATAGAGCTTTCAACTTTTGACTCTTTGCTATTCAACATAGAGAAGTTGAATTATGCCTATGCTATGTGGACTAGAGTTGAGGAGTTGTATGCTAAAAAAAATGATGCTAGTAAGGTTCACTGGTTGAAGAAGTTGATGGACCTTCGGATGAAGGTATATCCATGACTGTACATCTTAATGAGTTAAATTTAGTTTTCAGCCAGTTGGTTGCTCTAAAATTCAACATTGATGATGAATTCGAAGCTACTTTCCTATTATGCACTTTACCTGAAAGTTAGGATACATTTAGGACAACCACCATTAGAAACTCTAATGCTATGCTGATGTATTTTCATGTGGAGATCTCTTTTCTAATGGAAGGGTTGAATAGACACAAAATATTGGAGCTAATAAGTCTTCCAGTGCATTGCATACCAGAGGCAGATCTCAGCAAAGGGGGAAATCGAAAAACAAAGGCAGTAACAAGTCTCGTGGGAAAGATGTTGAGTGCCATCATTGTGGCAAGAATGGACACTTTGAGCATGATTGCTTTTAAGTGGAAGAAAGATAAAGGCAAGGGTACAAAGTCTGATGATAGTAGGGATGACAAAAAGGATGGTCAATGTGAAAAGAAGAGCACGGTTAAGATAGAGAAAATCAATGTAGTCAGTCATGTGGACCGTGGCAATGATATTCTCTTTGCTTCTTCTTTTAGTGCACAATCTTTGGTTGTCGATTCTAATGATATCATGCACACCTGGGTTTTGGATTCAGGTGCTTCATTCCATGTGACACCACATTGGGAATGGTTCTCTGGCTATAGTGCTGGCAGACAGCGTGTTGTTCATTTGGGGGACAACCATGCATGTGATATTGAGGGAATTGGCAATGTAAAATAGAAATGTTCACATGGATCAGATTTTAATTGCATCATGTAAGGCATATACCCAAGCTCAAGAAGAGCCTGATAAGCACATGGCATCTAGATGTTGATGGCTATCACACTACCTTTGGGGATAGCAAGTGGAAAATTAGCAAGGGATCCAGGATCATTCTAGAGGTCCTAAAAGTGACACTTTGTATCCACCTTCATGTAATCTAGTGTGCGGGACCATGTAGTCGCCATAATCAAGCAACCAAGCTTTTTCTTGTGGCATGGTAGGTTGGGACATATGAGTCAAACTGGAATGAAGGTGTGAGCCATGCTAGGGACCACCGATTGTACCATCTTCAAATGGATACACCATGATTCCTGACATCCCTCCTGCTTGAGACCGACACCAAGACAGCACTCCTCCTGCTCTTTAATGCCAACTCAAGGGTGTGATAACATTCACTTTTCTCATACTGAACCCTTAACCAAGAAACACCTTTTCTTATTGGTTCAACTTTCCAATCAAAGTTATCATACTAAATTTGAACTCAGCCTTCCAAGGTCAACTGGTGGGAGTTCTCTAATTCACCCTTGGTTCAAGGTCACTGTTGCTTTCCCCCCACTATTGACCAAGCACAGCCGTCAGTGTGTTCCTCTAAGATGAGTGTATTTACTAACTACACGAATCCCTTCTTCCCAAGTTTAATTCCCGCTCCGTAGGTCAGAATCCCTTTCCCCGTTCTTGACTTAACTTAATGGACAACATGAAATTGGGTTCAACTTTTTGGCCAACAAATAATCCTCTGAAATCCACCCTCCCACCGAACCATTTGATAAATGCATCTTTCCAAGGTAGTACTATGATACTAGAAAACAATATCCTGTTGAAATTAGGGTTGCAGAGAAACGCACACACCTTGAAGAAGATGAAGGAAGCTCAAGGCACACAATAGAGAGTGTGTTACTTAGTATGCAATGGAAAGATAGATAGCCCTAGAGTGATGGGCGTATATACAATGCTCGAGGGGGAAAACCTCCTAAAGAGGGAAAAAATGCCCCGGCGTACCTAGTGTGTTCACACACATCACTACCACATGTATATGGTAACAAATCCCCCCTAGAGTGATGCGGTGAACGAGAGCTAGCACATGAGTAAAGGGAAGTGCCATGCCTTGACGACATGATTAGTCCACAAAGGGGAGTAAGCCCAAAGCTTTGCGGAAAGCTTCAAGCTTCTCATGAGACAATGCCTTTGTGAAAAGATCTGCAAGGTTGTCCTGTGTTGGCACATAAGCCAAGCTGATCTCTCCTGCTGAGAGCCTCTTCCTGACATAGTGGTAATGCACCTCAATGTGCTTTATGCGAGCATGAAAAATTGGGTTCCTTGCAACTGCCAATGCGCTCTGACTGTCAGTGTAGATAGTGTTGGCAGTGTCCTGTCCAACACCCAAATCAGCCATAAGGCGTCTGAGCCATACACACTCAACCGTAGCTATGAAGACTGCACTGTACTCACCCTCACAACTCGAAGTGGCCACAATAGGTTGCTTCTTGCTCAACCATGATATACATGAACTGCCAAGCATGAAACAAAAACCACTTGTGGACACTTGCGTGTCAAAACAACCAACCCAATCTCAGTCCGAAAAAGCATGTAAGTCTGGTGGCAATGATCCCCCCTTGGGATAAAACAAGCCAAGATGTAAAGTGCCACTAAGGTAGTGGAAAATCCCCTTGATAGCCTACCAATGCTTAGACCCTGGGCTATGCATAAATTTGTTGACCTGTGAGACTGCAAACTGAATATCTAACCTCGTGTTGCATACATAAATTGTTAAGTATGGAGCCTGATTTACCCTTGTAATTTTCTGTGGTAAAAGCGCACATTTGTAAGGCCCCCACTATGAGGAGAAGCCATCGTGCGTGAAGGAAAATCACTCGCTAGAAACCAAAATTTTCACGGCCAAAAATCAGGGGCAACTTTAGGTTCTGTCCCCGAGACTTTTTTTTCCCTCGCCGGAATATTATGGCCGGACGGCGGCCGAAAAGTGGTCAGAAAACAACCGGTTGGTTGGCCGATGGCCGGTAGTCGGTTGGCCGGTGGTTGGCCGGCGGTCGAAAGTCAATGGCCGGTGGCCGAATTCAAAAGTGGACTTGTCTTCTCAAGGGCGGCCACACATGGGTGAAGGGTCCGATTTGGACTTATCTACACAAGGGCGGCTACACATGGCTGCCTCTCATGACAGAGGGCAACCCTTTTGGCCTATAAAAGGAGGCCATTTCCACACACATTTCATAGTGTGAAGTTGATGCAACAAGGTGAGTGTGAGGTGGTGAGAGTGAAGCAAGGCGGGAGCTCCATTAAGGGTATAATCCCTTTGTAAACTACTTCTTGTTTTGAAGTACTAAAGCCATTGAGTGGCTGCTTTCCCGTGGATGTAGCCCACATTGGGTGAACCACGTATATCGTGTGTACTCTCTCTCTCTCTCTCTCTCTCTCTCTCTCTCTCTCTCTCTCTACTCTATAATCTCTTGTGTGTGAAATCTATCTCTCTCCATTAAGTAATCTACTCAAATAGCTATTTAGCTACGTCATATTTCCTAACAACTGGTATCAGAGCAAGGTTTACTCATAGCTAAGTTATCTCAAGGAAAGGATTCCTTGAATTGAGTTGGAGTTATGGCGGGAAGGGAAGCTCAAGATTGAGAAGTTCAATGGCAAAAACTACCAACATTGGAAGATGTAGATTAAAGACTATCTCTACCAGAAGGACCTCTATCTGCCACTAGGCGATCTTGCAAAGAAGCCCGCAACGATGGCAGATGAAGCATGGATTGTCCTTGATCGAAAGGCACTAGGAACAATCCAGTTAAGCTTGGCATCAATGGTGGCCTTCAATGTGTCGGAGATGAAGACCACGGAGGACTTGATGAAGTCACTTGACGACTTCTATAAGAAACCATCGGCATCCAATAAGGTATTTCTTATGAAGCGCTTGTTCAATCTAAAGATGACAGAGAATGGGTCAGTTGCAGAAAACCTAAATGACTTTAACACAAACATAAGTCAACTTCGATCGGTGAAAATCAGTTTCGATGACGAAGTGCAAGCTCTCCTTATACTATCATCTCTACCAGATAGTTGGGACAGCCTTGTGATGGTTGTAAGTAATTCTATTTTTGGCACAAATACTCTTATGTTTGATGATGTTGTGGGTGTTCTCCTAAGCGAGGAAATACAAAGGAGAAGCACAGGAGAATCATCAAGTGCTGCATTGTCAGTGGAAACAAGAGAAAGGCCTAAGGAGAGGTTCAAAAACCAAAAGGTTCGTGATCGCTCAAGACGGAGCAAGTCACGCACAAAGTCAGTTCTTGAATGTTGGAACTGCGGCAAGAAGGGCCATGTTAAGAAGGATTGCTGGTCCAAGAAGAAGAAGGAGACTGAGTCTCAAGACAACAAGCCAACATCGGAGGCCAATGTGGCAGGTAATGTAGAGCAAGATACTCTAATTCTCTCATTAGACAATGTATCTAATTCATGGATAGTAGATTCCGGGGCTTCATTCCATGCGACACCACACAAGCAACATTTACAAGATTACACCAAAGGTAATTTTGGGTATGTATACTTGGGAGATGATGAAGCTTGTGAGATTGTCGGCAAAGGTACAGTTTCTGTCAAAACTGCTAACGGAAATGAATGGAAGCTTAAAGATGTTAGGCATGTTCCTTCTCTTCGCAAAAATTTGATCTCTACAGGACAATTGGACGATGAAGGTCACAACATTGCATTCGGAAAAAAACGGTGGAAGATCTCAAAAGGATCTTTGGTGGTTGCCAAGGGAGAAAAGGTCAGTACACTTTACTTGTGTATTGTTAGCACGCAACCTTCAGCTTGTGCAGCAACTACAGAAGTTGATAGTGCGGTGTGGCACTATCGGCTTGGGCATATGAGTGCCAAAGGAATGCAAATCCTTCAAACAAAGAAGCTTCTACCAGGTTTGAAAGAAGTGGACTTAGACTTCTGTGAAGATTGTGTTTATGGTAAACAAAAGATGGTAAAATTTCAAAAATCAGGAAATGAAAGAAAAAATAAAAAACTTGAGTTGGTGCATTCTGATGTTTGGGGTCCTGCAAGTACACCATCACTTGGTGGCTCATTGTACTATGAAACATTCATAGACGATGCGACTAGAAAAACATGGGTTTATGTCATGAAGAATAAATCCGATGTATTTTTCATATTTCAAAGGTGGAAAGCCGTTGTGGAGAATGAAATAAGTACCAAGGTTAAATGCCTCAGATCCGACAATGGAGGTGAATATTGCAGCCAAGCTTTTGTGCTAGCAATGGCATTCGGAGGCAAAGGACAACCCCAAGGACACCTCAACAAAATGGTATTTCGGAAAAAATGAACAGGACAATCATGGAGCGAGCACGAAGCATGCGGCTACATGCACGCCTACCGCTTGAGCTTTGGGCGGAAGCTGTAAGTACGTCTATGTACTTAATCAATCAGTCACCCTCAACGGCATTGGATGGGGGAGTTCCAGAAGAGGCATGGACAGGTAAACCAATGAATTATGCATTTCTCAAAGTGTTTGAGTGTGAGGCTTTCATGCACATAGATAGAAGCCTAAGATCAAAGCTAGATGCAAAGTCCAAAAAGTGTTTCTTCATTGGCTATGGAGAAGGTGACTTTGGGTATCGCCTATGGAATCCTGAAGATGGTAAAATCTTAAGGAGTAGGGATGTAATTTTTAACGAGCAAAATATGTACAAAGATTACATGTAAAGAAAACAAACAAAAGAAACAGGTGATGAGTACATGGAGCTTGAGGACGGTGAAGACTCAAGGACTGCAAATGGTGACAATGTGCAACAACATCAACCAAATGAGGAGCCTCAACCTATTCCCCGAAGACCTACAAGAGCAAGTAGACCTCCAAAAAGGTTTGTGCCTTCCTTCAACCATCTCTTGATCTCAGATTCTGGAGAGCTAGAATCATACGAAGAAGCTATGCAACATGAATCCAAAGAAGAATGGACGAAGAGCATGCAACTGGAGATGGACTCACTACATCGCAACCAGACATGGGATTTGGTTGAGTTGCCTAAAGGTAAGCAGGCACTTCAAAACAAATGGGTGTACAAGGTGAAGGAAGAAGAAGGTGGGAAGAAAAGGTACAAGTTTAGGCTTGTGGTAAAAGTTTTTTCTCAAAAGAAAGGTATTGACTTCAATGAAATATTTTCTCATGTTGTAAAAATGAACTCAATTAGGCTTGTCTTAAGCCTTGTGGCTGCTCATGATCTAAATCTCGAGCAAATGGATGTAAATACGGCATTCCCTCACGGTGACTTAGAGGAGGAAATCTACATGCTTCAACCAAAGGGGTATGAAGTAAAAGGTAAGGAGAAAATGATTTGCAGATTAAAGAAGAGCTTGTATGGTTTAAAGCAAGCATCAAGACAATGGTACTTGAAGTTTGATCGATGGATGTTGGATCATGGATTCACAAGATGCAACTCGGATCACTGCGTCTACACGAAGAATTTGGGAGATGGGAAATTCATCATCCTAATGTTGTATGTTGATGACATGTTGATTGCAAGTGCTAACATGCAGGACATCAAAGACCTAAAAGAGGAGCTGTCTAAATCTTTTTCAATGAAAGATTTAGGTGTTGCAAAGAGGATACTTGGTATGAAAATATCAAGGGACAGGACGAAGAAGACAATAAAGCTATCTCAAGAAGATTACATCAAGAAGGTACTAGAAAGGTTTGCAATGCAAAATGCAAAACCAGTTTCTACACCTTTGGCTGGTCACTTTAAACTAACAAAAGATATGTGTCCAAAGACACAAGAGGAGATAGCCTATATGTCTAAAGTTCCATATGCTGCAGCGGTAGGTTCTCTGATGTATGCTATGATCTGGACAAGGCCAGACATTGCACATGCAGTGGGAGTTATGAGTAGGTTCATGGAAAACCTAGGTAAAGAGAATTGGCAAGCTATGAAGTGGATACTTAGGTATCTAAAAGGGACAACAACAAATGCTTTGTATTTTGGAGGAACTAATATTTTTCTAGAAGGGTATGCTGATGCAGATATGGCAGGTGACAAAGATACTCGAAGGAGCACTACTGGCTATGTGTTCATGGTTGGAGGCACAGCAGTAAGTTGGGCTTCAAAGCTGCAAAAAGTGGTTTCACTTTCTACCACGGAAGCAAAGTATGTAGCAATGACGGAGGCAAGCAAAGAAATTATGTGGCTTCACAGATTCTTAGAAGAGCTTGGATTCAAACAAGACAATTATGTCTTGTACAGTGATGGCCAAAGCGCTATCCATCTTGCAAAGAACTCGGCCTTTCATTCAAGGACAAAGCACATTGAGGTGAGATATCACTTCATACGCACTCTTTTGGAAGAGGGACAACTAAATCTAGGAAAGGTGCATACAAGTGAAAATCCTGCAGACATGTTTACAAAGGTGGTCAACAAGGAGAAGTTGATCTTTTTCTCATCTTCAATCGGCATTCAAGGATAAGAAGCCAAGATGGAAAGCAGTCATAGGTTTGGTTTGGAGGTCAGTCTCCAAGTGGGAGATTGTTAAGTATGGAGCCTGATTTACCCTTGTAATTTTCTGTGGTAAAAGCGCACATTTGTAAGGCCCCCACTATGCGGAGAAGCCATCGTGCATGAAGGAAAATCACTCGCCAGAAACCAAAATTTTCACGGCAAAAAATCAGGGGCAACTTTAGGGCTGGAATATTATGGTCGGACGGCGGCCAAAAAGTGGTCGAAAAGACACCGGTTGGCTGGCCGGTGGCCGGTAGTCGGTTGGCCGGTGGTCGGAAGTCAATGGCCGGTGGCCGGTGGCCGAATTCAAAAGCGAACTTGTCTTCTCAAGGGCGGCCACACATGGGCAGATTGAAGGGTCCGATTTGGACTTATCTACACAAGGGTTGCTACACATGGCTGCCTCTCATGGCAGAGGGCAACCCTTTTGGCCTATAAAAGAAGGCCATTTCCACACACATTTCATAGTGTGAAGTTGATGCAACAAGGTGAGTGTGAGGTGGTGAGAGTGAAGCAAGGCGGGAGCTCCATTAAGGGTATAATCCCTTTGTAAACTACTTCTTGTTTTGAAGTACTAAAGCCATTGAGTGGCTGCTTTCCCGTGGATGTAGCCCACATTGGGTGAACCACGTATATCGTGTGTACTCTCTCTCTCTCTCTCTCTCTCTCTCTCTCTCTCTCTCTCTCTCTCTCTCTCTCTCTCTCTCTCTCTCTCTCTCTCTCTCTCTACTCTATAATCTCTTGTGTGTGAAATCTATCTCTCTCCATTAAGTAATCTACTCAAATAGCTATTTAGCTACGTCATATTTCCTAACATAAATGAGACAGCCAACAACAGTTTAGTAAAGAGTGACATCAGCAAGATCGCCATCATCATGTAGACTCAACTTCAAACCTGTTCCCATGGGAGTGGCAATAGGTTTGCAATCCTCAAGTCCAAACTTACATAGCAATGTCTCTATGTAACTTTTCTGACACAAGGCAATACTACCATCACACTGCTTAAACTGTATACCGAAGTAATGATGCAATAGCCCCAAATCTTTCATCTCGAAAGTAGCATTCAAATCAGTCTTAAATTCAGCCATATGTCTCTCAATTGGTCCAGTGATTAGTAAATCATCGACATAAAGAACCACAATGAAAAGTACATCACCCTCACGCTTTACATACAATGTGATTTCTCTTGGACTATTACAAAAGCCTCGTTTAACCAAATGAGTGTCAGCTTTCTCATACCAAGCACAAGGAGATTACTTCAACCCATACAAAGCCTTCTTACATCTGCACACTTTGTCCTCTTGTCCTTTTATGACAAAACCGCAAGGCTACGTTACATAAAATTCCTCAAATATGTCACCATTCAAGAAAGCAGTAACAATGTCTGATTGATGTACATCCCTACCAAAATGAGCTGACAATGCACATAGAAAATGCACAGTAGTCATACGAAAAGTGGGAGCAAAAGTCTCTTCATAATCTATGCCTTTTTGCTGTGCATAACCCTTTGCAACAAGTCAAGCCTTATGGCGATCGATCTCACCATCCGGCTTGTGTTTCAACTTGTAAACCCACTTCGTACCAATGGCCTTTTTGCCAGGAGGCAAATCACATAAAGTCCATGTGTCATTTTCTATAAGTGCATCATATTCTGATTGCATGGCAGCCATCCAATTTTTTGAATTTTGTGAAAAAGACAGAGGCTCCTCAACATCATGTAAGCTAGACATAGCCAAAGCATAACAATCTGATGCATAAGATACATGGAGAGAGCCTGAACGAGTACGACTAGACAAAGGTGCATCCAATTTACTGTCACACAAAGTGTGGACCAACCATTTTGGCATACCTCTAGCCTGGTCATTTTCAGCCCTTTCCTCATCAAGTACATCATGTACATCTGCATCAGTAATAGGCTGATCTGTAACATTTTTAGAAACCTCCATATGCTGTACATTTGCCTCATTGGAAATTACATTCGTATTTCCACCACTGAAAAGAGGCAACAAAGTGTCATAAATGTCCAGTGAGCTTACATTACTGTCTCTAGTACATGACAGCAAGGGCTGAAAAGAATCTTCCACAAAACTACATCCTGTGAAACCAGAATACGCTTTGTTTGTGGATGATATAACCTGTAACCTTTGCTTTCAGCACTATAACCAACAAAAATACATTTGACAGCCTTATCATCTAATTTTTTGTGTTGTGTTTGTGGCACCAAAGCATATGCCAAACAGCCAAAAACACGTATGTGCTCAATAGAAGGCTTTCTATCATGCCATGCTTCATATGGAGTAATAGACTGCAAAGCTTTCGTAGGACACCTGTTAAGTACATAAGTGGCACACATGATGGCCTCAAGCCAAGAATGCGGCAAAGCTTGAATTTTGACCATACATCGTGCCATTTCTGTCAGTGGCCTGTTTTTCCTCTCAACAACACCATTTTGCTGAGGTGTATAAGGCATTGTACATTGGTGTTTATCCCATGACTAGCCAGAAATGCATTAAATTCATGAGACATATACTCCCCCACTCGATCGGAACGGAGGGTGCCCATAGTACATTTCGAGACATTTTCAACCATAACCAGAAATTGTTTGAAGCACATAAAAACTTCGGACTGCGCTTTAAGCGGAAATACCCATGCATGCCTGGAGTAATCATCAATGAAAGTCACGAAGTAAAGGTAATTGCCCAAGGACGGAGTTTGCATGGACCCACAAACATCACTATGCACAAGCTGCAACCTGCATGTGGTCCGAACTGAACCATCCTTTGGAAACTTAGAACGCTGCATCTTACCAAAAATACAACCTTCACAAACATGTTTGACAGGTGCTTCAAGAGGCGGCAAAGAAGAAACTATATCATATTTCTGCAAACGCAGCAAACTAGAAAAATTCATATGACAAAAACGTGCATGCCTGTCTAACCAAGAATACATTTCAAGAATTTGAAAGCAGCATGCAAAATGTTGCATACCCTTGCAAGTGTGCACTTACCAGATCGTTCCCATCTTTTTCCCATTTTAGAATGTTTTACTTCCTTTTTTCTTTAATATTGTTAAAGTTATATAGTTATCTTTCAACCAATCACACATACTTCTCCAGGCATATCTCTATCCTCGTCCCAGGACTTGAGTATCCTGTCTCCTCCGCCACGTGTGGAGGAGGCGTCTTTGCACAACTTCCAATTCTTATTTTTCTTTATCTTGTTTGGAAAATGCTAACAAAATTTATCTACCTTAAGTTCCTTTTAGATAAATATTCCGAGAAGCAGAGCAAAGGTTCGACTGATAAGGACAAGGTTCCTTTTCACCAAACAATTAAAAGAGTTTCTTAATTAAATCACATCCTCCACCCTTATCTGATCCCTTCATGGATCCATTTTCCTTCCTCCTTTTCTCATCTGCATCAGGCCTACATAGACTAGGACGATTTCCAGATGCGTCTGCGGATCTCACCACCCGATCGCGACACACTCCCATTCAATCCAATTTCTAGGACATTGAATGAACCCAAGCTTAAAACATAGACCAACGGTTATCAGTCCTAGCCAGAAAGGACCATCCCACTAGTAAACACTTTTAGCAGCCTTTTTCGAAACATGTAAGATAAAGTTCACACTTAAATCTTCTATATTATGCTAGCGCTATCCACGTCAAATCTTCTCGGTAAAGTTTTAGTGCTAGTTTAAATTTAGATTAAGTTCCTTGATTAGAAAATTCTCATGCAATGAAGTACTAGAGTATTCTCAATATATGGTTTAGGCTTACCTCTTACTTTTGTGTAGAGGATTAATCACACAGCTACGAGAGGATTAAGGATTTGGGATTTTTCAATTGGCAAGAGGAAAAGGAGGAAATAACTTTATTTAGAATGGAAATATTTTTTGTCAAATAAAAATCCTTTGGCTATGATAAAATTTCTCTTCAAAAACTCAACTCCCTCTTTAGAGAATTAGATATTAATTTAAGTATGTCACTAAAACTTCTACACACTTAATTTATGCAAAATCAAGAAAACGTTCTGGGTCTTTCATGAGAGAATTATAATTCCTCTTTTGGAAAATAAGGTTAGTTCCAAAAAACAATTCCATTACTTAGATGCCTTTTATTAATGGCATTTTCCTTTATAAGAGTAATTTAGGTAAGAGAATAAAAGTAACTTAATAATGAATAAAAAGGTTTATGGGGGAGATCGAGGGATAATTTAAAGATATTAGTCACTATTCATCATGCATGCTATCTAGGTAAATATGATCTCCAGTCATCTATGGTAAGCTAAAGAACTTGAAATAACACCGTGATTAGTTTTTAGAAACGTGGTTAGTTATGATTATTAATGAACCATAGTTAGAAAGAAAAAATAAAATTAAGACGTTTTTCTTCTTCCCAAGGAATTGAAGGGAAAGGCTTGCTTATAAAAGCATGAGAGCTTAAGCATAAATTTAAGTAAGCATGAAAGGAAAATCACTTTCAAGCAAGTGCAATAGCATAAAAAGAGCAAGAAAACGCTACCTTAATGTGTGTATGGTATAGTTTTCTCCTTGCTTTGGACGTAGTTGGCTCTCTCACTCTTCACCTTTACTTGAAGACATCAATTTTACTACTTGGATTGAGAGAAAAGAATGAGATAAACGAGATTCAAGCTAGGAAAAGCTTGAGGATTAGGAGAGAAGATAGGGAGAGTGTAATGTGAAGAAGAAGATCAAGTTTTGACAAACTTGATTAGGGTTTTGGCTATGGCTTGGAGAGAGATGTGTGTGTGTGTAGGAGACGTGTGTGAAAGAGGCTCAGCTCTACTTTCTCAAGATTACTCTCAAGTTTGCACTTGGAGAAATGAAGGAGAGAAGTGTAAAATAAGAAGAGAAACCCTCTTCTTATGCACATTTTAGATAAGTGCCTTCATTTATCTTGATAGATTATCTTCTTTATTGATAATTTCTTTCTACTTATCTTGATAACTTATCTTGCTTTTCAAAACTTCTTCAACAAGCTACTTACTCACCTCATCCTTATCTTTATTCTCTCTTTCTTTTTTCTTTATCTTTTTAATTTCCTTTTTTGTTGCCTTTTTCTTTATGTTAATTTTATCAAAATGAAGAGCTAATTTCCCATGCATTGGTTATGCCCATGTTCCCATGGTGTAAACCTAAAGTGAATTGTGGGTAAACTTTGGAGCTTGGATTTAGCCCGAATTCATCCTGAACATTTTTTTTCTTGAGCCGATGGTTTAGATGAATTGGTTAAGAGTAAGGGCTAGAACGAGGCCCTTATAGAAGGTGGTTTCTCATTTGGAGTATTTACCATGTTTGAGGTATGCTGATTTTGACCATTATGATCACTATATCTATGGCAAGCATACTCAAACTCCTCTCAATAAATCTCTTTTATTGAAAGCTTCTCCCTTGGAATTCGTACATTCCGGATGCCAGGGCTATCTCTAGGGGGAAAGTAGTATTTGATTACCTTTGTGGATGATGCTACCTGCAAGGTGTGGGTATATCCGATTCAACATAAGGATGAGGCCCTGGATAAGTTCAAACAATTTGTGGCACTTGCTGAAAATCAGGCCAACAATAAGATAAAGGGTCTACGCTCTGACAATGGGGGTGAGTTTGTGTCAAAGTCTTTCCGGGACTTCTGTGACAATAAAGGGATAAAGAGGGAGCTGATTACACCTCATAATCCACCTCAAAATGGTGTTGCAGAGTGGGTGAATTGGACTATTCAAGAAAAGTCTGATGTATGTTGTCTCATGTTGTGTTACCCCATAGTTTTTGGGTAGAGGTTGTTATGACAGTCGTACATTTGATTAATCAGTCACCATACAAGTCTTTGGGTGGGGGAGTTCTTCAAGAAATGTGGTCGGGCAAGCCACCTTCGTATGCTCATTTGAGAGTGTTTGGTTGCAAATCTTTTGTGCACATCCGAAAAGGAGACTGCAACAAGTTGGAGCCAAAGTCCTGTAAGTGTGTATTCCTAGGATATGGTGACAATGGTGAAATGGGATACAGATTATGGCATCCCATAAAGAGGAGAATTATCCGCATCCATAATGTAATCTTCTGGGAGCATCACATGCACAAACAACCTCAAAGAACTGAAGAAGTTAGAAGAGTTGTTTTTCGAAAAGATCTACCTTTTGGACAACAGTGAATGTCCAATGGTCAACAAAAAAATTGTTAATGATGTTCCCAAAAATGCAGGGAATGGTGCTCAAAATAATCAGCCACAATTGCCCATCGTATTCCACAATAAGAGCAACACGAATCAGGACAGTCAGTACTGGTAGACTCGCATGAAGGACAACATGCAGGACATTCAGACTTTGGAAAGTATGAATTAACTGGTCAGTCTGAAATGACAGGACAACAAGCTGCAGATTTGCAGGCTGGACCATAAGCTGGAAATATGGAGCCTTTTGTTCGGAGGTCAATCCTCCCATCAAGGCAATCAGACAAATTTGTGACTAGTGTTGATTATGTCATGTTGATAGAGTGTGGTGAACCATCTTGCTTCAAGGAAGCATCGGCTAGTCCGGACAAAGAGAAATGGTTTAGGGCCATGCTGTCGAAAATGGAATCTCTGGAGAAGAATGATACTTGGGATTCGGTGCATTTGCCAAAAGCGCAGAAAGTTTTACCATGCAAATGGGTTTACAAAAAGAAAGTCACTTCTGGTTCCTCGGTAAAGTACAAGTTACAGTTGGTTGTCAAAGGGTATATGGAGGAACACATAATTGATTTTGATGAGATCTTTTGTCCCTAGTCAAGATGAATCAAGGGACCGAGAACTCATACATATGGATCTAAAAACCACAGTTTTACATGGTGATTTGTATGCGAAAAACTATATGCAGTAGCCTGAAGGTTTTGTCACAAAAGGAAAGGAAAAGATGGTATGTAAACTCAAAAGGAGTCTGTATGGGCTGAAACATGCACCTTGAGAATGGTATCAAAAATTTGATACATTCATGCGATCGCAAGGGTTTAGCCGGAGTCAGATTGATCATTGTTTGTACAACAAGAGGGCAGTAGATGATAGTCTGATTATCTTGGTTTTGGATGTGGATGATATGTTGATTGCAGGTCGGAATATTCATGCATTGGACATGTTGAGGCAAAGCCTACACAATAGTTCTAATATGAAGGATCTAGGTGAGGCCAATCATATTCTTGGAATGCGTATATTCAGAGACAGGTCAAAAGGTCTCCTTTATCTGTTTCAGCAGGAATATGTATCCAAGATTTTGGAGCGTTTCCATATTGGGGGGGGGGGGGGGGGAATTAAGTAATTGGTGTACCATTGCCTCCATATGTGAAACTTAGTGCAACGGACAATCCTACATCTAATGATGAGAAGGCTGAAATGGCCAAGATTCCCTATGCATCAAGAGATATGGAGTGGGGATAAAGCTTGCACGGTTGGACTCAATGAAGGAGTCTGCCCCAGATGTAAGACAATAGTTGAAGATGTCCCACATCTCTGCTTCAACTGTAGACATAATAAGCAACTACTGGACATTATACAAAATGCTAGTCTCAAGCCTTTATCTCCTAAAAGGTGGAAATGTAGGATCTACTGCTTGGAAACTGCAAGGGCATGGATGAACATTCCTCGATGGAATATTTGGAGAGGTATCACACTTGGGAACATATGGACCCACATGAATGAAGCTGTCTTTTCAGACAACCTTCACAGTTCTCTTTATGGTCTTCATAATAAGCAACTACTGGACATTATACAAAATGCTAGTCTCAAGGTTATCTCCTAAAAGGCGGAAATGTAGGATCTACTGCTTGGAAACTGCAAGGGCATGGATGAACATTCCTCAATGGAATATTTGGAGAGGTGTCACACTTGGGAACATATGGACCCACATGAATGAAGCTGTCTTTTTAGACAACCTTCACAGTTCTCTTTATGGTCTTCATTTTGAACTACTCAAAGAGGCTATATCCCTTTGTAATCAAATTGTAGATGCCCATACCCTCCCCTCTTCTACCATAGTTGAGGCTCAAGAGTCGTAGTGGAAAACCAAGCTCTCTAAGTTTTACTGAGTTAGGCAATGGTCACGCGAGGCTTAGTTATCAGTTATTTGAACAAATAACTAAGCCTCATTCTTGGTCACACGCAAAAAGGAGCATTAAATGAGTTACTAAGCCTACCTTTTGTAACTATGACGATTTTGGCATAGTTGTGAAGTTCAAGGCATAGTTGGGAGGATAAATGAATAACTAAAGCCTTGCGTGACCATGCAAGAGGCTTAGTTATTCATTTAATGCTTTGTCTTGGCATAGTTGGCATAGTTATCAATAACTGATAACTAAGCCTCGCGTGACCATGCCCTTACTAGATTAAGGATGAGGGACTCTCTATAGTAAGATGATTTTGTTTAGGTCCACTCACAATTGTGAGTTTTGCTATTAAAAAAAAAGATGATTTTGTTTAGGTCTCCCATGTGAGGGATCTTTGCACGTTTTTATTTACGTTGTTAATTTAAATTTCTCCTTCTTCAAGAAAAAAAAATATTATCTACTAACATAATATGGAGGAAGGGGGAGCCCTTTAAATGTGTCGCAATCTATTACCTGAAGGCTAAAGTCCAAAACATCTACTAACATAATATGGCGAAAGGGGGAGCCCTTTACACGTGTCGTAATCTGCGACCTGAAAGTTAAAGTCCAAAACAAAAAACGAATCCCTTTGCACGCGACAAAAAGGGGATAAGACGAGAGAAAGAGGCCGCCGAATGCGACCGGCCGTACTAGTAATTATAAAAACAATTGGAAAAAACTTTATAACCAGGGATAACAACTGGATAGGTTGTGAGAAAAGCTCTAAAAGTGGACTGTGGAAGTTAACTTTGAAGAGGAGGCACGAGCATGATCGTAAAGAGGCGACCAACCCTCTCAGAATGGCGCGCGGTGCTGCTTTTTCCAAAAGGATTACGCCCAATAAGCGTCGCCCACGTCGATCTTGTCAGAATGTCCTTCACCAACTTCCCTCTCTCTAGAGTCTCTCGACGATACTTCTCCTCTCTCTGCCGTCTAAGCGATGCGCCGTCCTGCGGCCGGGGTGGTGTGTGCGGATCAAATGGGCCCTCTCCTTTTTTTCTTTCTGGCAATGGGTCGACCCTCTCTGTTTTTTCCTGTTTTCTTCTTCTTTTCAAATGTATCTCTCTCACACAAACACACACACAGCACAGCACAATGTCATGCCAGTGACAAAGAACGGCTTTCTCTCTCTAGAGCTCCCATTCTCGCTTTCGGCTGACGTTTTCTTTGCCGGGGATTGGGCGTGATGGTTCTTTTCAGACCCACCCATGAATCTGATTGGCTCTCTCTATAAAATGCCTACTGGTTCTCATTAGAGCAATCACTTTTAACCAGTTCACTCTCACCTGCGAAGGCTCACTTGGGGGTCCAACGCCTTCAAGTTCTGGAGCTATGGCTAGCAGGCTTGCTCTGCTTCTCTGCGTCGCTCTCTTCTTTGTGCTGGTTTGCGCCTCTGCTGTCTCAGTATGTAGCTCCCAAAGCCCTCAGCCTTCTTCCATGGTCTACCTCAAATTATATGTGTGCATGCAACCCTCGTACATTCTTGTGTCATGTGTGTGTGCGTTTTGGAGGACGTCGTGTTTATGGATGTTAAGTGCCGTCTCACTATATGGCACGGGTCTTCTTTAATAGGGATCCCGGTCCATTGGACAGTGGAGATCAAATTCGCTCTTTGCAACCCGATTTGGGATTCAATAGTACGTGCTGTTCATGACTTATAACACATTACCTGCTTCCATGCAGAGCGATAATGCTGCTGAAGGCTCCGACCTCTCGATGAATGCTGCAGCCTACAACAAACCTCGGGTAGGGATGATATTTCTCTGTCGCCCGCCCCCCCCCCCCCCCCCCCCCCCCCCCCCCCCCCCCCACACACACACACACACACACACACACGAAAACTTACAAATGAACATTCAAAATCTGCTGATTGTATGTTTATCTCTGCCTTCTTTTCTTGCAGTATGGATCGACGCAAGGAAGTTTGCGGGCTACTCGTGCGTAATCCTTGCCCTCATCTCTTTTAAGACCTGTGTAGGAAGGGAACCTTATTTACACAAATCATAGCGAATTCTCAAATTTACTTTGTGTCTCATGTAATTGAGGCTTGTTGCTAGTCATGTGCAAGTACTTATTGTAGATTGTGCTTATCCCGTTCTGACACGGATGTATGTTTGCATTGTCTGATTTGATAATGCAGAATGCCCGGGAGCATGCTCCTACCGATGCTCGAAGACATCCACGCGCAAGGCATGCATGTTTTTCTGCCAGAAGTGTTGTGCAAAGTGCCTGTGTGTGCCGCCTGGCACCTACGGTAACAAGCAGGTGTGCCCTTGCTACAATGACTGGAAGACCCAGCAAGGTGGTCCCAAGTGTCCTTAAAATAGTACAGAGTTTTCCATGAAAGAGGAGAAAAGTATCTACTGCTATTATGTAATGTAGTATGAATGAAGGAACCATGATGATGGAGGAGCAAGGATTATAATGCAGGCCGAGCAGCAGAGGAGTGGCTAAATTAAGCTTGTAGCTGCCGCACATTACATTAGCCTTGCTCCATCTCTGCATATATTCCAGTTTGCATGTTTTCTGTTGGCCAACACATGTTGCCTTGGACTACCTATCTCAGTAATTCCTTTGAGCTCTCTACTTCGAAGCTCAATCATTTTGCATTAATTTGGCTCTCTCTCTCTCTCTCTCTCTCTCTCTCTCTCTCTAAATAAATCGAGTTTTACACTTTCTAACCGTTCAGTCGCCCTTTTTTACGTTGCTTAACGTAAGAGTGGTTTCAGCAGTTGAAATGGGCGACACATTGACACGGCCAAATTTAATCCCCCACCCGGGACCTCTAAAAGTGCCTCGGGTGGAGTTGCGGGATTCTGACGGAGGGTTGATCGGCCTAACAAAACTAGTCTTGCTTGGTGGGCCATTGTTATACATAATCTGATAGATTTTGTAGCGTGGTTGGTTGGTTGGTTGGTTGTGATTGCTATTGACCTGGGTTCCGCTGTGGTGACACGAGTAAATGAGAAACGTATTAATAATCTCCAATAATAGCTCTTCGTGGGACTTGATGAACATTGGGAAGAAAGTTATTTCCCTTAGTGCTCCATATATAACAAAGGGTTTCTAAAGAGGAAAATTATATCGAGTAAAAGGGCTGCACTTAACCCTACTTTGGTAACCCTACTTTGGTAGTTGTTTGCAAATTGTTGATAGTTTCCTGGTCCCAATTACTTTAGTACTTTAGTAATCCGACAACTGCTTTGGTCAAAGTAGTTGGACCAAAGTGCTGTTGGTGAACTACCTATCGCAATAATTCCTCTCTCTCTCTCTCTCTCTCTCTCTCTCTCTCTTCCTTCTCACGCCAAGGGACAACTTTGAAGCTCAATCTTTTTGCATTAATTTGGCTCTCTCTCTCTCTCATGTACGCGACCTCAGTGGCTTGGATTTACACTTTCTAACCATTTAATCTTCCCAACAATTAGAGTGGTTTCAGCAATTGGAAAGGGCGACATCTGTATGGCAAAATTTTATTCCTCACCCAAAGTCTTAAGTGCCATAGGTGACCTGAGTTGAGACATTGATAGTGAAGGGTTGATCGTGAAGGGTTGATCGGCCATTAGTCTAGTGAAACTAGTTTGGCTTGGTGATCTTTTGCAGTACATAGTGCAATAGCTTTTGGAATGTAGTTGGTTACTTGGTTAGTTGGTTGTGATTGTTATTGACCCGGGTCTTCTTGTGGTGACACAAGAAAATGAGTAGAACTAATTCAATGGCACCAATAATAGCTCAGCTTGGGATTTGATAAGCTTTGAGAAGAAAAAAGTTGTCCCATAGAGAGGCCAACTGAAATGAACAAAAGGTTTACAACTTAGTCTACTCTGAAAGTTGTCTGTCAATTGTGCCATTCAACCTAGTAATATCGACCATTCAGTCTCTAAACTGTGAATATTTAATGGGTTCATCTTATTCTCAATCAAACCTAGTCAATTTTCCTATATTTCAATATGTAGGTTGGATTGTTGAACTGTGAGAAAAAAATGCATGTTTATTTGATATACAGATATAGAGACATTGATCGAAATTGAGCATGCAACGTTGTTGAGGAAGTTATATTGCTAAACTAAATTTAAGGAATCTTTACTTGAAAATACAAAGCACAAATAAACTATAAAAACTTGAACTACACTCTCGACCTGATGATCGTGTACAAATGTCCTCCAATCAAGTAAGGCAGAGATTAATGTTTGAGTAAAGCTACAAAAATGCATTGTAAATAACTAAACATATCGTTTTGCAGAGCAAATGTACAGATTGTATATAAAGTATAAAATGCACGTCATGCAGAGGTGCTATACAAAAGTATGGTGGAGGTTTAAGTATGGTGGAGGTTTGCTATGTGGCCTCTACAATAATTATAAGAATAAGAAAGACAAGTAGGCCTTGTCTCGTACCATTTATGTGTTGCCGAGTTGGAGTCGCGCTTGTGCACTTGAAGCATCCAATGTTGTGAATATATGTCCTCCTTGTTAGATGCTAATCGCGCATCAAGACAATTATAGAAGGTGTGGCATATTGATTAAACTTAAATGAAAGTAGATCTAATTTTATATTCTATTTTGAAAGGTAGCTACACAAAGAAGTATGGGTGCTTTTCGATAGATTTTCCTTTGTTTTTGCCCAGTCGCCAACTCTTTCTCTTGCCTTATGTTGTATAGCCAGTTTCTTATTTGCAGTGCATCCTCTCCTGGTAGACCAAGCAGGGGCTCTCCTCAATTATGCAACTTGTTGGCCATGCAAAAGCATGCTATCATATGTAGGGTATGTCTTCAAGAAGTCTAGGAGCCTTTCCAATATGTTCATGGGACCGGTCGATGTTTTGATTCTAACCTTGGAAAGAGAACTCCATCTTGCGAATTTGCCTTGGCCAAACAATACATTTGTCTGTTGTTTCTCTATGCATGATAACGGGAGTGTTGAGTTTGGCGTCTTCATAGAGGTAGACACCATATTTAGTATGCTCATCACTATTGTAAATGCAAATTTGGCGAACTTTTTACTATTTTACTTCCGTGCTTGATGTCAAGCTAGATATATCTTGTTATATTCTAAAGATGTTCTATAACAACGCCCACAAAGCAGGTTTTGTTAGCACAAAAGGGTGTGTATTAGAGCGGATGGTGAGGAAGCAATGTGTGTGACATGAGGCTTACGATGCGTTTGTGTGGAGGATTTATCCAAGGCATTGAGGCTTAGAACTGAACAGACTCTAGGAGGCCGCCTCGTAAGAACAGCTCTTAGAGTAAAACATCTACGTCATGGACTGAATGCTCTCATGAACTACCTCATTTGTGTTGGCCAACCAACCATGAATAGTTAAGCAGTCAACCATGAATAGCTGATACTAAACACAAACACAGACACATTTACACATACGCATACATCCAAAAATGTAGAGAGCGAGACGCATGAGAGGCAAGGCAACAAATGAGGGCTCGTGATATGCTCTCCTCCCCACACACATAGTCGCCATAGCCGGATTCTGACCTATATAACAAGAGGTGAGTTAGCAAGGCGATGGCCTTTTCTAAGCAGGTCTCGTGCCCTTTCATCATATGTACCCCCGCTCTCTGCTGCTCGACAAGAACGGTTTCCATCTCTCTCTCAAAGAATGGTCAGAGAATTACCTAAAGAATATTGGACTGCTAGCTTTGCAAAGCTTCATCTCCAAACTAACGCATTCGCAAACCTGCAAATTGTTGCCTTTGTGGACCTCCAAACTGCCGCCTCTACGAATCTGCGACATCGCTTTTGTTCGCTTGCCAAGCAGCGTTGCTTTTCACGGCCTTTTTTTAATTAAATGGAATTTATATTTGAAGCTCTGATATACTATGTGGTGGCTTCTGATATAGAGGTAAAAAAAGCCTTTGGCTCTCCAAGTAATAATCTTCCTAAGAAAATAATGCTACCTTCTCTCTACTGCTTCTCGTCAGCCCTATGCACCCTTTAACGTGCTGCTCCGACCTGCTATTGACGCCCTTCTTCAATTCAACTCGACAACCATCTTTTGGTTTCCACTCAACCATGCTCTGCAACGCCAGTCCCCTCATTGTCAAAATGGGATTTTTGCTCTTGATGGACCCCTCTCTCTTGGATGACTAGGCACCTCAGTCATCAATCTCCTTCCTTATCTACGCCTTTGTCGTACCGTTCGTGTGTCGGATACTGTTTTACGCTGCCCTCCTCTATTGCCTGCACATCGTGGATCCTCTATAGATGGCACTCTTTCAAACCCCCTTTTTTGCTCGCTATCCCCAATATGGTTGTGCATCTCATCAACCTCTTTTCCTCCCCAAATATGTGCAGCTACACACTAATTTTCCATGCCAGTGCTTGCCATTTATTTTTCTGAATGATTCTCCCTTACTAACAGCTTGTGGACTGCTCTTCGGGGATCCTCCAATCACTACTGTGCTACCTCCAAAAGCCAATGCTCCCCTTCTACAACTCAACGAATTGCCCTTGTCAACTTCTAAGCTACTCACGCCACTCCTGCTGATGTTGCTCTGTCTTTGGAGGTCACCCTCGTACTCTTGATGCCATGCTCTACCGCTGTAGTTTTGCTGCACCTCCTTGGAGCTACGCATTAACCGACTACAGCGGACATCATATTCTGCATTGAGTTGGTCATGAGTGATGTTTTTGTTTGTCTACAGATCGTTCCGAAATGTTTGCCTCATCAAATTTTCAAATAGGCTATCAACAGAGCTGGACGAGGAGTGTGAGTAAAGCCAATGGCTCAACAGACCATGAATTGCACTAGTGGCAATATTCCCTCAACATTGAGCTGTCTACCCCTAATCCCCTCACACACTCTGCTAAAAGTGCAAGCAACTAGTTGCACTGAAGCCGTTGGCTTAATTACTTGAGGATAACCATCATAAGCTTCGATGTGATCGATCCTAAGCTTTTATGCGCTCATGTCCACTTTGACGTTTATTCGTTCCATTTCTTCGCCCTCTACCATCTACATCGCCAAAAGCCTGATAGCATCAGCAAAAAAATGTGCTGAATGGGCTTGTGAAGGCAATGAGTTTTGTGATTCGACCTTAGATCAGGCCAACTGATCATCGATTCAAATCTAATATCTTCTGTTTCAGTAGCACTAGAACAGACCTCTGCCATGGGTTGATCGCACGAAATACCTGATCTTTAAGAGTGCTCATAACGTTGGCAAGCATCCAAAGTACCCTCCAGTTTGATGATCTGCGAACAGAAGATCGCACAGAGTGCTTTTTTATTTTATTCACTTGGTAGCTTTTCATGGCGGAGTTTTTTTTAGAGCTTTTCATGACAACGATGCTTTAATTTTTTAAAATTTATATCTAATGCCACGTGGCTTCTGCGTTGAGATATTGCCATGCCTCTCCGGTTGTACTAGTTAACATCCCTCAGAGTCAGCTACGGCAAAGGAAGGTCACGCTATTGGCATCGACCTGGGTACAACATACTCCTGTGTAGGTGTGTAGCATTATGATCGTGTGGAGATCATCGCCAACGACCAAGGAAACTGAACCATGCCTTTCTATGTGGCCTTCACTGAAACTGAGCACCTCTCGGTAACACAGCCAAGACCCAGGTTGCCATGAATTCCATCAATACCGGCTTTGGTGCGTTTATATATCTTGATTTAATTTGATTTCTAGAGTATGCACGATCTGTAGCTAGTATGCGCATGGATATGGATGTCAAGGGTGTTGGTTGGATTTCCATGCATGGTCTGTATCTGTTCTGCTTGTCATTCATGCGATCTTGCTATGCTCTTAGACTCTTTGATGTTCAGGTGTATTACAATCACCGCGCCTCATTGGACGACGATACACCGGTCCTTATGTGCAGAGTGATGTGAAGCTATGGCCTTTCAAGGTAATTGACGGGCCTGGTGACAATTGATTGAGGTGCACTATAGGGGTGAAGAAAAGCAGTTTGCTGTAGAGGAAATATCTTCTATGGTGTTGATCAAGATCAAAGAAATTGCTGAGGCGTTTTTGGGCACCACAGTTAAGAATGTCGTGATTATGGTGTCTGCATATTTCAATGATTCTCTAAGGCAAGCCACCAAGGATGTGGATGTCATTGCCGGCTTGAATGTGATGAGATAATCAATGTACCCACTGTCGCAGCGATTGCTTCTGGTTTGGACAAGAAGATAGCCAGCCTCGACAAAGGAATGTCTTGATTTTTTACCTTGAGGGTGGCACCTTCGATGTCTCTCTTCTTACAGAAGAAGGTATGTTTGAGGTGAAGGCCACTACTGGACACACACATCTGGGAGGTGAGGACTTCGAGAATCGCATGGTAAACCACTTCGTGCAGGACTTCAAGAGGAAGTACAAGAAGGATATAGCAGGCAATGCCAGGGCCCTGTGCAGGTCGAGGACAGCTTGTGAGAGGGCAAAGGAGGCATTGTCATCCGCCGCTCAAACAAATATTGAAATCAACTCCCTCTATGAGAGTATAGACTTCTACTCCACCATCACAAGAGCCTGCAAAGGCAACTCCTCAAGAACCTTTTGAGCTTTTTGAAACACACTGCATCTGGCGTACATGTCGATCAAGGCAGTGCCAAGCACACAACCCATCTCACAATATCAGCATTGCCCATATCGGAATCCTGTGTAGGGCCACATGCCTTCAAGATGCAAGCATATGTGATTACATCTAGAGAAACGCCCTGGTTTCGCATCCGCTAAAAACAGCCCAAAGCTTCGCAATCAATGTGTTCCAAGAGACGACATTAGAGATAGGAAGCTCGTCAAGCACTTTTCAAAGCCATTTGAAATATTTGGCATACATGTCAACCAAGCAACAACATCTTGTGTAATGCCACATGTCTTTAAGATGCAACTGTACATAAGTGATTGCATCTGCAGAGATGCCATCTCTTTGCATTTGCTGAAAACAGCCCAGAGCTTCCTGGCCCTATTGGGCAAATCCCACAATCAATGCACTACAAGAGACAATATTCCAAGACATAAGATATTTGTCTTTCCTGACACCACTAGATAGCATGAAATGGGAAAAATTCAGTGCTTCCTTCTCATGTCAGACAAGGGTACGATGTTTTGAGCAAAAAAACTATCCAAAGCAGTCTTTGCCTTGCAAAGATCCCCGCAACTACATGCTGACAAGCGAAGCTTGAATAAAATTGTCCAGTTGGTACCCGAGATAAAAGAGGACAGTAAGAATATGTTGCCCAGGAAGTAAGCGATTCACACATGAATATGCATTGAGAACAGAGGCATATGTGATATCGTCGTGATAAACCTTGGTTCTTCATGGACTGAAAATACTCCAAGGCATCCTAAATGTGATCGTTACTAATAAGAGATGCTATCATCATATTCTACCCAACTACATCACAGAAACCATTCCCAAGAAGATCTTTTTTGCACTACATAAAGCCTTGCTGTGTATAAGAGCAATTTCAACCATTCTATCACTGCAAACACAATCAATCACAATGGTGTTGTGGATTGAAAGCCCTTCTTCCAAGGCCTCCAAACTTGCACAAGCATTCAGAGCAGATACAAAGGCCAATAACAACCCCTGCACCTTGCATACCATCATACAAACGAAGGGCTTCATATTTCTCATTGTGACAAAGAGCAACAACTGTGGAAGTCCAAGGCAAGACAAAGGCTCCCACATTTTCCATACATGTTGAGAAGTGCGTTTTCTAACGTACAGTCTGGTAAAATCCCACTCCCATTAACAATGGCATTAATTCTTTTGTCCCTCTTAAAGGAAGCACTACCCTGCACAAGCTTCGATAGCACCTAAAAGAGAAACGCTCGTTGGTTCAATCCCCTTCGTCACCATGCTTTTCAAGAGAGAAAGAGCAGCTAAGCTGTGGCCGTTTTGAGCATAAGCTGTCATCAGAGCATTCCAATAAACAGTATCGCAGATAGGCATGTGGTCAAAAACATTAGCTGCATAGAGCACTTGTCCACATTTCCCATACATGTTTAGGAGCGCAGTTCCAAGTACAATGTCAGCTTCAAATTACTCAGCTATTATAGAGGCATGAACCGCAATTGCCTCTTTCAAAGAAGCATGCATTTAGAACACAAATAAATGTGATCTTGTGTGGCTTGATGGATCCTGACACCAACCCTTTTCTCTGTATCTCAACTCTCTCCTTCTTCTCCTCATCCGGATGGCCGCAGGCCCTTCTCAAGGATGTGATGGCTTTATCGTTTCCTCTGCTCTCAGCGAGGTCAACATCCCTACACATGCAATTATGCACGTCTCGCATTTATATCATGCTGTGGCTCGCTTTCTCTTCAATGACGTCTAGCAGCCTTTGGCCTAGCCTCTTTTGCCTTTACTTTCTCATCATTCAATATGCAGGTCACTGAAATATCTTGTGACACAGGCAAGCCTCTTCTAACGCAAGCACGCGGTGGGTTCTGTAGTACCGTACCCTCGACCTCGCCTGCTGCTTCACCATCGTTTTGACGCTTAAAGTTAAATTGCATTCTACTTTATTCGTCTGCTTTTCTCTGAACGACCCAGATTTCAATCATCGGATGGTTGAGCTTGAGCCAAGTGGCTCACACCACGATCCAGAAAGTGAAAAAAAGTCATTACTTGGGTGACCCTAACAAGTAATCAAGCAAATATTAAGGTGTCCGCGGCTGCTGCTCGCACCCTTACGTAGCGCGACTCGTTGAAGGAGATGTGACCCCGTGCATATATAAGCCTTACCCCCTTTCGTTGCAAAGATTCGATGGCCCAGAGCGTGTGCGCCACCAATCATGTGCACCTATAGAGTCGAGTCCTTCACTCTTCTCTCGTGGAGGGGGTTGCCGTTAGCAGAGTGTAGCAAACCCCTATTAAGGAAATTCTCAAATTCCCGTATGCAGTGATAGCTTCGCGTTCTTGTGTTGTCTTGCTTACTGCCCATGCTTGCTTCACGAGAATAGTTTGGTAAGGGCATGGTCATACAAGGCTTAATTATCAATTATTGATAACTATGCCCAGACAAAGCATTCGATGAATAACTAAGGCTATTGCATGGTCACGTGAGGCTTAGTTATTCATTCATCCTCCCAACTATGCCGTGAACTTCACAACTATGCCAAAATTGGTATAGTTACAAAGGGTAGACATCCTCAGGACTATATGACATGGGCATGGGGGCATGGGATCTACGGTGAGAGCATCGAGCGCCATAGATCTTCTCGGCACCGCAAAAAGTAATCTCGGGTGTCCGAGATTACCGAGATTACTTTAGGTCGCATTTGGTATAAGAGTAATCTCCGGCCCATACCATCACAAAAAACACGCGGGTGTCGTGGATAGGACATGGGAGTCGCAATGGTGAGGTCAAGGGTTCGAGGCTTGGGTGGGAAGTTATCTCGAGTACAAAGTAATCTCGGGTACCTGAGATTCCTTTGCACGCCCGAGATTACTTTGCCACAATCTACGGCTCTCCTTCATCCCACCATAGATCCCAATGCCCATGTCACTTAGTCCCCAGGGGTAGACATAAGGACCTCACACACCTTCGAAGATGGTGAGAGCTAGCGGGGTATGAGAGTAGATTGAGAGGAAGAAGGAGTAGTCTTACGAGAAAGAAGTACATCTCCTCACATAATCACTCATAATAGCTTAGCATAGCTTAGTAATTAGCATGGTAGAGGAGATGAGCATGCAATGAAGCTTGGCTCTTTGTTGGATTTGCATCACAAAGCCAAGAGTTGTTGGTGTAGGCCTCCCTTCTCACAAGCCTGGAGTAGATGATGAGCTTTCCATTAAAGCTTGAGAGAGAGAGAGAGAGAGAGAGAGAGAGAGAGAGAGTATTCTTGCTTCACACATGAGCTTGTGTGAGTGTGTAAGTGATAATGCCTCGACAAATTCAGTCCCCTCTCTCTCTTGATCGACCCCTTTTGCATTTTACTCATGCAGGCACCCCATTGGTCCATGCCAAGCTTAGCCAGTAAGAATTAAGTAGCATAAGTGATAGACTTCTAACATGTGTCCCCCTTTGCCCTTTTGTGAGAGCTTTAGGTAATTAAATAATGCAACTAAACTCTCATTGGACGCCTTTGTCTTTTGGCCAATAGGAATCGGGCAAGCCATGGGGCTGCTGAATGCTCATTGGACCCCTTGGGAGACTATCCAATAGTCTTTTAGAGAGCTTAATTCTTATTGGTTCTTTTATTAAGTGTTTTTAAATGAATTAAACTATATTTACTCTAGCTTAATTCTCATTGGTCCACCTGCATGGCCATCCAATAGGATTTGAGTGCACCTTGTGGGCAATTGGCCTAGGGAGTTGACATGTTTCCATTATGCCCTTTGTGTAAAGGGAAGCCTTTGAGTGTGTGTGTGTGTGTGTGTGTGTGTTCTCTCACAAGGTTCTCTCTCTTCCCCTACCTTTAGGGATCGCCCCCTCCTCTTTAGGAGTAATGAAGACTTTTTGGCACACTCACTAAGCATCCAATTTCACTAAGGTTTGACCATTGGACACAACCCTTGAATTTTGGAACCTTAGCATTTTGGAAGTCTTAATGGGCTGAGCCGTAGGGTCTTTAAAGCCCATTGTTGCACATTGCTCTTTTGCAGATGACCCCCCCTTTGGATCCCTATTTTCCCTCCTTTAAATCCCTACTGTGGTGGCTGGTCTGCCAGCATAACCAATATTCTAGGTTTTTTTCCCCTGACACTTCCCCATATTAAGTGATCAGTTTAACATGAGAAAATCGTTTAGGAGAATTAGATATTAGTTATTATGACATTTCCTCTCTCTTGAAATCATAGTCGTTCTCGACTATGGGGTAGAGAAGATAAAGCCTATCCATTAATCCTTTTTCTAGTGGGTAGAGGATCCCTATCTTACCCTACGGCATCGTTCCAAAATAGATGACCAATCCATTTGGCGTTAAGAGCCTAAGGCTGCCGCAAGCATGTCTGCACATTAGTCCTATCATTCTTCCATAGTAGAGTGGCAAGCTCTACTTGGTGTTTGGGAGACATCGTCTCCGTAAACTTGATTCTAAGCATGCATACTACTTCACACTTGTGCACAATAAAGAAAAAGAGAGTCTTATAAGACAAAAACTTTGTTCATTTTAAACATTTGTACATTTGCTTACTCTAGGGAAGCATTGTAGGCATTGACAAGGTTTAGGTTATCCTTCAATTGTATGCCTTGCATCCATCTAGCATCTTCAAAAGGATAATTCTTAAGCTTAATAAGATACCTTCGGATAGTCTTACCGCCTCTTAATACCTTGTCTTCATGTCGGAGAATGGAATCGGACTGCATCACCTCTTCTTGGTCCTCGATCTCCAGTGGGTATTCAATAGTTGATTCTTGAGGTGGCTCTCCTTTGTAAGGCTTTAGTAGGCTCACATGAAAAGCATTGTGTATGAGCCAATGATTGGGCAACTTGAGTTGATAAGCCATCTCATTGACTGGTCTAAGAATTTGGAAGGGACCATAGTACCTTTTTGCTAACTTAGCATAGTACTTTTGGTGTCCCGTAGGATTCTTGCCCGTCGTGTGCCTTAATCGAACTTGGGGAATTTAAGCAAGACCCAATCATTTTCTTTAAAGGCTTGGGCTCTTCTGTGCTTATCAGCAACAGCTTTTTGCCTTTGCTGTGAGATAGAGATAACATCCTTAATCTTTTGGAAAGATTCTTGTACAGCTATACTCATCTGCAGCGAAGATCTTCCCATGTATCTTAAGTAGCAGAGGACTTTTTGTTACCATATACATGTGGTAGTGATGTCTATGAACACACTAGGACTGCCGGGGCATTTTTTCCCTCTTTAGGAGGTTTTTTTCCCCGAGCATTGTATATACGCCCATCACTCTAGGGCTATCTATCTTTCCATTGCACACACTCTCTATTGTGTGCCTTGAGCTTCCTCTGTCTTCTCCAAGCTATGTGTGTTTCTCTGCAACCCTAATTCCAACAATTGGTATCAAAGCAGGGTGCGACCTCCCTGGCTTAGTCGCCACCTGCTCCAGCACACGCCTACTCACTTTCTCCGATTTCAGTGAGCTTTGGCGAGCGTTCGCAGGTCGAAAAATATTTTGGGATATCCCGTAGAGCTTAGTCTGCTCAGATTTTTTATTCGGGCTCATTTCGGCCTCTGTTTTCACTACAGGCAGTGCTGCACAAGCTATTTCGTCATTTTGTGCAGAGTTTCTGTAAGTGTCGTTTTTTGCATAACAGGTGCCTTACAGTCTTCTACGGTTTGTGCTATATAGTACATGTTGTCCCGCTCCGTTTCTCCTATTTTTGAGCAGTTTTCACATCATGTGCCGCATTTACCATGGCTGACAACAACACAGATGTCTTCAAGATGTTTGCTGTTGAGGAAAGGTTGGATGGGGACAATCACCCTATGTGGACTTATATGATGCAACACGTTCTTGTGTCAAAGGGCGTCTGGAATATTGTGCAGGGCATTGATGTACGTCCTGGTTCTGAGGATGTAGGCGACGTTGAGGATGTTGCAGGTCTTGCTGCAAGGATTGCTACTATTAGAGTTGTTTTGCCTACGGCAGAACAAGCTCGTTGGGATGTAAAGGATGCACAGACTCATGCATTGATTGCGTTGTCTGTGAAGCGCACCATTGTTCCTCACATTTGTTCAGCAAAATCTTCAAAACAGGCTTGGGATATTTTGGCTCGTCTTTATGCAAGGCGCAATGAGGCTAAAATTGCTTTGCTGCGTAAAGAGCTGGAGTCGAAGATTATGCATGAGTAAGATGATATGGACACTTTCCTTGCTAGTGTCAAGGATATCAATAAGCAACTTATTTCTGCAGCTGAAGTCATTTCAGACAGTTCCCTTGTGCAGACTGTTCTTGATGCCTTACCAGATTCTTACCAGACTTTTGCTAGTACTTGGAGACTTATGACCCAAGGTAATCCAGAAGTTGTCAAGTTTGATGCATTATGCACATTGTTGTTGCAAGAATCACTTTCCAGAAAAAATAGGACTAGACAGTGTATAGTTGAACAGGCTTTTATTGCTTCTCAAAGAAAGGGTGGTAACAGCAATGCAACCACTTCTTATGGTTCTGCTGCGAGTGGAAAAACTTATGTTCCAAATGCTTCTGCTGGCAGCACTTCGTCTGGCAATTGTGGTGATAAGGGAAAAAAGAAGATGTGTTGCCATTATTGTAAAGCTAATGATCACTTGATCAACCATTGTCCTAAGTTGAAGGGCAAAGAGGCTAAGAAGAAAGAGGGTGGTTCCACTGCAAATGCTGGTTCCACTACAAATGCAGCCATTGTTGAGTCTTCTGTGAAAGGAGACTGTGATGCTGATGTCGATGCATAATGGGCTTTTAGCGCAGAGTGCACTTACAATCCTGCTGTCCATGATGCATGCTTGTCAGTTTTGCTGCAGATTCACATATGTGGTGTTTCTATAGTGGTTCTACAAAGCACATTACCTCACATCGTGAACTGTTCACCTGTCTCGAGTCTGTCCCTCATGGGAATTCAGTCACTTGTGCCAAAAATGCCTCTTATCCGGTTCAGGGAGTTGGAAAGATTGTGCTTACTGCTGCAAATGGTAGTTCCTTCACACTTGTTGATGCACTTTATGTACCTGGGATCAAGAAGAATCTCTTGTCTGTATCCACACTTGCTAGACTTGGACTTGTAGTCAAATTTGTGGATGACAGATGTACAGTTCATGATCTCAGTTTTGGTGATGAAATCGTTGCATCTGGGCTTTTGTGCCGTGGGCTGTATAAGCTCACTTTGTATGAAAAGTGTGGATAAAATTTTGCAAATGCAGTTGCAGATTCAAGGGCTATATCAGATGCAAAACTTTGGCATGCACGTTTTGGTCATCTGAATTTTGCCAGTTTGCTGTGTTGGCAGAAATCTGATATGGTGGCTTCTTTGCCGCCTCTTGAAGCACCTGTCAAACATGTTTGTGAAGGCTGTATTCTTGGTAAAATGCAGCGTTCTAAGTTTCCAAAGGATGGTTCAGTTAGGGCCACATGCAGGTTGCAGCTTGTGCATAGTGATGTTTGTGGACCCATGCAAACTCTGTCCTTGGGTAATTACCTGTACTTCGTGACTTTCATTGATGGTTACTCCAGGCATGCATGGGTATTTTCGCTTAAAGCGAAGTCCGAAGTTTTTATGTGCTTCAAACAATTTTTGGCTATGGTTGAAAATGTCTCAAAATGTATTATGGGCACCCTCTGTTCCGATCGAGGGGAAGAGTATATGTCTCATGAATTCAATGCATTTCTGGCTAGTCGTGGGATAAAACACCAATGTACAATCCCTTATACACCTCAGCAAATTGGTGTTGCTAAGAGGAAAAACAGGTCACTTACGGAAATGGCACGATGTATGGTCAAAATTCAAGCTTTGCCGCATTCGTTTTGGCTTGAGGCCATCAGGTGTGCCACTTATGTACTAAACAAGTGTCCTACGAAAGCTTTGGATTCTATTACTCCATATGAAGCATGTCATGATAGAAAGCCTTCTATTGAGCACATGCGTGTTTTTGGTTGTTTGTCATATGCTTTGGTGCCACAAACATTGCGCATAAAATTGGATGATAAGGCTGTCAAACGTATTTTTGTTGGCTATAGTGCTGAAAGCAAAGGTTATAGGTTGTATCATCCGCAAACAAAACGTATTCTGGTTTCATGGGATGTAGTTTGTGGAAGATTCTGTTCAGTCGTTGCTGTCATGTACTAGAGACAGTAATGTAAGCTCACATGACATTTATGACACTTTGTTGCCTCTTTTCGGTGGTGGAAATACGAATGTAAGTTCCAATGAGGAAAATGTACAGCCTATGGGGGTTTCTAAAATGTTACAGATCAGCCTATTACTCAATGCAGATGTACATGATGTACTTGATGAGGAAAGGGCTGAAAATGAGCAGGCTAGAGGTATGCCAAAATGGCTGGTGCACACTTTGCGTGACAGTAAATTGGATGCACCTTTGTCTAGTCATACTCGTTCAGGATCTTGCCATGCATCTTATGCATCAGATAGTTATGCTTTGGCTGTGTCTAGCTTACATGATGTTGAGGAGCCTCTATCTTTTGATGAAGCATAGAATTCAAAAAATTGGATGGCTGCCATGCAATCAAAATATGATGCACTTATAGAAAATGACACATGGACTTTATGTGATTTGCCTCCTAGCAAAAAGGCCATTGGTACGAAGTGGGTTTACAAGTTGAAATGCAAGCCGGATGGTCAGATCGATTGCCATAAGGCTCGACTTGTTGCAAAGTGTTATGCACAGCAAAAAGGCATAGATTATGAAGAGACTTTTGATCCCACTTGTCGTATGACTACTGTGCGTTTTCTATGTGCATTGGTAGCTCATTTTGGTTGGGATGTACATCAATCAGACATTATTACTGCTTTCTTGAATGGTGACATATTTGAGGAAGTTACATAGAGACATTGCTATGTAAGTTTGGACTTAAGGATTGCAAACCTATTGCCACTCCCATGGAAACAGGTTTGAAGTTGAGTCTACATGATGCTGGCAATCCTGCTGATGTCACTCTTTAGAACTGCTGTTGGCTGCCTCATTTATGTATGCAACACGAGGTTGAATATTCAGTTTGCAGTCTCACAAGTCAGCAGATTTATGCATAGCCCAAGGTCTAAGCATTGGCAAGCTGTCAAGAGGATTTTCCGCTATCCTAGTGGCACTTTGCATCTTGGCTTGTTTTATCCCAAGGGGGGATCATTGCCGCCATACTTATATGCTTTTTCGGACTCAGATTGGGCTGGTTGTTTTGACACGCGAGTGTCCACAAGTGGTTTTTGTTTCATGCTTGGCAGTTCATGTATATCATGGTTGACCAAGAAACAACCTACTGTGGCCACTTCGAGTTGTGAGGCTGAGTACAGGGCAGTCTTCACATCTACGGTTGAGTGTGTATGGCTCAGACGCCTTATGGCTGATTTGGGTGTTGGACAGGACACTGCCAACACTATCTACGCTGACAGTCAGAGCACATTGGCAGTTGCGAGGAACCCAGTTTTTCATGCTCGCACAAAGCACATTGAGGTGCATTATCGCTACGTTAGGGAGAGGCTCTCAGAAGGAGAGATCAGCTTGGCTTATGTGCCAACACAGGACAACCTTGTAGATCTTTTCACAAAGGCATTGTCTCGTGAGAAGCTTGAAGCTTTCCGCAAAGCTTTGGGCTTACTCCCCTTTGTGGACTGATCATGTCCTCAGGGCATGGCACTTCCCTTTACTCATGTGCTAGCTCTCGTTCACCGCATCACTCCAGGGGGGATTTGTTACCATATACATGTGGTAGTGATGTGTGTGAATACATTAGGACCGCCGGGGCATTTTTTCCCTCTTTAGGAGGTTTTTTCCCCCGAGCATTGTATATACGCCCATCACTCTAGGGCTATCTATCTTTCCATTGCACACTAAGTAACACACTCTCTATTGTGTGCCTTGATCTTCCTTCGTCTTCTCCAAGCTGTGTGCATTTCTCTACAACCCTAATTCCAACACTTTTAGATCTTCCCTCAATTACCTCGAAAGGTTCTTTGCCCATGGAAGTATGTACAGTGTTATTGTAGGCATACTCCAGTAAGGGTAAGTACTTCTCCCATTGGATCTTTGATCTTCTTCCATTACATAGGCTTTTAGTAGTTCAAGAATTGTTAGGTTAGCTATTTCACTTTGGCCATCCGTTTGAGGATGATAGGCCAAAGATAAGTTTAGCCTTGTCCCTAAATGCTCAAAGAGACCCTTCCAAAAATTACTGGTCATTCTAGGATCTCTATCCAACACTATGGACATTGGCAAGCCATGGTACTTGAAGATTTGTGATATGAAGATGGTTGCCATTTGATGGGCTTTGATAGTATTTTTGACAGGTATAAAATGAGCTTGTTTGCTGAACCTGTCTATTATTGTCCATATTCCCGTATTCCCATGGATAGACTTAGGCAATCCAAAGATAAAATCCATGGATATGCTCTCCCATGGTGAATTAGGGATTGGCAATGGTTGAAGCAATCCAGGTTGCTTCCTTCTATCAAACTTCGTCTTTTGGCATACCAGACATTTAGAAACATACTCTTGTATGTTTGTTTTCATGGTAGGCCAATAGAAATATGTTTCAATCCCTTTTAGGGTAGACTGAATCCCTCTATGCCCCTCATAAGGAGGAGCATGAGATTCATACATTACTTTCTCACGTAGTGAGTTAGTAACGCATAGTCTATTGCCATAGAGAAGATAACCATCTTGTAAAGTAAATGGTTCCTTTTTCTTCCCTAGTGTAAGGGCTGAAATCACATCTATAAAATTGGGATCAATAGCATACTCATCTATTATAGAAGATATATAATTGTGAGTTGCTATGGAAACTACATTCACTTTCGGTCGTCTTGAGAGTGCATCGGCTACTTGATTATGCTTGCCAGAAATGTGAGCAATATGAAAATCAAATTGCGAAAGGAAATTTGCCCGCCTCATTTGTTTGTCAGAGAGCTTGGTCTACGTACTTAAGGCTTTGGTGACCGTCCACAGGATGTAGCGGATGAAGGGAGTCCCTAATAGATAGTGCTTCCATGAGTCTAAGGCATGTAGAACTGCAAGGAGTTCCTTTTCATGTATGCCTAGAGCTTGCTCAACAGGGTCGAGCCTTTGAATTTCATAGGCTATGGCGTGCCCTTCTTGGAGGAGACATTGGCAGCCATGCGAACAAACCATGGTGCCCCTAGGATTACATCCTTGTGCTTGAGAGGAGAGATAAATAAGTCCTCTTTCTCCACATAGCTTTGGACATGGAGCCTCAATTTCTTGATTAAGGGAGTGACTGAAGCTTCTTGCCCCTTGAAAGCACCATCTGCGGGTAGGACATCTCCCATCTCATAAGCTTGAATGCCTAGCTTGGTGGCCAACTCTGTGGAAGCATCATGTTCTCATACCTTCCCCAAGCATGACATAGAGGAGATCCTTTGTGATGAGCTTCCTCTTCTTGGATTTCAACCAAGGTAGCTCTAGGAGGCTCATGGCGGGTGTTATTTTGGGGACAAGCACAGTACGTATGCCCTTGCTCGCCGCACTTGAAACAACGGTTATCCTTCTGATAATGCTTAAGCTCTTCAAGAGAGAGTTTATTTTTGCCTTTTAAACTCCCTTCTCCTTAGCTTTGTTGTTATTGGAATTGCCCTTAGGAGACTTTTGGACATTGTCCTTCCCTTAGGCTCATTGGAACCCTTGTTTTTTGTGGGCTTGAGATTTCTCTTAGCCCCTATTTGGAAATTGATTTGTGAAGCCACCATAGCATGGTGTATGACCGGGGATATGGTGTGTGGCCATTGGGAGTTGACATACTTCGCCATATCTTCAGTTAAGCCCGCACAAAATTGTTGTTTTTGCTCTCCAAAATCCATCTTTTGAAGACAGTGGCTTTGAGATGTAAATCCCAAAACTTGTCTACATATTTGTGAATGGATTCGTAGGGAGAGAGCTTCAAGCTTCGCCATTCGGTGAGTACTTTGTCTTTGGCACCGGTGGCCAAAAACTGCTTCATGATGGAAGCTCTTAAAGCTTTCCATGTTTGTGGAGCTTCACCGTTGGCCCGTAGGCTAGACCACCATTGCCGGCAGACTTTTGAAAGTGCATGGCTACATGGCATAGTTTAAAGGGCTCCATGAAGCCCTCATCTCCAAACGCCGCGTTAAATTGTTGGATAAAGGCCAAGACTTTGTCCATAGCACCAAAGGTGCCATCGTAGGTAAGGAAAGAGATGCTCTTTCCTCCCTCTTTGAACTTCTTGAGCTTGGACGACCTCTTCCACGCAGCATGGGATTTTCTATGGCCTCTTCTTTTTGATGGTTCAAAAGTTGCACCATCGCTTTCTTCAGGAGATGAAGAATTTGAGGAAGATGGAGAAGAGGGTGACCTCTTTCTCACCTTTTTCTTGCCTTGGTACTCCTTGTCTGCATCATTACTTTCTTCATAAGAGGAAGAGGATGAAGAAGATGGAGAAGAGGGTGACCTCTTTCTTGCCTTTTTCTTCTCTTGCTTTTTGTCATCCCTCTTTGAATTATGGTGTGGAGAAGTGTGCAATGGTCTTCTCCGTTTAGGAGGTGACGGAGAGCATTTTGCCCGCCGTCTTCGTGGAGCCATCTCCACCGAGGTGGCAGGAGACTCACTTCTTTCTCGTTATTTTGGTGGGGGCTCTTGAGTTCTCCTTTGGGAAGGGGATGCGTCATCAAGAAGAAAATTTTTGAGCCCTTCGTAAAGGATCCTCTTCTTCTTCCCGAATCGGAGAGAGGCCTCTTTTGGGAGTCTCGCAAGGAGGCTTCCTAGGTACTCTCTCGTCATGGTGGGGAGTTTGGAGAATCCCATGAGCATGAAGCTGCTGTTGCACTTCACTTTGGAGGGATGGATTGCCCATGGCTTGTTGAAGCCTAGAAACAAGGTAGTAACAAGCATAGGGGCATCATTAGCAGCTTGCTCATTAGCAAAATCAGAGCTATCAACATTAATTTCACTCTCTTTACTATTGTCCGCCATTCTAACAATTTTTAGGTGTACTTTGGCACTTCAAGCCCTAGTCGCTACTCCTCTTTACCCCTTTAGAAAAGAACTCAACCTACTGTAGCCGTGGCTCGAATACCATTAATTGCAAGGAATAGAAGAGAGGGTCTTTCAACACCAAAACAATACCGGCTCCTGTCAAGCTTCTAATAGCTCAATAGTGGTTAAGCCGTAGGCAAGCCCCGTAGGACTCCAGTATTAATACCATAGCTCTCGACGGTGATGCCCCGTTATTTGTACGAAGGCAGGCGCACTGCAAGGCTGAAAAATTCCTATTCTACTTACTCAATTGCAATTAATAACAACCATTTATAGCTAGATTGAGGACCTCCCTTCTTGAGCAAGAAAAGAGAAACCTTGTGCTCTGATACCAATGTAACATTCAATGGCCGAGTAACTTGTGTATAGTGGAAAATAGCATAAACATAGTGAGCATTTCATTAGAATAGATTCCTAATGAGCATAACAAGAGTGCTTGGGTGGGGAGAGAAACAAAAAGCATAATACCTAGTTAGATAGGCATGAACAACACTTCAAAAGAGAGAGAAATTAAGCTATTGACAACAGTTGAGGACCGGATTTACATAAGGACCTCCCTTCTTGAGCAAGAAAAGAGAAACCTTGTGCTCTGATACCAATGTAACATTCAATGGCCTAGTAACTTGTGTATAGCGGAAAATAGCATAAACATAGTGAGCATTTCATTAGAATAGATTCCTAATGAGCATAACAAGAGTGCTTGGGTGGGGAGAGCAACAAAAAGCATAATACCTAGTTAGATAGGCATGAACAACACTTCAAAAGAGAGAGAAATTGAGCTATTGACAACAGTTGAGGACCGGATTTACAAGGAGCCGGTCTCCCCTCCAAAAGGCTTTGTATTATAGGTTTTCCTCATCAAGGGAGACATTTTACAATACAATTCTTTGTGTTCCTTCACTAACTAGCTAGTGCAATGAAGATGGAAGCCTCGACCCCTCTTGCATTTTACTCATGTAGGCACCCCATTGGCCCATGCCAGGCTTATCCTGTAAGAATTAAGTAGCATAAGTGATAGCATTTTGACATGTGTCTCCCTTTCCCCTTTTGTGAGAGATTTAGGTAAATAAATAATGCAACTAAGCTCTCATTGGATCCCTTTGTCTTTTGGCCAATAGGAATCAGGCAAGCCATGGGGCTACTGAATGCTCATTGGACCCCTTGGGAGACTTCCCAATAGTCTTCTAGAGAGCTTAATTCTTATTGGTTCTTTTATTAAGTGTGTTCAAATACTCTAGCCTAATTCTCATTGGTCCACCTCCATGGCCATCCAATAGGATTTCAGTGCACCTTGTGGGCAATTAGCTTAGGGAGCTGACATGTGTCCATTATGCCCTTTGTGTAATGGGAAGCCTTTGAGTGTGTGTGTGTGTGTGTGTGTGTGTGTGTTCTCTCACAAGTTTCTCTCTCTTCCCCTACCTTTAGGGCTCGCCCCCTCCTCTTTAGGAGTCATGAAGACTTTTTTGGCACACTCACTAAGCATCCAATTTCACTAAGGTTTGACCATTGGACACAACCCTTGAATTTTGGAACCTTAGCATTTTGGAAGTCTTAATGGGCTGAACTTTAGGGTCTTTAAAGGCCATTGTTGCACATTGCTCTTTTGCAGATGCCCCCCCCCCCCCCCCCCCCCCCTTTGGATCCCTATTTTCCCTCCTTTGGGTCCCTATTGTGGCCAGTCTGCCAGCATAACCAATATTCTAGCTTTTTCTCCCTTGGCACTTCCCCATATTAAATGATTAGTTTAACATGAGAAAATCATTTAGGAGAATTAGATATTAGTTATTATGACACTCTAGCATGTGTGAATTTGTTCTTAGTAATTTGAAAGGTTTTTTAAAGAAGATAGGGTAGTACTTTTTCTCCACTAAGGAAGGGCAAAATGAAGTATTGCCCTTACCTTTTCACCTGAAGTGAGTGATTAATGCATTTTGGAGTCTTACGATGTACCACCCTTTTGAAACTCCTTGTTTATGACATGTTGATCATGAAATAATTTCATCTGCAGTTTTTGTGCGTAGATGACTGCAATTGCTTTGAGTCTCAACTCATCTAGTTGGGTTAGCTGTTCCAGTCTACCTGACAACTCGTGTCTCGTCCATCCTAAATGTTATGCAACGCATAGTGCAAGATTCAAGAATTCCATGGGTAGTATGACATTTATCCCAAACACCAAATCAAAAGGTGTCGTATTGTGTGGCATTTTGTATGCTACCCGATATGCCCATAAAGGTGAGTGTACTTTTTGCTCCCAATCGGCTCTTGATTCACTGACAGTTTTTGTGAGCACCGTGCATAGAATTTTGTTTGTGCTCTTGCCTTGTCCGTTTGCTTGAGGATGGTATGGCATTGATTTTCAATGAAGCACCATAAACTCGTGCAATAGATAATCAAAAATTTCATTGAGGAAATGAGTCCCTCAATCACTCACTATCCCAATTAGAAGCCCATATTTTGTGAAAATGAACATTGCACTGTTGTTGTAGCATCATTATTTTGTGTTACGTTAGATGCCACCCATTTGGTTAAATAATATGTGGCCAATATGATGTATCGCGTATGTGTTCGATATGTCAGTGGTGAGATAGTTCCAACAAAGTCTAGCCCCCATTTGGCAAAATCCCTTGTCCCATCATTAGTCTTAGCATCATTTCATCCCGTTGCATAGGTACTTTTTTTCGTTCGCAATCATCACATTTTTTGACATAGTGCTCTACATCCATGCATAGAGTCACCACCATGTTCCTACAAGGAGTATTGTTTTTGCGGTTTTGTCGGTTGATCCAGCATGTGCTTGCTCAAGAACCATTAAGTACTCATGCTTTGTGGCACAAATTCTCAAGTTGTCATCTATCTCTCCGATAAAGAATATTTTTTATGATAACATAGTTCTTCGCTTCTCTCTGGATTGAGCATAGTCTGATTGTGCTCAAGTTTGCTGGCAAGACTCCTTGTTCGATGTAATAATCAATATATTTCCCCCACTTGGGTGCTTTTGTTAACCTAAACAATGTAGCATGTTCGATTGGCTTCTGGATGGCACAAGTATCACATGAACTAACATAGTCATGGACGCTTCTCTCCATATGAGGCCAATAAACAAGTCTCATCAACCTCTAGGATGTTTTCACATTTGCATTATGAAATCGCTTTGTCTGTAGGTGATCTTAACTCAAGTACAAATCTTTCTCTGATGGCTCTATGCATAGCCTAAGTATTCTGTCATTTCTTTCCTTATATAGTCGTCCGACTATTAGCACTAATGAGGGTGATTGCTCAATGATTGATGGTTTCCTTTCAATCTGCATGGAACCAATGGTGAGCAATGATATCACATCTTTGCTCCATCTTAGTACCATCTGGATGTTGAAGAGGTAAGAATCGGGTCTCTGCTTCAATTGTTGAAAAGCTTTCTCACATTCTTTATTTCACTCAAATTTTGTGATGAGAGCATAGAGAGGTTTTGCAACAAGTGCATACATGTAAATAAACCTTTGATAATAGCCACAATGGCCCATAAAGGTGTTAAGTATGGAGCTTGATTTACCCTTTGTAATTTTCTGTGGTAAAAGCGCACATTTGTAAGGCCCCCATTGTGAGGAGAAGCCATCGTGCGTGAAGGAAAATCACTCACCGGAAACCAAAATTTTGACGGACAAGAATTAGGGGCAACTTCAAAGGAATATTCTTTTTTTTCGCCGGAATATTATGGCCGGACGGCGGCCGGAAAGTGGTCAGAAAACAACCGGTTGGTTGGCCGGCGGTCGGAAGTCAATGGCCGGTGGCCGGTGGCCGAATTCAATGGCCGGTGGCCGAATTCAAAAGTGGACTTGTCTTCTCAAGGGCGGCCACACATGGGCGGATTGGAGGGTCCGATTTGGACTTATTCGCACAAGGGCGGCTACACATGGCTGTCTCTCATAAGAGAGGGCAGCCCTTTTGGCCTATAAAAGGAGGCCATTTCTACACACATTTCATAGTGTGAATTTGATGCAACAAGGTGAGTGTGAGGTGGTGAGAGTGAAGCAAGGCGGGAGCTCCATTAAGGGTATAATCCCTTTGTAAACTACTTCTTGTTTTGAAGTACTAAAGCCATTGAGTGGCTGCTTTCCCGGGGACGTAGCCCACATTGGGTGAACCACGTATATCGTGTGTACTCTCTCTCTCTCTCTCTACTATATAATCTCGTGTATATAAATCTGTCTCTCTCCATTAAGTAATCTACTCAATTATCTATTTAGCTACGTCTTATTTCCTAACAACTGGTATCAGAGCAAGGTTTGCTCGTAGCTAAATTATCTCAAGGAAAGGATTCCTTGAATTGAGTGGGAGTTATGGCGGAGGAAGGGAAGCTTAAGATTGAGAAGTTCAACGGCAAAAACTACCAACATTGGAAGATGCAGATTCAAAACTATCTCTACCAGAAGGACCTCTATTTGCCACTAGGCGGTCTTGCAAAGAAGCCCGCAACAATGGCAGATGAAGCATGGATTGTCCTTGATCGAAAGGCACTGGGAACAATCCGGTTAAGCTTGGCGTCAACGGTGGCCTTCAATGTTTCGGAGATGAAGACCACGGAGGACTTGATGAAGTCACTTGATGACTTCTACGAGAAACCATCGGCATCCAATAAGGTATTTCTTATGAAGCGCTTGTTCAATCTAAAGATGGCAGAGAATGGTTCAGTTGCAGAACACCTAAATGACTTTAACACAAACATAAGTCAACTTCGATCAGTGAAAATCAATTTTGATGACGAAGTGCGAGCTCTCCTTATACTATCATCTCTACCGGATAGTTAGGACAGCCTTGTGATGGCTGTAAGTAATTCTATCTCTGGCACAAATACTCTTAAGTTTGATGATGTTGTGGGTGTTCTCCTAAGCGAGGAAATGCGAAGGAGAAGCACAGAAGAATCATCAAGTGCTGCACTATCAGTGGAAACAAGAGGAAGGCTTAAGGAGAGGTTCAAAAACCAAAAGGGTCGTGATCGCTCAAGGCGGAGCAAGTCACGCACAAAGTCAGTTCTTGAATGTTGGAACTGCGGCAAGAAGGGCTACGTCAAGAAGGATTGCTGGTCCAAGAAGAAGAAGGAGACTGAGTCTCAAGACAACAAGCCAACATCGGAGGCCAATGTGGCAGGTAAAGTAGAGCAAGATGCTCTAATTCTCTCATTAGACAATGTGTCTAATTCTTGGATAGTAGATTCCGGGGCTTCATTCCATGCGACACCACACAAGAAACATTTCCAAGATTACACCAAAGGTAATTTTGGGTATGTATACTTGGGAGATGATGAAGCTTGTGAGATTGTCGGCAAAGGTACAGTTTCTGTCAAAACTGCTAACGGAAATGAATGGAAGCTTAAAGATGTTAGGCATGTTCCTTCTCTTCGCAAAAATTTGATCTCTACTGGACAATTGGACGATGAAGGTCACAACATTGCATTCGGAAACAAACGGTGGAAGATCTCAAAGGGATCTTTGGTGGTTGCCAAGGGTGAAAAAGTCGGTACACTTTACTTGTGTACTGTTAGCACGCAACCTTCAGCTTGTGCAGTAACTACAGAAGTTGACAGTGCGGTGTGGCACTACCGACTTGGGCATATGAGTGCCAAATGAATGCAAATCCTTCAAACAAAGAAGCTTCTACCAGGTTTAAAAGAAGTGGACTTAGAGTTCTGTGAAGATTGTGTTTATGGTAAACAAAAGAGGGTAAAATTTCAAAAATCAGGAAATGAAAGAAAAAATAAAAAACTTGAGTTGGTTCATTCTGATGTTTGGGGTCCTGCAAGTACACCATCAATTGGTGGCTCATTGTACTATGTAACATTCATAGACGATGCGAATAGAAAAACATGGGTTTATATCATGAAGAATAAATCCGATGTATTTTCCATATTTCAAAGGTGGAAAGCCTTTGTGGAAAATGAAACAGGTACCAAGGTTAAATGCCTCAGATCCGACAATGGAGGCGAATATTGCAGCCAAGCTTTTGAAAGCTTTTGTGCTAGCAATGGCATTCGGAGGCAAAGGACAACCCCAAGGACACCTCAACAAAATGGGATTTCGGAAAGGATGAATAGGACAATCATGGAACGAGCACGAAGCATGCGGCTACATGCAGGCCTACCGCTTGAGCTTTGGGCGGAAGCTGTAAGTACGTCTGTGTACTTAATCAATCGGTCACCCTCAACGGCATTGGATGGGGGAGTTCCAGAAGAGGCATGGATAGGTAAACCGGTGAATTATGCATTTCTCAAAGTGTTTGGGTGTGAGGCTTTCATGCACATAGATAGAAACCTAAGATCAAAGTTAGATGCAAAGTCCAAAAAGTGTTTCTTCATTGGCTATGGAGAAGGAGACTTTGGGTATCGCCTATGGAATCCTGAAGATGGTAAAATCTTAAGGAGTAGGGATGTAATTTTTAACGAACAAAATATGTACAAAGATTACTTGGAAAGAAAACAAACAAAAGAAACAGGTGATGAGTACATGGAGCTTGAGGACGGTGAAAACTCAAGGACTGCAAACGGTGACAATGTGCAACAACGTCAACCAAATGAGGAGCCTCAACCTATTCCCCGAAGATCTACAAGAGCAAGTAGACCTCCAGAAAGGTTTGTTCCTTCCTTCAACCATCTCTTGATCTCAGATTCTGGAGAGCCGGAATCATATGAAGAAGCTATGCAACATGAATCCATAGAAGAATGGACGAAGAGCATGCAAGTGGAGATGGACTCACTACATCGCAACCAAACATGGGAGTTGGTTGAGTTTCCTAAAGGTAAGCGGGCACTTCAAAACAAATGGGTGTACAAGCTAAAGGAAGAAGAAGGTGGGAAGAAAAGGTACAAGTCTAGGCTTGTGGTAAAAGGTTTTTCTCAAAAGAAAGGTATTGACTTCAATGAAATATTTTCTCCTGTTGTAAAAATGAACTCAATTAGGCTTGTCTTAAGCCTTGTGGCTGCTCATGATCTAAATCTCGAGCAAATGGATGTAAATACTGCATTCCCTCACGGTGACTTAGAGGAGGAAATCTACATGCTTCAACCAAAGGGGTATGAAGTAAAAGGTAAGAAGAAAATGGTTTGCAGATTAAAGAAGAGCTTGTATGGTTTAAAGCAAGCATCAAGACAATGGTACTTGAAGTTTGATCGATGGATGTTGGATCATGGATTCACAAGATGCAACTCGGATCACTGCGTCTACACGAAGAATTTGGGAGATGGGAAATTCATCATCCTAATGTTGTATGTTGATGACATGTTGATTGCAAGTGCTAACATGCAGGACATCAAAGACCTAAAAGAGGAGCTGTCCAAATCTTTTTCAATGAAAGATTTAGGTGCTGCAAAGAAGATACTTGGTATGAAAATATCAAGGGACAGGACGAAGAAGACAATAAAGCTATCTCAAGAAGATTACATCAAGAAGGTACTAGAAAGGTTTGCAATGCAAAATGCAAAACCAGTTTCTACACCTTTGGCTGGTCATTTTAAACTAACGAAGGATATGTGTCCAAAGACACAAGAGGAGATAGCCTATATGTCTAAAGTTCCATATGCTGCAGCGGTAGGTTCTCTAATGTATGCTATGGTCTGGACAAGGCCAGACATTGCACATGCAGTGGGAGTTGTGAGTAGGTTCATGGACAACCCAGGTAAAGAGCATTGGCAAGCTGTGAAGTGGATACTTAGGTATCTAAAAGGGACAACAACAAATGCTTTGTATTTTGGAGGAACTGATATTTTTCTAGAAGGGTATGTTGATGCAGATATGGCAGGTGACAAAGATACTCGAAGGAGCACTAATGGCTATGTGTTCACGGTTGGAGGCACAGTAGTAAGCTGGGCTTCAAAGCTGCAGAAAGTGGTTTCACTTTCTACCACGGAAGCAGAGTATGTAGCAATGGCGGAGGCAAGCAAAGAAATTCGTGGCTTCACAGATTCTTAGAAGAGCTTGGATTCAAACAAGACAATTGTGTCTTATACAGTGATAGCCAAAGCGCTATCCATCTTGCGAAGAACTCAGCCTTTCATTCAAGGACAAAGCACATTGAGGTGAGATATCACTTCATACGCACTCTTTTGGAAGAGGGACAGCTAAAGCTAGGAAAGGTGCATACAAGTGAAAATCCTGCAGACATGTTTACAAAGGTGGTCAACAAGGAGAAGTTGAGCTTTTGCTCATCTTTAATCGGCATTCAAGGATAAGAAGCCAGAATGGAAAGCAGTCACAGGTTTGGTTTGGAGATCAGTCTCCAAGTGGGAGATTGTTAAGTATGGAGCCTGATTTACCCTTTGTAATTTTCTGTGGTAAAAGAGCACATTTGTAAGGCCCCCATTGTGAGGAGAAGCCATCGTGCGTGAAGGAAAATCACTCACCGGAAACCAAAATTTTGACGGACAAGAATTAGGGGCAACTTTAAAGGAATATTCTTTTTTTTCGCCGGAATATTCTTTTTCGCCGGAATATTATGGCCGGACGACGGCCGGAAAGTGGTCAGAAAACAACCGGTCGGTTGGCCGGTGGTCGGTAGTCAATGGCCGGTGGCCGGTGGTCGGAAGTCAATGGCCGGTGGCCGAATTCAAAAGCGGACTTGTCTTCTCAAGGGCGGCCACACATGGGCGGATTGGAGGGTCCGATTTGGACTTATTCGCACAAGGGCGGCTACACATGGCTGTCTCTCATAAGAGAGGGCAGCCCTTTTGGCCTATAAAAGGAGGCCATTTCTACACACATTTCATAGTGTGAATTTGATGCAACAAGGTGAGTGTGAGGTGGTGAGAGTGAAGCAAGGCGGGAGCTCCATTAAGGGTATAATCCCTTTGTAAACTACTTCTTGTTTTGAAGTACTAAAGCCATTGAGTGGCTGCTTTCCCGTGGACGTAGCCCACATTGGGTGAACCACGTATATCGTGTGTACTCTCTCTCTCTCTCTCTACTATATAATCTCGTGTATATAAATCTGTCTCTCTCCATTAAGTAATCTACTCAATTATCTATTTAGCTACGTCTTATTTCCTAACAAAAGGCTTGTACCTCTCTAACTTGGAAGGTTCTTTGAAGAGCAACAATCACCTATATCTTTTGAAGATCTGTAGAAATGACATTTTTTGAACAATATGCCCCAAAATCTTACCTTGTCGTACCATGAAGGCACATTTTTCAAGATTTAGGAAAATGCGATAAGTTTTACACTTCTCAAAGATCTTTTTTAAGTGTTTGACATGTTTGTCTCTTCGTAGAGTATGCACACATAGGTCATCCATATAAATTCATTAGAGAAATTTTGGACTCTGAGAGAGAGAGAGAGAGAGAGAGAGAGAGAGAGAGAGAGAGAGACGATCACATTGCCTATGTGTGTGCACGTCTGTGTGTGTGTGTGTGTGTGTGAGTGAGAGAGAGAGAGAGAGAGAGAGAGAGAGAGAGAGAGAGAGAGAGAGAGAGATTTTACTGTCGATCTCATAGGAACTCCGTCTCACTAGAGGTACCCTTGCCCTTCAAATTTCCAAGATATTATGATTTTATTTGTGTGTGTGTGTGTGTGTGTGTGTGAGAGAGAGAGAGAGAGAGAGAGAGAGAGAGAGAGAGAGAGAGAGAGAGAGAGAGAGAGAGAGAGAGAGAGAGATTTTACCATCGAGCTCATAGGAACTCTGTCTCACTAGAGGTACCCTTGGCCTTCACATTTCCAAGATATTATGATTTTATTTTGCATTTTAGTGTATAATTTAAAGGGTAGCTAACAATTTTTCACTCATAAAAAATAGGCTAAATTATTTTAAATGGATAAAATACCCAACAAAAACCAACCATAACAGTGGCGCCCCCAATGGAGAGAGAGATTGCCTAGTTGTTGACAGATCTTACCAGTTCTGGAGTATTTTGGACTTTTCATTTTCAATAGTATAATATGAGCCACACAAAAATAAATTCTCTCAATTTGACAAGAATGGGTGCCTATCATACATCAACCACAAAGAGAGAGAGAGAGAGAGAGAGAGAGAGAGAGAGAGAGAGAGATTTTAGCGCACGACAAATGGCACGTCAACGGAAAGGGAGAGAGAGAAAGAAAGAGAGAAAAATATTCAAGGGTGTAGGAACAATCTAAAGAGACATTAAAGTTCTACACGATAAGTCTTCAACAATTGAATACCTATGGGGGGGAGAGAGAGAGAGAGAGAGAGAGAGAGAGAGAGAGAGAGAGAGAGAGAGAGAGAGAGAGATCACCTAGTCAAGGGAGACACACACGGGGCCGCCACTCTTTGTTGATACATTGGGCTGCAAGCATCCTCTCATTAGCACTATGATGATATCGTCAAAGAACATTCCAGTGAACTTGAACTAGGGTCTAAATATTTTCTTCATCAAATGATTGAATGTGGCTGGTGCATTGGTCAAGCCATAAGGCATGACTAGATATTCATAAAGACCAAACATTGTACGAAACGCGGTCTTTAGGATATCTTCATCCACTATCCTTATTTGATGATAGCCACTTTTAAGGTCAATCCTACTAAAGTAGGTAAAGCCTTGTAGCTTATTAGACAGATCTTCTACCCGAGGCACGATAAATTTGTTTTTGATAGTGATATGGTTTAGTGCTCGATAGTCCACACACATACGGTATGTACCATCTTTCTTTTGCACGAAAAGAACTGGAGAACAAAAGGGAGAGGAGCTAGGCCTCACCATCCCTTTGTCTACCAATTCTTGTACTTGCCTCATGATCTCCTCTTGTTGAGCTTGGGAAACTTGATAAGGAGGCTTGTTAGGCGGTGAGCTTCCTGGTAGGAGCTCAATTCGATGGTCATCATCCCCTCATTTTGGAGGTAAGTCCATAGGGATATCATCGACGAAAACATCTTGGAATCCATTTAGAAAAGTAGACAAGTCTAACTCTTCTTGATTCAGGTAAGTCCATAGGGATATCATCGATGAAAACATCTTGGAATCCATTTAGAAAAGTAGACAAGTCTAACTCTTCTTGATTCCTATCATTTTCATTTAATAAATCATTAGTGGATTCTTTGACAAAAATCATGTACGCAGAAATCAAGATTTTCATTGACTTATCAAAAGCTGGTGAATTTACAAGTGGTATAGTACGACGAGACTCATTAGCATCTATATACATGCTCTTTCCCCTGTAGGTGAAGTAGATTCTGCTTTTAGTGAACTTCATGTTTGCAGCCATGCGGTTGAACCATGGTGCCCCTATGATAGCATCCTCATGTTGGAGAGGAGAGATGAAAAAGTCTTCTTTGTCGACATAGCTTTGGACATGAAGTCTCAACTTCCCAATCAAGGGAATAACGGAGGCTTACTGTCCCTTGAAAGTTGTGTCAGTAGTTACAGTATCTCCCATCTCAAAAGCTTGAATGTCCAACTTGGTGGCCAAGTCCATTGATATGAAGTTGTGAGTAAAGCCAGGGTCAAACAAGATGAAGGCATCATGTTCCCTTACCTTTTTCCAAGCATAGGAGAGACGCAATCCTTTGCAATGAGCATCCTCTTTTGGAGCTTCAATGGTGGAAGCTCTAAGAGTCTCACTACTGGCATTTCTCTTGGGGCAAGAACGATAGCCATGTCCTTGTTCCCCACACTTAAAACACTTATGATCCTTGCAAAAAGCTTCAAGCTCTTCATGAGAGAGTTTGTTTTTACCTTTGTAAACTCCCTTCTCCTTGGACCGATTGTTGTTGTTGTTATTGTTATTGGAATTGCTTGGGAATAATTTTGGGATTGGTTTTCCCCTTTGCATCACTTTTGTCTTTGTTTCCCATGGGCTTGACATTCCGTCTAGCTCCTTGTTGGAAATTGATCCGTGAAGCAACCATGGTGTGGTGGATTACTTTGATGATAGAACCAGGCCATTGGGAGTTGACATACTCAGCCATTTCTTCAGGTAATCCCACACAAAATTGTTGCTTTTTCTCGGCAAAGTCTTATCTTTTGGAAGACAATAGCCTTGAGATGTAAATCGCAAAACTTGTCCACATATTTGTAAATAGATTCATGTGAGAGAAGCTTCAAACTACGCCATTCGGTAAGTACTTTGTCCTTTGCATCGCTTGCAAGGAATTGCTTCATGATGGAAACTCGCAGAGTTTTCTACGCGTTTCCATGTCTTTGGGGCTTTACCATTGCCACGAAGGCTACTAGCCCACCATTGACGAGCCAATTTTTGGAAGTGCATAGCTACATGGTGTAGCTTGGAGGACTCCGTGAAGCCCTCGTCCCCAAAGGTCACATTAAATTGTTGGACAAAGGCCAATACTTTGTCGGTGGCACCAAAGGTGCCAGCATACATTAGGAAGAGGATGGGGTCTAGGAGGGTCTCTTTATTTGCCATGAGATTACGGAGGTGATTAAAATTTTGACAAAAATATGTATGCCATGTGTGCAAGAATGGTGGGTGTGTAAGACAGGTGCCAGGATGGTCAAAGGATGCACTTTTCTCCCCAAAGAGGGGATGGACAACTTTATGAATTTTTCCCTTCCATGACTGTTGCATATGATCTTCAATTTGAGCGGAGATTATTGATCTGGAATCTACACGCTGAGCTCTTTCCATAGATATGCTACATGATATACTTTTGCCCATTAGATTTTAAATTTCATTTTGGGTGGACAATTTGAATTCAAATAAACTAACCATTTTTCCTGGTTAAATTCAAAAGCCGTCCTTTGATTGCTTTCTTAATACTAAAGGTTGACTCCCTTAAATTGCCAAATAAAGAGGCCCTCCTAGACTCCATTCTCTTCCTAATGTAGGTGAGAAAGAGATACTCTTTCCTCCCTCTTTAAACTTCTTGAACTTTTGTGATCTTTGCCATGTAGGGTCTGATTTGCAATGTCCTCCCCTCTTGTATTCTCTAGGAGAATAGCCATATCTTTCGTCGGGAGAGGAGGAAGGTGAAGAAGAAATAGAAGAGGGTGACCTCTTTCTTGACTTTCCTCTCTTCCCTTTTGGAGTGACAAGGAGAAGGACTGTGTGTTGATCATTTCCTCATGGGAGGAGTTGGCGATCTTCTAGACCGCTGTCTTCATGGAGCCACATCTTCAAAGGAACGTAGGGATTCATTACTTTCTTGTTCTTTTAATTCCTCCTCTTGTATGGGAAAGAGTCTTCTTTTGGGAGTCTCATCAAGAGGCCTCCTAAGTCTCTCTCCTTTTAAAGAGGAAGGGAAATCCCATAAGCACAAAGTTGTTGAGTAAATATGACTTGCAAAGTAGGGTTGCCCATAGCTTGATGCAACCTAGTAACAAGATAATTGATAAACATGGGGGCATCATCATTAGCACCTTCATGTGAAAAATCAAAATTATCAATGTTCATTCTACTCTCTTGGTTATTGTCAACCATGCTAATTATACTTGTGTGTTTACTTAGTGTATTCTTTGGCAATTCAAAACCTTAGTTGCTACTCCTCTTAGCCTTTGAAAATAAGCACTTAAGTATCTACACCCATGGCTCGAATTGGTTAATTATAGAGAGTAGTGGGTGGGTCTAACATAGCACAATTGTCGAGAGATAGCTCCTTTCGGACTTCTTATGGCTCAATAATGATAAAGCTGTATGAAAGTCTAAAAAGACCCCATTACTAAGACCGAAGCTCCCAAGGTGTGCTCGATAATAGATCCTTAGTCCCACTTACCCTAATATAATTAACAAAATCAACCATTAATACGCTACTTAAGGACCTCTCTTTTTAAGTAAGAAAAGAAAAACCAAATGCTCTGATACCAACGTAATGGAAACGGCCTATGAACTTTGAGGATAGCGGAATTAAGAGAATTAGAGTGAGAATTTTTGTGAGATTACTTTGAGAACATAGAGGGTGAACTTAAATGATGGTAGTAACATAAACATAGTACTTAATTAACTTGGCATGATCAATAATTTTGCAAGAGAGAGAGTATTAGAGAACATAACAACACTTGAGGACCAAATTTACTTGGAGCCGGTCCGCCCTCCAAAAGGCGTTTGTATTATAGATTGTCCCATCAAGAGAGACTTGATATAATACAATCTTTGTGTTCCTTGTGACCTAGGTGATGCAATGAAGATGGAAAGCTTCATGCATCACAAGCATACCATAAAATTTACAAAAAGCATTAACTATCCCAAGCCTCAGTCTCAAGGCCTCAAACACCTTCGAAGGTGGAGAGAGCTATCGGGGAATGAGGGTAGGGAAGAGAAAGAAGAATCATCCATAGGAGAAAGAAATAGTTCCTCACTTATCATCACTTTTCTTGCTTAGAATAGCATAATAGCATAGTAATGAAGATGAAGAAGATGGCAAGCTTAAGCATCGAAGCATGGCTCTTGGTTGGATTTGCATTCTATAGCCAAGAGTGTGGTGTCGGCTCTCCACTTCTCAACAAGCTTGGAGAAGGAGATGGAGCTCTTGCACTTTGCACTCCACACAATGAGAGAGAGAGTGTGTGTGTGTGTGGAAGAGTATATCCCCCTCTCATGCTTGGTCCCTCTCCCCCTCCCCCCCCCCCCCCCCCCCCCCCCCCCCCCCCCCCTCCTCTCTCTCTCTCTCTCTCTCTCTCTCTCTCTCTCTCTCTCTCTCTCTCTCTCTCTCTCTCTCTCGTATTCTTTAATTATATTATTTGGACATGTGTCCTCCTTTTCCTCTTTGAGAGAAAGAACTTAATTATTTATTTTTATGCATCTAAATTCTCATTGGACCCCTTTAAAGCCTATCCAATAGGATTCAAGCACATCATGAGGGCCACGTGTGGAGTATTTGACATGTGTCTTTTATGCTTCTTAAGCCATTTGGTTTGAATTGAACACTTCACGCACTTAGTCACTTAAGCATGGAAACCGTTTATGCCCCTTGAGAGTTTATCTTTGAATTGAACACTTCAAGAACCTTAGTCATTTAAGCATGAGAATCACCTAAGCTTGGGCAAGGTTCCCACAAACACTTTAAGCACTTTAGTTAGCAAGCCGACAAGCACCTCATGCTTGGGTAGGATTCCCACCTCAAGGTCAACCCTAGCTTGCCTAAGGTCAAAGGACTTTTTAACACTAATTTTTGGAGGTCTTTAATAAAGCTAACCCTAAGGTCTTTAAACACCATTAGGTAGCATTTCTCTTTAACAGACCATCTCATTTGGACCCCTTTAACCTTGGCCCCGTGTTGAGACAGATTCATAAGCACATGTCTATATTCTAACCCTTGTTCTCGTATATTCTCCCACATTAAATGATCGTTTTAAAATGAGAAAATCATTTGGGTTGGTTAGATATTAGATTTTATGACAACAATGACAAAGTGCAGATTCACTACCTTAAACAATATTAAGTACAAATTTATTGATTTAGGCAACACGTCTCATTGGTGTAGCTATATAGGTTGAGGCAACACCGATCATGAAATCATGTTGCAGTGGCTGGCCCCCATTGTCCCTAGTATAATTTTGTTACCCAAGTATATAAAATGAAACATATTTGGATTTGGAACTAGAATTGGTATATGATGATTTTCTATTTCAACAATGTTTATGAAATTGGACTTGACATTTATAAAAATTGATGATGAGTGTGAACAATGATATCCTGATTCATCAAGGTATGACATATACTACTTATTCTAGTGGTATGGGACACTAGAATAGGTAGTATGTGAATGAAGACGTGCATAGGCAATGTTGTTTAAGTTTATGAAATTTTCTTTCAATATGTGTTATTTTTACACAAAATACTAACCATTGTTTTTGACAAGTATGGTTTGCAGATTCCAATCTTCGCAATTGAGGATAGTTGCTTTCTAACAGAGAGGTATGTAAAGGAAATGGAAAATGACTTATTTATTGCAGGTGATAGGTGGAAAAATCTAAGGAATATGCAAAAGGAAATCACATTTATGTATATTTTATTATTCAAGTGCTCTTTATGAGCTATGGTCATTTATGTCCATCTGGCCAATGTGTATTCATTTTCAGCATTCAAGAAATCTATAGAAAAATACGTGCAAGAGGAAAATGCTCACTCTTGCACAAGGGGGAGATTGCACCCAGTTCCTGTGTTTATTCTTCTCTCCTCTCTTCTCTTCTCTCTCTCCATATCAGTGAAACACTTCGCTCTAGGAGGTGTATCTGCATGTGCTCTCTTGCTCTCTCGCTCTCTGTCTCTCTTTGTTTGAGTATGGCTTTGATTATGTGATGTGGGATTAGCCAGGTATGCATATCTGATGTTTTACGCCATGAAGTATGTTGTTTAATTATTAAATCTGGGAGATTTTTATGACTGTCTAAAGTCAAAGGATCATAGACACCTTCAAACATATCTTTTGAAGGTAAAGATGAATTTCAAATTACTAGAAGGATATATGAATCTTATTTAATACAAATTGAAGCTAATAATGAGAGGTTTTAAGGTAATTATTCATTATGGAAAAAATTTACTCCAGTGATTGCTTACACTATGAATACATCAATAAATGATACTCATGCTCCTCAATGTAGAGACAATAAAGTGGGAGGTGAATTTCAAACGACTATTTTAGGTTTAGTTAGTGAGAGAGGTTGAAATATCTTGTGTCAAATGTTATTCAATAACATTTTAGGTTTAGTTAGTGAGAGAGGTTGAAATATCTTGTGTCAAATGTTATTCAATAACCATTAGGAAATGCTAAAATTGTCTCTAATTTTGGACCTTAACTATTGTGGATTGCCACCTATTGAGCATTTAACAGTGGGAATAGAATTAAACCAAAACATTGGTAACTTTACAGCCGTCATGGAGTGATTTGTAGACAACATGTAAAATAATTTCAAAAAAAATATTACGCATTTGTCATTGTAGATCACACAGAGAGATAATTCTAGAAAATGTTTGGAAGAGACATAAGACAAAATTTGAAAATTTTATTTTGGTAACACTAGAAAATCATTAAAATTTGACAAAAGAGGTTATGTACATTGGTTTTGCTTCACCATAGATACTGTGAGCTTCGGCCTCCTAGGTGTAGCATGCGGCTATGGGAGTCATTTTTTTTCATTCAGAACGAGTGTCATGTGGTTCTTGAAACATCCACGGGCCGCATGCTACACCTTAGGGCGTCTGTCAAAGAGAAAGGCTAGCTAATGGAGCTTAAGACCTTAGGGTTAGCTTCATTAAAGACCTCCAAAGGTTAGTGTTAAAAGTCCTTTGAGGCAAGCTAGGGTTGTGCTTGAGGTGGGAACCCGGCCCAAGCTTGAGGTGCTTGTCGTGCTTGTTGACTAAGGTGCTTAAGGTGCTTGTCGTGCTTGCTGGACTAAGGTGCTAAGGTGCTTGAGGGGCTCAAGGTGCTCCAAAGTTCAACAAGTATCCCTACTCATGGGGGGTGACCCTCATTGTAGGAGCATGAGAGAGAAAACACACACTCTCACACAAGTCAAGCCTTGCCTAAAGAAGCAGCAGGGACACATGTCAAGTTCCTCTCCATGTTGCCCTCATAAGGTGCCTAAAGCCTATTGGTTGGCCTTGCAAGGGGTCCAATGAGCTAATTTAATTAATTATTTTTGCATATATCAAGTCCTCTCTCTCAAAGGGGAAAGGGAGAAACTTGTCCCAAGGCTAGCATGGTTGCTTGATATGCACTCTGTATGTGATTGGCTTGGCTTGAAGGGGTCCAATCAACTTCTAGCATGAGCTACAAGGGGGGGTCAACCAAGGAAGCTAGGGACTAGCTTGGGGGTATACTCTCCCACCCACACACACACACACACACACACACACACACACACACACACACACACACACACACACACACACACACACACACACACACACACACACACAGTCTCTGTGTGTGTGTGTGTGTGTGATTGTGTGAAGTGCAAAGTGCAAGAGCTCCATGTCCTTCTCCAAGCTTGTTGAGAAGTTGAGAGCCTACACCAACACTCTTGGCTATGGAATTAAAATCCAACCAAGAGCCATGCTTCACTGCTTAAGCTTCCATCTTCTTCATCTTCATTACTATGCTAAGCAAGAAGAGAGATGATAAGTGAGGAAATATTTCTCTCTCATATGAATGTTTCTTCTTCCTCTTCCCTACCCTCATTCGCTGTTATCTCTCTCCACCTTCAAAGGTGTTTGAGGCGTTGGGACTAAGGCTGAGGATGGTTAATGCTTTTACAAAGTTTATGTTATGCTCATGATGCATGAACCTTTCCATCTTCGTTGCATCACCTAGGTCACAAGGAACACAAAGATTGTATTGTATGGGAGAATCTAGAATACAAAAGCCTATTGGAGGGGGGACTCGCTCCACATAAATCAGGTCCTCATCAAGTGTTGTCATGTTCTATAACTCTCTGTCTTGAAAAAGTATTGTTTTGCCAAGTTAATTAGGTATAATGGTTGTTTTGCTACCGCTAATTAAGTTCACCCTCTATGTTTTCAAAGTAGTCTCATAACAATGCTCACTAAACAATAAAAAAGTTGCAAATTGTACTTTTACTGTTATGGTTTTAGTTAACTATAACATTCAATTAGAACTGCAAAAATTTTGTGCAAAAAAATTATGTCTTTATAAATAGGCTTATTTTATTCATTTATTTAATTGTTTGTATCGTACAAGCATAGTTTTTGTACTTTGCGTCTTATTCTTTTTACTAAGATTGATTATTAAGTATCACCCTATAGTGGATAATAAAAAAAGAAGCTGCCTATTTTCTACGTCAAGTGATAGTTTCTCTTTATACATTCTCTTGCCACACTTCATGATTATAACTTTTCTCAATTGGACCCACTATACATAAAACGGTTGTTGATAAGCCAATTGAAATTATGCTCATTGTTGCATGGGGGGAGATTGCACACATTGATGTGTCTATTCTTCTCTCCTCTTCGCTCTTCTCTCTTGTCGTACCGGTGTAGCACTTGCTCTAAGGAGATGCATTTGCACGTGTGTCGCTTACTCTCTCGCTCTCTGTCTCACTCTATTTGCGTACGGCTTTCATTCCGTGTTGTGGGATTAGCTAGGTATGTAGACCTCATGTTTTATGCCGTGAAGTATGTTGTTTTAGTATTTTGTAGGTCCTTCTATGCCTCTGTTTGTAAAAATTGCTATAATGGAGGTGTGGAAAGCTTGAAAAATACCAACAATAACGTGTTCTGAACCATAAAACCACAAATTCACATACATGAAGTATTGCACAAGCACATAATTCACCCTTTATAGGATCTAAGAGAGATAGAGAGCTAGATAGAGCGAAGGAGCATGTGCAGATGCACCTCCTAGAGAGGAGTGCTATATTGGCATGGCAAGAGAGAAGAGAGGAGACGAGAGAAGAAAGACACAAGCACTGGGTACAATCTCCCCCCATGCAAGAGTGAGCATTTTCCTCTTGCACGTATTATTTATTAATTTCTTGAATGCTCAAAGTGAATACATACTGGCCAGCCGGACATAAATGGGCATAGCTCATAAAGAGCACTTGAATAATAAAATATACATAAATGTGATGTCCTTTCGCATATTCTTTAGCTTTTTCCACCTGTCACCTGCAATAAATTGGTATTTTTTATAAAATATTATGGCTTATTTGCAATGCAATGTTAAATTGATTTGTGGAAATATGATCACGTATCAGGTGTTGTGCTAGCAAATCAGTGAATTGGTACGTGCATGAGGACAATAAGGCAATAGCAAGTGTTCAAAATAAAGCTGCCGCTGTTGGATTCCATGGCAACCCATAGCATTTCATGGTTTATTATAAGTTGAAATGTAGACACATTGCAATGATAGTTTATATGAAAGGACATAAATGGCCATAGCTCATAAAGAGCACTTGAATATTAAAATATACATAAATGTGATGTCCTTTTGTGCATATTCCTTAGCTTTTTTCACCTATCACCTGGACTATTTATAATTTCTCTAATACCATTGCTACATATGAAGGCACACGGAGCCCTACAAAATATACAAATAGCACACAATCGACAATAAAATCAACGGATCCATGTACCTACACAATCGCACATGCATAGAATCCATAGCAAGTCTGCCATGATAGAGGTAGAGAGCGAGAGAAAGAGAGAAAGAACGTGCAGATGCACCTCCTAGAGTGGAGTGCTACACCGATACGGCAAGAGAGAAGAGAGGAGAGGAAAGAAGAATAGACACAGGCACTGGCTGCAATCTCCCCCCGTGCAAGAGTGAGCATTTTCCTCTTGTATATATTTATTTATAGACTTCTTGAATGCTCAAAATGAATACACATTTTTCGATTGGACATAAACGGCCATAGCTCATAAAGAGCACTTGAATAATAAAATATAAATATGATGTCCTTTCGAAGCATATTCCTTAGCTTTTTCCACGTGTCACCTGCAATAAATAAGTCATTTTCTTAGCTTTTTCCACATGTCACCTGCAATAAATAAGTCATTTTCCATTTTCATTACATTCATAAAAGCATCAAGCCTTTTTATGATCTACTCACAATTCGAATTCGAACGGATCGTTCTTGTAGTGATTGATGTGTACTACTTAAGATGATGAAGATAAATAAGTCATTTTTCATTTTCATTACACTCATACAAGCATCAATCGCCTTTTTATGAGCTACTCACAATTTGAATTTGAATGGACCGTACTTGATAGCGACTGATGGGTACTATTTAAGATGATGAAGATATCATAACCAAGAGAATAGAGGTCAGAACCAAGCGAATAGAATTTGGAACCAAGAGAATACATAGGTACTATTTAAGATGATGAAGAGGTCAAAACCAAGAGAATAGAGGCCCATGAAGAGTCTCTTGAGCCTATATATGCTTGGTTATAATCTCTTTAGGCCCTAGGCTTAAAAAGGCTATATATTGAGCTAGAGATGTCAGATTTGAGCATTTAAAAGTGCTATCCTAAAGTTTTTGGACGTTCCAAATTCATCCATGGTATGTTTTTGTATTCGAAAACATATCTTATGTGTGTTTTCTTATCGCACATAGGAACAATCTCAGAAGATATATCCGACAACTTGGGTATGAATAAAGTTATTCATGTTTCATATTCTGTTCTCTCTCTCTCTCTCTCTCACACACACACACGCACACGCACACGCACACGCACACGCACACGCACACGCACACGCACACGCACACGCACACGCACACACACACACACACACACACACACACACACACACACACACACACACACACACACACACACAAGTACAATCCAATGAGATCTCAAAGATCTATGTAAAAGGGGGGACCTTGACCACAAGTTACCTAGTTAAGTTAGTAAAGAAGGATATTTTTGAAATGGGCAATTAGTAAACTGTCAGGTAGTGATCAGGATGCATTTAGGGAACTGATGGACTAATCAGAGTTCTGATTGATGTTTGAAACTTTAAAAGGCATGTTTTAAGGGATGCGACTTTTGGCTTGTAACTACCCTCATTTTTGGACGCCTTGTTGGGGCGAAATGTTGTTATGTAACACGGGAATGATGATGAAGATGAAGCAGGATGTTGGTTAATGCCCTGAATGTTTCCTGTGTGTTACCTGTAATTCTGTTTACATTCTGAATGAGTCTGAAAGCGTTTTGAACATTGTTATGGAGGTTATCTTCATGTTTCATGGATGTTGTGGGTGAAGAATGTACTTGCAATGCTTTTAGATAACCCCTATAACACTTGGCGATCCTGCAAAACCTTGCATTGAAGCATTGTACCCAAATAGTGTTTCTGCAAGAAGCGCCAGTTAAACCTTGTTCGTGGTGCGCAAATGGGACGCTGAGGCATGTCAGAGAGCGAACAGGGCGACTTGCTGCATCAGTTTCTAAATTGGCGGACGTCAGAGGAGGAACAGGAGGAGTACAACAATGTCTTCCTGCAGGAATATTACAGGAAACTACCGATAGAATTGCAGCAGGTTATTCGTTTGAAAGTTCAGCGTTATCTTGAGTTTCTGGTACCTTTTGGAGGCTGCAGAATGCCATTACGCTGGAGTTATTTAGACCCACAGTTGGTGAAAGAATATCATGAGATTCGGGAGAAGATTGTTATCAGGCGATTGAAAAAGTGTTAAGAAGCAATTGATGGATGACTAGTAAAGAAAGCAGTCCAACGCCCCCAGAATATTCGTATTGGACATGTTCGCGAAGACAAAATACTCAGGTCAGGGAAGCCGCTGAAGAAGAAGACACAGGTGAAGATCAGGAGGAAGAGGAAATACCCACCCCTGACAGCCTGGTTAGTACACCTTCAAGAGGCACCGAGGACCTTGATGAAATTCCAGAGGAGGTCTCTGATTTAGCACCTTTACATAGATTTGTTGGGGCATTGGCTTTAAGTCAAGTACTACGACCGAGAAGGCAATTATTCCCCGAAGGAGGAACTTTGTTACCATTTGATCCGTTGCGACGAATTAATCAACTACAAGTACCAATACAGATCCCAATGGCTCAACCACCACAACACCCAAGAATTGGGGCGGCTAAATTCAGCGGAAAATCCAAGTAGGATGCTGACAGCCATGTTGGACAGTTTGAGCAGAGATGGAGAGCAAGTGGGTATGAGGTACTTCACAATGATGATACCAAAAAAGAGCATTTTGCTGCTACCCTTGAAGGGAAGGCCATGACGTGGTTTATGCAATATGGAATCAATGCATTTGCCAATTATGCAAATCTACAGAACAGGTTCCTGACACGATTCAGAACCGAGAAGACACCTAAAGATGTCCTGATTAAGATCAGAAAGATGAAGCAGAAAAATTATTAGTAGAAGACTATGCTCAGAAATTTAGAAATCTAAACAATCGACTTCTTCCTGCTTAGAGACCATCTTGGGAACAGATGGGTGATTATTTCTGTCGTGGGCTGAATTCTGAACTAAGGAGTTTGGTGGCAGGACGAGGAGTAATTGCAACGACAGCTGACTTTAATGAGTTGGTAGAAGCAGCTACTCGAGCAGAGCGGAGATACGGAAGTCTAGATAAGAAAAAGAAGACATCCAAGAAGGATGATTCAGATTCAGACAGTGATCAGGAAGAGGATGAGACTGATGACTCCTCTGATGATGATGAGTCAGAATCAGAACAGGATTCTGATGATGAGGACAATGATTGGTCAGAGCCAAAGAAGAAAAAGAAGAAGAGTAAGAAAAAGAAGAAGAAGGACTCCAAGAAGGAGAAAGATAAAGCAAAGAAAAGAAAAGGAAAGGACAAAGTTGATGCTGAACAAGATGAAATTGATCGACGGATTTCTGCCCAATTGAAAACTATGGGTTTGACAAAGTTGGGGATGCCAGAAAGGCCTTATTGTACAATTTGTCAGATATTTGGACATTCGGATGATAGGTGTTGGTATAACCCTAATTTTAGAGGACGGATACCTGAGCATCTGAAGCAAAAAATGCAAGCACCGGCAGTGAATGAATTGGGCACAGGTGGCAATCAACCAAGGCCGGTTAATTTTAGGAACTGGAATAATAGAGGACAAAACCAAAGATTTAGAAACCAAGGCGGTTGGATGAATCAGGGAAATCAGGCAACTGATGCAAATTCCCCATGTACTTATTGTGGAGTTTCAGGGCACAGACAGGGTCCTGATTGCTCTTTGTGGTGCAAACATCGTACTGAAAGAGGTATTCCAATTATTCGATACCCCAATAAAGCGGAGCCTTCACAACAACCTCCTGGGCAGCTAAATGCAATGATTTTGGAGGAAATGGATGTGGGGACATCAAAGAAATGGATGAATGAAGCAATACCTGAACGAAGTTCTGATAGCAATCTGCAAGCAAAAATTCCACGGGAAGGTCAGGTATATGATGTTCATCATTTTCAATGTGACTGTACAAAGTGTGTGAATGCAAATAATACAGACCAAAAGGATAAAGCACCTGAGTCAATGGTGGTGACAAGATCGGGAGTAAAAGGAGAGACAACAAAGCAGAGTGAGAAAGGAAAGGAAAAATACCCTATTAATTGGGGAGAACAGGATCAAGTAAGAAAAGGAGTGATGAAATAAATTAACAGGGTACAAAAAAAACAAGGCGGTCCCAAAGTCCAGAAGCAAGTGGACACGGTTCAGAAAACAGATGTGATTGGACAACATTCAGGTTTCTGTCAAGCTCCTGAACAAAGCCAATCTGTACCTGCAAAGGCGACGATTACTTTGACAGATGAATTCTTTGAAACTTTAATGGATGCTCCAAATCAACTGAGTTTGAGGCAAATATTAAGCTTGGTTCCCAATTTTGCCCATCAGTTTATGCAAAGGCTAGCTCAAGATTATGGATTCTCTGTGGAGCAGAAGAAAGCTTGCGAAGAAGAAATTTTGAGTCAAGAGGCTGAAGTTATCTCTAATGAACCTGCTGACGTGGATTATAAAGTGCCAGTGATTGGTGTGACTATGGAGCAATGTTTTATGTCTGGAGTACTTGTTGATGGAGGATCAGGAGTAAATGTGCTACCTGAAGCTACTTGCAAGCAACTTGGAATTGTGAAATGGGACCCGACTCCTTTTCAAGTCAAGATGGCAGATCAGCGAAGAGTTCAACCATTAGGAATTGTTCGAAATAAACGAATTGAGATAGGAGGTCTTCAATTCCCTGTTAATTTTGTGGTGCTTAGGTTGGAGGCATCGACTCAAAGCTATCCTATGATTCTAGGACGACCTTGGCTAAGGGCGGCCAAAGTGAAGCAACATTGGGGAGCTGATAGTATTGTGTTAAAGCAAGGAAAGAAGAAAGTTCGAATGAAGATGGTTGCTAGTGAAGTTTTACCACCTAATTGCAGACCGTTACATGCAGAGAGTATTAATATGGCAACTGAAGTGGAGGAAGATGAAGAGCAGGAGTTTTTGAGGATTAATGCATCAGTTATTCCAATCTTTGAGGTGGATGTGCAGCATATTGCAGAGTAGTATGTCAGGGATCCATAGGTTAAAATCAGAAAGAAATCAGATAGCAGCCAGAAGGTGGATACTGCCCTGAAGCTGGAAGAGGAGAAAAAACATGCAGAAATGAAAGTTGAAAAGGATTTTGAGCATTATTTGTCCCAAAGTTCAAGGGTAAAGAAAGATGATTTGGAAGACATGAATCTTGGTACAGAAATGGATCCAAAAATAGTCAGAGTGAATGTGAATTTGGATCAGGAGTTCCACAGTCAACTGCAAGTTTTATTGGCGGAATACAAGGATGTTTTTGCATGGCATTACAGTGATCTGAAGGGAGTTGATCCAGCATTTTGTGAGCATAAAATCAATCTCAAGGCTGATGCAGTACCCATTATTCAGCAGCGGTATCATTTGAATCCGACTTATGCGAAACAAGTGAAGGAAGAGATAGATAATCTACTTGCTGTGGGATTCATATATCCAGTTGACAAAGTGACATGGTTATCTCCTATTGTGGTTGTCCCGAAAAAGAATGGCAAGATTAGAGTTTCTGTAGATTGGAGAAAATTGAATGCTGCAACAATTACAGATCCTTTTCCATTACCTTACTGCGATACAATGTTGGATTCAGTGGCTGGACGTGAGATGTATAGTTTTTTGGATGGCTTCAGTGGCTACAATCAGATCCGTATGGCGCCTGAAGACAAGGAGAAGACAACATTTATTACTGAATGGGGAGTTTTTGCTTATACTGCGATGGGGTTTGGTTTGAATAATGCTCCACCTAGCTTTCAGAAGTGGGTCCAGGCTGTATTTGCACCCTTCCTGACAACTTTTATGAAGGTATTTCTGGATGATTTCAGTGTTTTTGGCAAAAAAGAGGATCATTTGAAGCATTTGAGGCTTTGTTTGGAGAAATGTAGAGAAGCTCGTCTTTCTCTTAACCCTGAGAAATGTGCATTTGCTGTTGGTTCTGGAATTCTTTTGGGACACATTGTTTCAAAAGAAGGGATAGCAATTGATCCCAGGAAGGTGGAAGTTATCCTGAAGGCAACAGTTCCTAAAAATTTGAAGCAGTTAATGAGATTCTTGGGGCAAGTCAAGTGGCACAACTGATTTCTCAGGTATTTGGCTTATGTGTGTGTTCCTCTTACACAATTAACAAGGAAGGATGCAGTATTCAGTTGGGGTCCTGATCAACAGAGAGCTTTTGAATTGTTGAAGAAGATGTTAGTGGTTGCTCCAATTTTGATATCTCCTGATTGGGCGAAGCCTTTTCATATTTTTGTGGATGCAAGTCATATTGCTATTGGAGCAATATTGATGCAGGAATCCAAAAAAGGTTGGTTTAGACCCGTGTATTATGCTAGCAGGGTGCTGTCAGATGCGGAATGGAATTATGCAGTTACAGAAAGAGAAGGCTTGGGCATGGTCTATGCTCTCAAGAATTTTCGCCATTATTTTCTTGCAAACAAAGTTATGTTTCATGTGGATCATCAAGCTTGATTTACTTGGTGAAGAAACTGCAGTTGTCGGGCAGACTTGCGAGATGGATTCTTTTACTTCAAGAATTTGATTATAGTGTGGTGCATACACCGGGAAAAGAACATGCCATTGCTGATTATCTGAGCAGAATTGAAAATGGAGAGTTGCCGACTGAAATTGATGAGTTTCCAGATGCAGGACTGTTTCAGGTGACTGTTGGCTTCCTGACAGTGGACTGGTATGATAATATGCTGCAGTTTTTAACTGAAGGGTTATTTCCAGAAGAGATGAGTTTTGAAAGAAGGCAGAAACTTGTGTTAAGAAGCAGACCATTCACAGTTATTGCAGGAGTGTTGTATAAACAAGGGATTGATCAGATACTTCGGAGATGTGTACAGAATCATGAAACAGCTGCAGTTATTGCAGAAGCTCATTTGGGGAATGCTGGAGGACATTTTTCTTCAGAATTGACTGCTAGAAAAGTTTTGCAAGCTGGATTGTGGTGGCCGACTGTCTTCAGGGATTGTTATCATTATTGCGGGCAATGTTTGGTGTGCCAAAGAGATGGAAGACCTTTGGGGGCTGATCTGATGCCATTGCAACTAGTGTTGGCTTTGGAACCATTTCAAAAATGGGTTTAGATTTTATGGGACCCATTAATCCTCTTGCTAAGTTCACACAAAACAAATATATTTTGGTTGCTACAGATTATGCGACAAAGTGGGTGGAAGTTGTTGCTCTGAAGGATAATACAGCGGTGAGTGTGGCAAAGTTTTTGTACAAGAATATTATGACCAGGTTTGGATGCCCGATTGAATTGGTTTTTGATCAGGGAAAGCATTTTATCAACAAAGTAATCAAACAGTTGACTGAATTGCACCTCATTATCCATAAGAAGTCTATTGTCTACTATCCTCAAGCAAACGGAGAAGCGGAGAGTACCAACAAAACCCTCATCAAGATTTTGAAGAAGATTGTTGAGGAGAACAGGACGGATTGGGATACTAAATTGGATTCTGCATTATGGGCCTATCGTACTGCTTTTAAAGTGACAACAGGTCAGACACCTTTCAGGTTGGTGTACGGATTGGAGGCTATTGTCCCAGTGGAGTTTGTTGTGCAAAGTTTGAGAATAACTATTGACCATAAGTTGTCAGATGAAGAGTCTTTGCCAAATAGATTGGAGGCACTTTTGAAGTTGGATGAAGATAGACTTTTAAGTGCTTACATGGCGGAGGCTGTGCAAAGACGTTGTCAAGCGTGGATGCAGAGGAACATTAAATACAAAACTTTCACAGAAAAGGATTGGGTGATGGTGTATAATAGCAAATTGGGTCTTCGACCAGGCAAACTTAAATTGAGATATGTTGGGCCCTATCAGATTGCACATGTGATTGGGCGGTCGATTTATATTTTGCAGGATGCAAACGGAGCTCTGATCCCCAAACCTTTTAATGGATTCAAACTCAAACCATTTCAAGGAAATCCACCAAGCGATGGTCAATTGAGTCAAATTGGGATTTTTTCAATAGATTGCCGACCTTCTATCATGATTAATACAAATGGGGGTGATTTGATTACTTCGACGTGTGAGAAAACTTTACACCCAACATCATTAACTTGTGCTTTGCGAGGAGAGGTGAAGGAAAGAAGTGCAGCATTTTCACCATAGGCAACCAAAACACAGTCTTTCATTCGAAGTCGAGCTTTCTTTAACGCTACCAGAATGCAGACACGTACCAGCAACCGGTCTCGTAAGTCTACAAGTTCCACTGGTGCGGATGTTCGCGCTGATGAGGATGTGGAGGTTCTTATGCAGTCACCGATTAGTAGACAGCAAGGAGAACGCGTTACCATCGAGCATCAGTTCATTGATTTTAAGGTGGACATTCCGCATTCGAAGGGCTTTCATGCACAATGGATGCAATCAATCAATTTGCTGGAGTATGCAAGGTTGCCTTGGCGTAGGTGGAGGCACACGATAGAAGTTGGAATGCATGTAAGCAATCTTGTGGAGAACAATGGATTGGTTGGCTATGGAGTGTATTTATCTGTGGAGTTAGTGTCCAAAGTGTTTGGTTTGCAGCAAGGGGAAGAAAATCACGTTGACAGGGCATCGGAGCAGGTTATGGATAAAGAATTTGGCAAGTGTGAGGGCACAAGAGGATACTACTTGATTAAAAATGTGGCTAACCCGGATAGAGCTTTGCAAATCAAATGGTTTCTGGAGAGATTTTTGCTGCTGGTCAAGTTGGAATATGTATCTAGGGAGAACTATGCGATTATATCTGTGGCAGAGCAGGGCAAAAATTTTGGTTGGGCAAATATGTTGTATGACAGGTTACATTCGGAGGTTTTTTGCAAAGATAAGAGGAAGACTCAGAGGTCCACGAAGATTGGTCCATTAATCACAGCTATTTTCAGTCATGTCAGAAATAATGCAGTGCTAAGGAGTTTGTCAGAGGGGGATGTACAGTCAGATCATCTTCAGGGGGCTATTGCCAGTGTTCACGCTACTGTCAGACACCCAGCAGGAAGTTCTGAAACAAGAAATAAGAAAAGGGAGGACATTAAGGAGGATGATGCACAAGACAGGATCAAACAAATTTATGATGACTTACTGGCTGCAGGTTATTCACATGAAGTTTGCAAGGATACAGTAAATTTAAAGAAGCCTGACCCAACAGATTTGCCACCATTAGGCTCCAAATCAGTGAAAAAGGTACTTAGGATCAGAAAGAGAAAAGTTGCAGAAATGGCTTCAGAAGGAGACCAGGAACCAGTTGGACAACAGTCAGAGGGGTTTCAGACTCTTGAGAGTAATTTTGAGGACATTCCTTATGCAAGATGCTTGGAATCTGTGAATCTGATTGGAGATTATGTTGGACAGTAAAAAATTAACTCTAATCTTTTGATTAGTGATAATCAAAAGTTGAAGCAAGAAGTTGCATATTTGAAGTTTGAGATGAAAAATAAAACAGTGTCTGATCAGGAGGTAAATGCAATCAAGGCAAAGTTGAGATCCACAGAGTCTAACTTGGAGTGTGCTCTCAAGCAAGTGAACTTCTACAGTGAACACGTTCATAGAAGGGAGAGCAGTGCAAGGATATATAAAGAATGGATGATGGAATGGGACAGTATATTCCATCAACAACTTGAAGTGTTTTCCACTGTGAATGTGACATTGGAAGCAGAAAATAAAGTTTTACAGAGTTTCAGCATGCAAAGAGGTGGAAAAGAAGATTAAGGAGTGTGCAGAGGATGAGCTGGAAATTGAAGGTTGTTTTATGTCAGGGACAGATGTTGACACCATGAAGATGGAGCTGCAGAAGCATTTGGAACCTATATGGGCTGAAATGAAGGAAAAACTGTTGGAGGTGTCTTCTAAGCCCTATAAAGATTTTGTTGAAGAGGAAAACAAAGAGGAGTATATGCTACTACAGACTCAGTATACTGATTTGCAAGAAAAATATAATCTGTTGTTGAAGAAACAGTTGGAAGCTGATCAGAGCACTGAAGATTTCAAAGTGCAAGAGGATAAGGAGGAGCCCTGTGAGGAGATGGAGACAACCCCTGACAATAAAAATTTTAATGTTTTGTTTGCAGGGATTGAGCAGACCTGTGCAGAGGAGCTGAAGAGTGCTGAAGATGTTGCCGAGGAAAGTGTTCAGAGCCCTGAAGAGGAGACTGAGCCTGACAGTCTAGTCAAGCAGTATTTTCAACCAACAAAACTTAACTTTGAGGATCAGGTATCTGAGGAGGGAGTAAATGAAATTTGAAAGTTGCAGATTATAGTGAAGGAATTTGAGATGACTACCTAGGAGTTCTTAGCAAACATTGCTAAGAAAAGTGGATGAAGATGCAGTGCAAAGAGTCAAGGGAACTGTGGGTTCAGGTCCTCAAAAAGTAACTTTTTGATGCCACCGGGTGTGCCAGGTTTAAAAGGGGGGACCTTGACCACAAGTTACCTAGTTAAGTTAGTAAAGAATGATATTTATGTAATGGGCAATCAGTAAACTGTCAAGTAGTGATCAGGATGCATTCAGGGAACTGATGGACTAATCAGAGTTCTGATTGATGCTTGAAACTTTAAAAGGCATGTTTTAAGGGATGCGACTTTTGGCTTGTAACTACCCTCATTTTTGGACGCCTTGTTGGGGTGAAATGTTGTTCTGTAACACGGGAATGATGATGAAGATGAAGCACGATGTTGGTTAATGCCCTGAATGTTTCCTGTGTGTTACCTGTAATTTTGTTTACATTCTGAATGAGTCTGAAAGCGTTTTGAACATTGTTATGGAGGTTATCTTCATGTTTCATGGATGTTGTGGGTGAAGAATGTAATTGCAATGCTTTTAGATAACCCCTATAACAATCTATTCGATGGTGTCAAGTTCAAGACCTTAGAGAGAGAGAGAGAGAGAGAGAGAGAGAGAGAGAGAGAGAGAGAGAGAGAGAGAGAGAGAGAGAGAGAGAGAGAGAGAGAGATAAACGAGAGAGACCAATCATAGCCATCTATACTTTTCTTTAAAGAGATTGAGAAAAAGGAGATCACTTGCCTTGTGCAGGCATGAACTTGGGGTTGTTTTTTCAATTGGAGCGACAATTTGTTAGATGCTATGCCACAATGACAAGTCGTATGTATTGCACACACAAGCTCTAGACAAGTTGCTATCCATCCAACACACACACACACACACATGTGTGTGTGTGTGTGTGTGTGTGTGTGTGTGTGTGAGAGAGAGAGAGAGAGAGAGAGAGAGAGAGAGAGAGAGAGAGGTTGGGGGAGGCACAAGGGGAGCATAGAAATATAAAATGTCAGTTATTGTAATGTAAAATAGAAAAAGGCCTCAAGATGTTTGCAAAAAATCATGTGTGTGTGTGTACACTCTACCCCTGCATAGTAACAAAATCATACTAGTGGCCAACCATTGCACCATGATTTTGTGATTGGTGTTGCCTCAACTGGAAAATCTATGTAGACCAATGAGACGTGCTACCTTAGTCAGCAAATCTTCACTAATGCTTCCTAAATCGATGGGTATGCATTTAGTATTGTTTAAAATAGTGAATTTGCAGTTTGTTGGTGTGTTGCCTAAATTGGTGAATCTGTACTCATACTACCTAAATCGGTAGATGTGCATGTACAATTGGTGTTGCCTTCATTGATGAATCTACACCAAGATGAGCATTTACACACCGCTTAAATCGAAAAATCTCTATGCACATGACCAATGGACTAGACAAGGCATCAAAATTACAAAACATTTACCTGATACCAAATTGGAGTAGGTTGGAATGTTGAAGTGTGTACCAAATGTTGACCATCATCTCAAAATCAACCGAGCTCATGTACCAGTGGAGATTCCAATCAATGTAAGTACAATGCCATGACGTTAGAGAGAATTGAATTCACATCATATAACATATGTAAACAAGTAAAATAGCTCTATCTACTAAAAGTGTTTGGCAATATTAATATAATGAGAATTGATTTATCAAACCGATATTAAACTCGGGGATTGTCATATACAAAGTTACTATAATAGGTGATGGAAAAGTTGGAGATCTTAAGATAGGAAGGGAGGTAGAGTAAGCAGTAGGGTCGTGTATTATATATATGGTATCTGGGTCTAAATAAACATAGAGAGATCTTACTCAACAAAGATAATTGCAATGATATGTGTCAATGTTGAGTCTAATTATAAATTCACTCAAGTGAGAACAATCTCCTTTAATCTTTCTACCGTGGACACCCACTACCTTAAGTTGTATGAAAGTGGGTTTGCCAAGCTATGGAGGGTCTAATGGACGACGTGCATCAATGGTAGACGAAGTAAACTGCTATGGTGGAGCAACAAGAAATTTACCACGGGCTCGTCAAGCCTCCAATGTGGCAAAGTCGATGGGCAGCAGGCTACACTCATCAATTTTGTTTTGACATCATCATTTGACGTGGTCTTTCCACCATCAGTTAGTGACAACCTCAGCACATCAGAGTTTGTTAGCATTATTACCAAACCCTCACCACTCATACGATTTACACTTACTCACTAAAGTAATGGCCACCATCCCATTGGCATGGGAAGTTATTTGTAGGGCATGGGGCCTATAGAGGATGCCATTGTGGCCAAGCCATGACAAGGTGAAGGCGTGCAAAAAAGCAGAACAAGAGATTACCTAAAGATGCAGTTTCAAAAGATGATGACTGGTTAGATGGAATGGACATGCGCATCAAAGTACAACTCAATAATCATAGCACCAATGCAGTCAGTTATTCCACGTAAAAAAAGGCAACAAGTCAAGCATTGACAGCAAGAATAGCGACAATCAAAGGATGCAACAAGAACCCAACCCCAACATTGGGAGTAGTCAACTTGAACGTGATAGTATATGGATGTTCATGTCCTCGTCAGTTCACATGCTTACCAGATGAACACATGAATGAGACGATGATTCTTGGAATTCCTTGGATCCAGACATACAAAGTAGTACTAGCTTGGGATACAAATTAGCTAAAGCTATCACCTAAAGGCGAGCAACTCATTGTTCCAATTGCACCGAGTAAGGAGGAATGGAAAGGAAGCAATCATCATACCAAACCACGAAGTAATCAATCTTCTCCCTCCCCTCGACAAGTAAATGCTACAAGTAGCATGCAAGGAGTCAGGCAAATTTGGATACCAAAAGCACAGCTTAAGGATAAGCCGATTCAGATCTGGGTGCCTAAAACTTCACTGACAAAATAAAAGAAGGTTCCAAGGGTTAAAACACAGAGACGAGCATCTCCGAGCAAGGAACCTAACATGAAATTGGTTTGGAAGAAAAAGGAGCACTTATCTTCTCCACAAACCGTAAAACCTATCAAGCAATGGCGAGTTAAGTCTCAAAAAACTCCACCACACCATACAACACCAAGTAGACCAAGCTACCAATGGCGAGAAAAAACTCGACAATAGTCAAAAGTGCTACCAACAACTCAAGCAATCAGCGTGCTGAAGCATCCTGATGGTACAATCAAACAGATAGCACACAAGCTACAAGATTTTCTCTTTGGAAGACATCAACATCAAACCTCGACATCAGAAACCCTTGAGTTAATTACTCAAGACCCAACTCTTGCACAACATAGTGGTTTGAATTGCATTGATCTTCAAAGCATGGTAGAGCCAACCATGGCTATGCATAGACACGATTGTTCAACCCATGCACACAGTCGTCCCAGAGTACGCCATCTAGGAGGGGTGGAAGGGCACTAAGTATTAAGTAATTAAGGGCAGTGTTTGAAGAGGGAGGAAAAAGTTCGATGTTAACGTGTGATTTTTTTGCAAAGTTACCTAATAATGCCCTTATAATTCATCATCAAGGAAAAATTTATTGATAATATCTTCTCGATGAGTGTAAATAGGGTATATACTATCAGAAAATCATCAGAAAATAGACCTTTTTGGGTATTTTTAATCATTTTTATTGATAATGAGACTTAAAAATAGAGAAATCGAACAAAAAACAATAAATCTATGTTTTTTAATGGATTTTCTTAATTATTGGATTTTCACTTTACTTTTTTTTAGAGCATTTTGTTATTTTCTTTGATTTTTTCAATAAATAGGTCAAAAATCAATAATAAATAGCAAGGAAGCTTAGATGGAAAAACGGAAGACATGACGATGAAAGACAAGGCGGACAAGCACAAATTTTTTTGATGAAATTAGAAGTTGGAAGCGGGAAGCCTAAATTAGGCGGCCAAGCCTACTTTTGCAAAATTCTTGCAAAATGAGCTACAGGAATCCGATCAAGGATCACGGCCTAGTAGGACTAATGAGGGAATCTGGGGAAAATTGGTTCCGTAAGTCCGGGTATAGATATCCAAGGTAGGCTAAAACCACCTCATTTCCACTTGCGGCCTTTACAGAGAGAGCTTTCGACCTCTTTTGCGCGTCTTTTTCGGAGTCTACAGTTGCCCGTTTTCAACGCCCTCTCACACGAGACATGAGGGCTAAGTTCTTTACTCGTCAATGATCCATTTTTTACGGCCGATAGCTAGTCTAAACGCCTAGAAAAAACCCTAGAAACCGAGCAGTGTACGAAGACCTACGACCAAAAACTGACCATAGCGGCCTGCCAGCTCGATCGAATCAGATGGGATTTGAACTATAGCATGCCCTAACTTAACAGAACCTTTCTATATCATCAGTTGACCATTCAGCAGGGGTCGAGGGGGTCCCTAGTAGAAAAGCTAGGTTTTTCGCAAATGCCAGAATTTCGATTTGACTCCACAGATAGCTTGCCTACAAGGTTCATATACAATGTATATGTTGGTTTGGTGAAATCAATCAAGCAAAGCCCTTGAAAAGTAGAAAACGGATCGAAGGCTACAAAGCATCAAATTCAACATACGGGGGTCAAACTGACTCCACATGAGCCAGAATTGGATGAGTTTCTTCATGACTATGTTGCGGACAAGTCCAAAGCCGTAAAATTGACTGACCAACTCAACATGCAGTGTAGTCACAGAAAACGGTGATTTCAGAGTCGACAAAGCACAAAGTGATGCCGGCATCACCAAACTTGACCAAATTCAATTTAAGATTTGTTTTAGGTGTATAGAATGTGTCTAGGTCAAAATTTGTAAGTTTTGCAAAAATTTTGTCACTGTTGTAAAGAATCGTAATTATTTCCTTTTGCACTATTTTTGCTTGGAAATGGTCACATCACCTCACCTATCATGTGTACACACCTATTACATGCCAAAAATCAAGTATGAGCCAAAATGAGCACCTATAACTTGGAAAATTGCCAAAAAACGCAAAGAAGTCTTTGCAAGCTAATTTTTGGGTAATGGACAACATTTCTTAATCCAAATCACCTCATGCCTCACACACAGGGTTTGTACAATGCCTAGAACCAAATTGTACCAAAAAATGTTGATTTTGGTAGAAAAGTTAATAATTGCGATTATTTACTTTCTAGCCAAATTTGGGGAGTTTTGATATTTTGCCATCATACATCCAAAGTACATGATGTGTTAAGCCCACTAGCCAAGTTTGAACCAATTTGGAGCTCAAAATCTCAAATTTCCATTATATCTACTGTTTCAGAGACCTAAAGCCAAAATCTGGTACCATTTTCACCCTATGCATCCAAATGAGCCTATAATTCACTTAGAGTATGTATTTGGTATATACTTCAACCCTATGAAGCCAAGTTTGCAAAAAGTTGAAAAAAATACTCAGTTGTAAATAATCACGATTATTTACTTTCGTTGCAAAAATTTGTTTTGACTTTACAATTTTGTTCCTTGCATGTTTTTATGCATCTATGCTTGTGCAAAAATTGATTTGAAGCAAATTGGACCATAAATGTCAGCATATCAACCTAAAGGACATTTCAGAGAAAATTTTGCTAAATCTGCTAACTTTGACACTCTATTCACTGAACATGAGCCATACAAGCAGCAAAGAGGGCCAAGAAAAAGCTCAACCAGAAGAAAAAGTTACAGGAACTGCCCGCATATCAATTGGATCCAGATTCAAGCGGCCAAGGCACCTTATCTCTCCAAAGAACAGCTAGAAGAGCATCACACCACAGTATTCACCGACAGATTCAAGAGTGAAGAGGGACGTCAGGACGAGTTGCAACTCCTATCGGGAGAAGTATATGATGTCATCGCGAAGCCTGAGACCAAAGAAGCCAACTGCAGGCTGGGACTCAGAGACTTTTATGAACAGGAGCCCTGTGGTGTGGATTTCCAAAAAGCTTACGAGCTTCTATCCACGATCAAAGAAGATGGAATTGCCCAAATTTCTGATACGCAGGGAAATAAAGTCGAAGTGGTAATCACCAAATAAATAGTGGCAGAAGCACTCAGATTGCCCACAGAAGGAATGACCATGAGGACAAGGGACAGGAAAACAGCAGGTACGTTCACCAAGGAAACCGCCGCAGCCACTTTTGCAGATTTAATTCACAAACAAGTGGAAGAGCAAGCCAGGTTATGTCACCAGCATTTTGACTTCTTGGCAAAAAGGCCACCAGGTATACCACGACAAATCACGCGGTTGCCACCACTTTTACACAAGTTCTCAAGTCAACAACTAGGCAACTGGTGGACCACGCACAATATGTCTTGACCACTCTGAAGGGCACAAAGAAAGAAGGGAAGATCACTTACCTGGGTGCGCCAGAAGTCTTGACAAGGATTGCGTACCATGCCATCGGCATGGCCGACAACCTACCACACGTCCCTGACCAAAATACATGGATATTGGCAGCACAACCATCTCCTCAATCTACAAGATTAGCAAAGACAGCCTACAGATCTGATGAAGAGTTGGCTGAAAGCTCGCCGGAAAGACACAGCAACAACGAAAGCTCAGACAACGAGGAAAAGAGGGCAAGAAGAGAGGAGATGAAGAGAAAAGTTGTGGCCACCCACCAGGAAGAGCCAGTGCAAAAGCAAGCTTGTTTTGAAAGAGAAAAACATGCTTACTACTGTAGCCGACAAGCACAAGGAAAGGACCCCAAAAAATGGGTGCCTAGTGGACTTAAGGGCCCAAGGACAAAACACCACACCAGAAAAGAATCTGAACATCCAACAAAATATTTAGAAAAATGTATCAAGAAGCAAAAGCCTTGAAGTTGAAGGAATCCCAAGAAGAGGCAAGGAAAGCAAAAGAGGCAGAGGACCAAAGACAAGCCGAGGAAACGGCTAGGGAAGAGGCACAAAATGAGCAAGGTTACGAGTCTCCCCAACCCACTTCACTGTCTACGGAACAACAAGATAATCCTATGTCGAGCCCACCACCATCACCTGCAGGTAAAGAAACCGCAAAAGAGCCAACTAAAGAAGTTGAGCCTGAGAAAGAGAAAGTCACAGAAGCTGAGCCCACCAAAGAGACAGAACTTGAATCAAAGGAAGTAGAAGAATCTACACAAGAGGCTACCACTACACAAGAGAAAGAAACTGAGCCAAAAAAAGAAGTGAGTCTTGCACCTGAAGAGACCACAAAGTTTGAGCAAACACAGGAACATGGAACAAAGCCAACACCTTCTACTTCCACACAGCAAGAAACAACTGAGGCATCCACAAAGCCTCAGGAAAACAAGGCAGAAAAAGAACATCCACAGCCTCATGGGCAAGAAGAACCAGCAGCCATGACACAGCCGAGACACACACAAGAGGCTGTAGGCACATCAACCCAGCTAGCAAAACAAGAAGACTGGCAGTCTAATGATGAGGTAATCCTGCAAGTAAACGAATATGCAAGGCAAATGCAGGATATGACGGAAAGACTCCGGTCAGCAGCACTTAGCCGCAGCTCAAAGGCTAAGGAGTTAGAGATGGTGATTGACGCTCTCTAAGGAGAGTTAGAAGACAGGATGAACGTCATCACCGATCTTTAGAGGCAAGTGCAGGAAATGAAAGCCAAAGCTGAACAACATCAGCTAGCAAGAGATAGACAACAGAAGGAGATGGAAGAGTTAGGTGATCTGCTTACAAAGTCATCATATGCATGTAAAGCCAAAGATGAACAGCTGGCAGAAGTTACAAACGAACTTCTAACAACCACCCTGTCAACTCAAGAAATTCACGTGCAGTTGGATGTCGCCAACGCTTCTTTATAATACTCCGAACAAAGGATAAATGATCAGGCAATTTTCTTGCAGCAAATACGAGAGAATCCAGCCGTAGCCTCGATCAAAGGGACAGATGAAGTGTACAAAGCATTGGAGAAAAAGAACAAAGACCTTGAGCTGGAGTTAAGCTGGAGCAATCTCAGCACAAGGAGTTGTGATCCTTAGATTGACACATTGAGCACCACATCTCCAACTTTCCAACTAAGAGTGTAGTCTTGGACATTGTCATGCAGGCTATTTTCTTTGATATTTACTCAAGCTTTCTTATCCATGACAATTTCTTTTTGGCTTTAACTTGATCATTTGAATCATTGTCAGATAAAGTGGAACTAGAACTCGATTCCAACTCCTTAGATAATATGTCATTGTCACTGAAATCACGTCTTCCCTTATGACAATTTTATTTCTTAGCTTGTTGCTCCACCTTTAGTGCTCTCTAGAATTGATCATTAAAATTTCTAGTTGGCATTAGAACCTAGTGTTTCCTAAGCTTCATACTTTTGAATCCATTGAAGAGCGAGGTCTACATTTTCTTCTCTGATGGGGGTTCATGCAGTTGTCTTGTTAGTTCTTTGATCTTTTTGACATAGCTCCAAACTAAGAGTTTTTCTTTCTTGATTTTATCCGGGTCACAGTGACTTGATAGCTACCTATTCCTTATTGACTATCTCAATAACTTGCTCCCAAACTATCTGCTACTCCTTTTGTTTGGTCATAGTGGGGCTACCTATGCATTCTTGACTATCTCAATAACTTGCTCCCAAACTATCTGCTACTCCTTTTGTTGGTAATAGTGGGGCTGGATTTGATGCGGGTCCAGAGAGAAGAAGAGCTCCTAAAGAAAACAGCTGCTCTTAAAAGATTTAACCAACTCTTGAGAGACAGAAATCCGGAGATACAATAAGAGGCAGGCACTTCAGAGCAGCTGCAAATAGATGTACACTCAGTGTCATTTGTTGAACTGGAGACATGGTCCACAACAGAGCTGAGTGGTGAGGATGGTTTCCAGGTAAAACATTACAGATACAGACACATTGCCCATCATGGTCCAACTCTCAAAAGCTAAAGAAGATGCATTGAAAGAAAAGATCACAGAAGAAGTACATGAGCAGTGGAAGGCAGCGATGGATTGGGAGTTGAGAGTTCTTCATTCTATCAACGTCACTCAACTCACTCCCAATCAAATCAATGTGCAATGGCATCAGCAATCCCTGCCATACCTTCTCATAAAAGTGGAATTACTACAGGTAAAAGAGAGGCTCTACAAAGACATGCAAGAAGAAGGCGTAGATAAAGACCACCCCAAGTGGAGGCTGAGCTGGCTGAACAAAAACCCAAGGTACTTGATTTTATTCATAAGAGCACCTGCGGCCCTCCAAAGAGATCCAACCTTCTGTCCTGTACCAAGAGTAAGGACTCGGCAAGAGCATGAGGCACTAACAAAGAAGCGGCCAGCTTGGCTGAACTACCCGAGATTGCCAGCTCCAGAAAAGGGACCGGCCACAGAGGAATACATGGTGAAAACCCTAATGGGCACCATGTCTTTCTTCAAAAGTCTATCAGATCTCTCATGCGCAATGTTATATAAAATATGATGAATGTTGCTCACCTGTATTGAAGTTTTTCATGAGCCAGAGCAAGAAGGCGCCCCATGGATGTCATTCCTGGAGGGAAATAAAGGTTTGTGCTATGATCTCAGTGGCCAACCTTCCGAAGAAGTCCTCCACGGCTTCTATGCCAGATGCATGTTTTTACCTTCACACAATATGTTGGCGTTCGAGGAAGCATTCTACACGAGATTCTTCACTTGGCGAATGAAGATATTTGCACTAGTGATCAACAACCTCATCTCAAGATTTGTAGGCTACTCAGCGGTGGAGCTGAAGAACAGAGTAACCATACAGTTTCTACAAGTGCCAGATAAAGAACGAAAAATCAGATACCAAAAGGCACTGGATACGCTTAAAGACCGCCTCGCCAACCGCCAGCCCGACGATTTTTTCATCCCATAAAGCTGTGTCAAGGGACAACACAGGCGAGGAGGGGGGTAATGTTAGCAGCAAGCTAACACGGATGCCATTTTTCGGAGTTCTCTTTATAAAACACTTATTATTTTGATAAATCAAGAATATTGTAACTCCTATTTTCTCGGATAAACTCTGTAATTAATGAGCCAGGGCTACAAGCTTCCAGATTGTATCAGCCTATCATTACCCATCTATGGTAGAACTCCCAGATTATTAGTTTTGACCACCAAAAACCTTGGCTAAGGTATAAAAGCCAATTTTTGTAAGTTTTTTATAAGTTTTGGATAATGAAATACACAGCGTGAGCTGACGACACTGGTTCTCGCTAATACTACAATAAGATAGATGGTAAGGTTAGACATGTGTCCCACAGTGCTATCTAAGTCGGCGAATTTGCACTCATGCTGCCTAAATTGAAGGATTTGCGCGTATATCTAGTGTTGCCTAAATTGATAAATCTACACCAGGATGAGCATTTACACACTGCCTAAATCGGTGAATCTATGTGCAGGTGATCAATGGACTAGACAAGGCATAAAAACTACAAAACATTTACTGCTACTAAATTGAAGTAGGTTGGAATGTTGAAGTTTGTACCAAATATTGACAATCGTCCCAAATCATTTGAACTCATGCTATAGCTTAATATCAAATAATTTTAATAGAAATTCCATTTAATACAAGTTTAAGCCACAATTTGAGAGAAAATTGAAGGACATAGTGTGTTTGAAAATCATGTACCAGTCTCGGTGCCTGTGGATGCATGGAGAGAGATACAAGTAGGTGAGGGCTACTAGTAATAAACTTGTACTAAAGTATAGTTAACAATTTTCAAATGTGTTAATGTTGTACTGATAATTGATCATGAAATCAAACAATGTGCATTGTTTAAGGTAAATCAACACATGACAATCAAACTATGTTTTTTTTGAGTTGCATTTTTCTTTTTCAAGGAAAGAGAGATTAGAGAGAGGCAAAAATTGGGTGTGTGTGTGTGTGTGTGTGTGTGGTGGTTATTGGACAATATAGAACAAAAATTTGAGAGAGTTTGAGAGAGTTTGAGAGAGAGCAAGAATGGGACAACTGCAAGTTTCCTCTACTTTTGCAACGGCCTGCATGCAGTGGTTTGGAGGGTGTTTAAGGCAATGCGCTTAAGGTTAATGCATGGTGGCTGGAGTGGGCCTGAATGTCAATAATGTTGGGTTTCAAGCTCAATTTCCCGTAGGGAATTCCTCTTAGGGCATGCACTAGAACTTCAATTTAGTAGGGTATTTTTTCATAGCAAGTTTTCTATAGATATCATGTAAAGATTTTCATAATAATAACAATACAATAGTGTTATTTTATCTTTGTTGTCAATCTACTCTCCCTCTCTCTCTCTCTCTCGTTCTACTTTTTTGCACACCTTCACCTCGCCATGGCTTGGCCACGATGGCATCCTCCATAGGCCCCAAGCCCTACAACTAGTATCAGAGCCCAGGCCGTGTTGGGCATAGCTTATCAAAACGCCATCTTGGCATTGTAGGTTGGCATCATCAAGGCATTGCAGGTCCGTATTGTAAGGCTCAAGTGCTACAGCAGAGAGATAAGAAGTCATGGCAAGATAGCATCTCAAGACGTCGTTGATGTTTGTGGCACAGACTTTGTAGCTGATGAGCGGCATATCAAAACGCTCTGTGCTTTCAAGAGCATATCAAAACGCTCTTTATATTTTGGTGAGGTGGTGCTTCTTAGCAAAAGATGGAGCAGTTAGAGCATTTTGAAATGATGTCCGTAGCGGCTAGTCAAAGAAGCAAGCTAACAAGTTTTCTGGTGAGCTTGAGAAATTTTGCAAGCATTTTGAAACGTTGTGCTACTGCAAAGTTTGCAAAGCCTTTCCAAGCTTCTCAAAATGCATCTCAAAAATGTTGCCTTGGATGAGTCATATGCTACAACATATCAAAACGCCAAAACAATATTGTAGAGGGTTGTTCCTCTTTTGGTTAGCATATCCCCGTTATCCCCACCTTCTCTAGGGTTTTCTGTAGATCATTCTATAAGTATGGTATGAGTTTTAACAGTTCTCCCAAGGTAAGAGTGCATTGGATGGGTGTAGACATGATTGAATAAATGTTGTCTACTTCTAGGGTCTGTTCAGCTCTTTTTACTTGAGTGGTCTTACACACTATGGATTCATCTTTATTATCTTCCAATTAAGAAGGTAATATTTTCAAGGTCAATGGTTTCAACATTCCTGAAGCTTCAGATCCGCAATCCCCATACAAGGATTGTACATCCATGTTCATATCAGAAGTTAGGTTATCTAACCAGACTTCCTCTATAGGAGCTGACTTTAGAGTTAGGCTCCCATCATTGATCTCTCTAACTTTTTCCCATAAGTGTCCTGGCCAGTCTTCCTCTACGAATGGAATTCCGTCTAAGGTATTCTCACTGTCAGGCACTGTAAGTTCTGGTTCTTTTGTTTCAAGGTGGGATTCTGCCACCACTTCGAGTTTTTCTTTTGTTTCTCTTACCACAAGCTCTTCAAGTTTTACGATATTTTCAAGCTTGGGTTTTTGTTTTTCCAGCATTTCTTGTGTGATTCTTACCAAATTTTGATAAGCTTCCAGCTTAGCTGCTTCCATGTCTGGAGAAGGACAGTTTTTCCATTTGTTTTCTATGTTTTGGCCTGCTTTAAGTCCTGCTTGGTAGGCTTCCAAGGCGGCATTAATAGGCTCAAAAATTTTATCAACCAGAATTGATCCTCCAGATTTCACGGTTGTTTCTTTGATTTCACTTCCAATTTCTTTCAACTTTTCTTGGAATAGTCCTTTTGCTTTCTCCTCGATTTCAACCTGTTGTTTTTGTTTTCTCATCTCATATCTTTTGCTTCTATCTCTTTTGATTCTTTGAGAGAAAACTTTTGTATTTTCCAAATCATCAGGGGACTTGTGCTTCTTTTTCTTGGCTGCCGTGATTACCTTGATTGGAACAATTGGTTCACTCTCTGATGAGCTACTAGGTATCACTTGGACTACGTTTACTACTACTGGTTTCCCCTTGTTTAAAGGATTTTTAGGACAATCTTCCGGAAAGTGTCATCCCTTTTTGCAACATTGTATGCAATAGGCTTCAACTGGTTTGAGGTTTTTGTTAGGCTCTGGACATTCATTTTTCCGATGATCATCGGCACCACAATTGTGACGGTTTCTCGTTCTTGGCTTTATCATGGGTCTTACCATGGGAGGTTTGACACCTTGATTAGGCTCTGGACATTCATTTTTCCAATGATCATCGGCACCACAATTGTGACGGTTTCCCGTTCTTGGCTTAATCATGGGTTTTACCATGGGTATTATGTAGCTAATCAAGGTTTGACGCCTTGATTAGCTACATAATACATTGGTGCGATCTCTAGTGGAGCATAAGTCACGGTTTCTTCCATTGGTGGTGGATGTAAATTATACCAATCTCCTTCTATCATTACTATAGATGGACTAGGCTCTGCATAGGGTGTAACATGCGCTAAGGCTTGTTCATTTTTGACTCCTTCAGAGTGCATGTACTTTACAGGCACTGCATTATGTCCTAGACACGGAGGTTGTTGTTCCAACACAGGTTGAGGTCTTTCCATACCCATTGGTGGTCTTTGAGCTTGGGCCATATTAGACTGATATCTGTATATGGGTTGTCCTTGTGGCCTCATGGGCACGTACTGAACATTCCCATCATACTTTGGTCTGAAGTAGCACTCGTGGGTCTCATGGTTGGTCCATTTACCCTCAATTGCACACCATTTTTGTGGCCTAATTGGTTGTCCTTGTTGAGGTATCCCTTGTCCTGGTCCCCTCATAGGTGTTGTTAATCATGTCGTTCATTCTTTTGAGAATATCTTCTATGGCTGAAAGTGGTGCCGCAGTAGCCGTTCCCACTTGTGCTGTTTTAGTGGATGCTGTTTTCTCACTTTGATTATCCTTAAGGACATCTTCTTTGTTAAAAATATCACAATTGTCTCCTAATAGCATCTAACACACACTCTTCTAGGGTTGTATGATTTTCACTATAGAGTATAGCGTGAAGTTCTTTGTTAAGCAGTCCCTCTAGAAACAATGATATGAATCGTTCTTCTACAGGTATCTCTAACCCTGGACATATGGAAATGTATTGTTTCATTCGAGCTGCACAATCCCTAGCAGACTCACCATGTTTCTATTTAAACCTGTAGATTTGAGCTACCATATTATGTTTGATCCCCGTTTTGGAACAAGCAGCTACAAATCCTTGAGCTAATGTGTTCAAGTCCATGATTCGGACCTTGGTGGAATGTTTTGGAACCATGTTAATGTTTTTCCTTCTAATGTCATTCCAAATCCCTCGAATTGAGTATGTAAATCAAATATACGTTCTGCTCTTAGCACTTGCTTTAAGCTTGCTAAGTGGTCATATGGATCCCATGATCCACTGTATTTTTTGACCCATTTCTGAAAATTAGCTGGTCTGACGCGTCTGTTTGGTTCAACTCCCGGTCTCCTGGTATTTGGTTTGTTCTACCTTCTCAGGAGTCATCATAACAAAATTGTTGTTATAACAATCCCTAAACAGGTAGGTTGGTAGGTCTGCTGATCCTTTATCTTTGATCTTGAAGATATAGATGATCTTCATGGCCGTTAGTTGTCCTGGTTTGGCATGCGAAGTCCACAAAAGATCTTTTATGTTTCTATCTTCCCAACATAGACTCCGAACCTAGGATTATCCATACTAAGCCATTTCAAAGGCTTCAAATCTACTTGATGGTATCCCTCAAATTCTAAAGTTGGTGGTCCTTCTTTTGTTGACATATCTGGGATTATGGTGTTTACTTCTAACTCCCATTTGTCTACCACATCAGGGTTTTTGACTTGTACACACTGAGTTTTGTTTCTGTCCATGTACATCTTTCCTTGTTTGTTTGCCCTAACCTCTTCTTCAAACTCAATACCATGGTCATAAACCTGGGCTCCATGGCGGTTAGTTCTGCAAAAAGAGAGTATATGCTTATAGCGCATTGTCCTTCCGGTTTTCGAGTGAGTCGAATAAGAAGACATTTTATATGTTGAATCTGAAAAAGTGTCGGAGACTTCTTCAAGAATTGTCTGCAAGGAATTGCCTTGATTCTTGCTTTCTTCGGTGGATACCTCTACTGGAGGTTTCTCCGAGTATGCCTTGATTTCCTCGCACACAACCAGATCTAAGGTTCATATAGACTTATGAAGCCCTGGATAGAGTACTCACCTTTGGATTGACCCATCGTCAATTTCCACTTGATTCAATTGCAACTTTTTGTCAAGCCACTGATTCCTCGTCTGCAACCTGATTCCTGTACAAATTTGATCAAGTTAGCTATTCTTCTATAAAGACAATAGAATTTTTGTTAACTCTCGAGATTGGTCTATGTGTAGCACTTCAACTCGAGCTATGGGAGTCAACTGACTTTCAGATTCGACTTTATAAAAAATGAAAGGTTTAATCTGCAACCTGGAAACTGAGTGAACATGTACCAATTTGGATCCGATTGAACCCAAAATTGCCCGGTGGCTTTGTATTATGTTGGTCTAATACTTTACAAGTTCAAAAGTCAAAATTGATGTCTCTGTGTAGTAGTAGTAAATAATCGTGATTATTTAATTTTGCTAGTTTTTGGCACTTTTTGGATTGGTTTGACAAGTATACAACTTGTTATAGTCCCTGGACAAGTTTCATCAAGTTTGGACAAAATCTGATCAAGTTTATCAACTGTTTTGTGTCCACAGACTCTGATTTCAAGAATCTGACTTAAGGCTCACTTTGTGATTCAAATTTCACCGAAATTAATTTGTGAGGTCTACTTGATGTGCTTGACCTTGTGGTATACTCACATTTGCAACATTATCAATTTTTGAAGCAGATGTAAATAATCACGAATATTTACTCCAGCTATATTTTTGCAACCTTTGCCCCAACTTTGACACAGATCTGTTAAGCACCTCAAGTTAAGGTCACTAGCCAAGTTGCATCAAGTTTGGACAAATTTTGATCAAATGGTCATCAATTTTTTGTCTACAGACTAACTTTGCAAATTTGGTCACAATTTTCAAGCTAGTGATCCAAATCTTACCAAATTTGGTTTGTGGGCTTATTACAACATGGTAAAGCTAGTGGTATGCTGACTTGGTAGAAAAAGTTGAAAAATGGGGCATATGTAAATAATCGTGATTATTTACAAATGGTAACTTTTTGCATCTTTTTGTCAATTGCGCATGTACACATGTTTATCACATCAATATAAGCCTATGAATCAATTTCAACAAGTTTGGATAAATTTTTCTCCAATTTACACTCAAGATTCAAAAAATCAGTACAACTTTAGTTTTTACCCAATTTTTTGCCAGTTTGGTGATCCAAATCTTTTGGGCCATCACAAAAGTTTTTTGTACACATGCAATGAGTCAATGGTATGAACCTTGATCTATTTGGAGCAAAAAGTTAATAATCGCGATACTTAACTTCAGGCTTGAAATAAACACTTTTTTGCAATTTTTTCAAAGACAGTCTTTACATGAGCTATTTTAAGCCTATGAATCAAGTCAAAACTTAATTTGGCCTAAAATTTCAAGAAAAAGTAAATAATCTGAGTTTTTGTCAACTCTTGAAATTTTTACCTCGAAGTGTCCTTAATCTTACCAACTGGTTCAGACAACTTTTAAGCTTACTCTCCAGTCCGATTGAGTGGTTTCGAGTCTTTTCGTGCTATTTCTAGCCGTAGACCTGAAATTTTACAACTTCCAATAACAACTCACACTTGATTCTTTCAGAGAGAGCAATGTTCTGAAATCCACCTCGGATCCTACTTACCCTGCTCCTAAATTCTCATGCAATGGGGTTGTGGAAAGTGTTCACAAACACTCGTTTTCTTGTCTTTTATGGTTTTTTGAGCAGTGATCTTAAGACTTGTCTCATCTATCAATCATCCTAAAAATCCTAAGCTATTTCTACAATCCTAAAGGCACTCAGCAAGTACGATTACTTTCAAGCTACCTCTACACAGCAAAAGACGACAATCTTAAGCTATACGGTTTCTAAAAGAAAGTTTTGAGCTCTAGACGACCTAGAGGAAGTTAAAGGATAACTTCACAAAACGCTCGTGTTTTTCTATAGTTTAGGTCTCTTCGATCCCCAGCAGCGGGGCCAAATGTGGGACGCATATCTAACCTCACCATCCTATCTTATTGTAGTATTAGCGAGAACCACGATGAATTAGTCAATCCATGGGATGAAGCTGACTTGACTAGTGTATAGAGGCTAGAAGAGGTTGTCAATCTCTCGGAAAACAACTAACAACTCGCATCTAACTCAAGCTACACTCAAGTGACTGAAATCACCAAAAGCCAATCGCAAACAGCACATTCGTTACAGCATCAAATGACATCCAAACGTAACGAAACTTCTAGGACATGTTTATAAGACCTAAGCACACATGCTTATGGTCTCAAACCCCACTCTAGGTCAAGTTTCAAAATCATGATTATTAACAACAATGGATTTTTGACCTAGAGGTTTTTGACCTAGAATGCATCTAAATGCTTAACAATGATGCCCCAAGACCCCACCTATGCTTAGTTTTTTATTTGAAAGTGTAAATTCCTAGTTATGATGAAATTAGGCCATGGGTCGGCGACAGCAAAAGCTACGAATTACTATGAACTGCTTACGTCAATGCGTAGAGCTCTTACCTGTGGTTGCAATGCAACAAACGCGACTATAATGTGACAACCGGGGAGGGAGTAGGAAGCGCGAGAAGGAGAGGAGTGAGCGCCGTCAGCTCACGCTGTGTATTTCATTATCTAAAACTTATAAAAAACTTACAAAAATTGGCATTTATACCTTAGCCAAGGTATTTGGTGGTCAAAACTAATAATCTGGGAGTTCTATCAAAGATGGGTAATGACAAGCTGATACAATCTGGAAGCTTGTAGCCCTGGCTCATTAATTACAGAGTCTATCCGAGAAAATAGGAGTTATAATATTCCCGATTTATCAAAATAATAAGCGTTTTACAAAGAGAACTCCGAAAAATGGTATCCGTGTTAGCTTGCTGCTAATAAGCACAATGACAAAGTGCAAATTCACTATTTTAAGAATATTAAGTGCAGATCTGCCGATTTAGGCAGCACAAGTATAAATTTATTGATTTATGGAGCACAAAACTAAATGCAGATCTGTCGGTTTAGGTAGCACATCTCGTTGGTGTAGATTTGCCACACCCGAGTATACAAAATGAAAGATATCTGGATTTGGATTTATATTTTGGATTTGGAATTGATATATGATGATTTCCTATCACGACACTAGTTATGAAGTTGGACTTGAGATTTATGATGATTGATTTATTGATTGATGAGTATGACCAACGATATCTTGATTTGTCAAGGTATGACATATACTGCTTGTTCTAGTTGTATGGGATACTAGAATATGTAGTATGTGGATGACGACATGCATAAGAAATGTTGTTTAATTTTATGATTTTTTTCTTTCAATATACGATACTTCTAACACAGAATACTAATGATTGTTTTTAACAAGTATGGTTTGAAGATTCTTATCTTTGCAACTGAAGACAATTGTTTTCTAACAGAGAGGTATTTAATGAAAATTGATATTTTGTTATTTATGTCAGCTAGCATGTGCAAAAGCCATGGACGAACTATGGGCTATGCAAAAGGACATCACATTTATTTATATTTTACTATTCAAGTGCTCTTTATGAGCTATGGCCATTTATGTCCGACCAGCCAATGTGTATTCATTTTGAGTTGAGCATTCAAGAAATATATAAATAAACACGTGTAAGAGAAAAATGCTCACTCTTGCACGGGGAAGATTGCACCCAGTGCCTGTGTCTATTCTTCTCTCTTCTCTTCTCTCCTCTCTCGCCCTATCGATATAGCACTCCACTGAAATTATGTGTTGTGGGATTAGCCAGGTATGAAAATCTAATGTTTTAGGCCATGAAGTATGTTGTTTTCAGTATATTGCTGGGCCTTTTGTGTCTATGTAATGGAATTGGTATATTTAATAAAATATTAAATGGATTGTTTGATGTATTTTATGAGCATTGCAATGTTGATTTGTGGAAATATGATCACTTGTCGGGTGTTGTTCTAGCAGATCAGTGAATTGGTATGTGCATGACAATACCATGATAGCAAAGGAGCATGGACCGATGCACCTCCTAAAGCAGAGTGCTACACCAGCACGACGTAATAAAAGAGAGGAGAGGAGAGAAGAAAGACACAAGCACTGGGTGCAATCTCCCCCGTGCAAGAGTGAGCATTTTTCGCTTGCACATATTTATTTATAGATTTCTTGAATGCTCAAAATGAATACACATTGGCGGGTCGAACATAAATGGACATAGCTCATATGGAGCACTTGAATAATAAAATATACATAAATGTGATGTCCTTTCGCATATACCTTAGCTTTTTCCACCTGTCACTTGCAATAAATAACTCATTTTCCATTTTCATTACATGCCTCTCCATTAGAAAGAAACTTTCCTCAGTTGCAAAGATAAGAATCTACAAACCATACTTTTCAAAAACAATGGCTAGTATTTTGTGTCAACAATATTACATATCGAAAGAAAACTCATAAACTTAAATGACATTGCTTATGCTTGCTGTCATCTACATTTTGCCTATTTTAGTGTCCCATACCACTAGAATAAGCAGTATATGTTATACTCTGATGAATCAGGATATCATTGGTCATGCTCATCATTCAGTATCAATCTTTATAAATTCCAATTCCATTTTATGAATTCGGATATCATTGGTCACGCTCATCATTCAATAATCAATCTTTATAAATTTCAATTCCAATTTCATAAACACTTCACGATAGGAAATATTCATATACCAAGTCCAAATCTAATTCCAAAATATAAGTCCAAATCCAAATCACTTTCATTATATCCCCGGGTAACTAAATCATACTTGGGACAGTGGTGGTCAGCCACTGTAGCATGATTTTGTGATCGATGTTGCTTAAATTGGCAAATCTACACCAATAACACGTGCTGCCTAGATCAACAAATTTGCACTACTGCTTCCTCAACTAGGCTCACATGGAAAGCATTGTGTATGAGCCAATTCCTGGGCAACTTGAGTTGAGAGGCCATCTCATTGATTGGTATAAGAGTCTAGAAGGGACCATAGTACCTTTTTGCTAATTTAGCATAGTACTTTTGGTGTGCTCTAGGATTCTTGCCCGTCATGTGCCTTAATCGAGCCTTGGTAAATTTAAGCAAGACCTAATCATTTTCTTTAAAGGATAACAAATTCCATGGATGGTCCCAGAAGAGATGCCAGAGCCCTCATACATAGCTCAATCAACAAAAAACCATTACTTGGTCGATGAAAATATGCTTATGTTCATTGCAAACCAGAACTATAAACCTAGGGGATATCCTCCTAGAACAGGACAACCAATGGGGGATCCACAATCTTCTCCACCACCTGTAGGACCATGCTATGAATGCAGTGGGCAAAGAATTGTCCACACAAAGGGGAACAAATCAAACTTTTTGGGTTCTGTGAGGGGTGTACAAATGACCATCTCATTTTGCATTGTCCAAAAAACCCTGATAACAAGAGGAAAGCAACCGTGAACAAAATTGTAATTTTACGAAGCTCAAGTGGATAAAAAACAGAACCAACCATTCTGATAAAAGCGGTAACGAGAGCCCAAGCACATGAGGCTGCAAGGAACGCCCCAGCCAGCCAAACCAAGATAGAAAATTTGTCTGCCAGAACCCTAGGAAATCTTGGAAGGCAAAACGAGACAAGATAAAAGCCAAAAAAGAGAAAGAAAAAAACGGCTTTGGAAACCAAATTACTGCAAATAGAGGAACAATTGAGGATGGAAAGAGACCTTCAGGAAAAAGGCAATCTAGCAAAGCCATCAGCAATACCATCGGGAGGATCTATCTTGGTGGACAAGGTCTTTAAATTCTTGGATGCAATTTTAAAGGCTTACGATGCTAGGTTAAAGCCTAACCAAACCCAGGAGATAGATGGTTAACGTACCCTCACCCAGGGTATGAAGAAGAGAGGTTAAAGATGTGCAAGGAGCTCATCCAAGCCGCTCAAGCGCTTATGGAACCACCAATTCCGACTACTCCAAAAACAAAGGCGCTAATCTGCAAAAAAAACTCAAGAGTTAAAGGAGCGTGGAATCGGAGATGGAGACCAAATAGATTTTGTGAAGGAAACGCCCTTGGATACGAGGATAGAAGCCAATACGACAGATGGAATGTATTTGCAAGCACCTTTGCCAATTCTTGAGGTGGAAGGACAATGGCCACAAGATTTGTAAGAGAATATCAAAAACAAAAAAAGATGGAAGTGCAACGCTTCAGTCAGTCCCTAATCACGGAGATCCACCTCAAACATGAGCTCTACCCAAATGATATTGGATCATTTTATGATGATGCAGGTACGGAGATATCGAAAGACAACAAACCTCAGTCATTGAAGACTTTACCTTCATTTATTGGCAACCATGAAACCAGATCAGAGGTAAATTGACCATGCAAAAATTGTCACAAAAAGGATTTTAAAATCATCAAACCCTCATGGTTTGTTACCTTTAGTCTGCAAATGGATATTTGGCAGTAAAGGAGAAATGGTTTGTTTCTAGCAAAAAACTTATGGAGTGGGGTCAGGAGAAGAATATGAAGCTAACCCACTGGCCAGAGCAGCAATTGGAACTTCTTGGGGGTCTATTCCAAAGCCAGCTGAAACAGAAGGGATTCCAAAAGAAAGTGAAAGACAAGCATCAAGGAGATGTAGCATTAAAGGTGTAATTTTGGTCAAAACAAAGCAAACGAGTACCTGCAAAGTTGTGTAAATTATCAAGACCAATTTCCCCTTTCAGATAGATTCAAAAAATGATGAAAATTGGTGGGGAGCTAGGCAAAGCGGTGCTTTTCAGACACAAATCATCCAAAATCAAGGCAACAATAGATGTCAGTCAAAGGAAGTGCCCAAAAGTGGTTTCAAAAAACCAATAAGGTCAAAACGAGAAAAACATGGCCATTAAGTGAAAAACTGAGTAAACATAAGAGAAACGTGTCCAAATTTGAAAATATTTCACCAGTGTGCTAGGAAAGACCTATATGAAAATGTGTGCAAGAGGCTGTATCAAAATCCCTCCCAACATGGATCGCAATCCATATACCTTTTTGCCCAACCAAAGAAAAATTCATACCATCTGGCCCAATATATTCAACAAAGCCTAACCATGAAGTTTCAAGTCATTTGGATTCCAAAATCCACATCAAAATGCCAAATTTCTTTAAGTCTGAGGATGATTTCCAAAAATTGACCTAAGTACCAAACCAATGGTCCAAATCCTAAAATTTTTGGACCAAGGCACCATCTTGATGAGCCCTTGTTGGATCCCAACAGTTGTATAAAGCCCCTTTGTAATGACTATCAAATTCCCTTTGTAATGCCAATGATGTTTACCGTCTTTATCCAATTGTCTGGATTATGTATAGATTTATTAGTTGACTGGGACGTAATGCGTTTCCACTGTGTAATCATGATGAGTAGAACTCAATTAAAATCCCATGTACATTTTGAGCTAAGGTGACTAAAGTATAAAGGTCACCTTAGAACCATTTTTGAATAACATTTGAATAACTAATTCTGTGTCGTACGAGTCAGAGAGAGAGAGAGGGAGAGAGAGAGAGAGAGAGAGAGAGAGAGAGAGAGAGAGAGAGAGAGAGAGAGAGAGTGATCTTATCCTCTTCACTATGCACATCTCCCTCACCGGATTCACGAAGGGACCACACCATCGCGGTAGCCTCTCCGAGAGCTACGCGCATTCGCATCTTCGAGTTGTTCGTGAGCGATCTTTCCACGAGCTTGTTTTGCTTGTAAGTAGCACAAACGGTGTCTATTTTCAACAATCAAGTACTTTATGGAACGAGGGAGAGATTAGCTACACATAGATGTTCATAGACTTAGGTTTCGCACACTTTTAGGTTATGACTTGTGAATCTATCGCGACTGTATTTGAGGTAGCTAGGGTTATAATCTGGTGAGATTGGACTTATAGGTAAGTGTATCTAGTGAGGGGATGCTGCCTAGCAAGTTTGAAGCGATTCCGAGTTCATTTGATGTGTAAACGGTGTGGTGTTATGACCGTTTAGGGATAGAGTGGGTTGGAGTTAACAAGGATTAGTGATTGATGCATCATAGAAGTGTGTATGTGTAGGTTGGTCTCAGCCTTGGTCTCAGCCTGACAAGCTAACGAGATTGCCTCCGTGCACCTACGGGTTAGTCGTGTCACCGGATGACAAGTATGTTTTCTGTGTCGTGCTTGTGAGCATGAACAGGGGAGTAGTTAGCCCTAAAACATTGGCGCCACTACCGGGGACACAAGACCTTAAGTAGGGAGATCTACGTCACTCGTGTGATGGTTAGCTTACTTTAGTTTCGACTGGAGAGAGCTTAAATTTTAAGAGAAGATCCAGGAGAGAGTATCCTGAGGTCTAGTGGATAGCCAGAAGCTTGTGACTTGCCGAGGGTCTACGACTAGTTAGAGTTAGTTAGGTGATAAGGTGGAGTTAGGATTTATGGTTTTGAGTTCTAAGTGATGTTTGTGTGCGAATAGTGTAGAAAAATGCTATAAAAACGCAAAACAAACAAAGCGAAGAAACAACAAGGCTATTTGCTTGCCTTGAAAGCAAAACCCACATCATCCACTCTTCAAGGATGTGAATAGTTTAGGCATTTGGATTTGTGATCCAGTGCTTGAAAAAACGCTAAAATTGCGACAAAACCAACCAAAAGAAACAAGGGAATGCCAAAAGAAAACACTAGGTAAACCTAAAGAGGCCAAGAAGAGATATAACCACTAGCCTTGGGTAAGCTGATTGTGTCATGTTGTACAATTGTTGTTCACAAGTTCCAGTTTGAATTGTCAAATCAAATTTACATCATTTTAGTGCATTTGAGCTGTGAAATTGCCATAGAAGAGCAATATTGACAAGTGCTTTGGTCTAAGGTCAAAAGGAGTCCAAATTGCATGAAACTTGAGGGATAATCTTCTGATAGCGTAAGGGACCCATCTGGCTGAAAACAGTAGGAAAATCACTTCTTAGGTAGCCTCGTGTGAGTCTATCGCGATAGATTCAGGTTTTTGAGCAGTGGATCTCATCTTGCAAAACCCTCCTAGGGTTATCTTGAGCTTGACTTAAATAGCACACACACAAAATTTCAAGGTGTTTGGATCACTAAAAGTGAGTCTAAGACCCAAACAAAGAATCAGGCTCTGAAAAACACTAAAATTGGTCTAAAACCCAGACCAAGTGTCTAAATTGCATGAAACTTAAGGAATGGACTCAAGAGAGTAAGGGGAACCCAAGGGTGAAGTCACAATTTTGATTTGAGCCAAATTGCAAAATCTGCGAGTCTATCGCGATAGACTCATGATCTGTTGATTTTGGCATTTTTTTGAAAATTGTGACTACACAGCAGGGATAGGCTCTTCACCTAGATCCCAACCATCATTTCAAATCTAAAATTTGACTACCAGAAGACCCTGAGACATCCAGTGGGGAGAAAATGCAAAATTGCTCAGAGTGACCAGTGTCATAGAAAATTGATATTTGTTGTACATAATTGAAAAATTTATTCAACGGTTCAAAGACAACCCTTGTGAACATACTAACCATACATGTGTAGATTCCAGAAGGAGATCATCACATAGCCGCACAGGCAGGAGAAGTCCAGGTAAGCTTTAAGTTTGCAATTCAAATGAATTAATCGAAGACAAGGTTCTTTACTTATTCTCTTATGAAATTGCTATGGGGAAGGATATCATTTTTGTTGACAGGTTCGGGCGAGAATACAAACGAATCCTCCCAGAGGAGGTAGAAAAGGCAACAGGTCCAGAAACATCAACATATGCCCCCGAAGAAGTACCAAGGTCCACCTATACCCCTAGCAAGTCAACAAATCCATTTTCAGAAGAGTACGAGACAACATCACATTCTAATGGACAACAGACGTTCAACTACCAGAACCAACAAGCAACCCAACCATCATTGCAGGCATGGCTTCAACAAAGTGCGACATTAGAACAAAACCGAAACAGAGATGGTTATCGAGAGCTGTAAGAGGGCTAAGAGATTTACAAGAACCACCACTCTATTCACAATATCAAGGTGAGAGTAAGCCAAAAACTCAAGAGTCGGCACAGCTTGGAAGACAACCCATAGAACCAGTTCAAAGAGATGAACCACCTCTTGCAAAAACCATCAAAAATTATGGCTTAGGGGCACCTCTGGGAGAGGAACCCTCCCACTACCAAAGGCCAAAGGAGGTATATCGAGTAGGACGAGGAGAACCAATGATGAGATTTGTAGACCATCATAGAATTAGACCTTCTCAGGGGCAAAAATGGGTAAACAAGAAATACACGGGAAACAGAGACCCTAGGGATCATGTAGCAGCCTTTGTGCGTGTAATTAGAGCTGAAGAAGTGTTGGACTTCCCTACTCAATTTGTAGGGTTTGGGCTTACTCTAGAGGAGGATGCCGCTACTTGGTTTGACTCTGTGGAGCGTAGAGATTTCGAGTCTATGGAGGAGGTTTTTGACGAGTTTATTGAGGAATTCTCATAAAGGGGGATAGCTCATAATACAGTCTCACATATCTATAAATTCAAACAAAAAGAAGGGGAATCTGTGCGAAAAGCAGTCCTACGACTAAAAGATATGTGATGTTCTGCCCTCTGGAAGAACTGCCACCTCAGTCCAGACTTATGCTTATATTTATTCAAGGACTAAGGAACGCAGATCTCCAGAAGGACTTACATATGAAGAGGAGCACGAAATGAGTTAACTAAGGAAGCTCTTTACCTTATAGACAATTGTGCGGTCTACAAGGAGGGTGAATTCAAGGATCTTGATGACCATTCATTCTCACAACAAAGTGGAAGCAAGTCCGTTAAGACAACACCGAAAGGAGAAGTAGCTGTAAGCCAGGAGCAGTTGGTAGAGGAAGTGCTAAAAAATTAATATGTATGCCAAGCCTTAGGCTAAGCAGCCGACGTGGTGTGCTATTGAACAAAAATGGACAAACCATGTGACGGAGGAATGTTATTATAACAAGGGATATGTGAGAGAGAGACCATATGCTCCCCAAGTTCAGGCAGCATCTCCTTAAACTTCCACCGATGCCTAGGTATCAAGCAGGCAACCTACCCCGACCTGTAGGTGTTGAAAGACCACAACCAATATTGGGGAAACAACCACCCCTACCAGGAGTAAGACCGATAGGCATAAGATACACACCAACGGTAAACAAACCAAAAGATAAGGCTTTGGTACCTATGCATGCATATTACGATGATTCCAATGGATATGCAGCAAATCCTGTCTATTATACACCGGAGAACCCTAAACGCCAGAACCTTGGAGCATGATTGGAAGTACAGGACCACCAACAGCTGCACAGGCAGTAGGAGAAGGAAGATACATCTTGGATGAATGAACATTGTTGTTCATAGCCAACGGAGGCATGGGCGGGCAGAGGCATGCATGCCAACATAGAGGAGCTCAAGGAGCACCTCAACAACCTAAGGGACCCTGCTACAAGTGTGGTGGAGACCATTGGCTAAGAGACTGTCCTCATGATGAAATCATTAGAGTCAACGCATATTGCACCAAGTGTGGAATTACTCACTTGATTCCTGATTGCCCTAAGAACTCGAGAAAAGGAGCAAAAACTACTTTGAACATGCTGGAAGCATTGCCTTCCAGTGGAGGGTCAGAAAACGAGACAGTAATACCTATTCAGGCAGTGACACGAGCACAAGCTCAAAGAATGACAAACGAACCCATAATTGAAGAGCCAAAGACCGATGCCCCAAGTGCAGAAATGAAAAATCAGAGAAGCACTTGGAAATCTAGAAAGGCGCGTATGAAAGCCAGGAGAGAACGAGAGTAAACGGCTCTATCCGAGGAGTTAAAACACACAAAGGATAGATTAGAGCGGTTAGAGGATCTAACTAGTTTAAGCTCACTCATTGTGGCAACAATAGGACCCAAGGAAGTAAAGGAACCCCGAAGCGCAGGATCAAGAGGATCAATGCTAGTAGAAAAAGTAAATGAGCAGCTGGATGCAATTTTAAAAGCATACGAAGGCAGACTAAAAAACAACCAAACCCAAGAGCAAAGATGGATGACTTATCCATCTGCGGAATAGAAAAACAGAGGTTGGAAATGTGTTGAAAGATGATTGAAACAACCCAATCCTTGATAGAAAATCCGCTTGGTAAACCTGCAAGTTGGCATGAGGTACCAGCACCAACCCCTATCAAACCAACCCTAGAGAAACAAGTAGACATGAAGGAGAGACTCACGACTGCCTCTGAGTCTAGGAGAGAACCTATCATAGTGCCAAATACAACAGATGAGACAATTGATGGTTTCCAGCCTAAAGCATTGGTAGAAATGGGTAAGGATTGTAACAGTCTAGATGACCTGTGGAAGCAAATCTGGGAAGCAAATGAAGCTAACAGGGTGAACCACCAAATAAATAGCACGAGAAAGGAGAAAAATGAGATCTTACCTCCCATTGAAGAGTTTGAGGCAAGATCACAAATGAACTTTGATATGCATTCACATGGGGGAGACCAGGGTTCAATTAGTTTGGGGCACAGCCAACCAGAATCGCTAAAAACTTTACCCTCATACCTAGGGGAGTATGAAACTAAGTCTGAGGTGAGAGCAATCCCATCTCAAAGACTTTCTTCCAACAGAGTGATGGATTCACAAGGGTTGATTGAGTTATTGTCCACCCTTGTGGCATGCACAATCATGTTAGCCGAACTCCTGAGGTTACGACCAAACATGTGGACCACCGTAGGCAAATGCTTAGAAAAGTTTGGAGTAAAAGACCCTACCTCGAAGCTTCAAGAAGGGATCAGAGAATTGGACAAGCCTCAACTAAACACTAGGCCTGTACCTTTAAACAAGGTTGGATAATATTGTGAGGGAGAAGATGGCAATACCACACTACCAGTAGAATTTCAAGGAGTAGTATCCAAAGCTATTCTTGACAGTGGAGCAGGAGTCGCTATCGCCACCAAAGAAATCTGGAAAAAATGGGGAAAGCCGGCTTTGAGAGCTACCAGAATGAAATTGCAACTGGTAGATGGGTTCATGGAAAAGCCTCTAGGACTTTTAGAAAAAGTAATTGTCACCTCTTGCAGAATCAAGTATGAGCATACATTTGCAATAGTTGATTTCGAAAAAAAGAACGATTACGAGATCATCTTGGGAAGACCATTCATGAGACAATTAAAGATGGTCCAGGATGGGTTCTCTGAGCATTTGGAATTAAGTCATGATGCAGATAACGAGTGTTCAGATAGCTCAAGCAAGCGTGGGGAGACAACCGCAAATATCAAGTTTTATGATTTTGCAAATCAACATCCTAGACGCTAGGAACGCTCTAAAAAAAAGGAGCAGAAAACAAAACCTAATTCCCAGGATAAAAGATAAAACTCACTATCTAATGCTTGTTAAGGCAGAGGATTGTATAAAAGACCAAATATCCGGAAGATTCTCAAGAGTTCGAAGGGAAAGGACACATGAGGAAATAAACAAGCACGGAAGACTAAAACAGAAACAAAATCAAGAAAATCTCAACAATCAAAACAGGAAAAGACCAAAGATCCAGAGTGGACCAAAATGGAGCGTAAAAACAAATACCAAGAACTAAAACGATCGTTACGAGAGGTATGGATTACTGAAGAAGAAAGTGAAGGGAGGGAGGATTCAAAAAAAGGGAACATGAATGTATCATCCCATTATCGAAAATTCACTATCCAAAGTAGAACAATCATAATGACGCCACCAGTAAGGAAAATAATAAACCAGGAATCTTATGATGGGCTAGAAAATGCAAAACAGATAGACCTTGCTGCGCGAGGCGAAGAGCCTCAGCGTGCCTATATAGCAAATGATTTAGAGCCTGAAGAAGAAGAAAGGCTAACATAACTTCTCAAGAAGTATAAAGATGTGTTTGCATGGTCCTACAAAGACCTCAAAGGAGTTGATCCATCGATATGCCAACATACAATTCCTTTGAAATCAGATGCCAAACCTAGCGAATAACGCCCTTACACATATAATGACACATTAGCTAAACGAATCAAAGAAGAGATTGACAAGCTGATGGATGTTGAATTCATCTATGAAATCGAGCATACAGATTGGGTGTCACCCATTGTGGTTGTCCCGAAAAAGAACGGAAAGCTGAGTGTGTGTGTGAACCTCAAAAAAGTGAACGTTGCCACAATAAGGGATAATTTTCCCTTGCCGATTACAGAACATGTGCTTGAGAGGGTGGCTGGAAAACAGGCTTATTCCTTTTTAGCTGGGCTTTCGGGGTATAACCAATTGGCAATTGCAATAGAGGATCAACACAAAACAACATTTGCCACAGAGTGGAGAATATATACGTATAGAGTTATGCCTTTTGGCCTAACCGATGCCCCAGCTACCTTCCAAAGGTTAATGACTCATGCATTCAAAGAATACCTGAGAATATTCTTAGAAATATATATGGATGATCTCTGTGTCCACTCTCTTATACGAGAAGAACATATTGACCATTTACAAAAGGTATTTGAGAAGTGCATAACATATCGAATCTGTCTCAACCCGGAAAAGTGCATTTTTATGGTAAGACAAGGCCGAATCTTAGGACATATTGTCTCAAGAAATGGCATAACCACTGATCTAGACAAAATTAGAGTCATAGTAGACTTGCTAGGCCTACTAATGCCAAACAAGTACAATCCTTCATGAGACACTGCGGATATTATCGAAGATTCATATATATATGTATGCGGTCATTGCACAAGCACTATATCGCTCATTAGTCAGTTTCGACTAGACTGAAGAGTGTGAAACTTCATTCCAAAAGCTTAAGGAAAACCTTGTATCATCACTTGTACTTAAAGCACAAGATTGGGAAAAGATATTCCATGTTCACATTGATGCATCTGCATATGCAATTGGGAGTATTTTGGCTCAACTTGGAGACGGAACAATAGATTTCCCAGTTTGTTATGCAAGCCGACAACTAAATAGTGCAGAAAATAACTACACCACCACGGAAAGAGAGGGATTAGGAATGATTTATGCTGTAAAGAAATTTCGGCATTACTTGCTGGTTGCAAACAAATTTGTGTTCATCAAGCTCTTTTGTATCTAGTAAATAAACCATGCAATACTGGGAGAATTGTACGTTGGTTTGTTATATTGCTACTGTTTGACTTCACAGTGGTAGTAAAGGGTAAAACTCATCTTCGGGCGGATCATCTTTCAAGGCTACAAAACAGAGAAGCTCCTGAAGGAGTAGATGATGACATACCTGATGCTTATCTTTTCAATATTGAAATGATACCCAAATGGTCTCAAGAAATTGTAAGCATTCTTTCCTTTGGAGGAAGATTTGATAACAAGGAGGACAGATCCAAACAACAAACATTTCAACAAACAAAACACTTTCAGTTGATTGCACGACGACTGTACCATCTAGGCTCAGACCAAATTCTACGATTATGTATAAATCCAGAGGAATTCGAGTGTTATCTTGAAGAAGCACACATCTAGGATTGTGCATTTTATTGTTCAACAATGAAAACACACCAAAGATTGAAACACTTAGGAGTTTATTGGCCAACTATGTATGCTGACACATATGCTTATGTTAACATTTGTACTATATGTAGTGCCAAACGACCGATGGATCATGCGACATTGTTTCAGGTAAACATTGCACCTGCATGGAGTCAATATATCATTGATTTCTTAACAACAAGGAAATTTCCTGAAAACATAACAAAAGCGCGAAAAGGGCTATAGAGTTGGAGGCTCGAGACTTTAATTTAATTGGAAATCAACTCTACAAGAGAAGAAAGGACAATCAACTTAGAATCTGTGCAAGTGAAAGTGAATACCTGTGTGCAAGTGAAAGTGAATACTTGCTGATTCTAGAACACGCACATGGAGGAATAAGTGGAGGCCATTTTTCAGGCGATAAGACGGCAAAAATTGTCTTAACCATAGGAATATGGTGGCCTACATTGCACATGGATGCTGAGGAGTTTGTAAAGCGTTGTGACACATGTTAGCTCACTAAAGTGCTGATAAAGAGAGATGAGATGCCACTACGGCCAATGATGGGAGCACGGGCATTTGCAAAATGGGGAATTGATTTTGTGGGACCTATTTCACCCCTTGCATATCGCATCCATACCCAATATATCATTGCGGCTACGGACTATCTCACAAAATGGGCTGAAGCTAAAGCAACACAAAAAGCAGATGCAAGAACCACTGCACAATTTTTGTATGAGAATGTCTTTGTACGATACAGATTACCAATAGAAATTATCAATGATTGAGGAACACATTTTCTTAATGAAGTCATTGACTATCTGCTAGAGGAATTCATGGTCATACATAGAAAATCTCCTCCATATCATCCACAGGCAAATGGACAAGCCGAAGCCACAAATAAAACACTATGCACTGTTTTGACTAAAATTGTATCAGAGTCAAGGACAGACTGGGATCAACAATTACACTCAACACTATGGGCATACAGGGTAGCTTACAAAATATCAATCGGAACCACACCATACAACATTGTGTTTGGTCTAAACGCTATATTATCCATAGAGTTTTTAGTTCCAACTCTACGAGTAGAGAAACGCTTAGAATGGACAGGGCATGAGCTCTCTTCAAGAATAGATGATCTTGAAAAGCTAGATGAACTTCGACTGAGAGCTGTAGCTTTGATCTATGCTAAAAAGAGAAGACAAAAAGAGTTTTTTGACAAGCATGTGCGTACGAAAGAGTTCAAAATAGGTGATTATGTACTTGTTTACACTTTGACGCAACATGCCAAAAAACTTAAAAAGTGAGGGATGGGACCCTTTGTGATTAGTGACTTATCACAAAGTGGAGCTGTCAAACTTGCTACATTGGCAGGAGAAGAAATGCCAAATTGGATTAGTGGGTGTCGGTTAAAAAAGTATCATTTACCACTAACATAGGATATGCTTCAACAAATCCATCAAGAAAAACAACGGATGAAGGAGAAACAGAGGGTACGAGAAGAAGCACAAGCAGAGGCAAAAGAACGCATTGCAAAAAGAAGGCTTCTATGACAACAACAACAAAGTGGATCACCGTTGTGAATAATTGCTATTCGATTAACGAATTTTGGTGAAGACATAGTGGAATCAATAATTGCAGTCAAAGTGGGTAGCAATCAAATTGAATCGACGGCATTTCTTGATTCCGGAGCTCAAGAAAATATGATATCTTACAAATTATATAAATAGCTCAAGCTCGAAGATAAACTACATCCTACTCAACAAGCCCTGGAAAGTAGTACATCACATTCGCTAGGAACATTGGGCTGGACAATATTGCATGTACAAATACATCAATATGTTTACCCCCACAAGTTTTACGTGGTAGAGGATGCGAGCACACTACACCCCATGTTGTTGGGACAACCTTGGCAGAAAGAGTATAATGTGCAGATCCATTGGAATTCGGATACAATCAAAATTTAGCATGCACAAGAATAACAGGACGATCATTGGATAAAGAACAAAAAGGATGGGTGCCAATAAAGCAACACGATACCCATGGAGAACAACCAAGGAACTGCCAACCATGTTCACTACAAAAATAAGACAACACAGACAACAATGAATAGATCAAGGTTAGCAATACGTGAAAAAAAAGTATGGGTACGGAAGGATAGAGACGACCTAGCATACAAACCACAATACAACAACAGAAGTCAATAGAAGAACATAGTTAAACCAACAACCAAGGGAATAAAAAAGATATGGATTTCGAAGAGTATGCTCAGTAACCACTTAAATGCGACTCGCATTTGGATCCCCAAACCAAAGCAACAGGAACTCCCTTCAGTACAAGCAACACCAGCAGGTAGACACTCACTACATAGGAAACCGGCAAACCGATCTATGTGGGTGCCGATTAGCAGAACAACAATGACGACCAAGGACGAAGCAATAAACCTACAAACGCATCCAAAAAAAAGCTACAAATGGCAAGCAAAAGAGAAAAAGATGACGACCAATTTAGCCACGACAATTCTGTCCACGGAGTCCACGACCATATCGACAGTAGCGGCAACCCAAGCAACTTTTGCAAAGAAGACGCTCAAACAAAGAGCTGTAGAGTTACAACTTTTACTTGCAAAGAAAATCCGACAACCAAATCAACAACAAACAGGAAACCTCGACGTCTAATGCCAATAAGCATCTTGCTTATTCCCTCTCCTCGCACATTGACTGAGTATGCATCAAATAGGGCCACACTACAAGGCCGCGCATTAGCACAATTTTAACCCATGCATAGCACATACCCTTGACGATACCTTGTCGTCCGGGAGGACTCCGACTAGGAGGGGGGGAGGCATTCCAAATGCGGACTCACGTCATATATTAGAGGGCAATGTTTGTGATTGATTTTTCAACCAATTTTGCATTTTATTGTGTGATTTTTGGGAAAAGAATATGCCCTCGTAATTAATCAGAATTGGGGACCAAATGATCATATATGAGCCCCTAGGGATGTGTATATACTATAAAGCGAGTCAAAACTGGCCAAAAACTGGCGAAAAACAGCAAAAAATAGGCCAAGGTTGACGATTGAGAGCGAGAATGTACATAGACAAGAGAAGAGTGAGGTACATAGTGTTAGTATATTTATTGGTATTTTTCTAGGTTAGATTTTCTTATTTTGGGTTGATTTGGGATTTATTTGCTCAATTTGAGCTATTTTTCTAGCAAAAAATAAAGAAAAAAATCCATAATCTAGACGGAAACGCAACAGAAGAGATGACTAATCAGAGCAAGGTAAAGAAGACATAGAAAAAATATGGAGTGCGAAGGTGACAAGGCAAAACTGGCCACCGTCATGACGGGACCTCCAAAAGGAGAAATCTGCAAAAATTGGTGGAACTGGAGCAAACGAGGTCCAAATCAGAAAATTTGCGAGCCTAAACCGCATCTTGCAAAAAGTTATGGTCACAGGTAAAAGATGGGAAAATTTCATGTTGGAGCCCCGATCACATATATGGAAGATAGGCTAGAAAACTCTCATTTGTGTCATTTCACTTTCCGAGAGAGAGAGAGCTTCCTATAGCATCCGAGACTTCCAGGAGCTCATCCATCGCGCACGGACTTCCGACCTACACCAGATATGAGAGGTATGCTCGTCAACACTGACTCTAAGTGTTGTTTACTTCAGTTAGGCACAAAACCTCGCCAGTGTCACCATCCCAACCTGTGCACACACACTGTCACATGACTGATAGGGAGACCTAGAGGCCACCAAATAACACCAAAATTGAAAGGCACAATGCCTATAGCTTAGGGAACAAACCTATGACCCCGGATAGCACAGAGGAAGTCTCCCAGAAAACCCTAATTTCATAGGGCGTGCAAAAGTGTAGCTGACCCCAAGTGAGCGGAAAAGAGCCAAAGTACACAGGTAGCAAGCCAATGACCTCGACAAACCAACCGAAGGGTTAGACCATGAAAAAAGTCAATCCAAGCTAAACCTAGAGCCTCTATCTAACAGAGACCACGCAAAGCGTCACGAAGCTCTAACGGGCCAACCAAGTGACCAAATGACACCAAATTTGACAGGGCACATCCTAAGGATGTCGACTACAAGATGGAATGATGCGACTCAAGAAAAAGCATTTCCACGAGGGAAAATGCTAGCAACAGGCCAGAAAAGCGTCCAAATGATAGTTCTTGGTGATGTAAGCACCAAGAGAACAATCGACGGCTCTGACGGAAGGTCTAAAGAAATGGGAAGCCAGCCTAAGTCATACAATGACCAAAAAGTACGGCGGCAACCACCTAAAGGGTCACCCCGACTCCGAAAACAGCTAAGTGCTGCAAACAGGAAGTACACTTTTCCAAATTGGTTAAAACTTAATGTGTGTGTCTAGAAGAGTCCAGTAACACGAGGGGAATCAACTAACTTAAAAAAAGGTAGACAGATGACAACTTAGGGAGTCTATCGCGATAGACTCACCCTGACACACAAAAGCATGAAAAATGGAGTTTGACATCATAAATTATATTGACAAGGTATAATAACAACAGATACCAACTAAAATTGCAAAAATAAATCTATCTTGACCATCTTACAAGTCTATCGCAATAGAGTCATGATTACTATCTGGGGAAGTCTCTTTCGAAGAATTGTCACAGGGACAGACTTAATACAGCATGTGGACAAAGTACACCAAGTTTGGGGCAACTTGGACACATAATGTAGGAGGAGATAGACTTGACGGACAATTCAAAGTCTAACAGAGTAGTATCAAGCCCACACAAAGCCAAATGTATATGTGATGGGCTAGATGACCTTACAACCACTAAGAGAAGGCAGCCAATGAGTTACAAGACAAAAATAGGGTAATTTGAGGCCAACCCCAAGACTATCGTGATAGACTTGACAAAATGATGAGGGGGCTTCAACCTAAAATCTGGCTTCCACAACTGTCTTCTACATGCTATCAAGAGGATACCCAAAAGTTTTGGACCCAAAACAACAAAAAATGAGGGAGATAGACCAACATCTCCTCACAAGTTTTTTGGGAAAAGAGAAGTTGATCCAAATGTAGGTCACATGACATCCAAATGAGGTGGATATAAAATGAGACCAGGTACAAGCCATGGGGAAAAAGTGTGTACAATCACATATAGAAAATACATCATCTAAGAGAAAAACCCCAGTCTATCGCGATAGACTGGGCAGAATGCTTACAGGGGTTGATTTTCAAATTGTGGCTAGATGGAGACCTCACATACCCTATGCACATGTACCACACAAATTTTCAAGGCATTTGGACATGTTCTCCTTGACCTATGGATCTAATTTGAAGCTGTCAGGATCAGAAACTTGTCTATCTGCTAACATTTGTCACTAACTCATCTTGGGGATTGAGAGAGCTCAGCTAGATGCATGCTTAAGTGATAATCAATTTAGAAAAGATGTACCATAATTATACATTAACCCCTGCTTATGAATTTAGGATCCATGGAAGACTCCCCTAGCAAGAAGAAAGGCAAGAAGCTGGCAGTGGATGATGCACAACCCTTCACACTGTTGTCAGACTCTTTGAAGCCAACATCCACATGGATCCCAGTAGATGAACAACAAGCAGCAGCTTTCCAAATCTATCAAGGATCCTATGTGGATGACAAGGGCAATGTAGTGGACACAGTCATGATCCCAAAAGAAGTAGAGAACTACTTGAAGAGGTCCCCAAAAAGATCATGGCTAAAGAAAGTAGGGTTATGGGAATTTGTGTCCCTACCATTGGTGGGAATAGATTTCAAAAGGATGCACCAATTAATTCAAACAATCGAAGAAGATGAAACCTACAGAGTGTCAGGGCTTGACAATGAGATGATGGAGATTCAAATCACCAAGGAGATTATCAAGGAAGCCCTGAAGGTGTCAGATAATGGGCTAAACATGAGGGAAAGGAGGAAGAATTTGGTGGTCTACCTGAGAAAATCAAAACTACCTTCCTTCAAGGACATAGCAAACCAAAAGGTGGTGGTAATCACTCAGATCTACAGTCAGTGCCTGCTGAGTTATAGCAAAAGACCAAACAGATATACTACACCACATGGAGTTCTGTCGACGACAATGACTTGGGTTATAAAAGCAGAATATGAATGTTACATAGATCATGCTTCGCATTTGTTTGAAGAGGTGACAAGAATACGGGAAGACAACCCCAATTACATTGCAGGAGGAGAAGTGCTTACGAGACTGATCTATCATGCAATAGGAGCAAGAGATAAGATGCCGCCTACCTCTCATCAGAATGACTGTCTTATTCTAAGGCAACAGCTTGATGAAAGACCAAAAAGGAGAGTGCCTCCTTCCATAAACACCATTGGAGGACGCACACTAGAAAGGGTTACCAGGAGTACACAAGAGAAAAGAGGAGAGGAGAGAAAGGATGAGGAAGAAAGATTGAGAAAGAAGAAGAGAAGAGCTGAGGCTGAGCACAACACCAGGCTATAGAAACTTGCCAAGATGGACAAAATGCTAGAAGGGTTTGTCCTAGAAAGATCTTTACAAGGAAATGTAGGTGCCACCTGGAAACCCTCTAGTAGCTCTTACACACTAAGAACGAAGAATGCCAACAATCCAGCCTTTGAGTTGGACTGGTTTGTAAGATACATCCAAGAGAGGAATACTACGGATGAGCCAAAGTTGCCACTTGAAGAGGAGGATCTCCAAACATTAAGAGATCAATTGAGGCCAACTACAATAGATGAGGAAGCACCACCTCCCTCTCCAAGGCCAGTGGCAAGTGAAAGGCAACCAACTCCACCTGCCGACTCGCCTCCACATCCAGAGAGCTCACCTCATGATGAGAGAGTCTCTACACCACCCCATAGAGAAGAAGAAGAAAGGACAGATGACCATCCACCCACTGGAACAATATCTCACCTTGATAAAGGCAAGCAGATAGTGGTGGATCTGACAAGAGAACAAGCAGCATCCTCTTCTCAAGTAATTGAGTTGGGAGCTAGTATCAACCTGGATTTGGGAGCCATGGAGACTCTACTAAACCAAGTAAAACTGCACAATCGGTTGCTAGTAGCCGATCAGAACAGGGCTAACAAAAAGAGAATGGAGAGAACCCAACAAGAGGTTCTGAAGTTGCAGGAGCAGAGAGATGACAACCTTACACTGATCAACATTAAAGATGCTGAGATCTTGGGTCTCAAAAGCAGAATAGACCTCCTCAAGGAAAATTTCCAGGAGTTAGAAAGTTACAATGCTATTTGTGAAGATACCATCTCTGTGTTTCTTGAGATGTCAATGATAGAAATGAACAAATCCAGAGGTTGATGGTAGAAAAGCAAGATGCTCTAGAGACAATAAAAAATTTACAAGTCATAATTGATGACTTACAAATTGAAGTGAAGGATTTGAGAGCAGTGACGGATATACAGGCAAGGGAGATAGAAAGAGCAAAAAAGCAAAAGACCTTGCTACCAGCAACACCTGTGGCCCAACCACAAGAAGACGTGGAGGCACTGAAGAGAGAGCTAGAATTGGAAAGAAAACAGAGGTTGATGATAGCTGAAACTGCACTTAGAGATGAGGATTAGTTGCAAAATCAAATAGCAGACTTACAAAGCAGACAACAACAAGGACCAGCTCAAGACATTGAAAGAGAAAGCCTCGCTTTCAAGTCCATCAAGGAAGAAAATGAGAATATGGACAACAGAGTCAAGAATTGGAAGATGCTGCAGTCCAAAAGGAGATTCAATTCCAAACACTCTGAATTGATAATCAAACAATGGCTACACAAATTGCAAATCTCCAAACTGCAAGCCAACCCCACGGGTAGGTGAGGGTGCACGCGGTGCAAGAGGCCACGGATTTGACTAGCCTGGCAAAGCTATATGGTGGTGATGATGAGGCTGAGGAAGGATCAGAGGACCACGGGTCCCCAGATACTTAGGATGATCAAGATGGCCCCAAAAACCAAGAAGAAGATGAAGATTCCATCACAAAACTTTAAGAGCAGAAGCTGGCCGAAGAAATGGAAAAGCAGTCAGATATGATGTGGTACAAGGCCATGAAACTAGAGAGGGAAATGCTATGAGGACTCTCTAGATCAGGCAAGACAATAGTAGAGCTACGGGAAGAGTGGAATGCCCCGATGTTACTCTATGCTCTGTTGAAATATGAAACATTGACACATCAACAATAGCTAGCAAATGAAGAGCAAGTGCCACTATTTGAAGGAGATTTACAGGTTTAGGAATAGAAAAGCAGAATCATAGATAGCCAGCCAAAGTGGAGGCATCAGTGGCTATTGGATCATCATGACAACCTGATCCACTTAGTGAATGCACCACCTGAGCTCAGAAATGATAGAACTTTTTGCCCAACACCAAGAACTTATACTTACAGCCAACATAAAGCCTTACAAAGCAGAAATCCCACATGGCTGAACTATCCAGTTTTGTCAGGACCAACCGAAGGAGAGAGAATACCTAGTGCATACATGGTGAAAACCCTTGAGGGCGCCATTGAGGAATTCGGAGGCTCTCCCGACCTGTCCTGCAAAATGCTTTGTAAAATAGCTAGGACATTTTTGGCTTGTCTCACAGCGTTTTCAGAGAGCTGGATTTCAGAGTTCATGGATACGGAAAGATCGGAGCTATCATATGATCTTAGTGTGCCACCTGTAGAGCCAGTTTTGTACGCATGCTTTAGACGGCTCATGTTTTTGCCCAGCTACCATCTCCAGACATTCGAAGAAGCATTTTACACCAGCTTCTTCATGTACAAATCACAAATTTTTGGCCCATTAATGGCAAGCGAATCTATGAGATACGATGCGTTTCTACATCAAATAAATCAGGAAAGAAGACAAAGACATTGAAGACGAAGCCAGCCATGTCATGGTAGACATGAACTAGGAGGGGGGGAGTGTTGGATCCCAGCACTTGTATAAAGCCCCTTTGTAATGACTATCAAATTCCCTTTGTAATGCCAATGATGTCTACCCTATTTATCCAGTTGTCTGGATTATGTATAGATTTATTAGTTGGCCGGGATGCAATGCGTTTCCACTTTGTAATTATGATGAGTAGAACTCAATTAAAGCCCCATGTACATTTTGAGCTAAGGTGACTAAAGTATAAAGGTCACCTTAGAACCATTTTTGAATAACATTTGAATAACTAATTCTGTGTCGTACGAGTCTGAGAGAGAGAGAGAGAGAGAGAGAGAGAGAGAGAGAGAGAGAGAGAGAGAGAGAGAGAGAGAGAGAGAGAGAGAGAGAGAGAGAGAGAGAGAGAGTGATCTTATCCTCTTTGCTACGCGCATCTCCCTCACTGGATTCACGAAGCGACCACACCATCGTGGTAGCCTCTCTGAGAGCTACGTGCCCATGCCACGCATTCGCATCTTCAAGCTGTTCGCGAGTGATCTTCCCACGAGCTTGTTTTGCTTGTAAGTAGCACCCGGAGAGATTAGCTATGCATAGATGTTCATAGACTTAGGTTTCACACACTTTTAGGTTATGACCTGTGAGTCTATTGCGACTGTATTTGAGGTAGCTAGGGTTATAATCCGGTGGGATTGGACGTATAGGTAAGTGTATCCTAGTGAGGGGATGGTGTCTAGCAAGTTTGAAGCGATTTCGAGTTCATTTGATGTGTAAACGGTGTTATGAGCATTTAGGGATAGAGTGGGTTGGAGTTAACAAGGATTAGTGATTGATGCATCATAGAAGTGCGTATGTGTAGGTTGGTCTCAGCCTGACAAGCTAACAAGATTGCCTCCATGCACCTACGGGTTAGTCGTGTCACTGGATGACAAGTATGTTGTCTGTGTCGTACTTGTGAGCATGAACAGGAGAGTAGTTAGCCCTAAAACAGCCCTGGTAGCTATCATCAGATTCTCAATATGTTACCAAACATGGATTACGATCCATGTTCCTCAAACCCTAAAACCTGAGAAATTTGCATAGTAGCATCCCCATGTGGCTAGGAACAACCTCCACTAGTTGAAATTGCAAGATGCTTCCCAACATGAATAGCAATCCATGTACCTTTTTGCCAGAATTCATATGTTACCTTATTCCCTTGTGCCTATATCAATTGTAGATGCATTGGTGAAATTTGGGGTAGTTTTGACAAAGTTATGCTCATTTTTTAGTTTATGGTTGAAGTTTACGTTTTCTTCAACTTTCCTACAGTTTTGATCAATTGCTAAAATTTGTTTCCAATCTAAAATTGACCTCAGGATGACTCGAAGGAAAGCACAAAGGGAGTGGAGAGCACCACCATATGAGATCACAAATATATCCTCGAATGAGAAGGCCCATATCACCAAACACATGTTTGAAGCGATACCGGCCAATATATTCATCGGAAGATTTCAAGCAGCAAACGGAAAGATATAAAGACCACCATCTTTTGAAGATAACTGTGGACCTACACCAGAAGTCCAAAGTGCAAGCAGGGGCCAGGTGCCTACAGTTGGACAAATTTCTACGACTACCGCAGTGGGGAACGGATTTCAGAAAGGCTCATGAACTCATAAGCTCAATTCAGTACAATGGGGAAGCCATACCGACTGAAAAAGATGGAGTGACAGTCAAAGTTAAAATCACTGCAGAAATAATCAATGAAGCTCTCCATCTGCAACAGCAGGGAACACACAACCTATTGCAAAAAACGAAAGCAATAGATGATGAAAAAGCCTTTCTGAAGCAAAGAGGACATAAACTGACATATCAAGATTTGATATACTCAAAAACAAAATTTCCGTTGCACCTCATCTCGCAACGCTTCAAGGTATAGAAGCCACCAAGATACACTGAACCGCTGTTTCACATGGTAGTGGTAATGGCAATGGGGTTAGCAGAACGAAAAGTGGTCAGCTGTGACTTTGGCAACTACCTCATTGACAACAAGGTAGAAGCAAATCTTAAGGGTAGTCACAAGAGCAAGACCTACATGAACGTTGGACCACTGCTGACTTGAATCACCTACCAAGCATTGGGAATGATTGACGATCTACCCCTTGCAGAAGCACCGACAAATTTGGTCCACAAATCTAAAAGAGCAATAAAATCAGTAGCAAGACCATCCACAAAGCCAAAACTAGAGGTCAAACAAACAAGGTAGAGCGTAGCAAGAACTGACACTAACAGTGAGAAGACGGAGTCGGATGCACCGAACAACGAGGAAGCTGGGTCTAAAGAAAGAGATACCCCTTCTGAATACCAGTCTTCAGATGAGGAGCATGGGCGTGAGTTTTTCGTGATATACAAAAGATTGAAGAAGAGAACAGCCTGGGCGGAAGAGGCCATCCCAGTTACCCAAGCCAGAAGAACAATGGAGGAAGCACAGGTGCAAAGAGAAAGAATTTTCCAACAGAAGCAGTAGGAGAAAAGAAGTAAGGGAACATAAGTGGACGATAAAGAAGAAGAAGAAGAAGAAGGAGAATATGTCCCTTTACTACGTAGGCAAACAACAACTCTTGAATGGATCAAACAACACAAAAGACAAGAAGTGGAGGAGAATCTAAATATTGCCAGCGACATGCGGCAATGGATTCAGAATAAACTCAAACGAAAGATGGAGCAAAGAGAAAGAGAGGATACGACCACGCGTCAATGATCTCAAATCATCCGAGGAATCTACTAAGGCCAGAAAAAAAGATAAAAAACATGAAGAGAAGAGTGAGCAGGACATGCTTGACCAGCGAGAATATGCTTTTGGTTCACCAAAAGACAAAGAGGTACCTTCAGAGGCTGGAACAAAAAAAAAAAAAGAGGTTGTAGATCTTCCAAAACAAGTGGCAGATAAGGTGCTGCCACAAGAGAAGGCAAATCAAGAAAAAGAGACAGCAACGCTCAAAACTACTACAACTCCAACTGCTATTGAAGTACTTAAAACAAAGGAAAGAACAACTGATGAGGCTGGGACCTCGGATTAGGGCCAGGGATTAGGGCCAGACAAGTCAGAGAAAACCATGACCGCCTTGTTTGCAAGTTGTACTAGAAGAGGGAGCAGAGATTATCAGGACATTCAACATTAATGCCCATTTAGACTAGATCAAGCTCCAATTCCAATGCCAAAGAGCTCTCTACAACTTGTGTGAGCTAGAGCTACAAGACACTAAGAAAGAGGCAACTAGAGCAGTTGAAAACACGCTGCAGCTACAAAACAAATAGAGGAGTTGCAAAAGGTCCAACTGCAACTCCAATCAGAGCTGCAAAGGGAAAAAGAGAATGCGGCCTATTACTACAAGGAGGTCCAGCAGTTTAATGATACCAACACTACTCTATAAGTTAAGCAGCAATGACTAGAGGAGGAGCTAACAAGAGAAAGAGAACAAAGTGAAAAGCTGCAAGAGTCCTACCCAATGGTCAACAAGACTTTGACCCAGCTTTTAGCCTTGCATGAGACGCCGAGCTCCTCAAGCTTGACAGCTAGATCAACCTTGTAGAACAAAGAGGTCCAAGATCCAAAGGAGGCCCTCACTCAAGAAAAATACGACATACAAATCATGAGTAGGTCATAAAGCACTACAGAAAGCCAAAGGCAAAGAGATTGAAGATTTGAGAAAGCAGTTGGCAGAGGAACAGGGAGATATGGAGGCTCTAAGGGAAACACAAGCAAAGCCCGAACAAACAGTCCTAATGACATTTGAATAGACAGGAGGAATTAAGCATTTCACCTTTGAAGCTCACCAAACAGATGTACCAAGTACAAGCACAGGAAAAGCATGTAGGAATCTCAAGATCTAGCCACGACATCCATATTCAATTTGAAAAAAGAAGAAATTCAGTGCTGGATCTCAGAAGTCAAAGACCCCTCACACAAGGAGTACCTGCAATATGAGTTGAAAGTGTTGATCAGTTGCCTTGCTCAGATCACTCCAGATGAAGTAGTGAAAAACCTTGGCATGAGATGATTGCCCTGCCCACTGATGCGACAGGAGGCCAGATTATGGAAACAAAAAATGCTACCTGCCCTTGAGCCAAACAACAGAGGGGATTACAAAGATGTTCTTGTCACCGCGCTACAAATTCAGACTATCATTGACAATCAACCCCTCTGGCGAAAGAAATGGTTTGAGAAGCAACCTACACATGAAACATACTATAGGAATGCTTTGCAGCATCTTATGATCGACCCAACTTACTGTCCCATCAATAGACGACGATCGTGGGATAGATTTTACTCTTGGCAATGCAAAAGACCAGCAGTGTTGAACTACCCCGTCATAACAAAGCCAAGCAATAACAACCCCCCGTCAAAGAAGTATATGGTTCAGACCTTAGAGGGGTCATCAACATGATGAAGGAGATCCCATATCTTGCATGCCAAACGGTCGCAAAAATTGCCAAGATGCTAATCACCTGCATAACGGGATTCATCAATGATATAGAGGCAACGGAGCATCCCTGGGAGGTTTTTGTGGAAGGCACAAGCAGGCTCTGCTGGAATATGGAGACAGAAATCCCAAGCAAAAATGACATCATGGGATTCTATGGGAGAGTCATGTTCCTGCCCTCCCACGCAGACCTTCGAGGAGGCATTCATGACCGGATTCTTTGAGGTAGACTCCTCCATATTTAATCCCATCACCAAAGATCTGCCAGCTCGACATATAACCTATCAGAGCACTCTCAACAATAATCCTTTTAGAGAGCTAGCGACAAAAGTGGAGATCAAGGCAAGGATGCAAAAGTTCAAGCACCTCACTGCGACGCTAGAAAAAAGACCGATCAACTACTAAAAGACAGTCAAAGAAAGATTTCATGAGGACGTACAATGAATAGGAAGGGGGAATGTTTGGTGGACATAGTGGACTAACACGTAAAAGGCGGATGTACACCTAATCTTGTTGTACTCGCTCATTTTTTCAAAAGAAGCGGTGTAATTTTGCGAATAAGGATTCCCAATTGTAATATATTTTGGCATGCCCTCTTAGTCTCTCTGAGTCTACATTCCTTATAAGTGGCCGAATGGCTGTGGGAAAGTCCCCTTAGCTCTTAAGTCAAAACACATAGTTTTGACTAACACATTATCATTAGCTAGAGGAAGTATTGGACGTTTATTGTGAGAGCCTCTTGCTGCTACAACTTGTAATCCGCTTTTCTCCTTGTCTGTTAATCAAAATTCAATTCCAAATATAAACATTGTGTTTCTTGTATCTTGCTCTACAATCTAAGTGTATTCATTCTCGATTCTGTTTTAGTTTGCGACGTATTGTTTGTGAGCTAAATGCATTAATTTGAGGTCTTAAATGGTTGTTTTTTGATGTTTTGACCTTGGATAAGTATTTCTATGCTTAAGGGGGACCTTTCTATGTAGTTGTGTTTCATTTTTTTGCACATTTTTTGTGATGGATCATGATTTATGTACCTTCTTAGATGGCTGCATAACTTGGTAGGATTGTGTCCCTAGGTGTTGTAATAACTCTCCTTAAGTTTCGTTGCATTTTGATTCGTTTGGATGCCGAAAAGGCGTGATAACTTAGAGCGGTGAGATTGGACATAGACTGATTTTTTGACTAGGAAGTGGTTGATTTGCTTTTGTCGTTGTATGAATAGCCCTCTGAGTTCACTTTGGTGAGATTGACACTCTCATTAAGTCTCTGTGCCCTATTCCAAGTCGATTCCTTGCATATTGACATTATGTTAGTACTATGCTACGGACGTCCATCACGACAACGGGCTAACAAAAACACCTCTTTATATGGACACAAACATGTTAGACTTACACCACTCTACTGTTTCACAAGTCTAGGGCATACTTGTACGGCTAGTATGCCTCAGGGCTGGCCACCCATAGTCTAGGTTGTACCTAGTCCGTTGAGTGCCCGAGTTTGGGGCCGGCCACCCACTTTTTCCCGGGCCCACATATATTTCCATATATCATTTTTTTGTTGGGTCGTGAGGATTTTTATCAGACCTTGCCCTACCTCCACTTCGGCAACTATTTATAGGGCCAAGGGGGGGTACCGCTTCCATATCTCATCTCATAGAGATCACAATCCTGATTCTATTGGGTCTCTTGCTCATGGTAGTCATGGGGGGCTGATCGCCCCCTCTTCCTACATCTTGCGTTTGTGGTCTACGCTTGCGTTTGTGGTCTATTCTCTCTCTCTCTCTCTCTCTCTCTCTCTCTCTCTCTCTCTCTCTCTCTCTCTCTTCCACACACGTGCACTCTCACATGGTATCAGTAGCTTCAGGTTCTGCCTATTTTGGGGTGCTACATCGCATCAGGTTCTTCTCCCAAGGGCTAGATCAACATGTTTTTTGCAACTAGAGCCAGATCTGCTAGCGTTTTTACATCAACCAGGAAAGCATAGAAATGGGAGTCATTTCTATCACGGAGGACCTCACCTCAACCTACGTTTTTTGCAAGAAACATCAGATCTACTGGTTTCCCTGCTAGCGCTTCACTTGTGGGACAATTTCATGGTCGGAAATGCCCCTCCTCCATTTGTATATTTGACCTTCATCTACGTTTTTGGGTTTTCAGCCCATTTTTGGCGGTTTTATTATTCACTTTGTGTCATTGACACCTTCCACAAGTTGTTGAGCACCTAGGATACCCATCAAGCTTTGTTTTTTCAGCAAACAGAAGGTTTTTGGTGCCAAAAGGTGTAGCAAAAGTGGGCTGCAAATTACCTGCATTTTTACAACAAGAGGGAAGCGCTCAACTTTTGGATCCCGAATCTTGCCTCCTACCAGGCCTTGGCATCCGATGTATTGCCATCGAGTATTGTCTCCGTCTCATCAGATTTCAATCATTACCCCTTGATGTTTTCTCTATTTCCAGCCCATCTGGGGTACAGGGATTCACCACCACCCTCCCATACTCCTCTGCACCACTCCGGACCATGCCGGGAGCATATGAGCGCGCTGAAAATTGCTAAACAACAGCGTTTTCATCACCTCGCGAGTCGTAGTTGCATTTTTGGGTAGACAACAACCACATGGCTTGTGTTTTTCATAGAGGATGAATTTACCTCTTACTAGGACACCATTCAATGGTGGTCAGTGCGGTCTCTTAGTGCCTGTTGTTGCAGTACACGGTATCTTCGACATCGGCTTGATCATCTACGGGCATACGATCCTTGGGAGATCCATTCATTCCAGCCATCATTCGGTGGTTGTGCACTCTATAGGGGGTGGTGACTTGTGGTTTGCTATGGGCACACGTATGCACTCATTAGAGGAGTTCACATGAGATATGGCCATGCTCATGGCATATGGGATTCCAAAATTTCCAGAGAATACACCACCATCTTGGGTGGACAGACACTTACCACTTGACCTCGATATGTCAAATCACTTGCTTACACAAGAGCATCTACATGGACTTAGGGAGAGGATCTTGGATCTCTTCTTGGATAGGTTCATTGCTTTGATCTACAGAGTGGAGTGGGACTTCAATGCTTTGGACTCTCTTGGAGAGTTTACCCGTGAGATGCAGGAGATCAGTCATCCCGCGACTACATCTGGAGTCACTCGGAGCTTGGCTTGGATGGTAATGCAGTTGCTCTTCTACACTCCCGATCATTTGGATTGCTACCTTTAGAGTTGCTTACACTCGCCCTCGGTAACCTTATAATAGACTTACCCTCGGACCTAGGCAGTAGGCCACTCCCAGCTCATTCACATTGAGAGCCACACTGAGATGCAGTTTGGTGGCGTGGATTCGATTTTGGTTGACACCAAAGGATTGGAGGCAGGGGATACAAGCAAGACGCTGTAGACATGAGGGCAACATGAAGAGGAACTTGAAAAGTGTCCCTTATGCTTTATTTGTACCAAGTATGCCTTGTGTGAGTGTGTGGGTGTTCTCTCTCATCCCCCCTCATGTAGGGCTTGTCCCCTCCTTGTAGGGATTGGATATTTGACTTTTGACACTTCAAGCCCCTCAAGCTTAGGTCCAGTTCCCACTACAAGCTTGGCCCTTAAGCACTTTTTCCAACCTCAACACTTGTTTGAAGATCAAAACATGGGCATACGGATCTCCTGATTTACTATACTTTTTGGGTACACATTTGCCACTTGAGATGGTCGCATGCGTCTGGACTCCGCAACCATCCTCACCACCCCTGGTCCTCCTGGTGTGGTCACTCTAGGTTCATAATCTCCCCTTGGTACTATAATTGGTATCCTATCCGCTATACGTTCATCAAGTCAATCACGTGTAATAGTCAGAGGGATTCTAGTTGTGTAAGTTACATCAGGTGCCACGATGTCCCTATGTGTGTTCATAGAAGCCCTAGACCCCGTTGATTCCATAGGCCTTGTGTTCGGAAATCATTCATGCACAATAGCGGTCCATTCCATCCTTATAGATTTTGGCCTTAAGCACATTTTCAAATTGAAACTTCAAGTACAACAATTTTACATCAAATGCAGGTTGAGAAGGACCCGCCCCATGGGAGTTGTTTCCTTAGGGTTCAACTTGTTGGAGTCCTCAGTCATTAGGCTGTATGATCTTTCTGACGAGGTGTCAGAAAATATTTCCTTTACAATGGCTTCTAAAGGATGCAATGGTCTTTGATTTACACTACCTTTAGTTGAGTGATTTCTCACCTGGTCTATGATGCTGGGATTCCTATTCTGGTACAATCTTCCTGATCATAAATACATGAAGAATTGATATTTGCAAAATCCAAACCAGGTTACCTCATTAGCTAGCCTAAATTCCCCGTTCTGATCTTACTTGCTGGGTAGTATTCTCTAGCACTTACAACCTGTCAAAAAAATGCTTGATAGCTGTGAGTTTACAACCGTCGTTCCTATTAGTTCTAGATTCCAATCGAAAAAATTTAACTAGGTTATTCAATAACACACAATTTTACTCACAACATCAACAATTCAGGTCCAATTTCAATTTTGAAAAGGTCATCAAGTTCCTGGGGACTACCTCTCTCTACGGTCAAATTTTGCTTTTATTTTGATTCAGAGGAACATGGATCATGATCCATGTTGGGAAGCCAAATTTACTTTTCTTGGTAGCATCAGATTCAACATGATTAGTAGGTACCATGGCATCATTTTTTTTGGAAATGGGCCGCTTGATTGAAAATTAGGTCAATGCTTACACTTTGCCAGAGTTCTTGGTAGTTTTGGGCTTTTGGTTTGGTTTTTATATTCAAATTCAGTTTTGAAAAGATCACTAGACTCCCTATGATGTCCTCTAGCTATGGTGCAAATTTTGTATCAAATTGTGTCAAAGGAACATGGATCGTGATCCATGTACCTCAGTGCCAGAATGTACTAAAACTTGACACACAGCTAGTCCTTGATCTACTGATGATGGCTATATGGTTTTTGAGTGTTTTGGAGTTTTTTAGGTCAACCAAAAATCAATTTTAGGGGCTGTTTCAGTGGTTTTTCCCTTGATCTATTTTTTGACCTTTTGACACACCTTTTGACCTTTTTTTATAAGAGTGTTTTGGGAGAAGGTATTTTAAATGCTATCACTTTTCTACCTGCCACTTATTAGCTCAAAATTCCAAAAAGGTACATGGATCGCGATCCATGTTTGGGTCTGCTTGCAGTTTTTTGCAAACAACTCCTACTTTGGTATTCTGATCAGGTTTTTTTACTTTTTTGCTGTGGCTCCTTTTGGAAAATTTGTTCCCTTAGTTCTTAAAAGTGCACTAGTCCAATTTCCCTTACAAATGTCCACGAGGTACATGGATCGTGATCCATGTTGGGCAACATCTGGTCATGATTTTTTTTCATGTTGGTTCCTTGCTTCTAGTTGATCCCAATTCTCACCCCTTTTTGAACTTGGAAAAATAAAAGTTCAGTTTTCCCAAATTTTCTCAAATTTCAAGGTTTTTCTCTGCTTAACCCAATTTCTTGATTTAAATGATCTTTTAGCATTGCAGTTCTGGCCAAACTTAAGGTTCTGATGCTTGAGAATTTGTTCTAAGCAAAGGAAATTTTTGCTCACTTTGCTTGAAAGGTACATGGATTGTGATCCATGTTAGATAGGCAATGGAAAAATTCTGCACAGTCTCTCTAGCAAGGTTGTATATCCCCTTTTTGCAAGTTTTGTTGGGTTTGGTTCAGCTTTGAGGCCCTGACCATCAGTTTTACAACTTTTCAGAGTTATCGTCTTCGACACTAAAATAAGTTTTTGGACAGTTTTTTCCCTTATCCTTTTGGCCCAAATTGATGGTGGAAATTGTTACTTAACCTACTTCTATAAACTGAAATAGATGCACAAACATAAATAAATTTAACAGTACAGAAATGACAATGAAGTGTGTGGTGAAACAGTCCTTTCCAAGCATGGGAAAATCAAAGAATAGAACTCTCTTGTACTTCACTCACATCTTTCTTTGCTCATAAGAAGTAGCACTGGCTAGTCTCGGACTCCAGTCTCTACTAAGCACTAAACCTACCTAATCAAAGAATGGAACTCTCTTGTACTTCACTCACATCTTTCTTTGCTCATAAGAAGTAGCACTGGCTAGTCTCGGACTCTAGTCTCTACTAAGGACTAAACCTACCTCTAGATGCTTTACTGTCAATGTGTAAACGAAATGGGTGTCAAAATCTTTGGAAGGTATTTTTTGTACAACTGATTTACTCACCACCTAAGGATTGACTTCCCCAGAAACGGTGCCAATGTTAGCGGGTCGCCGCGACGGACGCAGCATAGCTTTTTGTACTAACATAATGTCAATATGCAAGGAAGCGACATGGGATGGGGCATGGAGACTTAATGAGAGTGTCAATCTCACCAAAGTGAACTTAGAGGGCTATTCATACTACGACAAAAGCAAATCAACCACTTCCTAGTCAAAAAATCAACCTATGTCTGATGTCACCGCTCTAGGTTATCATGCCTTTTCGGCATTCAAACGAATTCGAAATGCAACGAAACTTAAGGAGAGGGATTACAACACCTAGAGGCACAATCCTACCAAGTTCTAGAGCCATCTGGGAAGGTATATAAATTACGATCCATCACAAAAAATGTGCAAAAAACTGAAACAAAACTACATGGAAAGGTCCCCCTTAAGCATAGAAACACTTATCCAAGGTTAGAAACTCAAAGAACAACCATTTTAGACCTCAAATCAATGCATTTAGCTCACAAACAATACATCTCAAACTACAGCAGGATCGAGAATGATTACACTTAGATTGTAGAGCAAGAGACAAGGAACACAATGTGCTATTTGGAATTGAATTTTGATTACCAGACAAGGAGAAAAACTGATTACAAGTTGTAGGAGCAAGAGGCTCTCACAGTAAACATCCAATACTTCCTCGAGCTAAGATAATGTGTTAGTCAAAACTAAGGGTTTTGACTTAAGAGCTAAGGGGACTTTCCACCGGCCATTCGGCCACTTACAAGGGGTGTAGACTCAGAGAGGCTAAGAGGGCATGACAAAATATATTACAATTGGGAATCCTTATTAGAAGAATTACACCGCTTCTTTTGAAAAAATGAGCGAGTACAACAAAGTTTGGTGTACATCCACCTTTTACATGTCAGTCTGTTGTGTCCACCAAACAGTTTCTCTTCTCCTTTATTTTCTTAACTATAGCATTCTATTCTCTTTAAAGTTTCCTTGCTCTCTCTCTCTCTCTCTCTCTCTCTCTCAATGTTGTATCAGTCCTTCCCAACTAATACTGTTGCAAATCTACATACTTTGCCATTGCCCATTGCTACATGCTATAGACTAGCGCATTGCTACATGCTATAGACTAGCGCATCTATTTTGTTGTTCTTGAGGAAATCCTTGAATTAGGAATACCTTTTAATTTTTTTGAATCCATTAGGAATACCTTTTAATTTTTAATGGACTAATATTAATGTAGGGCTCATGATACAAAGTTTTTTTTTGCGATATCAATTTCTAGTGTAGGAGTCATTTTCCTTCTCTAATAATTAGCTATCTGCAAAAGAGTATTTCCCAAAACAACAAAGATACCATATACAAAAAAACAAATGAGATACTCTCAAGTAAAATGCAAGACTGTATAGTGCAATATTGATAATGGTTTCCCTCCAAAAATGAGCCTTGGGGTCTCGAGCTTGGTGTGCAGTCGAGGATCAAACGACAACAATCGACTTAGGACAATGTAATTTGATAGAGCATTGAAAATAATGAAGATGATACCATCATTGATTATCATCTAGTTTCATCAGTTTTTATAGGTGTTGGAAGAGGGTGATCGGCAATTGAGCGTAGAGACTCAATGTTAGAAAGCAATTGTCCTCAGTTGCAATGAAACTACTCTCTCTCTCTCTCTCTCTCTCTCTCTTTGAGAAAATCACATTTTTTTATCATTGCATGATCCCCACTCACCCACCAAACCCCTCCTTATGCTACATGTGCCAAAGATTGCTTAGTAGCACCATCATTGAAATGTTTCTTTCTCCTTAGTTACTCATCGCCAATTGCACCTTTTTGGTAGATATGAGGGCCTCAAGCTCTTTGTGTGGACATATGCAAAATACTAGTGCAACTCTCTCTTTGGTCTCTATCTCTGTGTTGGCGCTCTCTTTTTAGAAACACACACAAACATACATCCTCTTACACAACAGCATTTGCTCTCTCTTTCTTACTCTCTCAATCTCTGTCTAAGTCAACCTCACTTCCTTTCTCTATCTACAGACACCAGTACTCTCTCAAGCGCCTACCATGCAGCCCCAAGGGATGGCCTTGAACACTCACCCTTTTTGAATAGATGCACAAAAAAGGGGGGGGGGGGGCTTGTAGCAACAAAAATTTCTCTCTCTTCATTTCCACCAACTCCCCTTTGGCTCCAGCTGCCTACCCAATGGCATGACACTACTTTTTGGCTTTAGTTGTTGCATGATATGATGCTAGGATCCTTTACGCCTCACTTTATGAGTACTGATGGATAGTCTATGCCTCTATAGCTCAGAAGGGTAAGCTATGTCAATGAATAAATTATTGAGATCAATTGCACCCATTGCCTTTAATAGCAGAAGCTATAGGATTCAAGTTTCAATAACAATCTAGCTTCTACCTTCATTGCCATGCAATTTGCAACCACACAATTGCTTACTGCAGGAGCCATCTAACTATATTGGAAGAGTACGGCCGGCCGCCTCTCTCTCCTTCGCTTCCCCTCTGAGCTCTCTCTCTCTTTTCCGCTCCCCCACTTTTGTCTCTCTCTTTTTTTCTCCCCCACTTTTGGCTTATAGCCTTCATCTCACAGAACATGACACGTGTAAAGGTAGAATCCCTCGGCCATATTATGTTAGTAGATACACCCTAATTGTTGGCAATCACTTAAATACAAGCATGGGGAGGAGCAAGTGCAATGGTCGCAAGTTGTCTCAATGCTAATGATCACTGAACTAGGGCTCATGGTGATGACACCATTACGTGCATTAGGAGTGCGAAGCTCATTGGATGTCTAATTATTATTGTGATAAATCTTTGCTCAATGTGAACCACAGGTAGTTGGAAGAGGTTCTTAGTTCCTTGCACACCCTGAACTGGGTAGAATGATCTATCATGGTTGAAGATGACCTGAAACTTTTCCTATCCATCTCACTAGGAGACTTGCAAGACTACTTTTTTTGCCTTCACCTGACCTCACTCAAGATATTTCTCTTGGCATCATCCCATGCAACATCCTTCGAATGGGGACACCTAGAAGCATTCAAGAAACAAGAATTTAGTATCTTCAAAGCAGATGATGGAAACATTCACATGGTTTCTCTATTGCTACAATACATTACCACAATTAGAAGCTGAGTCAACATGAAAAAGTCACAGCTTCTACTCTCTCTCTCTCTCTCTCTCTCTCTCTCTCTCTCTCTCTCTCTCTCTCTCACTCTCTCTCTCTCTCTATCAGTAACTTGCTTGATTAAAGGATCTGTGTCTACTACCGTGCCAGAGATGAAGAGAAGGTAGATAGCCAAAGAGGCTAGAAACAGATGAGAGCCCATTAAAGAGTGGCTATGGTAGACTTTCTACAGAGTTCTGTCTTTTCTCTAAATTAAAGAAGTAACGACATTCTTCTGTGTGTTTGATTGTGAACTCCGGACTTTTGATGTGGCGTCTTTTGGGAGAGGTAGCATAAAAGTCTTCGTCTTTATGCCTAACGTAGGTGTGACAAGTATCATCGACCAACTAGAAAATTGACGTCCACAATAAAATTAGAGATAATGAAAATTGGAATAAAGAAATTATTCCCATGAAGAAGTTTAAAGAAGAGGAGCATTGCATACACAGTGGTGATGATAGACCTAATCGAGAATGAACACAGCAGACAACATGATGGCCAAAATTTCACAACAAGGATGATCAAGATTCAAGACCTCGTGATCAACATGGGACAAAATAAACACATGGTTGATGATGTTGAATACTCCTTGGTTGCAAGATCTCCATGGGGTGCTCAATCATAAACTCTTGGATGATTGGGCTCAACAACACAACACAATATCGAATTGTAACAAGCAATTGTATTTGTTTGCATTCATTATTTTAGCTTGGTAGTGATAATCTCCTCAGTATTGGTTTTTGAATAATATATTTGTTGTTGGTCTCTCTTCTTGCAAAAGGTAGTCAAAAATTGAAATATAAATTTTCACAAGCTTTAGGCTAACATGAGGCAAACAATCTTTCCACATTGCTGATAGGTCAATTTTATTTCTCACGCAAATAATATGAATTAGCTAAATATGTAAAATTTGTAAACATTGACGAGAAAGAGTGCCCATCAAATTTATCTTTAAGGACTCTTAAAATGAAGAGTCCAAAATTTATGTATCTTTTCACCTATGGATTATAAAGATAGGTGATGTTGCCAAAAGTGGGTGGTAGTTCACATCAGTTATTTACAACACCATTTAGAGTCAATAAGAGACTCATTAGAGACCTATTTTTAGCCTACCCCATTCGTCATTGACTAATCTTAGTACCGCTTTGAAGCAAGACCAATATCTACTGATCACCCCATCCTTACGAATCATTCTACAAATTCATATAACACCTTCGTTATTCACTCAACTGTAATCAAGATTGACTAATCTCATTATCTTTTATTAGCAAACAATCCTTATTTTTACATCAATTTTATGCCTTTCAAAATATTAATGTACTCACTATCCAGTTAAATTTTTGTTGAATTTAATAAGAAATCAATTTTAGTGCTTGTTCTTTGAGTAACACTTTTGTAGATGAAGCTAAGTACAATGTTTTCATATCAAGCTCCATGTATGAAATTTCTAAATACCTTAAAATAATATACATTAAACAAGATCATTTAAGTACAATCTCTCTCTCTCTCTATGTATATTTAGAACTAGTAGATACCATATATATAATATACCACCCTAGTGCTTACTCTACCTCACAAGGCTATACCCAAGAAATTTTCCAACAAATATCGACAAACAATTTTAGAAGACACAGCTTCTATACTTGTTTACCTATGTTATAAGCTGTAAAATCTAGTGTTTCTAACGTCATGGCTCGTACTTACTTTGATTGGAATCTCTACTGAGATGAATTGTCATACAACTACTTACATGAGCTCAATTAATTTGGGATGTTCATCAACACTTGGTACATACTTCAGCATTCCAGCCTAATCCAATTTGGTGGTAGGTAAATGTTTTGTAATGTTTATGCCTTGTTTAGTCCATTGGTCATGTGCACACATATTTGTCAATTTAGGCAGCACCAGTTATACGTGCAGATTCGCAGTTTAGGTAGCATGAGTGCAGATTTGTCGATTTAGATAGCACACCGAAAAATTACAAATTCATTATTTTAAACAATATCAAGTGAAAATATGCTAGTTTAGGCAACACAAGTGCAGATTTGTCTATTTAGGCAACACAAAACTTAATGCAGATCCACCAATCTAGGTAGCATTAGTGCAAATTTGTTGATTTAGATAGCACATCACATTGGTGTAGATTCACCGATTGAGGCACTTGAATCACAAAATCATGTTGCAGTGAGACTGGTCACCATTGTCCTTAATATGATTTTGTAATCGGGTATATAAAATGGAAGATATTTTGGATTTGGATTTATAATTTGGAATTGGAATTAAATTTGAAATTAGTATATGGTGATTTCTTGTCATGACAGTGTTTATGAAATTGGACTTGAGATTTATAAGATGTGATTTATTACTGAATGATGAGTGTGACCAATGATATTCTGATTCATCAGGGTATGACATATATTGCTTATTCTAGTGGTATGGGTAACTAAAATATGCAGTATGTGGATGACAGTAGGCATAAGCAAATGTATGTGGATGACAGTAGGCATAAGCAAATGTATTTGTATAATGGATTTTTTTTCTTTCAATATGCGATACTTCTTACACAGAATACTAACATTTTTTTTTCACAAGTATGGTTTACAGATTCTTATCTTCACAAATGAGGACAATTGATTTCTAACGGAGGAGTTATGTAATGAAAATGAAAAATGACTTATTTATTGCAGGTGACATTGGAAAAAGCTAAGGAATATGGAAAAGGACATCACATTTATGTATATTTTATTATTCAAGTGCTCTTTATGAGCTATGGACATTTATGTCTATTGGCCAATGTGTATTCATTTTGAGCATTCAAGAAATCTATTAATAAATACGGGCAAGAGGAAAATGGTCACACTTGCATGAGGGGAGATTGTACCCAGTGTCTATGTCAATTCTTCTTTCCTCTCCTCTCTTGTCTCTCACCGTGCCGATGTAGCACTCCACTCTAGGAGGTGCATCTGCACATGATTTCTCTCTTTCTCTCACTCTGCCTCTCGCATGTCAGGCTTGCTGTGGATTCTATGCAAACACGATTGTGTAGGTACGCAGATCTGTTGATCTTATCGTCGATTGTGTGTTATTTGTATATTTTGCAGGTCTCTCTGTGCCTTCGTCCGTAGTAATGAGATGCACACTTATAACTACCTCACTTTATAGGATAGTAACATCGCGTCATAAAAGGATGCGCAGAGCTTGTACAAGATGTCACTATCAAGCACCTCACTTTTTTTGTGACAGTGACAATTTCACCAAAATGGTTTTCATTGACATTTTCAAAAATGAAGAAAATTGATGTTTTAATGCAACATTAGCCTTATTCCTCTTGGCTGAGGAGAATTCTCTCACTAGAGTTAAAAGGCCCAAAAATGAGTCCATTTCTTTCCTATTGGATTCATCATCCTTAAAGTTAAGCTTGATCTAAGGGACCAAATACAACCTGTAGCATGCTTGGAGACTATATATATAATGGTGACAATTGACAATTAGATTAATGAAGTTTTTGGGAGAGAAAGAAATGTAGCCATGGTACTAGCTAAAATGTAAGAACAACAAGTTTGATGTGATCCAAAGTTGAGCAATTAAGTAGGGTATGATGCTCATACTCTCAAATTTTCAAGAGACATATTGTGTATACAAAAAGAGGCTCTCCTATAGAGCCTCAATGTCCATCTCACATTTAAATAAGTAGGAGATAAGCCAAATGGTTGGTATGGTATAGATTGTGTGATCAAGCATGTAATGATTGAATACAATCTTCTCTCTCAAAGAGGGACATTCTTTTTTAATTTGTAGAGAGAGGAAGACAGAGAACAATCATGTACAAAATTTCAAATCAAAGCCTCAATTGTGTACCACATCCTTCAATTGAGCATACTGACCAAAACTCGTGCAAAAATACACAGCTGGGCAACCTTTTTCTTTCTTTCTTTTCCATCGCATTTGAAGGTTCAAATGGCATGAAAGTGTACATGAACAAATAGTGTGCACCTTATAGTACTAATCTGCTTATGCATTGTTGTGATTAGGTGATGATGTGCTCTACTACAATGCTTGTGCACAAAACATAGATAGAGATGCAAGAAAGTGAGTCATCTAGAGAGAAGTGGATATGGAAGGGTCAATACATTCTTGATAGTAAAAGTAAGCCAAATCATCTCTTTGAAACAAATCTAGTACCTTGGAAACTATGAGTTCTAATCTTTTCACAACTCTACTCTTAGACATGAATTATGGTTACACAATGTCGCAGTTATGGGCCCCTATCTTTAAAACTTTCTGACTTACCCAATTTGTACTTCTGGACTTTTTGGTAGCACCTTTTACAACCCTAAGTAGACCAAAGGAAAGAAATCCTTCCTAGCATTTACCACAGATTTTGATGTGAACTACTACCATATCTTGCTCACAATAAAGACACAAATTATGGATCTTCATCTTAAAAACTTGCTGCCTTACCTAGTTTGTACTTCTCGACTTTTTGGTAGCACCTTTTCCAACCCTAAGTAGACCAAGGGAAAGACATCCTTCCTACTTTATTATTGGAGATTCTGATGTGCACTATTACCATGACTTGCTCACAAGAAAGACACATGGATATTCAACAAATAAGAGAGTGGAGGAGAGACTTTGAATCCAATTGTGTTCCCATTGTTGAAAACAATTTTAAGACCCATTCCATTTTCAAGTAGAGTTTTATGATAATATTGTCTTCTCTTAGCTTTCATCTCTTCACACCGTGGTGGCTTACCTGATTTGTATAATCAAGTTTGGTAGCTTTGCTAGACCAAAAGCAAAACTCTCTCTCTCTCTCTCTCTCTCTCTCTCTCTCTCTCTCTCTCTCTCTCTCTCTCTCCTTGCAAGTTGGACCATCCTAGATCCAGAAATGGGTAAACAAGAAATATGCAAGAGGTAAAGATTCGAGAGATCACATAGCAGATTTCAAAAGAGTGATTAGAGCAGAGGAAGTTTTGGATTTTGCAACACAATTTCCGGGATTTGGACCGACTCTAAAAGATGATGTGGCTACATGGTTCGACTTAGTGGAAAGATGTGATTTTGAGATTCTAGACGAACTGTTTGAGGAATTCATCAAATAAATATTCACAAAAAGTCATAGCTCACAATACGGTCTCACAAATCCATAGATTCAAGCAAAAAGAGAACGAATCAGTGTGCAAAGCGGCATTATGGACCAAGAGATATGTCAAGTTTAATCCAAGAGTAGAACTTCCTACGCAAGCACGATTAATGTGTTTGGTAACCTGAAAGGACATAAAAGTTTCCTTTCAAGGTTTTGGAAAAGAATTCCAAAACCATAGTAGCTCCACTCATTTTGAAAAATCCTTACATGAGCTTATAGCTCAAAGACTGCTACATATGGAAAAAATGAGAAATTTGTAAAATTTATCATGTCTTGGTCACAACAAGCCTCCAAAATTGATGGACCAGTCCATTTTGCCCAAAACAGCCATTTCTTATGGTTGATTGCATGTAAATAAGAGTGGGGATTTTTGTAGGACATGAGCTAAAATTCCCCGTTAACTTCAATGGGTTGGTGGTCAAAACATATGGCTAATTTTGCCTCACTATTGTTTTTTGGGGCAAAGAAAATAGGTATAAAAGAGTTACATTTTTACCATTCTGCAGACCTATTATCAAAGTTTCTATAGTCATACTCAATACAGACATTGTACACATGTTTTCTTAGTTTCCTTTGGGCTTTTGGATCCAAAAGGAGCCATGGAGCATGCCAAAAGAATTATGGATCTCTTACTAAGTGGAACCTTGGGGACAATGATGAAGTGCTAAATACAACAAGCATGAAAAAACTGGGTTTAGCATTATGATCTCTAGAATCCCATAGAAACAACTCAATATCTAGCTAAATTTATAGTTTATGATTAGATATGGTTACTACCTACAAAATACACACAATTGGCCTAAGAAACTAGAAATATTGAGAAGCTACACTTGCTACACTAAAATGTCTCGTATTCTTCAGAAATAAAAAAACTCAACCATCATCATATACTATGCTATATAGTATATTAGGTCCCCCAATACTCAAGGAAGATTAGATTTATGTTATAAATGACACTTATAGAATCAAAATTGCATTAGGATATCAAGAAAGCTACCAAAAAATTTATAAATTGCTAATTTTGGCCGAAAAACAGGATTAGGCAATTCTTGTAATTTGGTCATAACTTTCAATTTTAACACTTAATTCTCCCTAGAAGTGTCAAAACATGTTGAGAACTATGAAGGCTTATCTTCTAGCAATATAAACCTCACAAAATGAAGTTTAGAGTGGTATAGTTGCAAAAAGCTGGAAAAAGGCCAAAAACAGGATCCATTTTTTCACACAGTTTAGGTTCAAAAATGTTGAGCAAGAGTAAGGTTAATAGTGAGATCGATATTCCAAAAAAAAAGTCAAGTTTTTTTCAACTCATAAGGCAACTTTGTGGATATATAGCACCTAAAAATACATTTTCATACTCTTCAAATAATTCAAGCAAAATGGTCACTTAATAGGACACAAAAGTGTCCAAGGACATAAAAGTGTCCTATTACCATTCTAGTGTTAATATTTATCCAAGGAATGAGACATGCGGGTCTTCAAAAGGGTCTGCATATGATAAGGAGCAAGATGCTAAATGGATTGATCAAAAAAGCTCTTTATCTGGTGTATAATTGTGAGGAATATAAAGAAAATAGATGTAAGAGTCAAGAGGACAACACATCCTCTTAGCATAGTGATTCATAGATGAGTGAGTCCATTGCAAAACCATCAGGATCTATCAATCAAGAAAAATTTATCGACAAAATGGTTAAGAGGTTAGCTCCTCTTGCAAATACCGATTTGAGGGAGCTTACGTGGTGCAAAATTGAGAGAAAATGGACAAACCATATGAGAGAAGAGTGTTACTATGCATGGGATATGCTAGGGAGAGGTATGTACAACCTGTTCTAGTAGCACCTACTCCATCTAGATACTTTATGGGGAATGTGCCAGAACCAGCACGAGTTTCAAGGCCATAGCATGTCTTAGGAAAACAACCTCCGCTGTCAGGTGCTAGGATTCTTGTAGACATGAGACACACGCTGATGATGGAAGCATCAAATAAGCAAGCGATATTAACATCTACAATGTATTATAACAACCAAAGTGGGTATTGCCCTTCGAAGCGACATAAGATGAGAGAAACACATGGAACCTCCACCTCCTAGGTTTTCACTTGAAGAAAGAAGGTATGAGATGGAAGAAAGGACATTGTGGTTCATTGTGAAAATAGGCCTAGTTAGGTTAGAGCTTGTTTACAGCCAAGAGGAATTGCAAGAAGAATCTCCTCAACCAGAGATAGATTGTCACAAAAGTCGTGACAACCACTTGGTCAAACACTGTCCTCAGACAGAGATCCTCTCTCTCTGTGGTGTCATTTACTTGATCTGGCAAAACTGTCCAAAAAACCCAAACTGAGTCAAAAAGATCACAACAAATGTGTCAGGGATTGTTCTGCTACCCACTAGCTTGGAAAATGAAAATGTCGTACCAGTTCAAGTAGTTACGAGAGCGCAAGCTCAAAAGGAAGCTAAGAATCTAGAGAGAGAGAAAACAAAAACTGAGGTGAGTCTAGAGAAGGGTAAACCAAAGACCAATGCACCTAGCCAAAAAACCAAGAGCAAATGGAATAGTGGGAAAGCTAGAAAGGCTATGATGAAAGCACGTAGGGAACGAGAGCAAAAATCCATGGCTGAGAAGCTTACCCAAGCTGAAGAGAAGATAAGACAACATGAGGAAAGGGTTGCACCCTGTCTTACAGAGGCGACTCAACCTCCAAAAGAACCATCGATGGAAAGTGAGACAAAAAGTGCTAGCTCAAGAGGATCAGTATTGGTTGATAAGGTTAATGAGCCATTAGACGCCCTCCTAAAAGCCTATGAAACACAGCTCAAAAACAACCAAACCTAAGAACACAGGTGGATGACATATCCATATGCGAAAGTATAAAAGGACATGCTTGAAATGTGTAAGAAAATGATTCAAACTGCCCAAGCTTTACTAGAACCACCAGTTGGAAAACCTGAGGGTGTGATCCTTGTCCCACCTACACCAGTAATTCCACCAAACCAGGAACAAAAAGAGCTAGATTTCAATCACAAGCATGAACCAAAGCTTAAGGATCCTGCATTAGAACCAAGGACAGTGTTGAATAAACATGGATAACTCTTTTGAGGGATTTCACATAGCTATACCTGACAACTTTGAAATAGATGGTCTTGACGAATTGTGGAAACAAGTCAAAGAGGCCAACGAAGGAAGTGAGATAAGCAGACGAGTAAACCAGATGGGCGATGGAAGAGGAGTGTCTCTTCCACCAATAGAGGAATTTGAGGATGGATCTCAATTGAATAAAGAAGTGGAATCGTATTGGGGAGACAAAGGAAATATACATTCTATGGACAGTCAACCCCATTTGCTAAGATCACTACCATCCTATACGGGAGGGTACGAGGCCAAGTCTGAGGTTTTTGCAGTCCCATCACAGAGACTGTCTCCCAACAAGGTCATTGATTTAAAAGGGTTGATAGACTTTTTTTCAACACCAGTCACCTGTACAATAACGTTAGCCGGTTTTCTCAGAATACGACCAAACAATTGGGCTACTGTGGGAAAATGCCTAGAGAAATTTGGTGCTAAAAAACCAATGACTCAAATTGAGGAAGAGATCAAAGAGCTGGAAATGCCTCATCTAAACATTAGGCTAGTGCCATTGAACAAGGTAGGCGAGTACTATGAGGAACAAGATAGGAACACCACTCTTCCTGTGGAATTCCAAGGTGTAAAAACCATGGCAACCCTTGAAAGTGGAGCTAGCATTACCATTGCAACGAAAGAGGTCAGGAAAAAATGGGGAAAACTAGCAATGAGGGCTACTAGGATGAAACTGCATCTTGTAGATGGACACATGGAAAGGCCCATAGTGTAAAGTGTGAGCTTTGTCCTAAACTATGAGTGAAGGAGAGAAGAGTGAAATTATCCCACATATTGTGGAGCAAAGCTATAGAGCTACTTAAAGCTCATTTCATGAATGAATAAGTACAACTCTATTTTGGACTACATGCTTGTCTATGGTGAGCTTGTGCTAAGCTAAATCAATAATCAAGATTGTGTTTATGAGTCCAAGCTAATTCTATCTTGGAACATAATTCTCTTGAGTGATAATCTTGCTTACACACACACACACACACACTTGTACTATGTTTCTCTTTCATCCACCCTAGCTAGCACGATCCTATTCCTAACAAGTGGTATCAGAGCATGGATATGCTAGCTAGGTTTGCTATTATGCATTTACGTGTTTGTACAATTAGCATTCCTTAATCATCATTAGCTAGATCCATTAGGTTTTCTCTTCTACTAAATATTGCATGCCTAATTAGTATTCCATTGGCTAGCATGAGCACGTTCTTGAGTTAAAGACTCTTGTGCCACTACTCACTGCTGCTGCTGACAAATTGGAAGCCTGATTAGCATTAAAATTCACTAAGTCTCCATTAGTAACTTGCATTTTCATTCAATAGATGTTCCTCACTTTAGAAAAATTGGTGTTTGTAATTGGTGTGTATATTTAGCTCCATTCGAGAGCTTCCCGTCAAGCCTACCCATGCTAAAATCCCACTTCATTTGCCTATTCTAGAGCTTGATCAAATTTTTGGTCTTTTGCACACTCTTGCTCTATGAACATTTTTGTTGAAGATTCTCAGATTGAGAAGTTGTGTTTGTGTGTGTTGGGATCCCAACATTTAATGCTCAACCCCCTTTTCCTTTAAAGAAACCTTTTTTTTTCTTTTGCTAAAATTGTGGGAGCCTTACCTAAAATGTTAAAGGCCAAAGTCAACAAGTGGGTAGACCATCAGAGAGATTTGCCTTTGGATATTCGGCATGGAATCAACATCTCTTGCCATGCATAACCTTCGCCTACCAACAGGCCTGGGTTTTTCTCTCCATATCCACTTGCAAGAAGTGGAGCTCTCCTAGCCACTAGTAGTATACGGCCACCTACTCTTTGCCCTCAAACATGCTCTTGATGCCAACACCCTTGTTGCTACGTGTTGCCTGAAGGGCTGAAGCCCATACAAAATCTCTCAAGGTATTTTTTTGCCTCTGCTCGTGCCCACCTGCCTAACTTACCCACAACCCTCATCTACCTCGCCCCACAACCCCGTTGTTGCACTAGGTTTAGCTCTTGGCACGTGCAAACTAGGATCTTTACTTGCAGCTTTCTTCAGGCCTAGCTCAAGACCCATTCCCGCAAAAATCTAAAACCAAGGCCTGTTCCCACCAAGGTTCAACAAGGCCAAAGGCTAAAAGGACTTCAACAAAGACTTCAAAGGTGGAAATCCACCTAAGCGTCAAAAACCTTTATCAAGCAAGCAAATCATGGGCCTAAAAAGCTTCCAAAAGAGCTTCGCAACTCAACATCAAGCTTCAAGATTCTAAGGGACTTAAAAGCATTTAAAGATCTTCTTCAAAAAATTTTAAAGCAAAAGACACTACTTCTTTGTGAAGAGGAGCTTCACTCTAGTGAAGAGGGGATTCACAAAGGGAATTTCTCTCTCTCTCTCTCTCTCTCTCTCTCTCTCTCTCTCTCTCAATTAAAAACTTCAAAAATCTTGCAGCCAAGCACAATAACTTGCAAATAAATTTTCCACCATATCCTAAGGGGCCTTTTGTGCTCGTGTAAAGAGGTAGACACTGGCTAGGACAGTCTCCTAAGCTAAGACCCCTCTATTAGTAGAAATGGGGGAGAAGGGATTAGAAAAATTCAACATGGAGGGGTTTTACACCTGGAAAACGAAGTTAAGAGGATACCTTATGAAAAAATGTTTGTGGTCTATCATTAGCATTGCCTTAAAGCAACAAGCCAAACCCGATGGAGTGCACACTAGGGCATCTACACTCATAGCAAGTGCATATAATTTGGCCAAGGATGAACAAGCGTTAGGAATCATCATCACCTCTTTGCATGACAACTATGTGCATTTCATAGATGAATGTAAGCATGGACATGAAGCTTGGCATGTCCTAGAAAGTAATTTTGGAGCCAAGGCCAAAAGAAGTAAAGTTAGTCTCAAAAGAAAACTTTACAAGATCGCTATGATTGAAGGGGAGGACATTGCTAGCCTAGTAAATAGGCTTAAGAGCATTGTCACACATCTAACTTACATCCATGTCGAAGTACCAGAAGACGACAAAGTGGTTGTACTATTAAGTGCACTTCCACCTTCATATGACCACTTAGTCACAATTCTTGAAGAAAAAGAACCCGCTTCACCTTTCCAAGATGTCATCAACTCAATCCAAGCAGAGACATCATCAAGAGGGGCTTAAGTCACAACTTCCTCAAGGGAAAGATATTCGCCATCGACATCATCAATTGGAAGAAAGTGTTATGAATGTGGAAGAATGGGACACATAGCGAAAGACTGCTACACAAACAATCCTTGCAACAAATATGTAAGAAGGGACACCCTCCTTCTTGATGCTACTTAAATGGAGGTAGTAGCAGTGGAGGAAGCAACAGTAGTAGAAACAACAACAGAAGCTACGAAGGGAAGAGACCTATCACAGGGTCAACTCACATGGTAGAAGACAAAGAAGACTAAGGCGAGAACAACCTTGTCTTTTATGAAGATGTATTTTAAAGATGCAGCCTCTCTACTTGTAAGGGAGGACTTTTATTTTCCTGTGTGGATATTATCATCCCGTGGAATTTGTCAGCCTGTGTGGATATTACCATCTTGTGTGGATACCAGCTTATCATCCTGTGTGGATGTTGCATCTTTTGTATTTTGTCTTAGTCCAAACTCAAGCGGAGGATTGTAAAGTGTGAACTTTTTCCTAAAGTATGAGTCAAGGAGAGAAGAGTGGAATTATCCCACATGCTGTGGAGAAAAGCTGTAGAGCTACTTAAAACTCATTTCATGAATGAATAAACACAACTCTATTTTGCACTACATGCTTGCCTATGGTGAGCTTGTGCTAAGCTAAGTCAATACTCAAGATTGTGTTCATGAGTCCAAGATAATTCTATCTTGGAACCTAATTCACTTGAGTGATAATTTTTCTTACACACACACACACACTCACACACTTGTACTATGTTTCTCTGTTATCCACCCTAGCTAGTACGACCCCATTCCTAACACATAAGATTGTTAGAAAAATCAATTATTACTTCTTGTGGCATTGAATATGAGCAAAACTTTTCTATTGTTGACTTTGGCAAGAAGAACAACTATGATATCATTCTAGGAAGACCATTCATGCAAAAATTGAAAATGGTCCAAGACTGGGCTTGTGACTATATATAATTGAGACAAATGGAAACCATGACAAGGATAAATCTGAAGGACCATAGCTACAAGGATGTGACAAGAAAACCTATGGAGGAGTTTGATTCCGCTATTGTAGTAAGATCAAAACTTACAACATGGTTGGGTAAGCCTAAAGAACTGTGAATGTGTGGAGCTTTGCAATGCAGCTTAAAGCGAGAGGAAGGTATCCTAGAAAGGGAAATTGAAGATACAGATTACATCCCAAAACTCTTTCCTGAGGAAGCATTAGAGCCACTTGAATGGGAACACATCTTGGCTACTCTAGATGCGTGTGCTATTCAAGACAGTCGAACAACGAAGTTTTGTGATGAAGATGGCTATAATGTCCTTCCTTACTTTGTAGTGAGTGTAGTCCAGGAAACCAAAGATGAAGAAGAAGAAGAGTTCTATGACTTTGTAGAAATTGGAGCTTCAAGAAGATGCCAATAATGGAAATCCAGACAACCCAAAACGTGACATAAATGACTCTTCAACAAAGGAACGGTCTTATGATTGTCCAGATCAAAGACCCAGGAAACAATGTCACCACTATAAGAATAAAGTGCATCAGAAGTGTATTCCAAAATCCTTGGTGGAAACACAACTGCAACAAGCACCCTCATACGTAGCTCCTATACATGAAGAAAATACTCAACCAAGAAGAACACATCCATGTCAACGAGCTACCATCACTCTAATCAAGTGGATAGAAAAGTCATCCCACAAACAACAACCCAAGAGCAAGCAAATAGTAACCTTCCATAACCAACCAAACCACAAAAGAAAAGTGCTAGAATGTAACCTTGCTAAGGATAGCAGAAATAATGATTATTCTTATGACATTCCTGAGAGTTACCCCTCCCAAGGGATGTATGCATAGAATATACAATTTAAACTTTTATACAATTTCATTATACATCAGAGTTGCGGAAGCATTTGCATAGGGGAGGAGTTCTCAGCACGGGACCAAGCATGGAGTTTAGGCCATGAGCCCAAACTGCATCCAGAGGTACCTAGCGACTAGTGCTACCCCTGAATGGGTGTTATGAATGAAAGCGTACTGAAGAAAAATATAACATTGTGGAGGGTGAATATCTACACAGAGACATGAGAAGAAGACAAGAGAGAATCTTTAAATTCCCACCTAAATGGAACAAGCAACCATGTATTAATGCAATGACAAAATTTGGGTATACCATAATAAGAAAAAGTTTATGACAAAATAACTAGCAGAGCACCGGACCCTGTGTAGGGATTGACTGATCCACCCATCCACTTCCGCTCTACTATGGACAGAGAGACTTTCACTTCCCCGCGAGCGAACCAGAACATCTCCAACCTACCTGAGCTAGACATAAGCTGAGGCCACTTCGCATCCCTCCATGAACCCAAGCTTTGAAAGGATCCCAAATACCAGCAGGTGGTAGGGTATCAGCACCAACCAAGGTGCCACGCGTCTTCAATACCCAGCATCGTGTGTTTAGGCAAAGCCAAGACAAAATTCCGACATGTTAGCCGTGTAGGTCATTCAACCCCCGATGCACTAACCGTGTAGATGAGCTTAGCAAAAAAGTAGAGGACCTAGGCAACACCCCCGATCTAGCAAAGCCCCAGGTCAACGACCCTTTAGTCTAAGGATAAGCGATGTAGGTGATCCTATCCTTGTAGCGACGTTACCATGAGAAACATAACACATGAGTCCAATCACAATAACACTTTCCATATGCACAAACAATCCTTTCCAAGAAGCAGCTAGACTGTACAAGGTCTCTACCCTTACACGTCATTCATAAACCATCCAAATCACTTCATGATCCAATTCCAAAACCATAAACCATAATCCAATCACATCACACATGCGAACACTCTACCCAACTTGGTGAGGCACGACCAACCCTAATAACCACTTGAGAACATAACAGAGTTGCAAAAATTTTGGCAGCATAACCAAATCCAGAAAAAGAAACCATGAGCCACAATGAATTACACCATATAATATCAACCACAATACACAATGGAATCTCAGTCCTTGACCATGAATCATAATCACACTGAACCGACTCCCACACTTGGAGTTTGACACATCCCCTGTAACAACAATCGGAGTCTATACACATGTGACCCTTAAGAAGTGATTCTTTTATGCATAAAAAGAGTTCAACTAGCAACTAATCATGTTATAAAAATCCAATTTTGACCACATCCAACCATGCAAAGTTGGTGCATCACATCTGCACTTCACCTCTCTAGCACATAGAGCTAGTTTTGACCTAGAAAGGTGGAAAGCAGTCATAACCATTCATATGAGACATCTACATAAATCCATGAGTTTATATACATCATATGATAACATTCCAACACCATAAACATGATGCAAGACAGCTCTGACCTTCAGGTCAACCATAAACCATAACTTCACACATATGCAAAAAACCATTTTTTGGCATTTTTGAGAGTATGCAAAACATGCAATTGAAAGTATTTGGCCTCAAACCAATGCATCAAGTTCAGCTCCATAATACAGACTATCACTCTATCATATCACTTTGACCATATGGTACTCACATAACAAACGATAACCCCAAAGAAAGCCACTTTATTCATATCTGTCTATGCGGTTCGGGATTTTGAACCATATACTCCCACATAAGTTTATGGACATCTAATAATTGAAATGAACTCACCAAAAAAACCATAAAACATTTTAAAACAACTTGGTTAGCTCACGACGTCATATGGTACCCCCCTTGGTAGCACCCCTACGCGTGTAGGTAAAACCGGTTATAGAGTGATTAATAACTCGCACTTTCGAAGTTATAACGGAGACGTAAATTCATTTGTCATCAAGTGGGTTTGCCCATCTGGTGAATCTATATCTAGTGGTTCTCCAAGGAGCCTGGAGTCAAAAATTTTGGTTGTGTATTGGGCAACAAACTGTTTTTTTACCATATCTCTTAGCTCGTGCGTGTTTTTCACATGACACCAAAGAGAAACAATGTTCCAATTGATGTGTTTTATCTTTGGTACAAAGGGTTCGGGCTGATTCATAACAGTTTGTGATTTATGACCAAAACAGTGTCCTTACTGTCTCTATGACGTGAAACAAAAAAAGTGCTTTTTATGCACGCACATGATCATAAACGAATCATGTGCATAAATCAAAGTATTAAACATGATGAAGTAATCATGGGGCAACTTTGTATGTACTCGGTTGATCCACACATTCACTCGTATGCAAAAAAACAATCACTTAGAGGGTGACTATGCAAAAAAAGAGAGAGAGAGAGAGAGAGAGAGAGAGAGAGAGAGAGAGAGAGAGAGAGAGAGAGAGAGAGATGATGGCTATGGAGTTTAGAGCTTCTCACCGTGCTTTAGAATCGATTTGGGGCTGTCGAAAGGCTTTTTGCTTTGCTCCAAGAGAGCGGTGATGAGAGCTACGTAGAGGTATCCGCCACGAAAGCTTCCGAAGAGCGCACCGTGAAACGAGAGAGAAGATAATAAGCAAGTAGAGAGAGAGTATTCTTCTTCTTCTTCTTCTTCTTCCCAAGAGACAAGAGCTTATGGAGATGGTGACGAAGAGATTACACCACTTCGTATAATAGATATGTATAGTCTTGCGGTAGTAGATACAACAAACGGCCCTGAAAACTAAGCACTAACCGGCAAGTTATAGGCAAGTGTAGCAGGCTGGAGTGTGCCCCAAGCTGAGAGATGACTTGAAGGTAAGAGCTTGAGGGAGAGAGGATAAGGAAGAGAAGGTAACTCCGACTTCAAGGCAAGAGAGCTTCCGCTTCCGAGAGTGTGTGTCCTCAAAGTGAAGGGAGAGGGATCTTTATATAGGCTCTCAAGGCCAAAATCACAAGCTAAGAATAGAGGGAAGCAAAGAGAGTTAAGTTCGCGCACATTTGCGGCTGTTAAACATTTTTCTTTTTTTGCAGACACGGATTCCGATGTGCGATTTTTAATTTCAAAGAAGAAGCTTGGCTTCCAAGAAAAGAGCCTAAACTAAACTCCTACTCTCTTTTCTAAAAAGACTTTTTCTTTCCTAAAAACAAACCTTTGCTTTTGGTGGTCAACTCTCCCACTTACCATTCAATTTTTTTACAGCAAAATTGACCATCCGAGCACTATATGGCCAACTAATGAAAATCGTAGCTAGACTATGCCACACCGTAATATCCCAACATAATTATGACTTTCCCATACTGCCCCCGACGTATTTACGGTACCGCTTTTTATATAAAAATAATTCCCATAAAAATCCCGTCTGTTCTCGGTTTTGCTCCAAGTGATCATTTTAAATCCGACGGAAAACTAAAATTAATATTTCTATGTTTAGGTCATCATAAAAAGCACATTGCTTTTCAAAAACGCCAAAAAGCATGAAAAAGCTAAAAATAACGGATTTTTCCATAATTGCACCAAACGTTCGTCTAACCTATTGGAATATGGAAACGACCTTGTTTTTCACTTTGAAACCTTTCAATATTGTCAATCAAGCATCTTAAGTCAAAATTTGGCGAAACAGATATTGAAAGCTATTTTTCTTATTTTTAGAAAAGACCCAAAAATTGGGGATCCTACATCCTCCCACACTTGAAAAATTCAAGGTGTCCTCACCTCGACATGAAATTTGGATAATTTAGTCTCATTACATCATCACGTTTCCAAGTGGCATCTTCCTAAGAATACATTGACCATTTAACAAGGTGTTTAATAATGGTTCGATTACATAGAGGCTTGGTTATGCTCTAAAGTATTACTTCTGGATATACTTCAAAAGTTTCGTCAGTAGATGTAGATAATAGAGAATCATCAAGAATATGTTGTGGATCAGGTACATACTTCTTGATTAAATTGGCGTGAAAAACATCATGTATCTTTATGGTGGTGGTAACAAGAGTCTATTAGCTTGATCATTAATACGCTCTGTGATTACAAAAGGTCCACAATATCTGGCACTTAGCTTCTTACACTTACCCGTTGATAAAGAATTACATTTGGGTTTCACCCTAAAAATTACCATATTGCCTTCTTCAAAAAGTCTAGTAGATCGTTTTGGATCATCATAACTCTTCTGTCTATCTTGAACAGTCTTAATGTCCTGCCATATAAGATCGGTTTGTATTTGCATTTCATCCAACATTTCTTTGGATCCTTGAACTCGTATGAGAGGTTCAATCCATTTGAGTAGAGTAATACACTCTTGTCTGTACAATGCTTGAAAACGAGACATTCCAATTGAGCGTTGGAATGATGAATTATATGTAGATTCAATCAAATACAAATATCTGGTCCATTTACTATGCTCATGCATATAATAAGCTCTTAACATGTCTTCAATGATTTGATTTGTTCTTTTTGTTTGCCCATCAATTTGAGGATGATAAGCAGTACTAAAGGCTAACTGGGTTCTTGTAGCTGAGAATAAGGCTTTCTAAAAATTAGAGGTAAACTTCGCATCACAATAAAAAATTATTCATCGAGGTAAACCATCATACATGAAAACACCTTCCGTGAAGACTTGAGCTATATCCTTAGCCATGAACGTTGGCTTGACTGAAAACAAATGGGTTATTTTTGTAAGCATATCAACAACCACAAAAATAGAGTCATATTTCCATAGATGTAGGAAGTCCTGTAATCAAATCCATGGATATGCATTCTCATTTCATTTGTGGAGCATCAATAGGTTGAAGCTTACCGGGGTATCGAATTCATTCAGCTGTAATATGTTGACATGTTAAACATCTTGTAACATAGTTAAACACATCGTGCTTTAGTCCTGGCCAAAAGAAACTCTTTCTTATAATAGAGTAAGTCTTAATGTATCTTGGATGTGCTGCTATAGGTATATCATGAGCTTTCTGTAATATTTGGAGTTTAATTCCACCTTGATTTGGAATACAAAGACGATTACCAAAGTAAAGGTTATCTCCTTCAACGTGAAAGCCTTTGATTTTCCTTTCCTGCTTCTCTGTGCAATATTTAGGCTTATCAAGTACTGAATCTTTAAGTAATACGGGTCCTAAGTCATACCTTCTCGAATAAGGTCAATTAAAGAAGTCGTAGAGGTTGTGACAGCCACTACAATACTCTTCCTGCTTAAGACACCGGCCACAAGATTTCCTTCCCATGTTTATATTCGATTCCAAAATCATATTTTCATAACAACTCATGCATCTTCGTTGCCGCATATTAAGGTCAGATTGGGTGTAGATCCACTTCAGGCTTTTATGGTTGGTATGTAGTTCAAATCTCCTTCCAAGAAGATAATGTCGCCATACTTTAAGAGCATGCATAACGGCCAATACATGTGTAGGATAAACTAACTCATGTATACATAACTTACGAGATTCATAAGCTACTGGTTTTCCTTCTTGAGACAGAACGCCACCAATTGCTTGTCCACTTGCATCTGAGCACAATGAATGTCTTTGAGAAGTCTCGAACCTATAGTATGGGATGAGGAATCCCAATCCTCGACGAGTACTTCCGAGCGAATAAGAAACCGAGCGAGTATAAGCGGTGAAAAGGATTAGATCAAGATCTCAATAGTTACTCTATAGAGTATAGTGTAGCAAAGTAACCATGTTGCATCTCAAATAGTCTCAAACAAAAAAACCATACTCTTCCTTTAATGTTTTCACACACACATTGATACAGAGTCATATCCTTGCTTCTGAACCATCTTCTTGAGCATATTCCAAAACTCTATTTGTGCAAACTTATTCTCCATGGTAAATTCACATGTTGCAATTGTCATAAGTTCATGCACAAATAGATCAAAAGATGGTAACTCAAATGCCACATGTCCATCATAATGCATATGTAGCTCTTGAACTTGAATGATATCCTTTGCTTGCTTGAGTGCCATGTGTAGGCTGATTTGTGAAGTCATTGCATGTAGTATACCAACTACTCTAGAGGGACCATTGGACTATTACTAGTGTGTCCTTCATTCCAATGCCTTGTGTGCTTTCAATAGCAATGTGAACCTTCTAGAATTGACATTGGCCATGATTGAGAAGGAAGATTTGTTCACCTCTAGCAAGTTCAGTAGCCTTTATCTTCATCTGCTCTCCCATTAGAGTTAATGAATGAAAATTGAATGCATTAGATATTTCATAATGCTGTATCACAAAAGAGATAGAAAGTTCATATATGCTATCGTCAAACATAAGAACAATCTTGTGACCAAATTGTCGTCCATAAATGGTTATGTGCCTAGCCATGGTTGACTACAGGATGAGGAATTTCAAACTCCAAGAAAATCTTTTCGAGCAATCATAAAAAAGAGCAAGGGGAATTTCAAACTCCGAGCAAACCTTTTCGACCAATCATAAAAACAAGAGAAACCCAACAAGATACATATAGAACTTAAATCATATTAGGAAACATTTAGCATCAAATTACATATTATATTGTCCCAAACCACCTTATGGAAACTTCACTCATCCACCCTTATATTAACTCCTTGGAGGTTATGCTCCCTCCTCCGAAGCACAGCTCGTGGTCATAGATAGTCAAGTCATGGTAGATGCTTGGGCAAGTGTGTGTGCACTCTATTGTTGGGGGGTTTGGGGGGGGGGGGGGGGGGTGTCTCAATACATAATATTATGGAAAGTGCTTGTAGGAAGAGAGCCTTGTTTTTTTAGAAAAAAATGAAATGCCTAGTCTAAGGACGTTATACAAGAAGTAGTTTTTGGCGGAGTCTAAGTGGACATATGAAAAGCAATTGTTTCATATATACCCAATATGGAATGTTCGAATGAGATGATGCAAAGTTTTACAATATTGGTTAATTTTTGAGCTCTTTTTGGCTTGTTCTTATTTTAAGTTTTGCATCTTCTACCCTTCTCTCTCTCTCTCTCTCTCTCTCTCTCTCAGTCAATGATGCTTTGATTAATTAAAAAATAAATTACCCTTATGTAAGGTGTCTACTGCATCATTCCATCTACCAATGCACTTGGTTGTCAACGGCCCAACCTGAAGAAATGAAAGAGCGCCACATTTAATGTGAATTCCACAGGAAGGTTTTGATAATCTGCAAAAGCGAAGAAGAGGCCCTCCACCAACAGCGACACAAACCCAATGTGTGCAATCAATAGGTTCAATGAGTTGGATGCCACAACATCCGCGGTAATTCAATCGACTAATTCACCATCGTTAAAATCTCTACATTCTTGACCATAGGATAATCTGCCATCTCTAGATGAGACTCTTACAAGATCATGACCCCAATATAACCAACAACTTGAATCCGCTCCTCTGGCTTCTTTTAACTTGTATGTTGTCGTCATGATGGAGCGTCTTTGGCACTACCTTGTGGACTTGTCCCACCCCTATTAGGCGGTGCTCTGTTTTGCAAATTCTAAACAAATTAAAATCCCATTGCGCACTTACCTGAGCACCCCATAGGGTACCTCCCTCCAAAGGGTGGCTGGATTGTTGGCGACTACAACCAACAACTTTGACATGACGGTGTTGGCTAGGAAAGGCAAATATGAGGGTCCCTATTAGTGTTAGGGAAAAGTGTGCCTAAGCTTTGCCTTAGAACGGTTGAAAACTCAAAACAACAGAGGATTGAAGGGAAGTGAAGAAGGAGAAAATCTACCTTAGAAATTTTAATAAATAGAGTTAAATTGTTAAAAATGCCGATTATTTAGAAAAAAATCCTCTTTCAATTCATTCTAAAGGAATTTTTGTACATTCGCAAAATTGATTCTAAACATTAGGACTCCCTATTCATAGAAGCCTGCTGGATGTTGGAGGCACACTAGCTGAGGCAAGAAGGTCAACCCTCTTAATCATTTTCACCAAATATAAAGAGAAACCTTTAGAGCATGACTGCAGGTTGTGGGAGACAGAGCATCGCGTGCATGGAGGAAAGAGAGACAAGTAGCATGCTGGGGAAAGCACAGAGTGCAAGAGGCTGCGGGGTGTATGAGCCGCCTACATAGCGAGAAAAATAACCTTGGACGAGCTACCACATATAAAGAAAAGCACATCTAGTGTTTGTCGCAAAGATCTCCAAATGAGGCTACGTTAGTGCATACTCTTTCTGAGAGCTTTTGGAGTTAGTTTTCAGGGCGAGCTGCAAAGAGGAGACCCTTCTCAATGAAGCCTTCGTGGGCAAGGGAGGGGGAGGTGATGAAGATCATGGGGGTACTGCAGCTGACATGAAAGGTAAAGATGGTGCCAAGCTAATTGCAAATGCACTGCATGGAAGAAGGGACTCAACTAGAACAGAGATGAAGTCTCTCTCTCTCTCTCTCTCTCTCTCTCTCTCTCTATATATATATATATATATATATATAATATATATATATATATATATATATATATATATATATATATATATATATATATATATATATATAGAGAGAGAGAGAGAGAGAGAGAGAGAGAGAGAGAAATGGCTCTGAGACTTCTTTTGAATGAATGGGGAGGCGCTCAAAGTTCAAACCCTGACACTGGGTCAAGGGTTTGAATGAATGGGGAGGCGCTCAAAGTTCAAACCTTGACACTGGGTCTAGGATCATAGGACGAGTTTTTTCGATGGACGAGTACAACCTATTGCCTACCACTTACCCACATGCCTCTTCGTCAATGTAGTCTCTCTATTATCTCTCTTGGCCTCGCATTGTCTGTCATGAGCTCTCTCTCTCTCTCTCTCTCTCTCTCTCTCTCTCTCAAAGGCCTCTTTCAGAGAATTTTAAGTCCTCAATTTGATTTTGAGTTTTCATAGCCCTCAAAGCCCTAAGGCTCTCTCTCTCTCTCTCTCTCTCTCTCTCTCTCTCTCTCTCTCTCTCTCTCTCTCTCTCTCTCTCTCTCTCTCTAAAAGTCTCTGAAAAAGTGCGCGTCGACGTACTCCTTCAGAGAGGTCATTTTTAGAGGAGTATTGAGGCAAGAAGAAACGTCCCCCATTTCATATGAAAAGAGGGAAGTGGTATTTACCTTTGGTGTGGGCGTGCATGGACGGGGACCCGGTGTGAAACATTACAATGATTATTGGAGTAATTGGGCGCTTGACGAAGCCGATAGCACCAACAGGTTCAACCGTCTGCTCCAGACGCATCGATGGATGCAAAAATGTACCACGCAAGTCACATAAGTCATGCACAAAATAAGCTGACATAGCTTACTTGGCTTAAAACAAGTAGAAGAGTAAATGTGTATGGGTACCTTTTTTGTTTTAGTGTATATCAAGTCCTTGCCATGTTGGGAGATTGAGAGGGAGAGGAGGGGAGGGAGTCTCCAAAAACAACCTCTCTGAAGGAGCGCGCGCCGGCCCACGCTCTTTCTGAGACTTTGAGAGAGAGAGAGAGAGAGAGAGAGAGAGAGAGAGAGGGGGAGAGAGGGCTCGGGCAAGTCGTTGTTTAGGACTCCTTGTTCGCGTCTCTGTGCACAAATCCGAGCCATGGCAGAGGTGGAGGAGAACAAGGCAGATCTCGCACAGCATCCTGTCGAGGACCTCCCTCTGCTGCTGCTGAGCAGCCCATGCCTACTTTTAAAGAACAGGAGGCTGCGATCATGAAGAAATATGGAGGTCTCAAGCCCAGAAAGCCTCCTCTGATCTCCAAAGATCACGAGTGAGAGTATTTTGATTCCGCGGATTGGGCTCTAGGAAAGGGTGAACAACCTGGTCAAAAGCCAAAAACTTTGGTGGAAGTGTTGCGCCCGAAGTTGTAGCCCACACACCATCAGCCCCTTCTTGCAAGGAGTGCTTCATATGAAACGGCTGAAAATTGTTGGGGTATAGGCGTATGTGCCTTGCCCGGCCACCCAGAGTCTGGGTGCCCACTGACTTGTATACCTTATACATAGCATAAGTGTATAGGGCGATGCTCACTCTTTGGAGTCTCCCCACCCACATCGTGTGTGTCTCTCCTTCTCTCTCTCTCACTCTCCGTCTGTGGTGCTCCCAGATCCCCTTCAATTGGTATCAGAGCGACAGGTGTGAGAGCATAGATGGACGGCTTCGCCATGAACTCGTCGACTATGGCGGAGAGGTCACAGATCTAAGAAAAGAAATAGAGGAGGCTTGTGGGCAGCCATACAGAGGCTTGCAAGAGAGCTCTCACGAGCTTCCTAGTGCTCACAGATCAGAGTTCCTCTATAGATCAGCCCACAGTGTACATCATTTTCCCTCTTCTCGCAAGCTTTGCAACGGCTACATCGGCGACGACAGGTTGGAGCTTGGAGCTTCCATAGACATGGAAGCATTGTGAGATTGATGCATTCAGATCATGCATCGAGGTGGGAATTGAGTTTGAGCCTTTCTATGAGCTCAAAGAAGAACAGAAGAAAGTCGTTCAGTTTTTGGCAGTTTGACAGCAGTCTACTATTTTGCTCATAACTTGAGCTACAGAGCCCCGATTCCAAAATTTTTGGTTCAAACCGGAGCTGGCTTCGAGCTCTACGAATTTGTAGAAGGAATTGTTTTCTAATTCAGAGTGCAGGTGGGTCTGAAATTAAAAACACGGAGACTGTTTTTTATGATAGTTTTGGGCTCTGTTGTTTTCTTTGCTGCAGACAGCTTACCCGTGCACACTGCAAGTAGCAGGCACATATGAGGTGTTACAAGATCGGGTTTGACTCCCAAGTACAGGTGGAGTCTAGTACTCCCAGAGGTGTTGCCAGTTGTAGTTGAGTGGTTCTTCTGCAGTGTTGTGGCTTGCATACATGGTCTTTGAGCAGGTATGCTCATATGTATGACTTTGTGAGGTGATTCCGGTCGAGTTTATTCCCGAATTGGCCATTGTGGCATATATTATTGTCTCTTTGAGGTTTACTGTTGAGGTTTTGCTCCAATTACAAAGGAGACTGCCAAAATTTTGTCAGATATTTATGCGCGATTGAGTCATATTGACTTGTGATTTTGTGCAAGGTTTTGCATGGTTATTGGTGCAACTTTACATCAGGTTTTGAGCCATATTTGCAGACTTTTGTTGATGCGATTCGAGCCAGTTTAGGGCTGATTTGGTTGACAATTGCTACTCATTGTTGTTTGCTCTTTTGCGAGCATTATGGTTGATTTTTCATTTGACTTCCAGCGTTATGGTCTGACATAGTTTGATGGTGCAGATTTTGTTGCTTGGAAGGAGCATATGCTTGTTGCATTGGCGGATTTGGGGCAGGATAAACCCTTGCGTGGTTTATCGGCGAAGACCAAGTCTATGCGTGATGATGATTGGCAGGATCTTGATGAGTTAGCCATGTCTACGATTTGTTTACATCTGGTTGAGTCTGTTTACTGGCAGGTCTCAAGGGAGACTACAACTCATGTTTTATGGCAGAGTTTACATGCTATGTATGCGACATCCATGTCTACAGGGAAGTCTAGTCCCACTTCTATGTCCATGGGAGAGATTGATCCCACACGCAAGTCTCGACGGCATAGAGACTTGACATGTTGGCATTGTGGACATAGAGGGCACATTAGGCGTCGATGTTTCAGGCGTCTGAGACAACGGAGGCGACAGATGTGTGATGCAGATTTGGGCATGACAGATGCTAGTGAGATCAGTACGGTGGTTACTGAGTATGCTTGTGATGGCGATGTCACATTTACATCTAGCTTGTCTTTAGACGATCTTATGTCTACGGATTGCACATTGTCTTTACATTGGTTACTAGATTCAGATGCTACTTTCCATGTCACGTCGCATCGTGAGTGGTTTAGCACATTTTCTAGTGGGAGACTTGATTGTGTGCACATGGATGATGGTTTTTTGTATGACATTGAGGGTGCAAGAGACGTATGTTTGTCCTTGCCCAGTGGTATGAGATTTACCCTGCGTCATGTGCGTTATGTGCCAGATCTGAGACGGGATTTGATCTCAGTGAGACAGTTACGGGATAGTGGATGTCAAATTTCGCTACGAGAGCGAGATTTTGTGATGCATTTGGATTCACTAGTGATTGCGAGAGGTGCCAGGAGTGGTACAGGTTACCCATTGCATGTGGATCACGAGAGAGACGGTGTTGTCTCTGTGATCATGGAGCCAGGTAGAGAGCGAGAGAGCAGGCGAGTCTCTTTTGCTCATGGGTTGCAGGGTACTTTGCATGGAGTGCAGAGTAGTGAGCTCGTTGTGCACACAGTTGGGGCACGACTTGAGCAGTCACACAGAGAGGTGATAGAGTCGGACATGCATGCTTTGCTAGTGACTGAGCAAAATAGAGAGTCAGTTGTGCAAGATAATTCTATGCATGATAGACAGGTAGAGCGGTCTTGCTCTAGTGAGTCACGACAGGAGGACGTTGTGCAAGAGTCTATGCATACGGAGTTAGAGCATGGGAGCTCTAGTGAGTCACAGCAGATTGAGTGGTCATGTTTACAGTGGATGATTGAAGAGGAGGCTGAGATGTCAGCGATTATGCAGTCATTCCTTTCTATGCTCGACAGTGAGCATGGGGATATAGTTGTGCAGGATATGTCTTCCAGCAGACACCTAGAGCAGCTGGTTTGCTCTGAGGTTGCACGACAGGGTGATGCGTCTTTTGCGAACAGTCAGGAGATGCATGTGGCTGACACGCCTTGTCAGTCAGAGATGCCTATTTCCAGGGATATATATGTTGATGCATGCTCCGTAGAGCTAGCAAGGCCCGCTAGCATTGCATCGGCATTCGGTGGTCTCATGTATGAGATGTAGATCTTGAGACCGGATATCGCAGCTGCAGTGGGAGCATTTGCAATTGGGGTTGTCAGTCGTTTGTTGACTGATGATGGCATAGTGCACGAGGGAGATATGCAGGTATTGCGTACATACTTGCAGTACGTGTGCGGTACGTCTGGTGGTGTATGGACTTACATGGGAGCAGGACAGCCGGATGCACGCGATCACAGCCAGCCAGTGGGCATCGGTTGAGAGTGGTTTTCTCTCGCCTTTTGTAGTCTTTAGACTAGGTTCTCTTGCTTAAAGGCACAGTCGCCTTTAAGTGGGAGGTTGTTGGGGTATAGGCGTATGTGCCTTGCCCGGCCGCCCAGAGTCTGGGTGCCCACTGACTTGTATACCTTATACATAGCATAAGTGTATAGGGGGCTGCTCACTCTTTGGAGTCTCCCCACCCACATCGTGTGTGTCTCTCCTTCTCTCTCTCTCTCTCACTCTCCGTCTGTGGTGCTCCCCGATTCCCTTTAAAAATGAAGATGGGGTTGTAGCTCCTGCAGGTCCAACACAAGAAGATTCCGAGGGTCATTAGACATGCGCACATCTCAACATCAAACATGTCATTAGCTGAATAAGGATCAGGTTTTTATCTCATTGGGGCTTTGAGCATCAGATGAGTTGTACATACTATTTGTGATTGTGGATCAAAAGGGTGGCGATTGTGTTCCACTCTTGCCTCTCTCGGCTCCTGGTTGAGTGTATTGAGCAATTGATTCACCAAAAGTGATAGTTATATATAAGAAGAGAGAGAGAGAGAGAGAGAGAGAGAGAGAGAGAGAGAGAGAGAGAGAGAGAGAGAGAGAGAGAGAGAGAGAGAGAGAGAGAGAGAGAGAGAGAGAGAGAGAGAGAGAGAGAGAGAGAGAGAGAGAGAGAGAGAGAGACTTCATCTCAGCTCGGCGTTGGCGTGGGACCATTCATGCAGGCATCTCTGAACTCCTCCAAAGAACTCGGCCTTGCCATCTCTGACGTTTTCTACATTGAACTTGCCTCAACCACAACTCTTGTACCTAGCTTATCGGGCCGTGCGCACTGAATCACACGTCAAACCCCTGCGCCTCAACCTGCCCCCCCGTGCATGTCGATAGCTACAAATTTTGATCACCATCTGCCATTCTTCATCTGCATTTCATGATCACCGTCGGCTCAAGACCACTACGCAAGGTTTGGAGAGCAGAGAGTGATCCTTCGAACCTCTTCACGAGAGCATGGTGAGTGAAATTGGGATAGAGGAGGAGAGGGGGGGGGGGGGGGGGGGTGTGAAGATAGAGAGAAACCAGGCCTGACCAGGGGAAGATAGGGATTTTTGGGGCCATGTAGAATAAGCTTCAGTAGCAGAGAAACCATGGCTCCCTTTGTCTGCACCCGTACATGGCAGCTGAACTTTCTCAGAGGTTGAAGCTTTTGCAACAATAGTGATCACAAGGGGGGCTTGCAACCAAGTAACCAACTCTTTGGCTGCCTTCACAAAGATCGGTGGACAGCTCCATCAGGGCTGCGTTCATTATGGAGGAAGGGCAGCCAGCCCTTGGCCACCTTCACAAGAAGATTTAGAAATTTCTCATGTAGGAAAACGAAGTCTTTTCCAGTGTTTTTCGTACAAATGCATAACATCATGAGATTCTGCTCAAGAGGCACTGCATACCTAGCTAGGTACAATTGGGGGCAAGGGACCCTGGTCCCCCCCACCGGGCCACCGGTCCCCTGCCCCCAATCGTACCTAGCTAGGTATGCGGTGCCTCCCTCACAAAAGCTCATGATGTTGAAGTAAGTCACAATGTGGGAATTATTGTGAGAATTTTTCCAAAACTTCTTGTGTAGCAGTACTGGTGATGGCTCCTCCCTCGACTTCAACACTCATACTCTCTAATTTTGGCCCCTGCAGGTTTCTCGCTTTGCCTTAGCCCTTGAATGGTCGACAAATACCAGGACTAGAGAGCGAGCGAGCGAGCGAGCGGAGGGGCTTCACAAACTGTTATACCTCTTCTGCTACTCTTCTCTTCTCGTTTCCTGGTTCGTCTGCAGTTTTCAAACGCTCGGAAGGAGGCCTAGAGACTTACTCTCAAAGCAAATGGGAGAAACTATAGCGAGGAGTTGTACGAAGCTCAGCCTCTGAGCAACCTCAATGCCTCGTGATCCTATGTTCACGAGGGTGCTTTGCATAATTTTGATTATGCCTCGAATCGATCCCCATATTGTCCGCGTAAATAAAGCTCTCATATTTGTGTGCATGTCACTGTGTGTCTCTATTTGAGAGAGAGAGAGAGAGAGAGAGAGAGAGAGAGAGAGAGAGAGAGAGAGAGAGAGAGAGAGAGAGAGGGAGGAGGTTTTTTAACGTCGTAGGATCAATCCCAAGAGACCTACCGAGTGTCGAAGTTTGCATAATTTGTTGCAATGGCACTTGCATAATTTGTGATGATGATAACGGCACTTGTCTTCTCCACCTTGCTAGTCAACATGTGTGTAGCTCACTACAAAAGATCGCTACTGGCCAGCCTTAAGTGTGATGAGAAACCCAATAATGGCAGCTACATCAATATCTGATTGTGCCAACCAATGTGCCATTATGCTTGTTGCATTGGTGCGATAAGGTTTCAAGCACCACCGTCATTAAGCTTGCAAATTTGCTATGGTGCTAGCTTTCAGTATCTGATTGTGTCAATCAAAGTGCCTTTATGCATCCCGCATTGGTGGGATACGGTAAATCGAGTGCTAAATGAGAGGGCTTCATTCCACACCTCCTCTCATCATGTGTTCTTTTCTCATACAATGTTCGAAAGCATGTCACATTGGTGTAGTAAGGTTTTGGGCACCAAATGGGGGATGCTCCTCCTATCTTGATCCTCATTAGGAATCCTTTGCGCTCTCATCCTGTACGCTATTATGCATACCACGTAAACATGGTGTGTGCTTATGCGGTGTGTTTCAAGCATAAAACAAGATAGCATCTAGACATCATATTTAATTGTCTTTTTGTAATTGCATCATTACAATCACTCAATTTGATAACATTGACGTGTGTCTATCTCATGCAAAATAATTGCACAACTTAATTATATATTACATTTTACGTACCAAGATATATTTATCTAACGGTTATTCAAGAAGATGTGGTGAGAATGCATCAAATTCTTTGCCTATGTGGAGTGAGCATGTTAGTTTGATCACACAACGGGTTAGTTTGGTCGCAGAGACAAAGATTCAAGATGGAAATGATAGTCAAGATATAGGTTTAGGGTCTCTATATGAGTTAAAATAGGAGGAAACACCAATTAAAGCCTCATTTCAGATAGATCCCTTTGAAACAAGACTAGAAATGTGACCAAGTGTTGTTGATGGGCATGATAGCGTATTACATATGGAGAAAGGGGAGGATATATTGTCCAGAGCTAGAGTTTTTAGTTGCCTCAAGTATCATCATGTGCCACTATGAAGGCTCATTCCACATGCAAGAGTTTGGGGCTTGAGATATGATGTAGTAAGTGCTTTAAAGTCTACATTTTCTAGTGAAGGATATATCAAAGGGTAGGGAGCATTCATTGTTTCTTTGAACACATGTCAAAGGAGAAAGCACAAGTGACAGGTACCCTAAATAGTCTTTTGATATCACTGCTCTCTTTGCTCAATACAATAGTAGCTTATTTCTTTTTTTTAATTAAAATGCCATTACGGAGGAGTGGGATTTACCATGAGTATCAAGAAGAGATTGTGGTGCACCCTTAGTTGGAGCTCCTTTCTCAAAAGATGTTCCTTTGGGAGGGGAATCGTAGAACTATGGTTGGAAAGTAGTCATCAAAGAAACATACACCACCAACAAAAATTGATGCTACAAAGGTGCCAGATATTTCTCTATTAACACGTTTGCAGCAAACACACACACACACACACACAAATTTTCGCTCGGTTTTTCTATTTGCTCGGTAAAGTTCACTCGGTGTATGGTAAGACTCTATGGGATATTCACCAAAGCTTCTTTGAGTTTCTCAAAACTAGCTTGAGCACATTCATTCCAAGTAAACACTTTAGAGAAATATTATATTTCGTTCAAAGTCCTCAAATCAATGAGAATAGACGTTTAAAGATAAGATGAGAAGAAAATAGGAAAATTAATAATGAGTAAATCAACCCAATTTCTATATCACAGAACTTTGGGTTTTTGTTGAAAGTCTACAAGGTGTCACAAAAGTTTCTAATAAATCCTAGTGGTTCTAACATAATGCACTCGGTAATATCCATTGCGACATCCTCCTACCAATAGAGTATAGTTGTCCCATTCCTTGAGTATGTCTGATGGTTGACTCCAATAATCCTTTACGATCTTTGTCTCGAACATTTCTTTGTTGGCGTGTGAGTCATACCATTCTTGAGTAAGATATTTGTTTGTTACAGGTACCCCTATTTTGGTGTGAATAATCGCCTTCATGTACCCAAAGTAGTCATTGAAGAAAGCAGATTCCTTTGGAAACACATCCGGTGTGTCCCATCCTACTGAGCTGTGAATATTTGCACAACCTGCAAGGCACTGAGGTCTGCTGTAGGCATTGTATAAAATTTTTACATTGTGAGGATTGTAGATTAGTGACTTCCCAAATAAGTCAAAGAATAACTCCCAAGGTACTGGACTATAGGAATGTTGATCATTGTTTTTGCACTATTGTCCCCATACATTAAACATAACAATGTCAAAGCATCTTGTAGCCATTCCTAAAGGACGTATGTTTCTGGCCATCCATGTTTCTTTTGTCGGTCTTAGGGTAAGTTCATAAGCATCTATGTATCCACTCAATACTCCCAATAGGCGAGGGTTTATGCTGAGGTATTCTAAACTCGAGGTACCCTGTAGCATAATGATACCAAGCTCAAAAGGTATTTGGTATAATGAAATCCATAGACATCAACCTTTTCTTCTCTTCCCCATTATGCGTGGTAGTGACAAGTCTTTGTACTTCCACTCCAGTTTGGAAATGCTCTTTCACCATAAGACAAGTGAGTATATCCACCCATATCCCTCGAGATAAGATTCCAATCATCTACACACACACTCCATCACTCAAGTTAGTTAGAATGATAAAACCAAGATTCAAACTCAATTATTACACCTTCAAAAGAATATGTGTTATATGAAAATCAAAATTTTCTAACCGCAATAGATAATATTGATACATAGTATTTCTAGGGAGATACATAAATATGAAAGGGTCCTATGCACCAATTCTTGGTTCCCATAATTGTGGTTCTACCCTTATACTTGCTCACATCTCGGGCGTCAAAGTTTAATACTTCAACTTGTGCACTAAAGGTCACATCTTTCTTTTCGTACCATTCTTTCCCCCATGATACATCCTTGGGTGATAATCCAAGAAAACAGTTTACATGAGCATGTCCTTTGTTTACATCATTTCTGTAGAAGTATCTACTCGTGTTCACTGCCATTGGTCGAGCAAAGTTACCAATGCACCTTGGTTTCTCGTAGTCATCAAAGGTAATGGTAACATTGTGAGGGTTGTATTTGAGAATAGGTCCATAGACTCTATTGAACCAATCCTGGGGTACATAATAGAATTGATTTCAGTCATTTGACTTCTTCCATACTCTGATTATGACCTTCTCACAAAAGCCGTATCTTTGGTTTAGCAGAACGGCCTTATTACTAAGTACAAATTCACGACTCGGTATGTCCAAAAGAGAGCATAAGTTAAGGTAAAGAACATATCCTTGCATGTTAACATTGCCTTCTTGGATCTTTTCCTTCACCCAAAGCTGTGGGCTGGTCATGAACTTATCAGGCACTTATGTTTGATGTTCAGGCTGAGCTTCAACATATAACTCCCATGCTATGTAAGTGTTGGGTATAAGGTAATCTCTAGTCCTTTTTGAAACTCGAGCCACTTCAATTCCCCAATGGAGATTGAATCCAATCGCATAATTGAAAAATATTTTTTTGTGCAAAATCACTTGGGAGTTCATCAAGGCAATTAAGAAGATCCATATAAAACAAGACAATGAGAGAGAGAACTTAGTACACATGTGAACCAAAACTAAATCTATGCTTCTTTTATTCATCAAAATTTAATCTTTATGATTTCATTACAATATTATGGGTGTCTTGGAGATAGTTCTCTAAACATTCTTTTAACTCTCATAACATGGTATTCTCTCAGACCTCCTACGCGACAATGTGGCCTGTAGTTATCCTCTAGCTTTTCTCTTCCTATGACGGCTGTAAGAGCCTCAAACTTCTTAGCGACTTTAGTAATTCTTAGCATTTGGGAACGCATCTCCAAGTAGTAGAACATGTCTTCTAGCCCTATTCGTATTTTGAGTTGAAGTAGTCTGAGGTTGGAAAACCAATCTCTTGGACTATCATCAATATAGATGAAGAATTGACGGAAAGGTTCTTGGTGATGGGTAGGGTAACTACGGTCAACACTCTTCCAACAAGTTGTGCTTCTTGGTATGCCAAAGACTTTGGTCCTGATTTCTAAGTAAAAGAGTTTCCGTTCATCCTCAGAAAATCGTGTCTCCATAATATTGAACACTATGGCCCAAACCTCATTCCCTTGGCTAAAGCATTCAAACGTCACTCTGGGAGCCATTTGTTACTACAAAATAAACATTGAAAGAAATTACAACGATGCTGTTTGAACACTTCAACCACAACTCAAACCAAACACTCCCACTCAAGAAGACAAGTCGAACAAGTACCACCAACCAATGTCACTTACAAATGCATCATGAATAAAATATCTTTTCTCAAACAACATGCATGAATGCATGCACAACGTATAACTAACTCGACTAGTATCAGGCTTTAGGCTATCCCCATAACCTTAAGCATTGGCTCTGATACCAAGTGAGAGATACTCCTCCCTAGGGGTCTATGCACAAAATATACATTTTACTCTTTTATACAATTTTCAATATAGATCAGATTTGCGGAAGCATTTGCATAGGGAAGGAGTTCTCAGCGCTTGACCAAGCATGGAGTTTAGGCCATGATCCAGACTGCATCTAGAGGTACCTAGTGACTAGTACTACCCCCAAATAAGTGTTATGAATGAAAGTGTACTCAAGAAAAATATAACATTGTGGAGGGTGAACATGTGTACACCATATTGCGAGAAGAGAGAGATAGAGAACTCTACAATTGCAACAACTATTATAAAAATGCATGGTACTAAAAAATTAGTCTATAGCTTAGGTTCATTTTTCTCTTATTTAGTCAAGTTTTTGTTGTCACAATTAAAAGTATGGTGTAAGCATTGAGCATTGTGTTCTATTTTAGTTCTTTGTTGGAAAAAAATTATTACTTAGCAACAAGCAACTCAAACGAGGAATTGTGTGTGCTTGAGTTTTGGTCACAAGGCCAAATCTTGTGACCTTACTAGTTTTTAAAAGGTAACGCATAGAGGCCTTGGGTGTGCCTAATGTTATGGCCACACGGTCAAATGTTATGACCTTTGGTTATCAAGAGATAAGTCATAGAGATCTTGAGAGCTCAGTGGTTATCAAAAGGTAACTCATAGATGCCTTGGGTGTGCCTAGATTATTGGTTGCTCAAGATATAACTTCTAGAGGCCTTGATTGTGCCTAGACCTTTGGCCACATGATAAAATGTTGTGACCTCTTGGTTACTAGCAGGTAACTCATAAAGGCCTTAAGTGTCCTTATGGATTTTTCCACAAGGTCAATTCATAGTGGTCATCTCACCTCAATGTCTAACAAGAGGTAATTGATAAAGGCATTTGGTATGCCTATAGTTTTGGCCATAAGGTCAAATATTGTGACCTCTTGGTTACTAGTAGGTAGCTCATAAAGGCCTTAGGTGTCCCTAGATTTTTTTCCACAAGGTCAACTCATAGTGGTCCTCTCACCTCAATGGCTAACAAGAGGTAATTGATAAAGGCGTTGGATGTGCCTAGAGTTTTTGCCACAAGGTTAAATCTTATGACCTTGTAGCTATCAAGAGGTAACTCATAGAGTTCCTTTACATTTAGTGGTATGAAGTTGTCACTCATAGAGGTCCCAATTTTGAAAAAAGTTTTGCCACAAGGTCATATCTTGTGATTTGGCAGTTATGAAGAGGTAACATATAGATTCCTTGGGTGTACCTAGAGATTTGATCACAAAGTCAAGTTATAGAGGTTCTCTTACCTTGGTGGCTATCAGGATGTATCTCGTTGACATCTTAAACATGCCTAGAGTTTTGTTCACAAGGTATAATCTTGTGACCTTTTGACACTAAAGATGTAACTTTTAGATCCCTTGGTTGTGCTAATGTGTAATGATTTATTGTTGTGAAACATTGTGTTTGGCATAGCTATGGGATGAACTAATTTTAACATGTTTCACCATAATATATCATGAACTTCATTACACTTCAATGTGCTAATGTTAGTTATAGCTAGATTAAACCTTGAGATTGTGTTTTGGATCACTCAACATCTTCTAAGCTTTTACATCGACATCAATAGATGGATTTTTTTGGTATTGTGCAAAAGACAGGCATTGTACTAAGAGAGATATGCTTGATTTTTCAATAGGTTTGTCAATATCAAAGTGCATTGGAACACCTGAGGTGTCCTCAAGGAGACATGCTGGACAACTATGCATCATACTTGATCTCAATGGTCTTCTCTTGCAACGTTGCTTTGCAAAATCAACAAAGTTTCAAAGTTTTCATATGGGCAAGCAATGGGTTGTACTTCGGCTTGGATGCACACAATTTCTTGAAGCCTTATTTGCAATTTTCCATGTAGGGGTTTGGTCTACAACACTAGAAAAAAATGTCATGTCAATTATTGAAAGTTTGGAGGTTTTCAAAAAAAGGAAATATCCCTTTTCCATGGTATGGGGTGAAGAAAAATGTCATAGATATCCATTGAAGACCATATACAGGCCAGACAAGATGGGAGTAGAAGCAATATTCAAGCCTTTAAAGCATGTGTGGAGTGAATTTGGAAATATGTGTGATCATCAAAAGACCATTCTCATAGATGATAGCCCATACAAAGGATGTTTGAACCCTATGGAGAATTGCATCTACCCTGAACCATTCAATGTCAACCATGGAGACTCCATCTTGATTGATGAACTCTTACCCTACTTGACTCAATTGAGTGGATCCCAAAATCCTCTAGAAGTTGTCAAGTGCAATCGATATGGACAAGAGCTAGTTCAACTTGGACATGCATTATACAAACAATTCAAAGTTGTGATTGATGAATGGATCGCATCCGATAATGAAGGGGTTTCATCATCTACATCAATTAAACCCACAATTGCACATAATCAAAATTGAAAATTTATCCAATCTTCAATCATCTCTTGTTTTTATAAACCAACTACATCACAAGGATCTTCATCAATGATTGCCCCTTGTCATCCATCATTGCCATTGAACAACTCACAATTGTCGATACAAAAGAAAATACCCCTTGTGACTACTTTGAAAGACATGGAAGCAATGCACCTTGCTCATCAATTGGGCTATGACAAAAACTTTATAAGTGGTCGAACAGCTAGATTGTACTTACAAAATCTACAAAAGTTTAGTTACAAGAACTATAGTGATATAAGAAATCAATAATTTCATAAGAGTATGTTATGATGTCTTGGTTGAAAATTGTCTTGGCCTCATAGCAAAGTTTGTTTCTCCACTGTGGAACATGCCATGGGTGTTTTTAATTATGAACGTGGTTATTGAAAAGTTAAAACTCTATTATCTAGTTTTAGTATGTGGTCTCAATTTCATTTTCATCTCTTTTTTACCATGTAAACATCATGGATACGGACAAGAAAGTCTAACATCTTATTAGATCATATTTGTGAAAAATTTAACAAGATGTCATTGTCAAATAGTGTGCATTGTGCACTACAACTCCTTTATTCAGACATTCTAGTGGGCTATAACAAAAATCAGACAACTAGATTGGATTTGTAAAATAAAACATTGCAGTTACATGAACTAGTGATGTAGTAACTTTGTAATTCTTTTAACTTTATAAGAGTGTGTTTCGATTTTGTTTTCCAAAGTTTATTTGAGACTTTTGTTTTCAATTCTCTTAGCCTCATAACAAAGTTTCATGCTCCATTGTGGAGCATAATACTGGTGTTTTTAAACACCACCATTGTTCTTGAGAAGCTCAACTCTACCATCTAGACCTACTTTGTATAGTGATCCAAAATTTCACTTTATCTCTTCTATACTATGCAAACACATATATATAGACAAGAAATTTAACAATGGAAACAAAATGCTTTTGTTGACTATAATTAGTGCGCATTGTGGCAAATGAAATTTTATCACATAAGATTTGAGCATTCTAATGTTTTGTGAGATTTGAATGTTAGAGATGTCTTTCAAAGATAGATAAGTTTTTCCATGGTCATATCATCAAATTTGGCCATTTTAATGTTTTGTAAGCTTGCAATATGAGAAACATATTCTCCCAATATGCTAGCTAACTATAGCTATAAGCATAGCATAAGATTTGTCCATTTTAGTGTATCATGGGATCTACCTATTGGATGCATGTTCTTTAAACTTAGCATAATGATATTTGAGATCTTCATGCCCACAAACGACACATTTGATTATCCTCCCTCACAAAAAAGACTTGACAATTTTTTAGCATGTAACATCATAAGGCTATCCTTACAAATTAATTGAATTTGGAATGATTGACTAATAAACAAATGGTCCACGGAAACTCTTATGAACTAGATAGGTAGCTCTAGGAGGTTCATGGCAGGTGTTTTATTGGGGACAAGTGTGGTACGCATGCCCTTGCTCGCCGCACTTGAAACAGTGGTTATCCTTGCAATAACGCTCAAGATCTTAAGGAGAGTTTGTTTTTGCCTTTGTAAACTCCCTTCTCCTTAGCTTTATTGGAATTTCCCTTAGGAGACTTTTGGACATTGTCCTTCCCCTTAGGCTCATTGGAACCCTTGTTTTCCATGGGCTTAGAATTTCTCTTAGCCCCTGTTTGGAAATTGATTCGAGAAGCCACCATAGTATGGTGTATAACCACCGATATGGTGCGTGGCCTTTGGGAGTTGACATACTCCACCATTTCTCCAAAATCCAACTTTTTGAAGACAGTGGATTTGAGTTGTAAGTCCCAAAACTCGTCTATATATTTGTGAATGGATTTGTAGGGAGAGAGCTTCAAGCATCACCATTTGATGAGTACTTTGTCTTTGGCATCGGTGGCCAAAAACTGCTTCATAATGGAAGCTCTTAAAGCTTTCCATATTTGTGGAGCTTCACCATTAGCCCATAGGCTAGACCACCATTTCCTGGTGGACTTTTGAAAGTGTATAGCTACATGTTGTAGCTTAGAGGACTCCGTGAAGCCCTCATCTCCAAACGCCACATCAAACTGTTGGATAAAGGCCAAAACTTTGTCCGTAGCACCAAAGGTGCCATTGTAGGTAAGGAAAGAGATGCTCTTTTCTCCCTCTTTGAACTTCTTGAGCTTGGATGACCTCTTCCATGTGGCATAGGATTTCCTATGGCCTCTTCTTTTTGATGGTTCAAAAGTTGCACCATCACTTTCTTCAGAAGATAAATAATTTGAGGAAGATGGAGAAGAGGGTGACCTCTTTCTTGCCTTTTTCTTGACTTGATCTTCTTTGCTTTCACTGTCACTTTCATAAGAGGAAGAGGATGAAAAAGATGGAGAGGAGGGTGTCCTCTTTCTTGCCTTTTTCTTCTCTTGCTTTTTGTCATCCCTCTTTGAATTATGGTGTGGATAAGCATGTGATGGTATTCTCCATTTTGGAGGTGATGGAGAGCGTTTAGCCCACCGTCTTCATGGAGCCATCTCTGCCAAATTTTTTAGCCCTTTGTATGGATCCTCTTCTTCTTCTCGAATCGAAGAGAGGCCTCTTTTGGAAGTCTCGCAAGGAGGCTTCCTAGGTGCTTCTCGTCATGGTGGGAAGCTTGGAGAATCCCATGATCACAAAGCTGTCGTTGTACGTCACTTTGGAGGGATGGATTGCCCATGGCTTGTTGAAGCCTGAAAAAAAGATAGTTAACAAGCATAGGGGCATCATTAGTAGCCTTCTCATTAGCAAAATCAAAGTTATCAACATTAATTTCACTCTCTTTACTATTGTCAGTCATTCTAACAACTTTTAGGTGTAAACTTTTTAGGTGTACTTTGGCACTTCAAGCCCTAGCTACTACTCCTCTTCACCCATTTAGAAAAAGCACTCAAGCTACTGTACGCGTGGCTCAAATACCATTGATCGCAAGGAATAGAAGAGAGGGTCGTTCAACACTAAAACAACACCGTCTCCTATCAAGCTTCTAATAGCTCAATAGTGGTTAAGCCGTAGGCAAGCCCCATAAGACTCCACTATTAAGACCATAGCGCTCGACAGTGATGCCCCGTTAACTGCACAAAGACACGCGCACTACAAGGCTGAAAAATCCCTATTCTACTTAATCACATGCAATTAATAATACCAACCATTTATAGCTAGCTTTAGGACCTCCCTTCTTGAGCAAGAAAAGAGAAACCTTGTGCTCTGATACCAATGTAACATTTAATGGTCTAGTAACTTGTGTGTAGTGGAAAATAGCATGAACATAGTGAGAATTTCATTAGAATAGATTCCTAATGAGAATAACAAGAGTGCTTGGGTCGAGAGAACAACAAAAAGTATAACACCTAGTTAGATAGCATGAACAATACTTCAAAAGAGAGAGAAATTAAGAAATTGACAACAATTGAGGACCGGATTTTCATGGAGCCGGTCCCCCCTCCAAAAGGCTTTGTATTATGGTCTCTCCCATCAAGAGAGACATTTTACAATACAATTCTTTGTGTTCCTTCAATACTAGCTAGTGCAACAAGCACTAAGCAAAACACTTATCAGACATAACATCAATTCTCTCATGGTCTCAGACCCGAGACTTCACACACCTTCAAAGATGGTGAGAGCTAGCGGGGTATGAGAGTAGATTGAGAGGAAGAAGGAGTAGTCTTACAAAAAAGATGTACATCTCCTCACATAATCACTCATATTAGCAAAGCTTAGCTTAGTAATTAACATGGTAGAGGAGATGAGCATGCTTGGCTCTTGGTTGGATTTTCATCACAAAGCCAAGAGTTGTTGGTGTAGGCCTCCCTTCTCACAAGCTTGGAGTAGGTGATAAGCTTTCCATTAAAGCTTGAGAAGGAGAGAGAGAGTCTTCTTGCTTCACACATGGACTAGTGTGAGTGTGTGTGGATAATGCCTTCAAAAAATCAGCCCCCTCTCTCTCTTGGTTGACCCCTCTTGCTATTTGCTCATGCTTCAACCCTATTGGCCCTTTCCAGGCTTAGCCAATGAGTATTAAGAAGCATAAGTGATAGCCTTCTAACATGTGTCCCACTTTCCCCTTTTGTGAGAACTTTAGGTAATTAATAAATGCAACTAAACTCTCATTGGAACCCTTTGCCTCCTGGCCAATAGGAATTAGGCAAGCCATTGGGCTGTTGAATGCTCATTGGATGCCTTGGGAGACTGTCCAATAGTCTTCTAGAGATCTTAATTCCTATTGGTTCTTTTATTAAGTGTTTTTAAACTAATTAAACTAGTTTTACTCTAGTCTAATTCTCATTGGTCCACCTCCATGGCCATCCAATAGGATTTGAGTACACCTTGTGGGCATCTGGGCTAGGAAGCTGACATGTGTCCCTCATTCCCTTTGTGTAAAGGGATCTTGTGTGTGTGTGTGTGTGTGTGTGTGTTTCTCTCTCATCCCCTACTTGCAAGGCTCACCCCCTCCTATGTAGGGATTATGAAGACTTTTTGGGACACACACAAAGCATCCAATTTCCCTAGTGTTTGGCCTCCTTGCTTGGGTCGACCCCCTCTTCTAGATCATGGTGGAAGCTCATTGGACCCCTTAAAGCCTAGCCAATCACATGCAAAGTGCATATCAAGCAACCATGCTAGCCTTGGGACGAGTGTCCCCCTTTCCCCTTTTGAGAGAGAGAACTTGATAAATGCATACACAATTAATTTAATTAGCTAAATTATCATTGGACCCCTTGAGAGTCCAACCAATAGGCTTTAGGCACACCATGAGGGAAACATGGAGAGGAACTTGAAAAGTATCCTTGTTTCTTCTTTAGACAAGGCTTGACTTGTGTAAGGGTGTTCTCTCTCTTGCCCCTTCTTGTAGGGCTTGCCCCCTCCTTGTAGGGATCCTTGTTGACTTTTGGAACACCTTAAGCCCCTCATGCTTGGAGAAGGTTCCCACCTCAAGCACGATAAGCACCTCAAGCACCTTAGTCATCAAGCACGACAAGCACCTCAAGCTTGGGCCGGGTTCCAACATCAAGCACAGCCCTAGCTTGCCTACATTCTAAGGACTTTTAACACCAACTTGTGGAGGTCTTTAATGAAGCTAAACCTAAGGTCTTTAAGCTCCATTATCTAGACTTGCTCTTTGTGACAAACTGTCTCTTATTTGTACCCCTTTAACCTTGGCCCCATGTTGACATAGACCCATAAGCACATGTCTATATTTTCTAACCCTTGTTCCCGTTTATTCTCCCACATTAAATGATCAATTTAATATGAGAAAATCATTTGTGTTGGTTAGATATTAGATTTTATGACATTACCTCTCTCTCTTGAAATCATAGGCGTCCTTGATTATGAGGTAGAAGAGATAAAGCCTTAGTGATTAGTTAATGTTTCTTAGCGGGTAGAGGATTCCTTTTTACCTTATGAGATCATTCCAATATGGATGACTAGTCCATCTGGGGCTTGGGAGACTTAGCTGCAAGCATGTCTTCTCTTGAGTACATTTTATTCTCCCCAAGTAGAGTGACATATTCTACTTGGTGTTTGAGAGACATTGTCATCACAAACATGATTCTAAGCATGCATACTACTTAAATTTGTGCACAATAGAAAGATAATTAGTCTTATAAGACAAAAACATTGATCATTTAGTCTTATAATTAGTCTTATAAGACAAAAACATTGATCATTTAAAGGAAAAATTTACATTTGCTTACTCTAATGTAGCATTGTAAGCATTGACAAGGTTCATACTATCCTTAAAATTGTATTCCTTGCATCCTTCTAGCATCTTCAAAAGGATAATTTTTAAACATAATAAGATACCGTCGAATAATCTTACCATGTCATAGTACCTTGATGCCAAAGGATAGCTTTGGGTTGTAGCACCTCTTCTTGGTCTTTGATTTCTGGAGGGTCTTCAATAATTGGTTCTCTTGGTGCTCTCCTTTGTAGGGTTTAAGTAGGCTCACATGAAAGCATTTTGTATGAGCCAATGGTTGGGCAACTTGAGCTGATAAGCCATGTCATTGATTGGCTTCAAGATTTGAAAAGGACCATAGTATCTGTTTGATAGTTTAGCATAATACTTTTGATGGCCCGTAGGATTTTTGCCCGAGCCTTGGGAAACTTAAGTAAGACTTGATCATTTTTTTTTAACGTTAAGACACTTCTGTGCTTGTTAGCAACAAATTTTTGCCTTTGTTGAGAGATGGATATAGCCTCCTTAATACTTTGAAAAGATTCTTGTAGGTCACGGCTATACTCATCGACAACGAAGATCTTCTCATGTACTTTAATACTTTTAGGTTTTCCCTCATCTCAAAAGTTGCCTTTCCCATAGTAGATGGATATTATTATTGTATCCATACTCTACAAGGGGTAAATACTTTCCCATTGTGAGCGTTGATCTACTTCTATAACATAAGTCTTTAGTAGATCAAGTATTGTAAGACTGGCTATCTCACTTTGACCATCCATTTGTGGGTGATAGTCCAAAGAGAAATTCAATCTTGTACCTAGATTTTCAAAGAGACCTAATTTCCAAAAATTATTGGTCGTTCTAGGATCTCTATCTGACACAATGGATGTTGGAAATCCATGGTGTTTGAAAATTTGAGATATGAAGAGGGTTGTCATTTGGTGTGCCTTAATAGTCTTTTTGACAGGAATAAAGTATGATTGCTTGCTAAACCTGTCGACTATTGTCCATATTCTCATATTCCCATGAATAGACTTGGATAATCCAGAAATAAAATCCATGGATATCCTCTCCCATGGTGAATTAGGGATTGGCAATGTCTGGAGTAATCGAGGTTGCTTCCCTCTATCATACTTGGTCTTTTGGCATACCACGCATTTTGAAACATACTCTTGTATGTCTACTTTCATGGTAGGCTAACAGAAGTACGTCTCTACTCCTTGAAGAGTAGGTTGAATGCCTCTATGCCCTGCATAGGGAGGATCATGGGATTCTTACATGACTTTCTCACAAAAAGGGAGTGGGTAACATATAGCCTATTGCCATGAATAAGATAACCATCATGCAAAGTGAATGGTTCTTATTTCTTCCCCAATGCAAAGGCTAACATTATGTCTCTAAAGTTGAGGTTAGTATCATACTCACCTATCATAGAAGATAGTTAATTTTGAGTTTCTATAGACACTGCATTAACTCTTGATCGTCCTGAAATTGCATTAGCCACTTGATTATGCTTACCAGCAATGTGAGCAATATGAAAATAAAATTGCAAAAGAAAATTTGTCCACCTCATTTTTTTGTTGGAAAGCTTGGTTTATGTCATGAAGTACTTGAGACTTTGGTGGTCCGTTTGCAAAATAAATGAAGTCCCCAATAGATAGTGCTTCCATGTGTCTAGGGCATGTAGAGCAGCTAAAAGCTCTTTTTCATATATACCCAAGACCCGTTCGTCGGCATTGAGCCTTCGGCTCTCATATGCTATGGCATGCCCTTCTTGAATAAAGACTGCTCCAAGGCAATCACCACAAGCATCAAAATGGACCTCACATGGATTTGAGAGATCTGGAGGCATAAAAATTGGTTGGCAGGTAAGTTTCTCTTTGAGCTTGTCAAAAGCATTTTGCTCCTTAGCAGTCCATGAGTACTTACTTTTCTTCTTTGTTAAGGGTGACAACATGTATTGGTGGTACCACTATTTCACTTTTTGGTGGTTGGCTTTGCAAAAAGTAGGACATTGTAATTTTTTTGCAAATCTTGTTAAAATTTTGCGTACATTGCACTTTTGGGTTCTCCTTGTCAAAAGATTTTCAACCATATACAACACGATTGCCATGTTCATATAGGACACGTGAAATTGGGATCTTTAAGTTGCTATCAAAGTACTATCCAAGCCTCACCACTTTTTGGACCACCAATACATGCTTTGGTCCTTAAGTCATGTAATGGTCCTGCTATTTAAGAGAATTTTTCTATGAAGCGTCTAAAGTATGCACACACGCCAATAAAGCTTCTTAGCTCATGTAGATTCCTTGGATTAGGCCATGCTTTTATTACCTCCAACTTTGATGGATCCATATGGATACCATCTTGAGAGATAATATGACCTAAGTATTCAATACCTTAAAGGAAACATTTTCTCTTCTTTTGATTGATAGAAAGATTATTCTCCCTCAAAGCTTGAAAAATTACCTGGAGATGTTGCTTGTGCTCCTCCAAGGACTTGGAGTAGATGATGAAATCATCAAAGAACACTCCAGTGAACTTGCGGTAGGGCCTAAATGTTTTCTCTATCAAATAATTGAATGTAGTCAGTGCATTAGTCAAGCCAAAAGGCATGACTAGATATTCATAAAAACCACATGTTGTACGGAACGCGATCGTTAGGATATCTTCATTCACTATCCTTATTTGATGATAGCCACTTCTAAGGTCAATCCTTTTGAATTAAGTCAAACCTTGTAGCTTCAAACAACTCTTCTACCCACGGTACAAAAAATATATTTTTGATAGTGACATGATTTAACGCTCAATTGTCCACACACATGTGGTATGTACCATCTTTCTTTTGCACTAAAAAGACTGGAGAACAAAAGGGAGAGGAGCTAGGCCTCACCATCTCTTTGTCTACCAATTCTTGTACTTGCCTCATGATCTCCTCTTATTGAGCTTGGGAAACTTGATAAGGAGGCTTGTTAGGCAGTGAGCTTCCTGATAGGAGCTCAATTTGATGGTCATCATCCCCTCATTTTGGAGGTAAGTCCAAAGGGATATCATCGATAAAATCATCTTGGAATCCATTTAGAAAATTAGACAAGTGTAACTCTTCTTGTCTCCTACCATCTTCATGTGATAGAACATTTGGAATTTTTATATATTGCTTGACAAAAATCATGTATTGATTCGTCAAAAGCAAGAGAATTTACAGGGATATGTACGACCAGGCTCATTAGCATCTATGTACATTTTCTTTTCCCTATACTTGAAGTACAACCTTCTTTCAGGAAGAAAATTTACATTAACAGCTATATGGTCAAACCATGCTACCCCTATGATGACATCTTCATGCTTGAGAGGAGAGATGAAGAAATATTATTTGTCAACATATCCTTGGACATGAAGCCTCAATCAAGGGAGTAATTGCGGCTTCTTTCCCCTTGAAGGCTCCATCGGCTACTACAATATCTCCCATCTCATGAGCTTGAATGCCTAATTTGATGGCCAACGTGGGTATGAAATTGTGAGTAGAGACAAGCTCAAACAAGATGAAGGCATCATGCTCCCTTACCTCCCCCCAAGCATAGGAGAGAGGTGATCCTTTGCAATGAGCATTTCCTTTTGGAGCTTTGATCATTGAAGCTCTAAGAGTCTCATTGCATGCATTTCTTTTGGGACAAGAACGGTAGCCAGAAGCATTTGTGGTCCTTACAAAAAGCTTCTAGCTCTTCAAGAGAGAGTTTATTTCTACCTTTGCAAAATCTCTTCTCCATGGACCGATTGATGTTGTTGTTGGAATTGACTTGGGAAGAATTTTGGACATTGTTTTTCTCCTTTGCGTCATTTTTGTCTTTGCTTTACATGGGCTTGGCATTCCTTTTAGCCCCTTGTTGGAAATTGATGCGTGAAGCAACCATAGTGTGGTGGATTACGGTAGCCTTGAGATGTAAATCCCAAAACTTATCCACATATTTGTGGATAGAATCATTGATGAGCAACTTCAAACTCCACCATTTGGTAAGCACTTTGTCCTTTGCATCAATTGCAAGGAATTGCTTCATTATGGAAACTCGTAGATTTTTCCATGTCTTAGGGCTTCGCCGTTTCCATGACGGCTAACCCACTATTGACGAGCATATTTTTGGAAGTGCATAGCTACATGACGTAGCTTGGAGGACTCCGTAAAGCCCTCATTTCCAAAGGTCACATCAAATTGTTGGATGAAGGCCAATACTTTGTCGGTGGTACCAAAGGTGCCATCATAGGTAAGAAAAGAGATACTCTTTCCTACCTCTTTGAATTTCTTGAGCTTTGGGGCAGGGTAGGATTTGTGATGTTCTCTCCTCTTGTATTCTCTAGGAGAATATCTGTTGCTTTCATCGAAAGAGGAGGAAGGTGAAGAAGAAGGAGAAGAAGGTGACCTCTTTCTTGCCTTTTTCTTCCTTCATTTCCTCTCTTCCCTTTTGGAGTGACGAGGAGAAGGACCATGGGTTGACCGTTTCCTCTTGGGAGGAGTTGGCGACCGTCTAGACCGCCGGCTTCGTGGAGCCAACCTTCAGAGGAACATAGGGATTTGCTTCTTTCTTGTTCTTTGGATTCCTCCTCTCTTATGGGAGTCTTCTTTTGGGAGTCTCATCAAGAGGCCTCCTAAGCTCTCTCTCCTTGTAAGGTCCCCACCCCGCCGACACCAAAAATGGGATGGAACCATTGACAGGTCTCTAGGCCTACTAAAGTCAGAGTCCTTAAACAAGAAAAAATCGAGGGAATTCACCCTTACCATTGACAATGGTTTAGGTTTATAACCTTAGAAACTGACCTAGTCCTGTCTCGTAGTGGAAACGAGACTAAATAAACAAAAAATTATTATGGCCCTATAACTTTGTCATTTAGATTATGGTTTCCTTAGCCAACGCTTTTTTCCCCCTAACATATGTGAGGGCACAACCGTTGGTGGATTCCTCTTCGAAATGAAGAAATTTCTAAACGTTTTAGTGCGCGGAAATGGATAGTTACCTGACTAATCAGGTCTACCTGTCCATGATTGACAACCTTAGTCAATCCCCACTTACCACCCCGCACTCACACATGATTTCTGTGTTGTTTAATTACTACCACATTCTATTAAAACAATGATTCCTTTTAACTTTCACAACTCAATTTCATTAAGACAACCTTTGAAAACAGTATTGAAGACATTCTTTCAGCAAACAAACATCTTTAGACTTAAGACAAGGTACTGTCATTCTGAAGTATCTCTATGTCTCAAGACCCCCTATACAGGGGTGAAAAAACGGCACCCATTTCTTATTTATAAAAACCGGGGTGGATTAAACAGCCATCACCCAAAGTCCGAGCGCCCATACGCCAACCGGCTGCCCATACAACCGGGCGGTTCCTCTAGGATAAACTTGAAATCTTAAGTAATATCCATAAACACAAACAAGCACGGGGTAAAGACTCCACACGCGCTGAGGAAACCGACTCATCCATGGCGGTATCGCCATCATTACTCATTACCTGGACTCATCCATGGCTGTATCGCCATCATTACTCATCGCCATACAACCGGGCGGTTCCTCTAGGATAAACTTGAAATCTTAAGTAATATCCATAAACACAAACAAGCACGGGGTAAAGACTCCACACACGCTGAGAAAACCGACTCATCCATGGCGGTATCGCCATCATTACTCATTACCTGGAGTAAAATATTTCCAAGGAATCAGAGGTGTCTTGAGAAGCTGTCTTAAGGATGGTCAAACATTTCTTTCATAGGTCAATCAATCATAACCCAATCATTTCTTTCCTATTTACAATCATTGCTCGTTGGTTTCGTGGAAGTCACCTTCCGTTTATAGCCAGTTTAACCTTACGTATGCAATGCTAACTTCAAAATGAACTTTAAAAGATTTTAAGTGAACAAAATAAAAATTCACCTGGGACTGCTTGTCCATGTGCTATTGGGCAGGAGCCCGTAGACTTTCCTCCGTCGGCCTATGGCTAGGCCTAGCCTCATGGTCATTAGTGGCTTTATTTCTTTTGTTGCTAACATCCTCTTTCTCGGTAAGAGGATTTCCCCTGGTTCTCTTTGGAGCCATATCGGCAGCCTTATAAAAAGACTTTAATCAATTAGAAGTTTAATTGAATAATCTTTTTTTTCCCTTTTTTACCCAAAAGTTTTTAGGAAATAAGACGTAGCTAAATAGATAAATGAGTAGATTTCTTAATGGAGAGAGACAGATTTACATACACGAGATTATAGAGGAGAGAGAGAGAGAGAGAGCGAGAGAGAGAGAGTACACACGATATATGTGGTTCACCCAATGTTGGCTACGTCCACGGGAAAGCAACCGCTCAATGGCTTTAGTACTTCAAAACAAGAAGTAGTTTACAAAGGTATTATACCCTTAATGGAGCTCCCGCCTTGCTTCACTCTCACCACCTCACACTCACCTTGTTGCATCAACTTCACACTCTAAAATCTATGTAGAAATGGCCTCCTTTTATAGGCCAAAAGGGCTGCCCTCTCTCATGAGAGGCAGTCACCGGTCATTGGCCATTGACTACCGGCCACCGGCCAACCGATGGTTGTTTTCTGACCACTTTCCGGCTGTCGTCTGGCCATAATATTCCGGCGAGGGAAAAAAAAAGTCTCGGGGACCCTGGTTTTTGACTGTGTGAAAATTTTGGTTTCCGGTGAGTGATTTTCCTTCACGCACGATGGCTTCTCCTCATAATGGGGGCCTTACAAATGTGCGCTTTTACCACAGAAAATTACAAGGGTAAATCAGGCTCCATACTTAACAAAAGTAAGGATTTTTGGAGTAAGAGGTATCCTTGATAGTTAATTTGATGAGATATTCCTCCTGTAACTTCTTTATACTATAAGTAATTTTCCATAATTACCATTTAATTTGGAAAGCCCTTTAACTAGGTTTATCCTTAGTCTATATTCCATTTTAGCCTTAGTAAATTATAAATTTCTATCAGCTAATGGATTACTCACCCCTAAATTGTAATTGGATATGTTCTATCTTTAGGAATTTTCATAAATTTGATTTATAATCTTTCCCTCCTATACTTATGGTGTAATTTAAGCAGAATTTTGCTGATAGTAATCTGTTATACCAACCATTTATGCTGAGGTGATTTTCCCACCCTTCAATAGTGATTTTGGACCTCAGGTATTTATTTGGTAATTAGATAAATTCACTTACTAATTTCCTTTCTCTATTTCGTACGCAAAATTGGTTATTTTTAATGAGGATAAATATTTAAACTATTTATCTAAGGTTGGGATATTTATCACAAATCTTCAAGGTGTGTTCTACCTCTGATAATTATATCAAAGGTTTTTGGATCAATTTACTATTTTTCCCCTTTTATTTTCCCTAAAAATAATGTCATTTTATTGAGATAATTAGGTAAACTAATTATCTAAGGTTAACATAATTATCCTAGGTTCCCTAGCATGTAGTTATCTCTGATAAATAACGCAATGTATTTGAATCAATTTGCTAATTTTCCCCTTTAAATTTGTTTTGAAAACAACATAATTCTTCTAAAGTAATTAGGTAAATTAATTATCTGAGGTCAACATAATTATCACAGGTTTCCTAACATGTAATTTACCTCTCATAAATAAATCAAAGCATTTTGAATCAATTTACTATTTTCCTCTTTTTAATTTTTCCTAAAAACAAAGTAATTCTATCAAAGTAATTAGGTAAATTAATTATCTGAGGTTAAAATAATTATCATTTGTTTTTCAACATGCAATTAACCTCTCAAAAATAACTCAAAGCATTTTGAATTAATTTACTAATTTTCCCCTTTTAATTTGTCATAAAAACAAAGTAATATTACTAAAGTAATTAGATAAATTAATTATCTGAGGTTAACATAATTATCATGGATTTTGTAACATGTAATTAACCTCTAATAAATAACTCAAAGCATTTTAAATCAATTTACTAATTTTTGTCTTTTAATTTGTCTTAAAAATAGAGTATTGTTTCTAAAGTAATTAGATAAATTAATTATCTGAGGTTAAAATAATTATCATGGGTTTTGTACCATGTAATTAACCTCTGATAAATATATAAAAGCATTTTGAATCTCTTTGGTAATTTTCTCTTTTTAATTTGACCTAAAAATAGAGTATTTCTGCTAAAATAATTAAGAAAATTAATTATCTGAGGTTAAAATAATTATCATGGGTTCCCTAACATGTTATTAACCTCTAATAAATACCTCAAAGCATTTTGAATCAATTTGATTATTTTTTCCTATATTTTTCTCTAAAAAATAGTGTAATTCTGCTAATTTAATTATGAAAATTACTCAATAAATTAGAAGATAATTTTCCTAGCTTAATGACAGTCCAATTTAGCTCTAATAATTATCTCAATATAATCTATATTTAATTAATATAATTCCCATTAATTTATGGTTAATATGGACAATTTCAGTCCTAATATGATATAATCATTAATTATCTTAATAACCCTAATTTTAATTACAACATTCATAGACCTAATCTTTAATTTATTAAGAAAATGGATTAATCTAGCCTTGCTAATTAAGAAGGATTAGGCTAATTACCGTTTAATTTAATCAACTAGAGCTTAATCTCTAGTGATTTCTGCGTAGCGGTCTCTCTAGATGAAAGAGAGTGTGTCAAGACTCCGAGTCTAAATTTTTCAAGATGGCGCCAACTGCTACTATTTCAGTCCCTGGCAGGTTCCCCCCAGCTCCACAGTGCCCCCATATCTTCCAGAATCGATTTTGGTTGATTTTACTGATTTCTAATGATGAAAATTGGAATATCAGTTAATTCTAGAACCTTACGATAAGAAAGTCTTTGTTAATAATAATTACTGAAACCATCCAATTTTTATTAACTAATTGAATTCCTAGTGAACCCTTTCAGGCCCATAACTTTTCCAGTTTTTATCGGATTCTGATTCTGAAAATTACTAACCATAGTAAAGCTCTGCTTATGATTCCAAAAATACCAATATCAGCCATGATTGAATCATTCAATAGTGGTTTTCAATTTAATTTTACAAGCTTTGTACAATTTTTAAGGTTTCAGAAACTGGAAACCTTACAATCACCCCAACTTAAGGAATTGAGATGTCCTCATCTCAACCGAAATTGGGAAAATCTTTGCGAAGTGATACTTCATCCTCCTAGGTGGCGTCTTCAGTGCAGTAGTCCTTCCATTTTACTAAATGTTCTCTGATAACTCTGTTTCGTAGACTCCTTTCCCTAGTGTCGAGAATACAATCTGGTTGGAGTTCAAGAATTCCCTACTTCTGTATCACATTAGGAGAAAGTTGGACTCAATTTTGGGCCCTATAAGAAACGCCAACTCAGCATAGAGAGGTAATTCTGAAAAATACAAAAGTAGTTTTTTGAAATTATATTTCTCATAGTACATACATAAAAGTTTGCTTGATCACTTAAATGCATGCTCGTACAAAATGCTTTTCGAGAGCCCAACTTAAGTGTGCATCAAAATCCATGTCCGTGAATCTTAATTAGAGATTTTGTAAGGTTTCCAGTTTCTGAAACCTTAAAGGTTGTATAAGCTTAATCAAACTGATATGATTATTGAAAAAGCAATGTAGAATTGTCCGACCATGGCAAATATTGGTATTTTTGGAATCTTAAGCATAGCAAACCCCGAGCTAGAAATTTTCAGAATTGAATTCCGATAAAAACTGGCATAGTTATGACCCCTGGAAGTTTACACTATGAATTGAGTAAAATAGAAAAATTGAAGGATTACAGTAATCATTTAAGCATAGACTTTATTAAAGGTCTCCCAGATATTTACCAATTAAGCAAAAATAGGTCAAATTATAGCAAAATTGACATTTTAAAAGCTGGCAGGTAATGGGAGGGTCATCATGGACCTGCCAGGGACTCATTTAGCAGCAGGGGTCGTTTTTTGACTTGTTGGGGGTTGCTTGAACTTCAAGCAACTGCCTTTTTCAGCAGGTGAGAGCTTATGAGTGCCAGAAAACTATAAATAGGAACCCTAGCTTCACATTTTACACAGACTTGGAGCCTTGCTACTCTCTCCCTCATCTAGACAGAACACTACGCAGAAATCATTAGAGTTTAATCTCTAATTGATTAACCCTAACGGTAATTAACCTAATCCTTCTTAATTAGCAAGGTTAGATTAAGATAAATTGCTAATAAATCAAAGATTAGGCCTATGCATGCTCCTTAAACCTCTTTAAATTAATTAATCTCTGCTGATTATTATAATTAAGCTTAGAAATACTAAGCTCATATTAAGGCGGAAATTAGCCAAATTAACCATGAATTAATGGTAAAAATATTAATTAGGATTAGATTAAGTTGAATTATTTACTAGAGATGAAGTAGACAGTTATTAATTTAGAAAAATTATCCTATAATTTTCTGAGAAGTTTTCCTAATTAATTAGGTATAATTACTTTTTTTTTGAACAATTTTAATAGGGGAAATTAGTAAATGAATTTCAAATGAGGTGATATAATTATTAATGGCTAATTAGGTGTTTAATAACCCGTGATAATTAGGAAAATCTCAGAAAGTTAATCTAGCTAATTATTTTAGCAGAAATACCCTGTTTTTTGAGCAATTTAAATAGGGGAAATTAGTAAAATGATTTCAAATGTTGTGATATATTTATCAGTGGTTAATTAGGTGTTTAAGAACCCATGATAATTAGAAAAATCTCAGAAAGTTCATCTAGCTAATTATTTTAGCAGAAATACCCTGTTTTTTGAGCAATTTAAATAGGGGAAATTAGTAAAATGATTTCAAATGTTGTGATATATTTATCAGTGGTTAATTAGGTGTTTAAGAACCCATGATAATTAGAAAAATCTCAGAAAGTTCATCTAGCTAATTATTTTAGCAGAAATACCCTGTTTTTTGAGCAATTTAAATAGGGGAAATTAGTAAAATGATTTCAAATGTTGTGATATATTTATCAATGGTTGATTAGGTGTTCAAGAACTCGTGATAATTAGGAGAAGCTCAGAAAGTTAATCTAGATACCCTATTTTTTGAACAATTTAAATAGGGGAAATTACCAAAAAAAATTCAAATGCTATGATATAATTATCAGTGGTTAATTAGGTGTTTAAGAATCCGTGATAATTAAGATAAGCTCAAAAAATTAATCTAGCTAATTACTTTGATAGAAATACCCTGTTTTTTGAGCAATTTAAATAGGAGAAATTAGTAAATGGATTACAAATGTTATGATATAATTATCAGGGGTTAATTAGGTGTAAAGAAACCTGTATTAATTAGGATAAGCTCAAAAAATTAATCTAGCTAATTATTTTGATAGAAATACCCTATTTTTTGAGCAATTTAAATAGAGGAAATTAGTAAATGGATTTCAAATGCTATGAAATAATTATCAGGGGTTAATTAGGTGTAAAGAAACCTGTGATAATTAGGAGCATCTCAAAAAAGTAATCTAGCTAATTTCTTTAGCAAAAATACTCTATTTTTTGAGAAATTTAAATAGGGGAAATTAGTAAATTGAATTAAATTACTGTGATATATTTATCAATGGTTAATTAGGTGTTAAGGAACCCGTGATAATTAGGAAAAACTCAGATAATTAATGTAGCTAATTAATTAGACAAAATTACTCTTTTTTTTAGCAATTTAAATGAGGGAAATTAGTAAATAGGTTCAAATTGAATTGAGTTAATTTTTAGAGGTTTATTAGATGTTAGATAACCTGTGATAATTATGTTAATCTTAGATAATTATTTTAACTAATTATCTTAGTAGAATTACACTATTTTTAGGGATAAATTAAAGGGGGAAATTAGTAAACCATGCACTATAATTACATGATACTTATCAGAGCTATATTATAGGATAAATAGGCCGTGATAATTATGCCAAGGTTAGAAAAGTAGTGTAGATATTTATCTAAGTCAAATTACACTATTTTTAGCTAAAGCCTAAAGAGGGAAATTAGTAAATCATGTTATATGATTACATGCTATTTATCAGAGATATATTATACAGTAAAGAGGCCGTGATAATTATACCAAGGTTAAAAACGTAGTGTAGATATTTATATAAGTCAAATTACACTATTTTTAGCTAAAAACTAAAGAGGGAAATTAGTAAATCATGCTATATAATTACATGCTATTTATCAGAGCTATATTATAGGGTAAAGAGGCGGTGATAATTATGACAAGGTTAGAAAAGTAGTATAGATATTTATCTAAGTCAAATTACACTATTTTTAGCTAAAAACTAAAGAGGGAAATTAGTAAATCATGTTATATGATTATATTCTATTTATTAGAGCTATATTATAGGGTAAAGAGGCCATGATAATTATGCCAAGGTTAGAAAAGTAGTATAGGTATTTATCTAACTCATATTACACTATTTTTAGCTAAAAATTAAAAAGGAAATTAGTAAATCATGCTATATGATTACATGCTATTTATCAGAGCTATATTATAGGGTAAAGAGGCCGTGATAATTATGTCAAGGTTAGAAAAGTAGTATAGATATTTATCTAAGTCAAATTACACTATCTTTAGCTGAAAATTGAAGATGGAAATTATATAATTAAGTTAGAAAATAATAAGATAATTACCAGAGGTCAAAAATATCATTATCTACTTGTGGTAATTATACCATAGTTAATTAGTGATGTGAGTAAATCATAATTGACCAAAAGTCTTATTTTGAGCAAATGATTCATTAAAATAAATAGACTTGTGGTTAAAAGTTTTTAGAAAAATTATAGTAAGTGCAAACCTATGATATCAAATTAAGGAAATGAAATGTTTAAGAGAAATTAAATACAATAAATATTAAGCCCAAAATAAGTAAATTATTAGCTTAAAAGTTGATAGGAAAATTATGAAAAAAATATAGAAAATTATAAGAAAGTTAGGAGAGCTTAGAAAACCCTTAGGGAAACGGTGGAAGAAGTTATCATGCTTACATAGACAAATAAGAAATTACTAGGTCAAGAATTTATCAATTAAGACTATAAATTTAACCTTGGATGGGTTACAGTTAAATACAAAGGTTAAGTTTAGATTTTGAACTATTTACCTAATAATTAGACGTCCTTTTTATAAGGATAAGAAGTTATGATACCAAAAAGGACCCGAGAAAATCCTACATCTGATGATGAGGACGTAGCTCCAAAACGAACTAGAGCATCGCATGACGACGAAGCCGGGCCTAGTAGTAGGCCTACGGAGGAGAGTCTTCAGGCGCCAGCGCAACAATAGATGGCCAATCAATCCCAGGTGGGTTTCCCATTATTCAATTAAGTCTTTAATTAGTTTAAGTTCTTTTATAAGTTAGCATTGCACACGTAAGAAGGATAAATTGGCTGAAAACGGAAGGTAACTTCCAACGTGCATTTGTTTAGAATGTAGGAAAGAATTGTTTGGGTTAAAACTGGTTGAATTAGGAAAGATATGTTTGATCATCCTTAAGACAGCTTGTCTCAAGACACCTCTGACTCCTTGATATAAATTGATGATAATGATTGGCTTTTTAGCCACGGTTAAGTCGGTTACCCCCATGAACGATGAGTTTCTACTCCGTGTCATGTCTTGATGTTTCTACATAAGTTAGGATACCGTTTTTTTATCCTAGGGGAGCCGCCCGGTTGTATGGGCAACTGGTTTGGTGTATGGGCACCTGGAACCTTGGGTGGGGGTTTATCCACTCCGGATTTGAATAAGGAATGGGTGCCGTTTTTCACCCTTAGGTGGTCTTGAGACAAGAAGGGTACTAGTCATGGTTATTATGGACAATGTTTTGATTGATAGTACCCTGTCTTAAGTTTAAAGATGTCTGTTTTCTAAAAGAATGCTTTCAATGTTGTCTTCAAGGAATTACTGTGATGGAATGTTAAAAAGAAACCATTAATTTAAATGTTAAAACAATGTGATAATAAGATAAACGAATCATGTGTGAGTGCGGAGTGGTAAGTGGGGATTGACTAAGGTTGTCAATCATGGACGGGTGGACCTGATTAGTCAGGTAACTATCCATCCCTGCGCACTGAAACGTTTTAGAAAATTCTTCACTTAGAGAGGAATCCACCAACGGCTGTGCCCTCACATATGTTAGGGGGAAAAAAGAGTTGGCTAAGGAAACCATAATCTGAATGATGAAGTTATAGGGCCGGAATAAGATTTTTTTTTTAGGCCGTTTGAATTCATTGTCCCGTTTCCGCTGCGATACAGGACTAGGTTTGCTTCTAAGGCTATAGACCCAAGCCATTGTCAATGGTAAAGGTCTATTCCTTGGATTTTTCTTGTTTAGAGACTCCGATTTTTATCAGACCTAGAGACATGTCAAGGATCCCATCCTGATCTCGGTATAGGCGGGTTGGGGACCTTACAGATTTGATGTACAATGAGAGAAAACACATAAGAGATGTTTTCAAAATACAAAAAGAACACCATGGATGCATCCGAAACGTCCAAAAACCATAGCATAACACTTTAAAACACTGAAATCCGACGTCTCTAGCTCAAGATACAACCGTTTTAAGTGTAGGGCCTCATGAGGTCAGAACCAAGCAAATAGAGGCCCCCAGGACCCCTTAGGGGGCTCTATTCGCTTGGTTCTGAGCCCTTCACATTCTTAAATAGTACCTATCAATCGTTATCAAGTACAACCCGTTTGAATTTGAATTGCGAGTACCTCATAAAAAGGTGATTGATGCTTGTACGAGATAGCAAAAGGTGCTCGGCGCTTGTGCAAGATGTCACTATCAAGCGCCTCACTTTTCTCATGACAATAATAATTTCACCAAAATGTTTTTCATGGATATTTTCAAAAATGAGACAAAAGGCTTTTCAACGTAACGTTAGCCTTCTTCCTATTGGCTAAGGAGCATTCTCTCACTACAGCTAAAAGGCCCAAAAATGAGTCCATTTCTTTCCTAATGCAATATGTTCGTCATCTAGAGTGTGATTGGAATTTGGGATGTAGGGTTTTAGAAGACTGATATGGAATACATTATGGATCTTGAGGTGCTCAGATAGTTTTAGTTTGTAAGCTTGATCACTGATTACTTTAATTACTTCATAAGGGTCCACAATATATGGGACTTAGTTTTTTGTATTTTCCCAAGGATAAAGTGCTTCTCTTTGGCCGTACCCTAAGGAATACTTTATCCCCTTGTTTGAAAAATCGATCACACCGTTTTTTATCAGCACATTGTTTTTGGCGGTCCTTGGCTGCCTGAATGTCTTGTCTTATGGCTTTGGTTTGGGCATCCATCTCCTCCAGCATTTGCTTTGAAGCTTCTACTTAGGGTCAGAAAAGTTTAGAGGTGATATACATTCATGCCCATAAAGAGCATTAAATGGTGACATCCCAATGCTTTTATCTAGAGCTTAATCTCTAGTGATTTTTGCGTAGCGGTCTCTCTAGATGAGAAAAAGTGTGTCAAGACTCCGAATCTAAATTTTTATGAAGAAAAAGGGGGTCGTTTTATAGTTTTTTTGGGCCCTGGGCTGTTCCTGGCAGGTTTTGACACCCCAAGTAGGCCCCCAGCTTCAAGATGGCGCCAACTGCTACTATTTCAGTCCTTGGTAGGTTTCCCCCAGCTCCACACTGCCCCCATATCTTCCAGAATCAATTTTGGTTGATTTTACTGATTTCTAATGATGAAAATTGGAATATCAATTAATTTTAGAACCTTAGGATAAGAAAGTCTTTGTTATTAATAATTACTGGAACCATCCAATTTTTATTAACTAATTGAATTCCTAGTGAAACCTTTCAGGCCCATAAATTTTCCAGTTTTTATCGGATTCTGATTCTGAAAATTACTAACCATAGTAAATCTCTGCTTATGATTCCAAAAATACCAATATCAGCCATGATTGAATCATTTATCAACAGTGGTTTTCAATTTAATTTTACAAGCTTTGTACAATTTTTAAGGTTTCAAAAACTGGAAACCTTACACTCCTCTTGGAGAGGAAGGGAAATCCCTTAAGCATGAAGTTGTTGAGTAGTTTTGGCTTGCAAAGCAGGGTTGCCCATACCTTGCTGCAACCTAGGAACAAGGTAATTAACAAACATGGCGGCATCAATATTAGCACCTTCATGTGAAATTTCAAAGCTATCAATGCTCATTCTACTCTCTTGGTTATTGTCAGCCATGCTAATTAAACTTATGTATATATTACTTTGTGCTTTGATACCCTCAAAAACCTTAGTCACTACTCTTCTTTACCTTTGAAAATTAGTTCTCAAGAAGCCACACCCATGTTTTAGAGTCTGTTGATTGCAAAGACTAGTGGAGAGGGTCTAACATTGCTCGATTGATTATGGTTTCTGTTGAGCTTGCTCGTAGCTCAATAATGGTTAAGCCAAAGGTTGAAAGCATGAAAAGGTGATTAGGTTTATTGGGCAAAATGGTGGATTACTTTGGTACTTTCATATTGTGTGAGGGTCTAGTCTAAGTCGATTAAGAAGGTACCAAGATTTGAAAACATCACTTCAAGTTTTCATCATTTTTTTGAAATGCAAGCATGCAAAAGGTAATTTGCTTAGCATCGGCACGCACCAAGGTCGCCTTGCATGGATTGCTCCTGCTTGCAAATCTTTTGGAGCTCACTTTCTGTTGTGCTATGCCACTAGTGCCACAAGACTGGTAACAACCATTTCTTCCTCAAGATAGTGAGCACTCTCTCTCTCTCTCTCTCTCTCTCTCTCTCTCTCTCTCTCTCTCTCTCTCTACGCTGAGGGTGTTGCATTCATTGCAGGATGAGATTTGATAGTTTTTTATTGGGACACCAGAAATGAGGACGCCACCGCGAAAGTGCACCTTACCAAACAAATCACCAGTTGAGGTATCATCCACCATCTTGCATTCTAGAAGTATAGAAAACGGCCAAAGAGTGCAAGTTTGTCGTTAAAGGACACCTTTCTTGCCTCTGATAAGAGCAATGGTAATCACCCATTTCCTTCCCATGAATGTATGAATCTGTTAGATTAGTACTTTTTGGTTAAAAAATTAGATGTTAAAGGTTTGCCACTGTTTTTCCCATGTCGACATTTCATTCGTTTTATCACATTGAATGTATAGTTTTACATGACGGTGGAAGCATTTTGCCTGATTCCCTTCCCTTTGAATTTTTGTGCTCAATAGTAGCATCTCAAAAGGCTCAATATACCAAGTAGGCCAGATTTTGCTTTACCCGCCGACATGAGTTGCATGAGGAGTATGGTCTAAGTTTGGAAGGCAAGCTGTACCAACATTTGTCTGATGAGGATGTGACAAATGAGGATTGATTGGCATTCTTCACAAAGAAAAGGGAGAAGGGTGCCAAGATCTTCTTGCATATGGTGCAACCTGGATATGCAAAATAATGTAGGTTATTGTTTCACAAAGTATATCAAGCCATACCAACCAACAAACAAATCACACACAAATTTTCAACCTTGTTTGTATATGAGAGATGCCTAGCTGCCATGAAAAGTCCAATGGGTTAGTGGAAGGTTGGTTGTTTTTGGTGAACAGGTCCCTAGATCACTGCAAGAAGCTCTTAGGTGGGATGGAAAAAAATCTCAAGAACTAGATTGACTGTAATGAGAATGGTCAGCATGTGACTCGGACCACACAATCCACTCCAAATGTTCTCATTGACCATGGGGGGATAACTTCTATTTCCTGCAGGTTGGGCCCTCACTCATTTTTGAATTGTAGCTTTGTTAATCTCCAAATCATGGCCGAAGTGAGCACATGTTGACTATAAGAAAGAGTACACTGGAGATTTTGAAAAGCACACTAAATGCAGCCCAATTGCAACTACAAGAGAAAAGTAAGATTGACATGTGGAAGATAGAGGGAACATCTTTAGCTGTAGCAGTGCTTCAAGGGAAATTGACTGAGCTTCAAACACTAAAAGATAACATGGAAGGAAGAGCATATGGTGCATCTGGTTCTGAGCTGATGGTAATTGATGCAAGGATCATTGCTCTCTCAAGTGCATTGATAGCTCTAGGGGCTGATGCAAGCAACTCAAAGATTAGAGACGACGTTGACCGTATAGAGGTATGCATCAAGATCGATACATTGTGTATTAAAACTAAACCTTGCATTTAGGTTTTTAAGTGCAATGTAAGTACCATGTGAAATTTCTAAGTGGTTCATAGAGTTCTGGGACCTGACAAGTACAACTCTCAAGACTCAACACCTGACTCTGATTATGTTTTGCATGGTACTTTCCACAAGTCCCAAGGGAGTCTTCTTGGTACTTAACAAGGCACAAGTAGATAGAACTACACAAAATTCACTATTTAACAAGGATTAAATATGTCATGGTACTTTATATAAGTACCAATGGAGCCATATGGGTGCTTCACAAAGCCTAATGGTTGTAGAATTGAGGCAGAAATCTTAGATTCCACCATGTGATTTTGATTATATACACCATGGTACTTTTTGTAGTTACCAATGAGGCATCAATTTTGGTGCTTCATAGAGCTTATAAATGGTAGCAAATAGGTACAAATCTCAAAATCCAACATTTGACTATGATTGAGTAGATCATGGTACTTTTTGTAAGTACTAATACAAGTTTATTGACCAGTGGTTCACAAATATTAGTGATGGTGGTGGAAATCACAAAGTCCTTCAGTAGACTAGGAATAAAGATACTTTGTGAAGCTAAGTAATATGGTAGCTTTTTATTTGGTAGTTCAAACTTAAATTACAACCAAGACCACCCACATATGCAGTTTGTACATATTGTTGTATTACTTGGTAGAGTTTATAGTACCTATCATAGGCACATTGACAAAATAAATGCCTTTATCTTTCAAAGTACCTTTCATAAGTCGATACTTTGAAAGTACATATGCTCTGTTTCCAAAGTACCATGTATGTTTTTGTACATTGTGAAGTACATGTCTTTTTTCCTAAGTACCCTGCATGTGTTTGTACCATGGGAAAGTATATATGCCTTTGTTGCAAAGTGCCTTTCATATGTGCTTGGTTAGTTCTTATAATTGGTACTCTGAGCTTGTCCTTGGTACTCTCATAGGTACTTAGAGTGTATCCTCAATGCTTTTTTGACATGGACTAATATTTACTTGTCAAGTGTGATGTAGAAATAACTAGTTGAGCTGGCAGCATCAAAAGCTACATGTGCTGCTCAATTCACATTTTGTGAGAGCTTGTTGAATCAAGTGAAGAGAGGTGACTCAATGTTGCTACGACCAATAACTGGCAAGGATGGGAGTCACCGACAGGCCAAAGTGACTGCTCTAGGAGCATGTGATGCATGTGGTTTAGGTTTTGTGGCTCCCAATGTAATGTATGTATACACTAGTGTGTGGCAATGCATACCATGCTTTGTGTTTTGTTGGATGGGCTAAGTCAGAGAAAGAATGTGTCAACCCTTCCTGTAAGCAGAGTATTCCGGAATCAGCAAAGTAGATGCGTGTGCATAATGGTTGGTTTTCTATTCTCCATGTCTATCAAGATTAATAGATTTTGTTAAGAATGTAAGGAACTTTTTCTGATTACACAAGCTACAACTTTTGTGATGTAGCTGCAGGTTCCAGTCATATGCCATATGTGGCAACATTACCAGCTGAGGCGCCAAACCTGAATGTTGATCCAACTCCGGATGCCCACACCAGACATGCAAACATTTGCACATCTTATATGTACAACCGAGTTTTTTAATTTACAGAAAACAGATTTAATAGATATAGTCTTTTTGTGTTACTGCTTGTCTCCAAATCTTGTGAATTCTCAAGAGCAAAGTGATGTTGATTCTAGTTATGGTATGCAAAGTGCAATGAATTTTAATGAAAAGCAAAGTGCTAATAATTCTACAGAGCAAAGTGCTCTCAATTCTAATTATGTTGAGCAACACATAACTGTTGTACAACAAGCATTAACGGAATTACAAGATTCTCCATCCATCATAACTCTAGTTTACTTTCTCCTTTTTCACGGCAAAAGGTGACTCACTTACTCATGGTGTATAGTGATGTGTTCAAGTGATTTACCATCGAATGTGCAGCATGGCATAGACATCTTATCGGGCACTAAACCAGTGAGTAAACCACCTTATCATATGAATGCTAGTGAGGCCAAGGAGGTTGAGCATCAGTTGACTGACTACCTCTCCCATGGTTTCATTAGACCTAGCACTTTGCCTTGGGCATCACCAATTCTATTGGTAAAAAATAAAGATGGTACTATGTGCATGTGCGTAGATTATCGCAGATTAAATGCTATAACCATCAAGAACAAGTATCATGTGCCTTGAGTGGATGAGTTGTTTGATCAACTCCATGGGGCAAGATGCTATACAAAGATAGATCGTTCAAGATACCACTAGGTGCATATCCTTTTGAAAGATATCTCTAAGACTACCTTAAGAACATGGTTCAAGCATTTTGAATTTTTGGTTATGCCTTTTGGTTTAACAATGCTCCAGCTACATTTATGACACTCATGGGTAGTGTTTTAGGTCCCTATCTTGGAAAATTTACTATTGTTTTCCTTGCTGACATTCTCATTTACAATAAGACTGAAGATAAACAGATACCTTATGATTAGTGTTCAAACAACTACAAACTCACGCCCTCTATGCTAAGCCAAAAAAATGTGATTTCTTTAAAATAGAGATACATTACCTCGGTCATGTGATCTCTGTTGACCGCTGGGTCAACAACACAACATAACTCAAGTTTCATACCAAAGTCGTATCTTTTGCGAGTTATGAAATGCTGCGGATTATGGCTATAAACGTCATTTGTAATGAGTAGTTATTCTAATTTTAGAAGCCGGGGTGCAATGGCACTTCCAGATTGTAAATACAAAGCCATTTGACCCTTTCAACCCCATTTTTGGTTAAACCTAAGGTAGCCTTAGTATATAAGGTACCTAGGTCATTTTGTGAAGGAGACTTTTATCATAATCAAAACTTAGCGCTGTCGTCTACTGTGTGTGAGAGAGAAAGAGAGTGAGTGTGAGCTTCATCCTCTTGCTACGCCCTGCTCGCTCAACACGTTGGAGATCCGACTGCACCATTGTTGTAGGCTTGAGGAGAGCTACGTGACAACGCCAAGCATTCCACGGGAGACGAAGCGCACACGCCGACGCATCTACAAGCTATTTGTGGCCATAAGTGTATCAAACGATGCCTGTTTTTTGCATGCTAGTAGTCTATAGAATCGTGGCAACATAAGCTACGCATAGGTACTCATAAATTTCAGTTTCAGGCACTTTCAAAATTCTGTTCTGTCATCCTAAGCATTTTCCGCAGATGGGTTTAGAGTGAGGGTTTTGAGTGTAGAAGCTTAGGGACAGGTGTATCCTAGTGAGGGGACGGTGTTCCTTCAGTTTCGTATGATTCTGGCATGATTAGGTGAGTTACCTTCCGTATGTGTGTATGTGGCTAGGTGGTGTAGTTGAGGGCAGTGAGGTTCTTGATTGTGGTTTAGTTGGCCTTCCAGAGTGTTGTATGTGTAGGATGGTCTCAGCCTGACAAGCTTAAGAGATTTCCTCCGTGTGCCTATCGTGTTATCTGTGTCCTCGATTGACATTATGTTGATCTAGGTAGTGTTTGCATGCACTTCATGGGTGTGTGAGACTTCCCGTCCAACATTGGCGCCGCTGCCGGGGACACAAGGACCTAAGTAGGTTTCCTACTAACACTCGTGTGATGGTTGCTTGATTTAGTTTCGGCTAAAGAAAGCATTTTTCTTAAGTGGATCCGGAAGAGGATATTCCGCGATCAAGTGGATAGCTAGGAAGCGTGTGTCTTGCCGAGGGTCTGCGACTAGATAGGTTTAGTTAGGATCTGAGGATTAGAGTAGTTGTTAGTGGTCGAGTGATTTGTGAGGTGATAAAAGCGTTTACTAGTCCGTGTGTGGCAGTGAAGCGTTTTTCTACTCATAGATGCAAAACCCCATATGATTTGTAGGAGTAGCTTTAGGTAAGTGATCCGATTCTGATCTAGAGCTACTCAACACTTAATTATTTGCTAAAGTGCTTGATTGCATTTGAAATCACGAAAAAGTGTGCTTTTGAGGGTAAAAATGCATTAAACAAGCTTTTGTGGATATTTTTGTATGACTAACTGATGTTGTGCATATAAAAGAGCATTTGCAAGGATTCTGTGAAGAAAACCTGCAATTCTGTAAACATAGACATCCTACGCGTAGGATGTCTCAAGGGGGTTCTAGAGACCAAATTTGAAAATTTTGACTGCACCAGTGGGTTCAGAGGGTAGGTTTTACCCTAGTAACATATTGACTTGGGTGTTTTTCCCTATTTTTGTTGACCAAAAGCCAAAAGGCGGAGTTAGAAAACGTAAAATTTATGCAAAGGCTTAAATTGAGTGATTTTTGCATGTTTTTGCAATTGTGAAGCATACTTGCACTTGCTGAGAGCATAAGGAAGCATCAGGGACACTTCAGTCTCAAAAAATCAGAAGTAGACATCCTACGCGTAGGATGTCTACAGGGTGATCTGGTGGAAATTTTGAAAATCAGAGTTGACCAATGTGTTCAGAAGGTAGGTTTTACCCTATTTTCACCTGGAAAGTGGAAATTTGACCAAATTTTGACAGATCAAAGCCAAAAGACGAGAATTGCCAGACATCCTACCCAAATTGTGTCCAAGGCCTAATTTTGAGACCAAACCATAGGATGACTCCATAGGCATGTTCTAAATGTGGTATTGAGTGCATGTGATAAATTTCATCTCATTTGGGTCAGTGAAAGTGAAGATTGAACAGACTTTAGCGTTTTTGGACAGACAAAAGGCAAGAACAGCTAAAATTTGGGACTTTTGAAATCCAAACCAAAATCTAAGCATACCACTGGGTTGCTGACATCAAGGGGAAGCTGTGGGACAAGTCTGGGGTCAAACAGGCCAAAAAGACATCCTACGCGTAGGATGTCTTCTATGTGATTTTGGACTCTAAACACAATTTTGAGCATACCACAGTGATCAGCACCTTAAGGAGAGTCTGTGGTCCAAGTTTGAGTTCATTCTGAAACCAAAATTCTATTGTGACCATACCATGCTGTCATAGAGCCTTAGGCAAGCCTCCTAGTCAATTTTGGTCCAATTTGGAGTTGATTTGACTTAGGAATTCATCAGACCAGACATCAGGCTTTTGGAATAGATTCTTGATCATTTGACCAACCTATAGGTGTCAGAATCAAAAAGTAAAAATAGCTGTGAGTTAAGCACATCAAGGGGAAGCTACAGTGCAAGTTTGAGCTGAATCTGAGTAGTTAGACATCCTACGCGTAGGATGTCTCCAGCTTGATTTAGGACTCCAAACGAACCTATGAGCACACCACTGTGATTAGGACATCAAGGAGAAGCTGCTTCAAGTCATTCTGAGCAAAAAGACATCCTACGCGTAGAATGTCTCAAGGCCAATTTTAAATCCAAATGAAAATCTGAGCATACCATTGTGTTGCTGGACTTAAGGGGAGTCTCTGGACCAAATTTTGTTAAATTCTGAGCATATAGACATACTACGCGTAGGATGTCTCTAAGCCAGTTTTAGGGCCCAACTGTAATTTTGACCATATAGGAGTGTTCACAGTGTCACAGAGATCCCAAATCTTTTTTCAAAATTGAATTTGGACTCATTTTGACCAGTCTAAACTGCATTTCACTGTTTTGGCCATAACTTTCACAAACGGTATCAAATCGGAAAAGTTTTTATATCAAAACGTAGCGTGAGAGCGGCTCTACAGATCTTAGAGCCAAACTGGTTCAATTTTGAAAAAAAACATCGTTTGAGGCCTCAAAATTCATTCGGAAGTCAGGGGTGTCTAGAAGCGACAATTTGCGAGAATTGTGACGAAACGGTTGCGGTTTTGGACATAGTTTCGACTTTTCCCTAACCAAAGAACTTGAACACAGTGGACTAAGTCTACTTGAACCAAGAAAAGGCTCTTAAGCCAAGAAATCATGTCTACCCTAGATTCAAACGCAGCTTACACAAGCTTGGAGATCCCGACGATAGAGGAATATCCTCCCACAATGGATCTTCCAAACTTGCAATTGATAAAGACCCATCTTGTTGAGAGAGTTTGGATGATTGGTCATGAGAGTGAAGTACTATATAGATACATTGACGACAATGAGGTCAATCTTTATAGGTGCTCAGATCCATACCTAGAAGAGATAACGGATTACAAGCTCTTATATGTCTACACATATGGAGTCGACTGTCAATGGAGATCTATAGTTGTCGACAAGTATGGACGAGAATACAGAGTTGTAGAAAGCACAAATCCACAGATTGTACTAGAAAGAGGTGGATATTTGGTCAATGAAGGACCACAAATGCCTCCACCAAACACGAGAATTCCTATAGGAATTCCAAGAAGAGAGCCACCAGGATTCCCTTCAAGAGCGATAACGAGAGAAGGATTGGGAGAGTCTCTGTTTAGACTTGTAGACAATCGACGAGTTAGACCATCCCAAGTACAGAAATGGGTAAACAGAAAATACTCCGGAGATGAAGATCCGAGAGATCACGTAACGGCTTTTAGAAGAGTGATTAGAGCAGAAGAAGTTTCAGATTTTGCGACACAGTTTGCAGGATTTGGATTGACTCTAGAAGATGATGCAGCTACTTGGTTCGACTCGGTGGAAATATGGGATTTTGAGACCCTAGATATTGAGCTGTTTGACGAGTTTCTTGAAGAATTCTCGCCAAAAGGCATTGCTCACAACACGGTCTCGCAAATCCATAGATTCAAACAGAAAGAGCATGAATCAATACGCAAAGCATCATCACGGCTCAAGAGATATGTTAAGCTCTGTCCGAGAGCGGAATTACCTACGCAAGCATGACTGATGTTGATCTTTATCCAGGGAATGAGAGATGAGGGCCTTCAGAAGGATCTGCATATGATAAGGAGGATGACGCTAAACGAGTTGATCAAAGAAGCTCTTTATCTAGTGGATAACTGTGAGGCATACAAAGAAAAGGACTTAAAGAGTCAAGGAGATGACACATCCTCTCAGCACAGTGTTTCACAGATAAGTGAGTCCATTGCCAAGCCAACGGCACCTATTGATCAAGAAAAGCTTATCGACGACTTGGTCAAGAGGTTGATTCCTCTTGTAAGGTCTGATTCGGGAGAGCCGAAGTGGTGTGAAATTGAGAGAAAATGGACGAACCATACGGGGGAAGAGTGCTATTATAGCATGGAAAATTCTAGGGAGAGGTATGTACAACCTGTTCCAGAAGCACCTACTCCACCTAGATACATTACGGGGAATGCGCCAAGACCAGTAGGAGTTTTAAGGCCACAGCTTGTCTTAGGACAACAACCTCCGCTGCAAGGTGCTAGAATGCAGGTAGACATGAGATACATGCCAATGATGAAAGCATCAAATAAACCAACGCCAGTACCAGCTACAATGTGGTATAGCAACCAAAGTGGGTACTACCCTTCGGAGAAACAAAATGTGAGAGAAACACATGGAGTGGTGAGGCCGGTACAACCTCCACCTCCTGGGTTTCAATCGAAAGAAAGAAGGTATGAAATGGACGAAAGAACATTGCGATTCATTGCAAATAGCGGCTTATCTAGGTAAAAGCTTGCTTATAGCCAAGAGGAAATGCTAAAAGAATCTCCTCAACCAGAGACAGATTGTCACAAAAGTCATGACAACCACTTGGTCAAACAATGTCCTCATACGGAGAACACTGAAGTAAATGCCTATTGTCTTGAGTGTGGCATCACTCACTTGATCCCCGATTGCCTGAAAAAACCAAACCAAATTAGGAAAATCACGACAAATGTATCAGGGATTGTTCAGCTCCCTAGTAGCTCAGAAAATGAAAATGTCGTACCAGTTCAAGTGGTTACGAGAGCACAAGCTCAAAAGAAAGCTGATGAGAATCCAGAGACAAAGAACACGGAAAGTGACATGAGTCCAAAGACAGATGATGGGCCAAAGAGAGACGCACCTAGTCAGAAAACCAAGAGCAAACAAAATAGTTGGAAAGCTAGAAAGACTAGGATGAAAGCACGCAGGGAACGAGAGCAAAAATCCCTAGCTGAGAAGCTTACCGAAGCTGAAAAGAAGATAAAACAACATGAGGAAAAGGAGGCACCTTCTCTTACACAGATGATCAAACCTCTAGAAGAACCATCCATGGATGAGAAACCGAGAAGTGCTAGTTCAGGAGGATCTGTGTTGGTAGAGAAGGTTAATGAGACATTAGATGCCCTCTTGAAAGCCTATGATGCGAGGCTCAAAAACAACCAAAACCAAGAACACAAGTGGATGACATATCCCTATACGGAACTAGAAAAGAAAAGGTTTGAAATGTGCCATAAAATGATTCAAACAGCCCAAGCTTTACTAGAACCACCAGTTGCAAAACCTGAGGATGTGATCCGTGTCATGCCTACACAAGTAATCCCACCAAACCACGAACTAAAAGAGCCAGATTCTAGTTATAAGCACATACCAAAACTCAAAGACCCATCATTAGAACCAAGGATAGTACTGAATACCCCGGATAACTCTTCTGAGGGATTTCACCAAGCTATACCCGAGGATTGTAAAGAGATAGATGGTCTTGACGAATTGTGGAAACAAGTCAGAGACGCCAATGAAGCCGATGACCTAAGAAGACGAGTAGACAAGACTGGTGATGAACGAGGAGTGTTTCTACCACCAATAGAGGAATTTGAGACTGGATCTCAAATGAATCTAGACGTGCAATCGTGTTGGGGCGACAAAGGATCTGTACAATCTATGGATAGTCAACCCCATTTGCTAAGAACACTACCGTCCTACATGGGAGAGTACGAGACCAAGTCAGATGTGGTTGTAGTCCCATCAAAGAGACTGTCTCCCAACAAGGCCATCGATTCAAAGGGGCTAGTAGATATTCTATCTACCCCAGTCACCTGTACAATAATGTTAGCCGAGTTTCTCAGAATAAGACCAAACATGTGGGCTAATGTGGGTAAATGTCTAGAGAAATTTGGTGTAAAAACCCCAATGACTCAAATCGAGGAGAGCATCAAAGAACTTGAAATGCCTCAACTAAATACTAGGCCAGTGCCATTAAACAAGGTAGGCGAGTATTACGAGGGAGAAGATGGAAACACCACCCTTCCTATGGAATTCAATGGTGTAAAAACCATGGCAATCCTTGACAGTGGAGCTGGTGTGGCCATTGCAACCCAAGAGGTTTGGAAAAAATGGGGAAGACCTGCCTTGATATCCACACGAATGACCCTGCAGCTTGCAGACGGACACAAGGAAAAGCCCCTAGGACTGCTAGAAAAAGTACTTGTTACTTCTTGTGGCATTGAATATGAACACACTTTTGTTGTTGTTGACTTTGGCAAGAAGAACAACTATGACATCATTCTGGGAAGACCATTCATGCGACAATTGAAAATGGTCCACGATTGGGGTTATGACCATATATACCTGAGACATATGGAAACCATAACAAAGATAAACTTGAGGGACCATAGCTATAGGGATGTGACGAGAACACCGGTAGAGGAGTTTGATTCCGCGATAGTAGTAGGATCAGAACTTCCAGCTTGGTTAGGTAAGCCTAAAGAACTGTGGATGTGTGGAGCTTCACAATGTGGTAGCTTGAAACGTGAGGAATGTATCCTAGAGCGGGTTATAGAGGATATGGACTATATCCCAGAACCATTTCCTGAAGAAGAGTTAGAGCCTTTTGGATGGGAACACATCTTGGCTACTCTGGATGTGTGCGCCGTGGAGGATGCTCCCACAACAAAGCTTTGTGATGAAAATGGCTATGATGTCGTTCCTTATTTTGCAGTGAGTGTAATCCAGAAAACCAAAGAGAACCAGACATCAACAAGCTTTCGAAATAAGGACCAAACAAAGAAATGTGGAGAATCAAAAGATGAAGAAGACGACGAGTTCTATGACTCTATAGAACACTTCGAGCTTCACGAAGATCAACGACCCGGGAATCAATGTCATCGCTACACAAGTAAAGTGCATCAAAATTGGATTCCAAAGTCCTCCATGAAGACACAACCACCACAAGTATCCTCATACATGGATCCTAATAAGGATGCAAAGACACAGCTAGGAGGAATACGACCAGAGCAATGAGCTAACAATGCTCTAATGAATGGGCTAGAAAAGTCCTCCAAGAAACTACCACCCACGAGCAAACAGACAGTAACTTTCCACTACCAGCCAAAAAATCAAGGGAAAGTACAAGAAGTCAACCTTGTTGAGGATAGTAGAGATAGTGATGAATCTTACGACATCCCCTATCATCAACTCAGGCCATCACTATCACCAACCCCTTCAGCAACAACCATGACAGGTCAAAAGAACAGGACAACAAGTCAAATCCAAAAAGCTCGACAAATCTGGATACCAAAAAGCCAGATCGGCCAAAAACAGATATGGATCAAGAAGACAAAGATTTCTAATGACAAATCACAAGATCCAACACCAAAACAAAAACAAGGAAAGCGTGCATGAACGGGTAAGAATATCACAAAGTCCCAAGCTTTCACAACTCAGGTTTGGGCTCCAAAGAAGTTGATTCAAGCACAAAAAAGTCAGGAATTCATTTGGATTCCAAAACAACCACAGTATCAACTTTCAAAGCCTAAATCCCATCCCCAACCAAGTGTACAAGGGCTCAAGCAAAGACCATTGTTGAGTCACACAACAAAAAGGTGGATCCCAAAGAAGTCTCTTCAAACACAAATGAAGCACGGGCAAGTATGGGTTCCCAAACGAGAGCCAGCAACAAAACAGCCAATAATCACAAAGAAATGGGTCCCAAAGAAGAACAACAAAATTGTTGTCAGTGCATCGCCGCTTGAATTCTTACAATTCTTCCTACGATTACAGTACAGTTAGAAGAGAGCAAGTCGCTTCAATCAAGCAACGATACAGAAGCTTCAAAGACCATTACATTGCTTAGAATAGGAAGCCTCGCCAACAAATGCCAATAAGCAAATTGCTTATACCCACATCTTGCACAACATAAATCTTTTCCATGCATTGACTGTGTATGCATAATAGGGCTACATTACAAGGCTTGCATAGGCACATCTTTTAATTTCCCAAGCACAACACATACCCTTTGCGATACCCTGTCGTAAAGGATGACTCCAAATAGGAAGGGGGGAGGCATTCTGAATGTGGACCTAACATTATGACTATTAGAGGGCAATGTTTTGTGAGATGCATTGAATTTTTGCGTTTTATTGTGATAATTTTTTGACAAAATTTAGAGTATATGTCCTCATAGTAGTGTTACAGAGGAGTATGGGGACAAAATCCATATATGAGCCCTTAGGGACATGTGTATAGTGTACATAGCATTTAGATTTCTATTTGAATGATTTTTCTTTTGTTGATTTGTTTTAAGATTTTCTTTGTTTATTATTAAGAAAAAATAAAAAAATCCCATAATCCAAATGAAGAACAGACTGACGAGAGGCCTGAGCACTACAAAGAGAAGAAGGTACCGGAAAATGATGAAACTTCACGAAGTATGTCTCAGCAGCCACTACAACAGCCGAAGAACTTGTCACAAAGCAGTGTCAACATGCAACCGACAAGTCATACAAGTCAGAATCAAGTAGCTAAGCCACAAAAGGAGTGAGGTGTTAGTCCCAAAGCTTCAAGTAATATTCTCTGTGGTCTAAGCATCTTAGCTATTCTAGGTACTGCTCAAGCTGGAAGAGTTGAGCATATTTACGTTGTGTCGCTCATGCTGGTATAGGTGAGCAAAAGAGTCGAAGTCTACTATACTTAAGTCTGGTGAATTGAAGGAGAAGGTCCAAAAGACACTCACGTACTGAGCATTGTGAGATACGAGTGGAGAAACTTCTACATCGAAAACCCTTCTTGGAAAGGTGGAAGCTATTGAGACATATTTTGATGTCACATGTGCTACATTTATTCCTCGAAGCACCCATCATCTCCTTCTTTCACATTGCATGCTTTTGTTGACAAATTTCTCGTATGCATATAGAGTGTCCCATAATTGGCACTTGCATCAGGCACTCTTTCCGTGTTTCACCCAAGCACTCACCCTTCATGAACATGTACTTCACGTTCAACTACTCAACTCCAATAAGAGCGTATACCAAAGGCATTTTTTTCCCCACCAGGTTTTTTCCCTTTGGTCATCCAGGTTTTAGACCCTAATCTAAAAGACACCTATCACCATCCTCTTGTACATATTCCTTCTACATCAAAAATAAGGAAATGCTACTCAAATCAATTGAAAAATGAATTGGAGCACCAATTTTAGATCATAGCATACTTCTCCTCAATGGCGAGTTGAAGAATGGCCTACAATGACAAAGCTGCAGACAACACTAACAACATGATTGCACAGAAACAAAGAAGTCACCAATGAAGAAGAGAACACAAAAAAGTAATCAGAGGATCTCAAAAGATGAATGGTTATGATGATAGATGTCTGCTCTAATGGATCATAGTTCTTGTTGTGGTTCGACAAAGATACAAGCAGTGCAACAGATGAAGCCAAAACAACAGCAAAGTGTTGACCGTTGGGTCACCAACACAACAAAATCCTTACAAAGTTGTCATTGGCTCACAAGATCAGAAAGCCAATCACTCAATTCTACAGATTGTAGAAGTTGTTTCTGAGAATCACAAATACTCCGAATTGACAGATTTGCTGGAGCAAATGATGGATGGAGCTTTCTCTATCCATGATGATAAGAGTCAAGTTAAACGACATTGGGTTCTTTTTGAATTTAGATCTGGCAGTAGACCTATAATGACAGAAACAGATGCTGCAGCTCGAAGCGTGGATGTGACAGACATCAAGTTCGTCATCAATTATGATTTTCCTGAATCATGTGAAGACTATGTACATCGGCTTGGACGAGCAAGACAAGATACTGCAAAGGCTATAGCCTATACTTTCTTTCCAACAACAAAACGACAGCAAAGACCACATCGCCATCAACAATCAGGTCATGTCGGGGACGACATGAACGCGGAAGGGGGGAATGTTGACCGCTGGGTCAACAACACAACATAACTCAAGTTTCGTACCAAAGTCGTATCTTTTGTGAGTTATGAAATGCTGCGGATTATGGCTATAAACGTCATTTGTAATGAGTAGTTATTCTAATTTCAGAAGCCGGGGTGCAATGGCACTTCCAGATTGTAAATACAAAGCCATTTGACCCTTTCAGCCCCATTTTTGGTAAACCTAAGGTAGCCTTAGTATATAAGGTACCTAGGTCATTTTGTGAAGGAGACTTTTATCATAATCAAAACTTAGCGCTGCCGTCTACTGTGTGTGAGAGAGAAAGAGAGTGAGTGTGAGCTTCATCCTCTTGCTACGCCTTGCTCGCTCAACACATTGGAGATCTGACTGCACCATTGCTATAGGCTCGAGGAGAGCTACGTGACAACGCCAAGCATTCCACGCGAGACGAAGTGCACACGCCGACGCATCTACGAGCTATTTGTGGCCGTAAGTGTATCAAACGATGCCTGTTTTTTGCATGCTAGTAGTCTATAGAATCATGGCGACGTAAGCTACGCATAGGTACTCATAAATTTCAGTTTCGGGCACTTTCAAAATTTTGTTCTGTCATCCTACGCGTTTTCCGCAGATGGGTTTAGAGTGAGGGTTTTGAGTGTAGAAGCTTAGGGACAGGTGTATCCTAGTGAGGGGACGGTGTTCCTTCAGTTTCGTATGATTCTGGCATGATTAGGTGAGTTACCTTCCGTATGTGTGTATGTGGCTAGGTGGTGTAGTTGAGGGTAGTGAGGTTCTTGATTGTGGTTTAGTTGGCCTTCCAGAGTGTTGTATGTGTAGGATGGTCTCAGCCTGACAAGCTTAAGAGATTTCCTCCATGTGCCTATCGTGTCATCTGTGTTCTTGATTGACATTATGTTGATCTAGGTAGTGTTTGCATGCACTTCATGGGTGTGTGAGACTTCCCGTCCAACAATCTCTTATTATGGCATCAAGATGACACCAACAAGGTCGCTGACATTCTTCGATGGCCACATCCCAACACGGGTGAGGATCTTCACATCTTCTTAGGCATGGCTAGATTTTATCAACAATATATCCGTGATTATGCCAAAATCGATGTTCCTATGACAAATCAACTTAAAGAAAAAGGTAAGAACTTTACTTGTTGGAAGAAGCCCAACAACGCAGTTTTGAATAGATCAAGGTAGCTATAGCCACTACTCCCATCCTAGCAATCATTGACCCACTTAAGCCGTTTGTGGTATACTGATGCTAGTGATAAAGAAATTGGTGCGCTACTTCTCCAGGAGAGAAGAACTATAGCCTTTGAAAGTAAAAAGTTGGATAGAGCTCAACAAAATTATTATGTCTATGAGAGGGAACTCTATGCCTTAGTTTACACTTTACAAAAGTAGCAACACTATTTATATGGTGTCAAGTTTGAAGTGGTTTTTGACCATGAGAGTATGTAATGGTTTACTACTCAAACGGACTTGAAGGGTCATAAAACTAGATGGGTGGAGATCCTTCAAGATTATCATTGTAAGCTACGATATCGCAAGGGGTGATATAATGTAGTAGTGGATGCACTAGGCCGGATGCCTCATATTAATTCACTTGCTTTCATTGAAAAAAAGAGTGAATTTTTGGAGTCATTACATGGCAAGTGTGCACAAGATCAATCATATGCTAAAGTGTGGAGTGCCGTCTTAAGAAGGGGTCCCTCACACTCACATGTCTCTGCATGGCCAGATCAACATGTTTCTGCATGTGCAGATAAAAACTCCCACACAGAGTTGCACCCCTACTCATGACGAGCTTACACGATGGAATAATTTTTCCATTGACAATGGCTACTTACTCCATAAGGGTAGAGTATGTGTGCCAAAGGACTCAGAAACTAGGTGCCAAATATTATTTGAGTGTCATGATAGTCCAAGTGTTGGTCATTTAGGTATTTGTAAGACGTATGCCTTAGTTCGACGGAAATTTTATTGGCCAGGCTAACATCATGATGTTTAAGAGTACGTACTAAACTGCCAAGAATGCCAAGTTAATAAGGTAGAGTGCCTCAAGGTAGGTGGACTTTTACAGCCTTTAGAGATGCCACAAGGTAAGTGGGAGAGTATCTCTATAGATTTTGTAGTAGGACTACCTAATACAAATTGTGGCCATGATGCCATATGGGTAATTGTAAACCGTCTAACAAAGATGTGTCAATTCATTCCCACTAAGACTGCAATTAAGACACCAAAATTAGCACGGCTATTTATAGAGCATACATATAAACTTTATGGTCTTCGAGCTATTATTATTAGTGATAGATATTGAAAGTAAATAGATGATTACTTTGGGAGAGTTCAGTTCCGAAAGTTGGAAACTACACTTAATCTTAGTATGGTTGATCATCCACAAACAGATGGTCAAATCAAAAGGGTTAATCAAGTGCTAGAGGATATACTACGATCGTACGTTAGCAAGAAGCAAATCAATTGGAAAGACTACTTGCCTATATTAAATTTTGCATATAATAATAGAAAGAATGTGACTACAAGGTTTAGTCCATTTATGCTTTTATGTGGTTTTCAACCTAGACGACCCGTTACGGTGGGGTTGGCTATGGAAAACATACAAAAAGTGAAGGATTTTCTCCAAGACCATTTTGATATTCTTTGAGTTTCTTGATAGAATGGTAAGCAAGCTCAAGAGCGATATAAGAAGTACGTAGATGAACATTGCCATCTTGCTACTTTCCAAGAAGGAGACAAGGTTTTCCCCAAAGTCCTGAATCATTCAGAAAGTTTGAAGACGAGAAAAGTTGCTACACTTTCACCACGATATTGTTGGCCATTTATTGTTCTCAAACATGTAGGTCAAGTGGCATATAAGTTAGCTCTTCCCGAGCAGTCACAAGTTCATCCTGCTTTTCATGTTAGCCGTTTACAAAAATAGCTAGGACAGAATGATAATGTCACATTAGGGCCAAAAATGACTCAAAAAGGGTTGTGTAAGGAATTGGTTAACTTACTAATTAGCAGAGTTGTTGCTGATCAAAACGGCTCCAAATTTGACCATTTTGGTTATCTGAAGCATATCTATGCAATTTAAAGCGTATCTAGGTACATATCTCTAAATATGAAGCGTATCTAGCTTCATATCTCTAAAGCGTATCTAGGTACATATGATTTTCTTCACATTCCTTTACGGCTCACCTCGAAATTTGTTCTCATTTACATCACTTGGTGGCAAATAGTTGATTTCACTTCTAAATCACTCAATCCTCCTTTTTTCTCTTTGTCCTTTCACAAGCTTTCTCTTTTCTTTTTGATGCTGTCATCTCTGCTCCTACGTTATTTCCATTATACTTTCTATGTGCTCTTCAATTACTTACAACGAGTAATACATCTTCCATTAGTGATAACCGCAAGTTTAATTTAAACATTAAGCTAAGCCAAGAATATTCTACTACATGGAGTGTCTATCAAAGACCAATTACAAATGCAAATGAAAACTTTGCAACGAGGGGAATAAACACATTGATCTATGGAGAAGTGGGATCTTGTACCCACTGGATCCCAGCACTAGAAGGTATCCATCTTTTCACACACCTCATGATTTGATGAGATTTGTTGGAGACGGGGTTGATGTCTTACTAGGATATAGTTCTAGGCTATGTCATTTACACATTAATCATACACGTTATATTTCAATATCTCCAAACTACTTTGTCTTTGAATGCAACAAGAGTTTTAGAACTTGAAAACCAAATAGCATCTCTAAAATAAGAAAATTATCAGTTTCATACTTTAAAAGAAACTCCAATAGGATTAAGAGCACGAGTAAAACAAATGAGAGATGTAGTAAACTTAATAGAAGGTTCTGGACAAAGAAAGAAAAGGGTAAAGATTACTAGAGAACATGTGACCAGCCTTTTAAGATTTGATATGTCCAATGTTCAAGAAAGGGTAAGATTCTGGAATGAGGTAATGAACAAGAGTGACATTTTGAAACTTTCCAAAAATTGAACCCAAAAGAAACTGGTATTTTAAAATTTACTAAAAGAGGCCCAACCTTCTCAAATGCAAGAAGTTTGTGACACAATGGGGGTAAGTAGAAGGGTTTATAGGGCCATCTCTAAAACCTAGTTTCAATTCCTTAAGTATCACAAGGTTAAAGATATTGGATTGCCTAGGCCTCATAATGTTGGGAAAGTAAGGACTCTGTTAAACGAAGAAATACCACAACATTTTGGAGAGTACTATCATATAGAGAGAACAATGCCATAAGAAAAACATAAGCAAAAATCTTCTTTTGAGTCTAAATTTTTTAATAACATTTGGATGAGTATAAAAAAAGTTCAATCTACTATGGTGAGATACTATAAAATGCGAGTAGATTATGAAGGAAAATTTATATTTCTATGAAATTGGATGAGGCTCAAATTCAAAAATGTCAAAAAATGAAAAGAGTATCCATATCCCTAATGAATAGAGCATTGGATTATAGCCAGGGTACGCTTGATTCCCCATACCACAAAACTCAATCAGAAATGGAGCTATGGTGGATTGGAGCAGCTCAAGTATTAGTAGAAAACCACGATACATTAAAATGGCTCTTTTTGCAAAACAACAACCCTTTTGTTATACAGTACCAAAATGCAGGTGAACAACTCCATGTAGATGGCATGGGTGATTTCATTGTAGAATGGCACTTGAGTGTCGATGTTAAGGCATTGAAGTGCATGTTTGGTGTATGTGGAGGTGCCAAGACCAAGTATCCATGTCTGTATTGCATGGCAAGCACTGAAATGAAAGGATGGCTTGCAAAACCTGAGGTTGGAAAACCACCATCGAGATATAATGTCAATGTCATTGACTACCCATTGTCTTCTATGATTTGGGATCTAATTCTAGCAATAGATTTAAAAAATATACATATATGTTCAATGCATGCAGAGATTAGAATCTTGGACAAATGCTTAGACTCCATCTTGATTATGCATATTCTATAAGCCGAGTAAACTTGCAGACAAGTACATAGAAAAATGTGAGGCTTTGCTCTCTAGAATATTGTGCCGTTTGGGTCTAAATTATTCATTGATGGTCTCTCAAGTAACCTCTTGCACGACGCGATAAGATATATTTGCAGAGTCTACCTGTCTTGTTTTGCATTTTTTGGTTTTGAAGGATTCATTGACTTGTGGTCTCTCAAGTTTGGTACCATCTTTCTAACCAAAATATGAGTCTTATTGCTGAAGTCCTTGAAGAGATTTTAGAGGAGAGCCCAAGTGAGAAACTCTTCGTTGCTATCATGGATGATGATGAAATGGAAGTGTACTCAAAGGCATATGAATTATTTAATCCTTTCTTTGATCTTGCAGTTATGCTAGACAAATTGAAGGATATTTTGTCAGAGAAATTCAAAGAGTTTGAAGAGGCAATTGAGGGTAAGTGTTTGGTGTTTGATGGCAAGACTTATTTTCATCTAGCTGAATTTACTACCAACTCAATTGAGAAAGGCAAAGTAGCAAGGAGGTTAGGAAGATTTTCCAAGAAGACTTCTTTTGTTTGCCCACCGACCATTTCTTGTCTAGTCCATTCAAAGCCTTGCAACCTTGTGTACAAAAGAAGCTTCCTTTATTTTTTGTTTGTTCCTTAAAGTTGATATGCAAGGCAAAGGTGATGAAGTGAAAGATACAAACAAGGAGGAAACAAATGCAAATGTTTCCACAGTCCTGCAGGTTGAGAAAAGTGAAGTTCTAGAAGAGGAGGAAATTGATGTTGTAGCTGAGGAGCAGAAGAGTTCAAATTTTGATGTTGCTCAATTTAGAGCTAGTACTATCATTGATGAGCCCATAGAAGAGGTGGAGTTATTTGAGGCCTCCCTTACTATTCCAAGCCTTCCCTACTTCTATATCAATGGAAAACATTATATCCCTCTCCATCATATTCAATGTCTGCTTATTATCAGGGAGGACCACTCTATTGCAACCATTTCTGAAGCTTTTGAGGTGGCCAAAGACTTCATTGATACAGAAGAAGAGTCAAAAGAGGAGTTTTTGGCACTTGATCTACAAACATCCAATAACGTATCTCTTCTTGCTCCTGATCCACTTGCTCTATGCATGAAAAGAGTGGAAGAGGAGAAACCTACTCTCAAAGATGAGGATTTTGAGAAGAGGCCTGTTGAGCTTGGCATCCAATCTTTTGGTAGAGACTTTAAGTTAAAGGAAGTTGAAAAGGACGTTGATAAAAGAGAGATGGCTGGATCATGAAATCTCCTTTAAGACAATGTCATTGTCAAGGATGAGTTGCAAAAGGTAGATTCAGTTTCACCTTGATCTTCCTTCTTATAATCTTCCTTTTTTTTCAAGTTTGTTTTAATTAATCATTACTTCTTCTTTTGCAAATTGAACTCCTTGACAAAAAAAAAGTTCTTGGGAGAGCTAAAGGCTCGAGTGGGAAAGTAATAGAGGACACTTCCAGAAGGGACGCCTCCTCTCTCATGCACTGCATGCCTACATTGGATAGTGCCACCTTCTCTACTTTTCACATGCAGTATTCTGAAGGTCTTGAGTTGCCAATATCTAAATGCCTTGAAGATAGTGTCACGGTTTTTGGGGTACACTCCCCTTCAAATCAATGCAAACAAGATCATGCTACTTGAGAGAGATGCACCACTTTAAAAATTTAGGTATGTTGCAGGATTCAAAGCTTCAAGAGCGGGATACTTTATTTGCAACTCTAGTTATGCAACGGCAGGTAAGGAGACAAGTGTCAACCTTCTTCAGGGCTATAGAAGAAGAAAGTTTTTGAGATATAGGGGTGACATGGCTAGTGATACCAAAGAATCAAAATTGATGTAAAATTGAAAATATTTTGCATAAAAATATAGTTTTTGAATTTGGATCTTTTTAGAAATACTCGGTATAAAGTTTCAAAGTGAGGCATGAATCTCCATTTATGGTTGAGCAGCATGGCTGTTTGATCTCATCCATTGTAATTGCCTCCTATAGAACCAATTGAATAATTCCTTGAGCGCATTGCTTCTTCTTTGTCCCCCTCCCTTTCTCGTACATCTGAAAAATGAAGTCCTTGCTTGATAGTGATAGTTTTCTATTCCTTGAGTATTCCGTGTTGCAAGGGGTCCATGCAAGTACATAAAATGGTAAAAAATTGTATAAAAGAAGTTAGTTTAGCTCATAGGATGCAATGTCAAAACTATCTAGACTTTAAGAAGTAATTGAATACTCACCAAGTAATATGTGATGTCTTTTACTCCCCAAGCATCTATGATAGCAGTTATTAAAAGCTTTATTGCCTTCTTAAAGTCATTTGAATAAGTACTAGAGCTAACTTGTTGTCTCAAAAATTTCAAAAATTTATCGAGCTTCTTCCACACTTCCATGCGTTTGTTGGCTACATCTGGTCTACTTTTGGCTACACAAAGATCGTTCCAGCAGTTCCACATAGCGTCGACTTGTTTTTTGTCATGGTTGCTCAAAAATCTTCTGGTGTTTTCTCCACCCATTGAAACATCTTGCAAAACATCACCCGTTCCTTTTGAAAGAGTAGGATCTTTTTTTAGATGCACGGTCTTAAGAAGTGTAAGTTTATTCTATTTCTTTGTTTGAGCATGTCTACTTCCTTCATGGCGCTACATTGCATTGTCGTGAACATCTATCTCCAAGGTGTGCTTATTCCCGCACAACACGATAAGGCATCGTTTGAAAAGTTGAAAGCAAGTCCTATCGCGTTGTTTGGACAATCTTATATAGTGTAACCACTTTCTTCCCATCTACCTGCACGATGCGATAGTGCATACTAGTTTGAAATCTTGCAAACACCTCTTATCGCGTTGTTCGGGCAATATCAAAGCATGTGACACTTTCATCCATCTTCCTGCACGACGCGATAGTGCATGTTTTGAAAAGTTGCAAGCACCTCCTATCGCGTTGTTGAGGTTCCTTTTTTCTACTTACTCCTTTTTTACCATCAGATGGCAAGGACAAAGAAAACTACAAGAAAAGTTTACCAAGTTTTGAAGGATTCAGAGAAAGATGATGACAACCAACAAGAATTAAGTCAAGCCAGAGTTTGGGAAGAAAGAAGAGGAGAAGCCACTTGCACAACTTTGTCAGAGGCCTATTACTAGGAAGAGAATGAATTATCAAGTCAAATATCTAAGGGAGATAAGGCAAGCATAGAAATCTAGTTGTCTTCTTACTCCTAGGCTACCCTTCATGAGAGTTATCAAAGAGATATTAGATAGAATGGTCAGCATGATGAAAAGCAAAACTTAAGGTGGAATCCACATTCAAACAAAAATCAACATACCCCTCTACATAGTCCTAAACAATCGTGCAACTAGACTCCGACAGCCGTATGTACAATATCCTCAACAAATGGAAATTGGCTCCCTCTGTCTTTGAAGTGAAAATGGACAAATGTTTTGCACGGCATGTCATCACAACCATGCCATCTGCCCAAAGAAACTCGGTTGCGAGTAGGAATGCTGCATCCACAAGCTCGCTATCCCACTGGTTCCATAAAGGAACTCCACCCGTGCCAGCTACACGTGGCCTAGTGTGTATGGGAAAGGCCATGTACATCAAATGTACACCACCCAATGCTAAATTGGGTTTCATCTACCCTGTCTTTGATAGAGAGCCCAAGAATCTATGTACTGAATGGAGAGACCTGCTGAAAATTTTTGTTAGCACTAAAATTGTGGACATAACTAGGAAGGAAAAATAGCATGGCTTACATGTCAATGCATACCACATCAAGAATATCTTTTGCCAAGCACTTGACACTAGCATGCACTGCAAGGTGGCTCTATGTATGCCCAACATATGATTAAATATATCTTGCATGCACTGATAAAGAGAACAATTCAACATTAACCATTGTTACAAACCTTGCGTGTTTTCTCTGACCACTTTGTCCATGTCCGATAGGTCCTCTGTAGCCTTGTCTTATGATAGTGAAGATGGAGGTGACTCTTGGGTGTCCCCTAGTGGTCTCAAAGTGAAGGAAAGTGATGGTGATCTTTGTGCACTATGAGCAATGTGGCTCATAGCACTAAGGCTCTAAGAACTATGGTTGACATCAAAATAATTCTCTTCATTTACATGCTTTCTCTCACTATCACTGGAGGTCATAGCTCTCTTTCTTCTCTTCCCACCTTGCCGGTCAGCCAGGGGGGCTTGCTTGCCCAATGTGGATCCAATCTTTGGGTCTTTCTTTGAGGCTGGTTTCTTCATTGTGTTCGGAGAGAGTGCATCCTCTACCACAATGGCTTTCTTACATGAAGCATTATGCTCCACTATTGATTTAAAAATGAAGGTTAGTGTGTCCATGTCCTATTGTATGGAAAAGGAAAAATAAAGATAGTACTCTACATATGTAAAGCTCTTCCTCTTTGGGTGGGTACTCCTTATCTGGGTAATCCAACCACCAAGGACACTTTCCCCACATTACCTTTGGTCGCAAATCATATATCCACGCATCCAAATATAAGCTCATTTCCTCTCTCTCGAACATGCATCATGTATCACTAGGGTGCTGGGAAATGGGAAAAACTAGAGCATCTCTCCACCATCTACAAAACAACAAGTTATGTTTTGTGGCACTATGACAAGATTAGTGTAACCTACAAAACATACATAAAGTGTCGAGCACAAAATTCAAACCTGTAGAACATGCATCGTGCCGTGCAAGCAAAGTGGGGTTGCTCTTCGGGCTCATGTTTGGACTTTATCCGTGCACTCCACTTATTGAAGACTTTGTCAAAGTGGTTCCTCCTATATTTTTTCAATGTGTGTGTGAGAGTGCATCCGTGCCTCTCTTTAGCCTTCTTGTGTAGGTTTGCAACTTGCTGATTCTTGCCCTCCATTTTCTCGGCCATCTCAAGCACTCTCTTGTGAAAAATAAGAGGACACAAGTGAGATCACCAACATGATGATTCAAGGACATAATTAATTGATCCACCTTTCTAATTGCCACCAATACACATGGTAAAGAAGCCGTTGGATCCATGCCTTCTCCGTCAACCCTATGCCATTCTCTTTCAAGATTGCATCACCACCTTGGAGCATGTCAATTAAGCGGCACTTTCTAGCATAGGAAAATAGTCTTCTTTTTTATTGACACATAATGAAGAGTTCTAAAGATATCAAAAGACTTACAAACATTTACTTACTCTTCTGGGCTAATGCGTGTGCACGCAACCTCTGTCACTCTAGATGGTGTCATTTTGGTGGTCTTCTTGACCCAACCTGTAAATGATATACATTTTGAAAAAAGTCGTTGCCATTTTTTGGATTTTCAATTGTTGCTATCTCAAGCCCTTTGCGTGTGAAATACTGCTCTGTTTGAGATATCACCAAAATGATACTTTGCTTGTATGCATCAAGTGCCAAGTTGTAGTCGAAGCTCCCTTTTGATGGCAGACCTTCAATTTTGCTATTGTACATAGCATCAAACACTTTCTATCATTTGGAAAGGACACAATCAAAAATATATAATGAAAATTCATAATCAAATCACATGCTCAATTAACATTGCTTTCAATGCATACCTTCCAAATGAGTTGAGCAAGGAAAACCACTGGCAAATTTAGCCACTTTGATTTGTTTGGACCCCTGAAGTTCAAAGCTCTCTTTTGCCAATCGCGCTATTTCCAAAAATTTCTGAAGGAGTGAAGTTGGGTCCACTAGCCCTAGCTTTCTCATCATGAGTATATCATGTGTAGTGATGTGAGGGATTGAAATCCTCATAGCCCTGTAGAACACATGGGTGTAATACACATTTCCATAAACAATAAGATGCATTTACATTTGCAAGAAAGAATTGGATTTACCTATTTATCATTCCCAAAACCAATACAAACTTCAATGTCTCATGGGGTTGAAAATCCACAAGCACGCACTTTACGCACGGTGCCTCCTCAATGGGGATGTCATTTGCATTCATCCATCGCATCCATGCCTCCAATCTGGGATTTCCATCCCAAACCACAAGGTATCTCTCAGCCATATGAATAAGCTCGAGGATTAGACAAAGCTCCTCGTCCAAGTCATATGACATCACAAGATCTCTCGAGGTATGACCATAATGAGAGAATTGTTTATGATCTTCCCTGAGAATATTCACTTACGATAAATCTTGCCATGGTTGGTTGGTAGCTTTTATTTTCAATGGAGAGTTGCAAATCCACCACATGGTCATCATGCATGCGGATGGAGGGGTTTGAAAGAAGTCGACATAGAGGTAAGCGCGGAAGTTTTCCATGATAGGGAGCTCTATGAGCATCCACCCACCCTAAAGAAATATGATTGTCGACCACTTCTTGTGTCCTCTGTTGGCGTGATGGCTCAATTGTCCACTTGTGTGGTCACTTCCAACCACACTGGCCACGACGGAAACAATCCAATCTAGATAGCTTACAGCTTGAGATTGTTCGATCTCTTGAGTGGACCACGGTGGGACTTCTTGTGACATAGAAGCAAGAATATCATCTACGACACCAGTTTCTTTTAATTGATTTCTTGTCTTGATAGTTTGGCTAAAGAGATGGAGAGAAATAGAGAAATGTATGGCTTGTAGGAAATTGAGAGCTTGAAGGAGAAAGAGAAAAGGAAAGTTGAGAGCTTGAAAGAAAGACCAAGTGAAAGCTTGAGAGAGAGTTGAATTTGAGATAGAGAAAGAGAGATTAGCTCAATAGAGAATGATGTGAAAAAAAACTTCTTGACCTTATTTAGCGTAACTTGCAAAAATAAAATATTATTTTTTATGTTTTTTTAATTTGTAATTATATGTGTGTGTCTCATGCGTGTGTGCGTGTGTTGTGTGTGCAAGCGCATATGTGTGTGTACGTGTGTGTATGCATGTGTGGGTGTGTTCACCCGTACCATGTGCATTGGTGTGTGCACCCGTACCATGTGCATTGGTGTGTCTACTCGGATGTGTGTGTGTGTGTGTGTGTGTGTGTGTGTGTGTGTGTGGGGGGGGGGGGGGGGGGGGGGGGGAGACACGCGCTATGGACAACGTGTGTCCCACTGTCCATGCGCTTTTCTTATTGGCACGTGGACCGTTGGGACACATGCCAACGTGTGTCCCAACGGTCCACGCTAGTGGCCTAGCCACTAGCGTGGCCCATGGCATACCACATGGCCATGGGACCGCCAAGTAGGCTGTCCTTGTGGCCATGTGATATGCCACGTGTATCATCGGTAGTAGCTGACGGTACATGTGGCATGCCACAATGGCAGTTGAGTTGCCATTGTGACATACCTTTTAGGTACAGGTAGCATGCCACGTGTTTTGTTGCCAAGCGATCATACACGTGGCGTGCCATGTTTCCTTTGGGCATGCCATTGTGTGGCAGTCACGTGTACCATTGGTTGCCAACGATACACGTGGCTGCCACGATGCATGATGGGGGGGGGGGGGGGGGGGGGAGGGGGGGCATCACACACGTGAGGAGGCGAGTACACGCATGAGGAGGGGGGGTCACACATGTGAGCTTGAGGGGGGGTATTCAGGAGGGGGGGGGACACATGCGTGAGGACGGGGGCAAGCTTGAGTGGGGGAGGGGACACGTGTGAGGAGGGTGGAGGGGTACACGGGATTGAGGGGCGAGGGGGGAGTTATATGAGTTATAGACGCGTTTGGAGGAGTTTAGGGAGAGTACACAGGCTTATATTTTGAATAAATTTTTGGATTTTTTAAAACATAATTTTTAAAAGATACTTGTTGAAATATTAAAATATTATGAAATTTAAAATTATAATGGTTATATTATTATACGTGAGTATATAAACAATTTGTTAGTTATTACAATAAGGTCTTATGCTTAATTTGTTTGATTAGCTTATTCTTATGGCTTGTTCTTTATTGTTTCTTGATAAAGAACTTTCTTATCCTTTTTACAATGGTAAAATTATAATATCAAAATCATTTCTTTTAGAGATAGTTTATCCAATGCAATTTACAACTTTAGATGCAGTGATCAAAGTTGGTGATATTGAGATGACTTTGCCTCTTGAAAGGATGCTCAACAATTTAGGTGAAATCACCTATGTACTAGATGAACAGCTTTCACGTAAATACAAAGTCAACATATCTCATGTTGTACACTCTACAGGCTCACCTAACATGACTCCCATTGCCATTGTGGATAGTCCCCCAAAGATGCACTTCTCAATAAAGAAAGAAGTAGATCTTTGGACCCCGCCTCAAGTTTTGCTCCCAAATAGCTTCAAGAGGAGTATAAGGCAAAAACTTCTGCAGGCCGAAAAGACGGGTACATTGACAAAGCTCTTAATGCAAACACAATGAGTGGACTAGGTTACAAAGATTCCAAGAGCTTACAATGGTGATCTTGTTTTAGAATTTCCACCCACCATGGTGAGGTTGCACCGTATGGATGCAATGGAGCATAAGTATGATCCTCATCTGTGGTCGAAGCCTCAAACATCCAATATAATTTTCCAAGGTGTAGTGCATCTTAGTAATTGCCTAGGATCTTTAAAGTTCATGAATGAACAATATGTCTGTTTGGTTAATCATCATATTCCCTATACAAGCGATTTCAATGGGTACATACAAAAGGCACTTGCACTCGGACAATATTGTAAGATTGGAAATAAGAGCCTTAAATGCCACTTTTGTAAGGCAATTGCTTTTTGCATTGTGACATGTGATTGTGTAGTATATTATGTCATGCTATCAGAAGAGATGGCAACCAGAGTCGTGATTCATCATGGCACACATAGACACGATGTGCGCAACGGTACATGCAAAACACTAACGGATAGCACCAAGGTGATGGTGCAAAGGATTTTGACCGTAGATCCACATGCAAGAGCCAGGAAGGTTCAAATGTGTTTTAAAAAAGAAATTATAAGTACAACACTTCTTTGCAGCAACACTGATGAGAGAAGTTTAGGTGACAAACAACTATTTGCAATCGCTGAGGAGTTGGAACCACTGGTGGAAGATAATTGGTATGTGAATTTCTCAAATTCTTATTTCAATGTAGAACTCTATGCTAAATTATTTGTGCTCTAAACACTATGAACTTTGACAGCTTTCGAAGAACAGTGTCTAGTTTACGGAGAGGTGGTGACAACAAAGAATCTTTTGGCATTGATGCACTCCTTAAGCTCAAATGAGACTGCACATATGACTTTTCCCATGGAAGTAGGATTCTTGGTCAAGGTAAGGATGAAGACAAATGTTTTGTCTTCAAAATGTCCACAGTTGGTCCACCATCTGGTCCACCATCCGGTGTGGACTTGGTGAGCCGAATGAGACAAGATGAGGATGGTGATCTTTGACTTGCGTGGATCCAATTTGATCACACTAGACGTGTGAACGATTGGGTGACTATGGCATGTCATGTCTATGATCCAAG